>NC_133919.1:3529440-4129440 GCF_964199755.1 Larus michahellis
CTTCTCTGGGCAACCTGGGCCAGGGGCTCACCGCCCTCGGAAGAAGGAATTTCTTCCCCACATCTCATCTCAATCTCCCCTCTTTTGGTTTCAACCCATTCCCAACGCCCCGTGGCTCCCCTCCCTGCTCCAGAGTCCCTCCCCAGCTTTCCTGTAGGAAAACCCAGCCGAGCATCCCAAAAACCAGGGGGGAAATTGTACAAATCCTGCGGCGACGCAGGACGGAGTGGGGGGAAAGCAGCTGCTCTTCCAGGAGATGGTCAAACCCTGGCTCAGCTGCTTCCCCAGCGCCGCGTCTGCATCTGATACAGATTCCTACAGACCCTGCGCGGTTCTCGAAAACGCTCGCCCTCCCTCCCCGAGTCCCCTCCCTCCCTGCCCCCCCCTTTTTTTTTCTCGTTTTTGGGTGTCTTGTGGTTTTCAGCCTTCCCCACCCCAGCGGGGCCAAACTTGCCTGCAGCAGCAGCAGCAGCAGAACACAAAGAGGTGGCTGCGAAGGCGCTGAACCGCTGCCAAAGCCGCCGGGCTGATGGGAGGCACACCCTACCGAAAGTCCCAGGACCGGGGGTTCTTTGCTCTATGCAGCTCTTTACCCCCAGCACCAGCCATTCTGGTTTAGGAGCTCCCGACACCCCCTGGTTACGACAGCCGCCTCCGCAGCTCACGCCAAAGAGCTTGAACTGGAGCCATCCCATCTCTCGGAGCTGCAAACGGTCGGGTTTTTGATTTAAGGGGGCTGTGGAGCCGGCACGGGAAAGGGCACGCAACCCTGGCCAGCGGGAAGAGCTCACCGCAGCCTCACGGGGTCCGAAATCGAGAGAATTCCCACCCAATTTATAGCTTAGCCCTGGAAAGAAGAAGCGGCAAGGCTTGGAGTTTGCGCCCTACAGCGATCTCCGCCGCGATAACCCCGGCAGTATCTTAGCAAACGCCCCAGCCACAGACACCGAAGGCGCCCGAGTGGGAACGCTTCTCTGCCTGTGGTCATCTGCAAGAGAAAAATAAATACAGAAAGCTGAAATTCAGCCCTCCCACCCCCCCCCCGCCCCCCGCCACCTTCTCCGCCCTGAGCGGCGGCAGCACAGGGCTCAATTAAAACCTATTTTGGGGACTTTGGGCCGTGCACAGACTGGCTGGTGGACCACACGGCCGACGACTTCCACGCAGCCTGCTCGTCACGCACAAACAAGCATCTCCGGGGCTACACCTACTAATTAGCAGAGGGAGTTCCCAACACGCCTATTCTGGGTCCTTCCAGACAAGCAGCTTTTGACATTTTCGCAAACTTTTCTCTGAGCAAATGCCAGAGCGAGTTACGCAGGAAACCAGCGAGTCCTTAAAGCCTCCGTGGAGGTTTGACAGGTCGCGGGTGAACAACCCCTTCGCTCAGGAAAGTTGCCTGGGGTAGGTCGAACCCCACCAGCCCGACTCCGATGTGCCTACGAGCAGGCTGGTTTGCATTCTTCCCCGACTTTTGGGGGCCTGACGCTCAATTTTCGTTAAGCCCCTATTACAACATCACCCGGAGCTCTCAAGAACCTGGAGATGGGTGTAGCTGTAATTAGCATCCACTTAAAAGCACCTTCATGCTGCCAGCCCCGTGCAATGCGCAAGAGCACGGCAGAATCAGGCCCTCACAGACCTTCTGGATGTGACAGTGACTTCTCGCTATTTAAGTTTCCCCACGATTTTAATCCTGGGAAACTCTTGGACACGACCATGTCTTGCGGCAGCGAGTTCCACAAGTGAGGCCGGAGCTGCTCAGGAGAGCCAGGCGCGAGCTCATAGAACCATGGAATGGTTTGGGGACCTGGAAGACCACCCAGTGCCACCCCCTGCCCTGGGCAGGGACACCTCCCACCAGCCCAGGTGGCTCCAAGCCCCGTCCAACCTGGCCTTGAACCCCTCCAGGGATGGGGCAGCCACAGCTTCTCTGGGCAACCTGCGCCAGGGGCTCACCGCCCTCGGAAGAAGGAATTTCTTCCCCACATCTCATCTCAATCTCCCCTCTTTTGGTTTCAACCCATTCCCAACGTCCCGTGGCTCCCCTCCCTGCTCCAGAGTCCCTCCCCAGCTTTCCCGGAGCCCCTTGAGGGACTGGAAGGGGCTCCAAGGTCTCCGCGGAGCCTTCTCTTCTCCAGGCTGACCCCCCCCAGCTCTCTCAGCCTGTCCTCCCAGCAGAGGGGCTCCAGCCCTCCCAGCAGCTCCGGGGCCTCCTCCGGCCCCGCTCCCACAGCTCCGTGTCTCTCCCGTGCTGAGGACTCCAGAGCTGGACGCAGTGCTCCAGGTGGGGTCCCACCAGAGTGGAGTTGAGGGCTAGAGTCACCTCCCTCGCCCTGCTGGCCACACTTCTTTTGAGATGGTTGGCTTTCTGGGCTGCCAGCGCGCGTTGCCTGCTCGTGTTGAGCTTCTCACCCCCCAGCACCCCCAAGCCCTTCTCCTCAGGGCTGCTCTCCAGCCATTTTCTGCCCAGCCCGGATTTGTGCTTGGGGCCGCCCCCACTCCCGTGCAGGCCCCTGCATTTGGTTGAAGTCTCTCTCGCATTAAATCACCCCAGGGAAGCCCTGGCCCGGGCCGGGCGCTCTCACCTGTGTTGTAGGCCGTGGGCATGGCAGAGAAAGGCAGCCCCTGCGTCAGCAAACTGGGAGTAGCCACAGAAACGACCGGGGTGGTCAAAGAGTGAGTCGCTTGGGAGACACCTAACCGCTGCGTGTTCTGCTGGGGAAGCAAAGGGAGAGGGAGTTACAACCCAGACGCGTTTTACTCTGTCGTCCTCGTGGGTTTTTGCCCCCAAAACCTCAGTCTGCGCCCCCTTGCCCCCCCACCCCGGCCATGCACCAGCCGAGGCTGCTCAAGGAGCCCGTGGGACTAAGCAGGACGGATCCTCCGGCCATTCCTCATTGCAACACAGCAAATGTGCAAACCACAGCGGTCACAGGCATGGAGGACCCTGGTGACGCTCATCTGCAGGTCACTTGGCCTTGGGTCGCCTTTCTGGGCTTCACCCACAAGAACCAGGAAAACCCCTGCGAGCACGGAGGGGGGATAACACGGGGGACGCCTCGCTCCATATTCCTTCTGACGTAAAAAAGAAGAGTCGCTGTTTTCCAGAGGACGCTCGTGAGGTTTGATGTGCTGCTCGCGGAGGGGGAAAGGTACCAAACCAAAGCAGCACCGACACCCTCCTCCTCCTCCTCCTCCTCCCCACAGCACCCACGGCCGAGAATGAGCCCCTCCGCCTCCAAGGCGAGCGGAAGATGCTGAGCATCGGCCTCGGGATTTTTAAAGGTCCTCTGGGCATGCTTAAACTGAAAATCCAGCGCTCAGCAACCTGCCGGCTCGGTGCCCTCATGAGGTTTGGGTGACTCAGGCGTTAGCAAGGTCCACTGTGGAAAAATCCTGCCCTTGGCCCGGTGCACGCCAGCCTCCCCCCGTGGTTTTCCAGGCGGTTACGTGGGCGGATCTACGGGTCAGATTCAGCCCTGTTTACAAGGCAGATAATCTGAGCTGTCTCTGCTGATCTGATTTAAATCAGACTCAAGAGGCTTCACTCTAATCTGAAGCGCCCCGGCACACGTCACCCCGTGAAGACTGGGGCAGCGCCCAGCTTAAAATCACGCCTGGCACGACGCTGGCTGCGTCCCCGGGGAGACGGCGGGAGCCTTCCCGGGGCTCCCAGCCCCTTTTAGGGCCAGGCACGGGACCCCGCAACAGTTCCCGGCCGCGCAGGACCCTCCTGGGGTAATGCTGGAGGCTAAACCCCCTGCCCTCGCCGCCCCCGGAGGGTGACGGCACCCGGGCGCGCTGGATTTGCAGCGCCCTGCGCCCACATGTGCCACCCAGCCCGCAGGTCCCTCCCCGCCACCCAGGGAAGGCGATTACCGGGGCTCTTAATTGCTAAAGCCCCGGAGCTGCAGGAGCAGGTTTTCCTGGCATGCATCCTGCTGGCAGCCGCTCCTCGGCCGTGCCCAGCGCTAAGGACACGGCGGAGAAATGCCTCCGGGGTGGGCAGGATGGAGCCCCGTCCCCTTCCTCCGCACCCTGAGCCAGCCCAGCGGGATGAGAATCGCAACCGCGTCCCCTCCTGTAGCCCCGCACCGGGGCTCTGCGGCTTTCCCGGGATGAATCCGGCCGCGATGGAGGGCTGGGGGGGGGGGTGGGATGTTGGCCAAGCAGGGGTGTATCAGCCCCGGGAACAGGGCAGCATCCCACCCCCGTTACACCCCGCGGCGAGTGCGGGGACGTCAGCCCCGGCTGCGCCGTAGGAAGCCCCCCCTGATTTCCACCCCCCGCCCCGATTCATGCAGGCAGGAGGTGCTGAGGTGCGCAAGCTGCTCCCCTCCGCCCCGTGCACCTTGCAAAAAACCCCTCCCGCTCGCAAACTGCCATGCCGGCCCCGTTACAAACACCATGCAGGCATGCTCCCGGGTGAGCCCGCTTGTCGCCGGAGGCTTGGTGACCACCTCCTGCTCTGCCCTTCGGGTCAGGGGCATGGAGAAAAATGCGGGGCCGCCTCCCTGAACCCACTAAAAGAGCAGCTCGGAGGCTGACGGTGCCAGGAGCGGGGGCCGGGGGTGGGGGGGGCCGGGGCAGGGCTGAGCTGACTCACGCCACCGCCACCGCCGCCGCCCGGGGTTGTTTGGGGAGAGGTGGGAGTTGCCATTTCGCTCCGAAGGAGCTGGTGTGTCGCTTGAGCAATACGGAGGGAGCGAATCCCGGGGGGCTGAAGGTCAGCGGGGCAGGGGGGGACGGATCCGCAGAGCAGCACCCCCCCCCGGCCCCATGCCCCGTGGGCCTTTGCCCACCCAGCTGCGCTGGCGTCCCTGTCTCGTGTGTGCGTCCCGTCCCCCCAACCCCGACTCCATCCTGGATGTTGTCACCTTCCGCCCCCCCCCTGCTGCCAGCCGGGCTCGGGCGAGGACTGCACTTCACTTCAGGCGAAAATCAGCCGGGTTGGCGTTAACAGGTTTAATTGTTAGTCTGAGCTAACCCGGCTGATTTTCGCCTAGAGCAAGCTGCTCCTCCAGCTCGGAGGCAGGCAATGCCCTGCGGCAGCGGGAACGGTGAGGAGCAGATGGGGAGGCGGGCGGTGACTGTTTTCACCCTGCCGATGGGGAAACTGAGGCACGGAGCTGCTGGGGAGGGGGGGGCGGTGTGCCGTTAAGCAAAGGCGGCTTTTGGGGCAGGGAGAGCGGCGGAATTCAAGTCCGCCGAAGCCCCGGCCAATCCTTCCCCTGGCCAAAAGCGCCTCCTCGCAGGCTGCGAGAGGGATTGGCTTACTCCCGGGTTTTTGGAGAGCTTTTCCCTGGCTGCGTTAGCTGCATCCTACAGCGGCTCTCGCCCTTTCCTCGCTGTGCTGACCTGTCGCCCATCTGCCCTGCACCAGAATAGCAACAGAACGGGGTGAATCATTGCCACAAACAAGGTGGTGTTCACTTTGCTGGCGGGGGGAGGCGGGGGGGGAAGAGAAGGGAGAGAGAGAGAGAAAAAAAAAACAAAACAAAACCCAACAACGCCCCCAAAAAAGCGCCATAAAAATAAAACGGGAAACTGCTCCCGTGCACAAAGGAGGTTTAGGGAGTGCTCTGGCCAGCCAGTGGATTTACACAGGCTTTAAATAATATCCTTAATATGGGAAGAGCCTGATTTACTCCCCATCTCTCAGGCGGTGGCGGTGGGCCAGCGCTCCCCGTGCTGCGAACTGCGGCTCCGGAGAAGCCCACGGCTGGCGGCGGTGCCCAGGCCGGCTCTGCGCGGCGCCGGCCCCCAAAGGGGCTGAGCCCCCCCGTCCCCGGGGAAACCAGCACCGCTTTTACAGCCTTAGTGGAGAAACAGGCCCTTTACAGCTCGTGTCAGCTCCATCTTTTCCGTCGGGAACCCAATTTTCCTAAAAAGTGGGTTTTTCTCGGGATTGATTTTCGGTGGCAGGACGGGATGTGACACCCGCGCTGGCAGCCGTCTTCCCAAGGGAGGGCAAAGGGGACGCCCCCGACGTGCCCCCCCACGCCTAGGCTGAGGGCAGGGTGCGGGGACCAAGGGGACAAGCGGCCCACGTCCCACCCCGCCGCGCCACACGCTCAGCAGGGCACTCACCAGAGCCAAGTGGTCCTCCGTCTGCCCGCCAGAGAACAGAGAGAAAACCGAGAGGCACCGTTAACTCCACCGCCACGCCAACCGCCGCACCGCCGCGCTCACCGGCACCACGCCCTCGCCGACCACCGGGCACGTACTGGGTTATACTGGTGCCCGGCGCGGGGCTTTGCACCGTGCTGTTTGCATCCAGCGCGGTGCAAAACGGGAAGCCAAGCCTTCCTCCTCAGGTCTCCCCCGCTGGCACGGCACCGCTGCCCGCACCGCCTCCGCTCCAGCGCAACGTCCACCCTGCAGCCAGGGGACGCGCCACCGCGACATGCCACGTCCCCACCACCCCCGTCTCCTCGCAGACCTCGGCCGGGCACTCACCAAATGGTGCATGAGCCCCTTCCCACTCTGCGAGGTGATCACACGTAAATCCGGCTTGCGGCTGTTGGTGGCGAGCTGCGTGCTGTGGGAGGGCGGCGGCGGGGACTTGGCCGGGATGATCTTGCCCAGGCTGCTGCCGTTGGAGACAGGCAGGAGACCCGGAGAGGCTCTGGCACTCACGTAGCCGTTTCCTGCAGGAAAATGGGTGACAGAGAGGAAGGTGAATGCACAGCGGTGAACGCATGGCCATGGTGAATGCGTGGCGATGGTGAACGCATGGTGATGGTGAACGCATGGAGATTGCATGGAGATGGTGAACGCATGGTGATGGTGAATGCATGGTGATGGTGAATGCATGGTGATGGTGAATGCATGGTGATGGTGAACGCATGGCGATGGTGAATGCATGGTGATGGTGAAGGCATGGTGATGGTGAACGCATGGCAACGGTGAACGCATGGAGATGGTGAATGCATGGTGATGGTGAATGCATGGTGATGGTGAACGCATGGCGATGGTGAATGCATGGTGACGGTGAATGCATGGTGATGGTGAAGGCATGGTGATGGTGAACGCATGGTGACGGTGAAGGCATGGCGATGGTGAATGCATGGCGACGGTGAAGGCATGCATGGCAAGCAGTGCCGCAGCAGGGCTCCCCGGGTGCTCCTCCCTGGGAGAGCAGCACCGCATCCCCCCAGGCTCCCCCAAACCCACACCGGGCTCACCCGCAGCCCCGGGGTAGTTTCCTGCCCGCCGGCAGCGCGGTGCAGCCCCGAGCGTGCTCGGCAGCGCCGACAGCCACGGGGACACCTGCGGCGGGTGCATCGTCCCCACCAACCCCGGCAAAGCCGCCCCGGGGCTGGCAGGGCAGAGGCAGGGCAGCGGCAAGGGACAGGCAGGGGACAGGCAGGGGACAGGCAGGGCAGGCAGCCGTCCCCAAGCTGCCAGCGCCGGGGGCAGCTCCGCAACCTGCAGGAACCCACCACCGTTACCGCAATAACAACCGATAAATATTACAGGCTTGATTTGCGGCAAGGCCTCTTTATGCCGCTCTGGCAGGGTACCGGGGCCCTGGCGAAGGGGGATAATTACTGTTATGTTCACTTTTAAGGTCTCTTTATGGTACCGGAGCAGCGAAAAGGGGCTGTGGCAGAGCAAGGACTCAGTTCACTGATCCCACTGCCCCTTTGAAGATCTGAGGTTCCCTCCTCCTCCTCCTCCTCCTCCTCCTCCTGCTGCCCCACTTAAGGATTTTATGTGCAAAGAGAAGGGGGGGGGGAAGAAGAAAGGAAAGGAAGAAAAAAAATCTAAAAAGGAAAAGATTTGATGAACATCAGGAAAGGAATAAATTGGATCAGATTACTGTTCTGATGAGGGTGGGTTTTTTTTTTGCTTTTTTTTTTTTTTTGTTATGAATAGGCCCCAAAGATAGAAAGGCGTTTAGCAATCACCAGGATTCAGCCCTCATATTCATTGCACGTTAGACCGGGAAAAATAGGTCGCTGATTGCATTATTAATCACATCTACCATTGCGCTACATCTGCATTTCAGCAGGCGGCTGGTGGCAGTGACGCCACAGCCGTGGCGCGTGCTCACCGGGGCCGAGCGCCAGCCGCTGCCTCTCCCAGAGCCATCCCAGGGCCGGACACGGCGGTGATGGGGCAAACTGGGCACAGGGGACGGCCATGCGCCCCCGGAGCCGCGGGTCTGATCCCACCGATGCTGAGGGAGATCCCCCACCGGGTCCCGGGAGCTCCCATCAGCGATGCCCGTGGTGGCCGGGCTGCTGCAGGCTGGGCAGCCCCGTCCCACAACCCCTGTATCCGTGTCCCTGCCCGAGGGAGGGGACTGGCTTTCCTGTCCCCAGCGAGGTGTCTCCCAGTCCCGAATCACCCTTGAGCACCCGTGCACAAGGCATGTGGCCGGTGCATCAGGCCCCGGCTATCTCCGTGCACCCGGAACTACTTGAAAGGCCACTGGCTTTTACATTTATGAAGGTGCGTAAAATTCCTCGGAGTGCGAAGAGAGGCAAAGCCAAATGGAATGTGAAACCCCTTGACGTCCTCCTTCCCAAGGTGGCACCGGCAGGGATGCAGACGTGGCTGTCACGGCAACTGGGGTGCAGGTCGGGGTGGCCCTGGCGCTGGAGGGGAGCGGGTTTGGGGCCCAGCACCGTCACCCACCCCCGAAGAGGGTCCCCTGGCAGGGGACTTAGGGCGCTGCCAGCAGAGGGTCCCCCCAGCCTGGAGCTGGAGAGGGAAGGGCTGCCCTCCCATTAGGATTTCGGGATAACCCTCACCCCAAAAAAAGGGGGCCAAAAGCGGAGCGCTCCGGGCTTTCTCTGCACCACCCCGGTGGGAATTTGAGCCTGGCAGCGCCCCGTGGCCTCGCAAAGCCGGGGATGGCCAGAGCACGGCATCCCCCAGAAGGACCAAGGATGGTGAACGCCATGGCGGGGATGCAGGCAGGACGTGGGGATGCAGGCAGGAATCGGGATGCAGGCAGGACGCGGGAATGCAGGCAGGATGCAGGGACGCGGGCAGGATGCGGGGATGCAGGTAGGACGCGGGAATGCAGGCAGGATGCGGGGATGCAGGCAGGATGGAGGGACATAGGCAGGACGTGGGGATGCAGGCAGGACACAGGAATGCAGGCAGGATGCAGGGACGCGGGCAGGACGCGGGGATGCAGGCAGGACGCGGGAATGCAGGTAGGATGGAGGGGTGCAGGCAGGACTCGGGGACGCAGGCAGGATGTGGGGACGCAGCCCGCATCGCTGCAGGATGCAGCCAGAGGCAGCCGGTGGCTGATGACTCAGAGGCAGCAGGTGATCGCTCGGTGCTGCAGATTGCAAGGGGGGAGAAGGAGGAGGAGGAGGAGGAGGAGGAGGAGGAGGAGGAGGAGGGATAGATGTCCCAGGTATCCAAAAAACGCAGAGCCACGCTCCCTTCCCACAGCCGCGCAGGGAGCCCCGGGGACGGCGGGGGTCCAGGGACAGCGGGGGTCCGGGGCTGGCCGCGGCCGGGCTGTCCCTGCTCCTCGCTCCCGTTTCCTGGAGCGGCAGCAGGAACGCGGGGAATGCTCCGGTGACGTCAATGCTGACATTCACGGGCCCTGCCAAGCTCCTCGCCGCCGCGGCTGCTCCCAACAGCTGACGTGGGGGCGGCCTTGGGGAGAAAAGGGGCCGCGAAGGTGGTTGGGGCACGATGGCCCTTTCCCTCTGCCTTCGAAGGAGCAGTGAAGCTCCATGTGGGGGGCTCCGGGGAGACGCCGGCGCCCCAACCGCCCTGGCAGGGTTTGCTCCGGAGGCGCAGCCAGGGAGAAAGGCCCCTGGCACAGGGAAAAAGTTATTCCCGGGAGCGTCCATGGTGCAGGGGATGGGGACGGGCGGCCGCGGTGATGCCAAACCGCGCCTGGACCAGCCCCGTCTGCAAAACCATCGGGACCTGGCCTCCAATTTGGTTTTAACTGGGGGAACGCCGAATTCCACCCTCTTCCTCTGCGCTGTGGGCTGGAACCCCCCCCAGGCAAAAAGCTCCCGAGGTGGGTGACGAGCCGGGGGTCCCCGCTGCAAGGCTGCCTTCCCTGCTCCCCCTCGCCGGGGGGCATCCATCCCGCTCCGCCCCGCGCCGCAGCCCGCAGCAGCGGGGCCGGTAGCAGCAGCTGCGTCCCAGCGGGACCCGGGGGGCCGCGGCTGGGTTTTGGGTTGTACCTACGCAAGCGCCGGCCCCGAAGCCCCCACCCTGCAGCCAGCGGAGGCCGACCGCGGGGAAGGAGGTATTATTAGCGCATTTTATAGCCGGGAGCTAAGCCACAAGGCCTGAGCCTCGTTAGCACCGAGGCTCTCGCAGCGGAAAAAGACCTTAATGAGCTTTTTTCCTCGCAGTAAAGTTCCTTTACGGGGTCCGAGCGCAAAGAGGGAGCAGGTGTGAAGGGACTCACCCGAGGTCGGGGCGAGGAACTGGTTGTGGCGCGGGGAGTTAAACCCAGAGCCGCCCGAACCATGGCCGCCTCAGTCATCCCAAAGATTTACAGCTCTCCCAAAGACCCCGGGGAGATGGTCTACCCCAGGACACGCAACCCCCCCACCCGCCTCAGTCTCTGGGGTCTCCGCTGAAACCAGCAGCCCCCAGTAAAGGCGCTGGCCTGGAGCGAAATCTTCCCTAGAGCTTCTCCAGCCACTGACGGCGCTGAACGGCAAAGCAAAATCCTGCCGAAAAGGGGAAACTGAGGCAAGGGGTGGCAAAAGGGGCCGAGGGCGGGGGTCGCGGCGCCCACACCACGTGCTGAAAGGCGGCAGCTCCTCACTTACCCACGGGGCTCGGGCAGGCTCCGTTCGTGTTGTTCAGGTCTCCCCCCAGCATCGCCCCTGCAAAGCAATTGGAAACACGGGGTCACCGTCCGCTCGGAAACAGGGCGGGCATCCCACCGTTCGGAGGGGAGGAAGAGGGGGAGCGGGAGGGAGGAAGGCAGAGGAAAACGAGCGGCGTCGCCTTCCCCGGGAGAAAATCCTGGGCAAAACGAGCAGCATTCCTGGTGATCAGGTTGGGGAACATTATCCAGGCAGATCCGTTTCCTTTGGGCGGGAGCCAGCCGGCACAGGAGCCCGCTCCAAAGGAGGCGGCTTGGAAAACACTGCGGCTATTTTCTTCCAAGCCCCTCTTTGGGGGGACACGGGGCCGGCGCTGCCGGGGAAGAGAGCCCCCAGCAGCACGACGTGAAACACTATCTCCCCTGTAATGTTCGCACCGAATGGAAACCATCCCCGCGCGCTGCCAGGACGCTGCTACGATTCGGCCTCCCGCGGTCCCAGCGCTTGGAAAGCGCCGCCGCTCCCCGTCGCGCCGGGAAAAACCATACCAGAGGCCTTTTTATCCCCAATAAACTGAACGTTTTTGCCTCGCCTGCAAAAAGATTTTCTTCTTTTTTTTTTTTTTTTTTTTCTGCCTTGTTATTATTTCTGAAAGCCACCTATTCACAGCCCCGGGCCGCCTGGCCACGCCGCGGGCGGCGATTTCGGCCAACAGCCGGCACGGAGGCTCCGGAGCCGTGACCGCAGTCATCCCGGAGCCCTGGGCAGGGGAATCAGGAGCCTCCGAGCCCAAACCCCACCTCTAACCACCGCCCAGCCCTTCGCACCCCAGATGGGGAAACCTGAGACAAAAACCTTTTTTTCCAGCCCCTGGCTCCCACGTCCAGGCTCGCAGCGAGCCCCTGAAAGCGGGAGAAGTGCCGAGGCGCAGGGAAGAGCGTTTGCAGGATCGGGGGTGCGGGATCGGGGATGGCTGTGGTCCCCAAAAATAGTTTCCAGCTTGAAAAAGGGCAAGGTGACACCCCGTCCGTCCCCGTCCCCCCCCAAAACATGGCAGCCACGGCACCGCGGCATCCTCCCTTCAAGGGATGGGGATGCCAAGTGCCGGAGCAGGATTTGGGGGTTGTGCCCTGTGGCGGGACCCCACCTGCACCCCAGACCCCAGCAGCCACGCTGCCGAAGCGGGTTTACCCCCCTGGGTGAGTGATGCCCGCCCCGCTCCCTGTAAATCCCCTTGGCCACCCTTCTCCCGAGCCGACGGCATTGGCCAGAGCCGAGATACCGACCCAACGCTGCCGCGCGTCGGCTTTGGAAGCAGCGCGGCAGCCCTCTTGCTCTCAGCTCGAGCGCACTGCTAAACAAGAAAAATAAAATTTAAGGGGGGGAAAAAAAAAAGAAAAAAAAGGCAAAAAAAAAAAAAAAAGCTCTTCTAACACGCAAGGGCCTGGCTCCCATAAACAGGATTTCTTCCGTGTCCCAGGCAGCGAGGGAATGAGACGCAGATGGCCGGACTTGGAACACCTCCGCGCTCGCAACCGCGAAATTATCCCCCTTCAAATGGAAGGGCGAGCGAGCTGGAGACGGGGAGCCTCCAGCCATCCTGCATTACAGCGAAACCTCTTTTTTTTTCCTTTGTCGGCCGAGGGGCCGGCGAGAGGGCAGGGGAGAGCCCCGCAGCCGGAGCCACGGCTGCCCGTGCCCGAGGAAGGCTCTGCCGCCCAGCCGGGGTGAGACGGGACCAGTCCCAGAGCAGCGAGACCCCTCTCCCTCAGGCCTGGGGGGGGTCTCGTCCTGCTATCCCAGCGCTTCCAGCCGTCCCCGAGACCGGTTCCGCCTTCGAACCACGGCTCCTATCGCATCCCGGCCCAGGCACCTCTTTCCACTCGCACCCCAACCTTCTGGAGGCACCTCCCAGCCCTTCGCCCACCCCCCCACCGCCTCCCCCACAGCCCCTTTGCGAAGCCCCCCCCCTGAACTCGCACAGCCCCGGGGGGCCGCCGCCGAGTGCCCACCGCCCAGATGTCCCTGTCACCGGCTCTGCCATTTGCAGCCCGGGCGATTTTTACAGCCCATCTGTGACAACCGAAATAGCAGGCAGGGGCTTTCTGCACGCTATTATTATTTATGATCACACGGCGGGAGAGCCGGGCTACGGTCACACATCGTCGTCGTCGTCGTTGTCCCCCCCTCATCCCCCCCCCTCCCCGCCGCTGCAGGGGACGCGGGTGACAAGCTCCTCTCCCCCAACCTGCCCTCCGCCACCCATCGCCGGTCCCCGCTGGAAACGACTGCTCCCTCCGATCTGTCAGCAGATCCGCGTGAGTAATCGCTGGGCGACCAACTGCAACCAGCGCAGCCCGACTCAGAAAAGCCCTTTTTAGGCAGCAGTCCCGTGTCACCGGAGTGCCACCGGCGAGCGGGATGCCGGCAGCCACCCCCAAGCCTGGGAACGGCGCCGGGTGACTCATCTCCGTGCGCTGCCCGACTGCGAAACAGATCCCCGCGGGGATCCGGCTCTCGAAAAGACCTTGGTAAGGCGGGGGGGGGTCACCCCCAGTTTGTGCCTTGGTCCCAAGGCATCCACCTCTGGCAGGAGGGCAGGAACAACACCCATGGGCAACGACCCTTCCAGGCTGCTCCTGCCACCCACGGACGCAGGGACACGTCCTGCCCCCGAGCAGGGGATGGAGGCAGCAGCGGTGTCCCCAGCCTGCCGGGAAGCTCTGCTAGGGCACGTGGAGGACAGGGAGGCCATTCGAGGCAGCCAGCATGGCTTCACCAAGGGCAAGTCCTGCCCGAGCAATCCAGTGGCCTTCTGTGGTGGAGTGACTACAGCGGGGGACAAGGGAAGAGCTACGGATGTCGCCTGTCTGGACTTCCACAGGGCCTTTGGTTCCCCATAGCTTTAAATTAGAGCAGGGCAGGTTTAGATGAGACGTTAGGATGAAGCTCTTTATGCTGAGGGTGGTGAGACACTGGCCCAGGTTGCCCAGAGAGGGGGTGGAGGCCCCATCCCTGGAGACGTCCAAGGCCAGGCTGGATGGGGCTCTGAGCGACCTGATCTAGTTGAAGACGTCCCTGCTCACTGCAGGGGGGTTGGACTCGATGGCCTTTAGAGGTCCATTCCAACCCACCACATTCCATGGTTCTATTCTATGGTTCTACGATCCTTCTCTCTAAATTAGAGAGATACTGATTTGATGGGTGGACGAGGAATTGGTTGGATGGTCACATCCAGAGGGTAGTGGTCCACGGCTCAGTGTCCGGGTGGAGATCAGTGACTAGTGGTGTCCCTCAGGGGTCCATACTGGGACCGGCACTGCCTCCAGCTCTGGGGCCTCGGCACAGGAGAGACACGGAGCTGTGGGAGTGGGGCCGGAGGAGGCCCTGGAGCTGCTGGGAGGGCTGGAGCCCCTCTGCTGGGAGGACAGGCTGAGAGAGCTGGGGGGGTCAGCCTGGAGAAGAGAAGGCTCCGCGGAGACCTTGGAGCCCCTTCCAGTCCCTCAAGGGGCTCCGGGAAAGCTGGGGAGGGACTCTGGAGCAGGGAGGGGAGCCACGGGACGTTGGGAATGGGTTGAAACCAAAAGAGGGGAGATTGAGATGAGATGTGGGGAAGAAATTCCTTCTTCCGAGGGCGGTGAGCCCCTGGCCCAGGTTGCCCAGAGAAGCTGTGGCTGCCCCATCCCTGGAGGGGTTCAAGGCCAGGTTGGACGGGGCTTGGAGCCACCTGGGCTGGTGGGAGGTGGCCCTGCCAGCTGGAATTGAATGATCTTTCAAGGTCCCTTCCGACCACCCCGATCATTCTGTGCTTCTACGATTCTATGCCCCGTGCTCGGTGCTGCACGCCCAGTGAGGCTCTCGCGGGAGGACGAGGGGGTGGGGGGTGCGAAGGGTGCCGCCATCGCTCACCTGCGCTGGCCGGTCTCTGCGGCAGCCCTGGGGACACGGTGTTTCTCTGCAGCGCCGGCTGCTGCGGCGAGAGGAGCCGGGGGTCGTTCAGCGAGGAGGTCACCAGGGACTGGGTCACCAGCGAGCTGCCGGGGTTGCTGAACTGCAGCGTGTTTTGGTTGGTCACCGGCACTGTCACGGGCATGGCGAAGTTCGGCGCGGGCACTGCGGACTGAAGAGAGAGCAGGGGGTAAAGAGGAGCCGGCGCGGCCGGGCGAGGAGCAGGGGGGACCTTCCCGGCTCCACAGGCTCTCAGCAAGAGCGGGCCTGATCCTGCAGCACAGGATCGTCGCTGAAAAAAGGGGGGGACAGTTCGGGGACACCCCCCAAGCCCCCCGTTTCACTGCTGATCTGCACTGCTGTGCTCGCACCCTGCCCGTGCTGGCATCTCGGAGGGATGCGCCGGAGCCCACCAGGGAAGACCGGGAAAAGCGATGGGACACATCAAAGCTTTGCAACTGTCCTGGTTTGAGCGACACAGGACTAACTGCTCTTCTAATGCTTGGGGAAGCTGCACTTTTAGAAGACTCTAGTGTCTGAATCTGTGAAAATATTTACTTTAGAGCCAGCTCTGCGGTGCGGGTTTCAAGGTCTCGGTGTTTTCGAGCTCCCCAGGTGCGGGGACGAGGAGGAGCGAGACCAGGGCACTTGCCCCAAGCTGCCAACAGGGTTATTTCACACCGTTCTCTCTCCCTCTCTCTCTCTCTCTCCCCCTTGATGGCTGCCATCCTGGCAACTCCTTGCCCCGGTGCCGGAGCCCTGAGCCCTTCCCTTCCTCCTGAAGCCGCACTGGCTGTCCCTGCTGGGAGCACACGGCTTCCTACTGATGGAATGGGCTGGGTGTAGTCCTTGTGCATTTTATATTGGTATCGGGATCAAAATTGGTTCTTTAGTGTTGTTCATTATCAAGTCTTCTATTAAATCTGTTTATATTTCAACCCTCCGGTTTCCTTGTTTTTCCCAATTCCCTTTCCCGGGCGGGGAGGGGTCATCGGGTGAGAGAATAATTGTCTAAAGGACAATAAATTATCGTGGGTCTCTCAAACCGTAACAGCAACCAGTCGCTTCGGTCCCATTTTGAGGCCGTATTTATTCACCCCCCCGGGTTTGCGGGGCAGCCGGCAGAGAGGTGGCCGCAAACCATCCCCCCCCCCTGCCCCGAGCGCCACGGCAGGCAGCAGCACGGCGTCTGCCCCCGCCAGCACCCAGAGCGGCCGAGCCGCCCTTCGTCCCACCACGGAGGCCGAGCATCCCGCGGGGATTTTATCAGGCCGTTCCTCATCCAGCAGGATGGGAAGATCACCGCTTTGGGCTGGCCGAGCAGCCGGGAAAGGCTCGTTTTGTTCCGCACAGCCCCCGGGTGACACTGGGATCCATCCTGGCACCGGCGGGAGCGGCTGGGAAGCGGGAGGAGCTGACCCCAGGGAAGCCGGAGCATCGCTAAAGCCCTATCCTTGGCCGCAGGTCGAGGACCAGCTTCACCTACCAGCGTCCCCGCCGGAGCCAGACTCGCCGCGATTATCCTGCCCGTCTGTCTTATGTCACCGATTTGCTCTTCGTTAACAGGAGCGGGCACCTGCTTAGAGGCTTTAGCAGGGGCTTTGCTAAAGTCCCGCTTTAATTTGCTGAGGGCTGGCGGGGTAGCGCCGACGGGACCACCACGGGGCCGGAGCTGGGACCCCGCGGGATGCGCTGGCAGAGGGAGCCGAGCATCCCCCCCATGGCAGCTGCTTGCGGGGGGGGGGATCCACTCCCCCAAATCTACTCCTAGACAGGCGATGTTCTTTTGGGGCGGGGGGGGAGGAGGGAGCGGGACGGTGCCCACCCAACGCCTCGCTGCTGGAAACCCTCCCCACCCGCCTCTCAAGGGCACCCCGTCCTTCAGAGCCGTCCCCTGGCTGCAGCCGAGCTCAGAGGATGGCGGCTCTGAGCCTGCGCCGCGGCACCGCCGCTCAAAGGCACCCGGCTCGGCGTTTCCCAGCCCTTCAAGGGCTACCGGGGGGAGCCGGAACGCAGAAACACCCCCCCCAGCTCCTTCTCCGCTTGGCCTTGCCAGGTTATTCTGCAACAGCTGCGAAACCGGGAGGAGGAGGAGGAGGAGGAAGGTTTCTCGGGCGCTGCACGAGCAGCGTTGTGTAATAAATCACTGCAAACGCGTCTGCCTGCCCGCACGTTCCTGAGAAGGGAAAGGAAAACCAATCCCCACCCCCCCTGAGGCTGTGCATCACATCGTAAGCAATGCCGCGGTAAAGCCGGGAGGTGGATACACCAACCGGAGAGCCGAGTTTTGCTTTTAATCCGTTATCGCCCATCCCGTTGCACCTTCAAAGAAGCGTCGGGCTGACGCTGCCCCGGCGGGCAGCGAGATGCGCACCCAGGCCACCGGCTAAACCGTCCCAGGTGTCGTCCCCGCCCCAGGGAGGACACACACCAGTCCAAAATCCCGGGGAGGGGGGTGGGGGGGGAGAAGATGCACATATCAGCCAAACCTCGACGATGCCCCTGCTCTCATGAAAAGCGATTCCAAACGCAGAAGCCTGCCTTTTAGCGAACAAGGCTGTTGTTAAGCTTCCCCGGCTGCCGGGACGGGTTAGTTGCCGTCACACGCAAACCCAACCCAGCCAGTTAAAAAGGGAAAAGCATCTTCTTCAACCTGCATCACTCAAGCCCTGGCTCGGGGTTTGGGGGGGGGGGGGTTGTTTAGTGGGGGAGCCGGATGCTATTCGCCCAGCGAATAACGCCCAGCACCTGAAATGCCACCAGCCCAAAGGACTGGGGGGTCGGGGGGGTGGGAAGCACGGGCCGTTCCTCTGGATGCTGCCCGCGGCGATGGGAGCCTGCGCGGAGCCCTCCCTTTGCAGCGGAAAAAAAAAAACGGCAGACGCGAAGCGGTCCCTGCTTTTCCGAGGGCGTTTTGCACCAAGGATAAAGCTCTGCTGGCTTTCTGACCTATTTTACACCGGCAGCAGGGCTTGTGTGAAGCACTGGGGCCGGGGGGGGACACGAAATCATCCAGCCGGGGCTGTACCCCCACCCTGCACAAGCCCTGGCAGGGTGGAAACTTGCCCCCTCACCCCCGGCTAATTAAACCACGGAGGAACCACTGGGAGGACGAGGCAGAGCCAAACCTCGCAGAGCTGCGACACCCCCATCCCGTTTTGTTTCACACACACCCCCCCCTCCATCTCTCCCAGGGCTCGGGGTTCCCCCCTTCCCCGGGAGATGCCGGGGATGGGGATGCAGATGCGGGGGTCCCCGGGAGGCTCCCGGGGCTGCGCTCACCTGCTGAGTCAGCAAAACCGAGAAGCCTGGCTTTCGCGAGACCTAATTCTCAAGAAAAGCCAGAATTTTAGCTCGGGGTGGGGCTTGCGGAGCACAGAAGGGCAGTTTTTTGGGTTTTTTTATTTGGTTTTTTTTTTTTTTTGGGGTGGGGGGTGTGGGGTGGAGGGGAGGAATGCGTAATTTTGCAGTGCTGCAGCCAGCCCTGGAAAACGAGCCTCCTTCTTTCGGCTCCCGGCAGCATTAATTACGGCTGCAGCGACTCGGGGCTAATCCCTCTGAAGAAGCCTTGCCCGCGTCAACAGTCTCTGCTCCCTTGAACTAACGACTAATTTGAAACGCGTCCCCCTCCTCCTCCTCCTCCTCCTCCTCCTCCCCTCTCCTGACACAAATCCCTTTCAGCGCTGTCCTGATGCCACCCCGGTGCCCGGCTCCGGGGATCACGGGCTAAAACCTCCCTGGATTTCTGCCACCCGCCACCAGCTGCCCCGAGGGCTCGGTGGATTTGAGGGGGGAATTAAGGCGGAATAGCCCAAACCGGGCCGAGTCTCGCAGGGATGCGAGGGGGACGGCACCCGCCGCCAGCTGACACGAACGCTGGGGTCTCAACCCAGGCAAAAAGCCCTTTTTTGGGGGGAAAGGGGCAAAAAAGGAGGCCCTAATCCACTATATGCAGCAAAGGAGGGGAGAACAGCGATATCCTCCTGCATGGAGCCAAGGAGGCTCGGGAGTGCCGGAGAGGTTGGCCCCCACCGCCAACTGACATGAATGCTGGGGTCTCAACCCAGGCAAAAAGCCCTTTTTTGGGGAGAAAAGGGGCAAAAAAGGAGGCCCCAGTCCAGTATTTGCACCAAAGGAGGGGAGAACAGAGATATTCTCCTGCATGGAGCCAAGGAGGCTCGGGAATGCCGGAGGGGTCGGCACCTGCTATCAGCTCGCATGAATGCTGGGGTCTTAACCCAGGCAAAAAGCCCTTTTTTGGGGAGAAAAGGGGCAAAAAAGGAGGCCCTAATCCACTATATGCAGCAAAGGAGGGGAGAACAGAGATATTTTCCTGTGCGGAGCCAAGGAGGCTCGGGAATGCCGGAGCTAATGGGAATGGTTTTCCCAAAGGTTGTCCCTGCTCCTCCGGGTGGGAAAGCGGAGGGACCCTCCGCGGCCCCTCCTGCATCTGGCCCATCAGTCCCGGGGTGCTCTCGGGGCTGGGGGCGGGCGGGGGGGGCTGCGCGCATCGGCTCCCAGGGCACGGCAGGGCTCCGAAGCAAAGCCATGCAAAATCCCACACGCTTCCCCCCCGGCACCCGGAGGCATCCGGGAAGGGGCAAGGCCCGGGGGCGGGGGAGGGGCTGCAGACCACCAGCTACTCACTGCGAGCCGGTA
The DNA here is from genome assembly GCF_964199755.1 of Larus michahellis. NCBI lineage: Eukaryota > Metazoa > Chordata > Aves > Charadriiformes > Laridae > Larus > Larus michahellis. Next base: position 3,548,826 of record NC_133919.1, read on the forward strand.
ACTCTGCATCATTTTATCAAATTCCTCATCAATCTTTTTATATTTCTCTTCCGTCTGCGGGGTCAACGCAAACACTTCATCCCCTTCCGGGCTCTCGCACTCCCTGTGCTTCTTGTTCAGCGCCTGTTACGTTGCGGTGGGGACGGGGGACGGGGACACGGGGACACGGGGAGGGGGTGTCGGGGAGGGAGCGAGGGACGAGGGCGGGGGGAAATCGAACAGAAGAAAAACAAAACAAACAACAAAAAAAAAAAAAAAAGAACATATAATGAAGGTTTTCCGGCCAAGGGGCAGGTACTTACACCGTATCGCTTGAACAGGATATCCAGATCCTCGCTGCCTTTACGGTATTTATCCTCCATCAAGGGGCTCTGGTCTATGGAGTCATCGCCGTCGGGCTCCGGGCTGTCACAGCCGTTAAAACCTTTCTTTCTTAACGTCTGAAAACACAATCGGGACAGTTTGAGATCTGGGAGTGAGGACGGGGGAAAGCGGGCAGCTGCCGGAGCCGGGTAGGTCCCCCCAGGAACATCCCCCTATGGAGGAGGATTCGCTCAAATGAACACCTTCGCCCCAAGGTGTCGATGACCTCAATGGGGTGAAAAAGTCAGGATCCGGCCCTCGGGTTTTGACGCCGGGGTGTCTCCAATTAAGGAGGGGGGGGTGGGGATGGAGGGATGGATGGAGGGATGGAGGGAGGGAGGGATGGAGGGATGGATGGAGGGAGGGATGGAGGGAGGGAGGGATGGAGGGATGGAGCCATGGAGGGATGGATGGAGGGATGGAGCCATGGAGGGATGGAGGGATGGATGGACAGAGGGAAGGATGGATGGAGGGATGGATGGCTGGACACATGGAGGGATGGAGGGATGGAGGGAGGGAGGGATGGATGGATGGAGGGATGGATGGAGGGGTGAATGGAGGGAGGGATGGAGGGATGGAGCCATGGAGGGATGGAGGGATGGATGGACAGAGGGATGGAGGGATGGAGCCATGGAGGGATGGACGGAGGGATGGAGCCATGGAGGGATGGAGGGAGGGAGGGATGGATGGACAGAGGGATGGAGGGATGTAGAGAAACTTCTTTGCTTTCAAAGGATCTCTTTACACCGGAGCTGAATTTGGCCCCGTACCAGCTCAGACGCATTCGTCACCTACAATTATTACTACAACAACAAGGAGGGGAAATAAACCTTAATGACCTCGGCTCTCCTGCTAAAAATAGGGAAAAACCTCCTTAAAAATAGGAAAACAAAAGAGTGTAATAATGCTTGGACCACAGCAAGAGCGTGGCACGAGAGGGACCGTGGCACGGCGAGCCCCGTGTGGGGTGACAGAGGCAGGTGCCAATGACAACGCCCAGGCAGCAAACCCCGCACCACGACCCGGGCAGGGCGTTAACGATGCGCCGCCTCCTCCCCCTTCGTTAACAGGAGCCTGGTAATCGCACGTTGGGGTTACGCGCAGGGGACGGCGAAAAAAAAACACCCCAAAGTTCCTCTTTGGCGCTCAGTAGCCAGTTTGCAGACCGCGTTCCACGGGCACATTTAATCATTCTATTTTCAAAATACCAAAAGCAATTAGGCGTTATTACGGAACCATCACTTGCTGCCAATTTCTGTTTTTTTTTTTTTTTCTTTTTCGGTTTTTTTTTTTGGGTTTTTTTTTTTTTTTTTTTACAAGTCAAAGCTGCAGAATTTCCTGGAAGTCTCGGGCTCTTTTCATGCCAAATTCAGCAGGGGGAAAAAATTAAAAAAAAAAAAAAAAAAAGAGCCTTGACAATTCTCCTCTGTCTTCCTAAACACTAATAAATATCTCTATTTTGAGGCCAAAGCGTATCCTGGAGGGGTGGGTTCTTCCATCTACCTGCGAGCTCCGGGAAACATGGAGCTTGTTGGGGAAGTTTTGCTGGAGCGGGTCAAGCAACAGGCAGCAAAGCCATCCCCCAGCCTGTTTCCCACCCAAGCCGAAGCTTTTCGCAATATTTTCGATTAAAATTACTCCTTCGCGGTCGTTATCTTAAGGCTCGTTACTTAGATTTAAGCTGCAGAGGGGAAAAGTCCTCATCCACGTCCAGCTCCACCGGCGACGGATCCGGCTCTTGACCATGGTGGCACCTGAAGCCCCGTCTGGCGTTACCAATAATTCCTGCTACTAATTATCATTACCTAATTACCTAATAACAGTTCCTGGTATTCCTAATTCACGCTATTTATTGTCTCTTTATAGAGACGGGTAGTGGGAATCGGAGTCGTTGGCATGAATGGGAGGTTCCCAGGGCTTTTCCTGCAGGTTCCCGAGGATTTTTCCCTATTATTTTGCTATTTTTGTCCATGTCCTTGTTTGTTTTTAGAATGGGCCAAAAAAAGGAACTGGTGCTGCCGGTGGGGAAGGAACGTCTTTGCTTTTTTTTTTTTGGAAACTGCTTTTTGCGGATTTTTCTTTTTCCCAAACGCTTTTGTTTTCGCCGGTGCAGCCGAAAGATGGAAAGTTGAGCCTTTCTTTAAAAAAATAAAACCCAAAGTTTTTTCCACCTTCTCTTTCTCTTTCAGAGGCAAAATGGAAAAATAAAAAAGTTGTTCCATGAGCAGTGGAAGGGATGAAGCCGGGTTTCCTTCGGGTGCCGGCTGGGGAGATTCTCCGGTGTCTTATAGGGGGCTGTGCCCACCTCACAGCGGTTCCATTTGCCGGGGCGGTAACTGGGATCTCTCGCCTCTGCCCTCCCATCCGCGGTGGGGAATGGTGAGGGTCATCCCTCCCACCCCTGGAAGCTCCTCTCCTCTGCCAAAGGCCGCAGCGGCTTCGGGAGGTGGGAGGTGGGATGAGAAACCTCCATCCCCCGACACTGTGGGAGAAGGGAACCTCCCAACTGAATTTTCAAGAGCTGAGCCACGACAGCCTTCTCCTCTACACCATCCACAGCGACGAAGGGGCCCAGGAGGTTTTAATCATAGAACATAGATTGGGTTGGGTTGGAAGGGAGCTTGAAGACCAGCCAGTGCCAGCCCCTGCCCTGGGCAGGGACACCTCCCACCAGCCCAGGTGGCCCCAAGCCCCGTCCAACCTGGCCTTGAACCCCTCCAGGGATGGGGCAGCCACAGCTTCTCTGGGCAACCTGGGCCAGGGGCTCACCGCCCTCGGAAGAAGGAATTCCTTCCCCACATCTCATCTCAATCTCCCCTCTTTTGGTTTCAACCCATTCCCAACGTCCCGTGGCTCCCCTCCCTGCTCCAGAGTCCCTCCCCAGCTTTCCCGGAGCCCCTTGAGGGACTGGAAGGGGCTCCAAGGTCTCCGCGGAGCCTTCTCTTCTCCAGGCTGACCCCCCCCAGCTCTCTCAGCCTGTCCTCCCAGCAGAGGGGCTCCAGCCCTCCCAGCAGCTCCGGGGCCTCCTCCGGCCCCGCTCCCACAGCTCCGTGTCTCTCCTGCGCCGAGGCCCCGGAGCTGGAGGCAGCACTGCAGGGGGGTCTCCCCCGAGGGGAGCAGAGGGGCAGAAGCCCCCCCCTCGCCCCCCTGCCCACGCTGCTGGGGATGCAGCCCAGGCTGGGGGGGGGTTCATGGGCTGCCAGCGCATGTTGCCGGCCCATGGCCAGCTTTCCACCCCCACCCAGCGCCCCCAAGCCCTTCTCTCAGGGCCGCTCCCCATCCCTCCATCCCCAGCCTGGGCTGGCACCGGGGGCTGCCCCCACCCCGGGCAGGACCCTGCTCTTGGCCTGGTTGAACCCCATGAGGTTCACACAGACCCACGTCTCCAACCTGTCCGCGTCCCTCGGTCCCTCGGGATGGCATCCCATCCCTCCAGCGTGTCACCGCTCCACACACCTTCCAGCTTTAAGCAGTTTCCACCTCCCCCGGCTCTGCCCCGTATTTGCCGTAGGAAGAGCAACGGGCAGATGCCACCAGCTGCAGCATTTTGCCGTTTTGAAGTCCGCATGAAATTGCCCTGGGGGTTGTTCCCACAATGAGGAAAAGCAGAGCGATGGGGTGAAGGCAGCTCTGTTCACCCGGGCCCAGAAAACCCCCTCGGAGCAGCTCACGGCACACCCCCCCCCACCCCCCACATCTCCAGAAGCGTTTCCGTGGGTCTAACGCACTTGGTGTCCCACGGAGCTCCAACTGCGCAGCTGCCGCCTCGCTCTCCTCCCTCTCCCCAGCCACTAACTTCATACGATTAGTCCAAACTTAATTATCTTTGAGACCCACACCTCCCCGCCGAGCTTGGCTGGCAGCACCCCGAGCTATGGTGGCCACAGTGCCACCGTCCCCGCTCCTGTCGGAAACCCACCCCCCTGGGAAGCATCGACCACGGAGGGTGGAAAAACCCTCCCCAGCAGCGTGCGACGGGATTATAACCCTTGGCACAGCGCGGGGCCGCCCCAGCCGCGGGCAGGGAGGGGACGAAGGGGACAGGGACGGGCTCCAGAGCTGGCACAGCAGAGGACGGGGACAACGGGACGCGCAGCACCGGCGGCGGTGGGTGACCGGGGCCCCGAGTCGCAGCAGGACGCGAGCCAAAGCAGCACGGCTCGCAGCAATCTGCCGCTCAAAGAGAGGTTTGGGACAACAAAATGCCATTTCCAGCCACCCCGGCCTTGGCTGCTGGGGTTGGTTTTGGGTTTTTTTTTCTCATTTTTTTGACAGGGTGATGTAAAAGGGAAACAATCCCGCTGGAGCGAGAATCAAACCCAAGATTCCCGTTTTCAGGACCTCTGCAAGGTCTTTTAGAAGAGCGCAGGGAAGGGCCCGCCGGCGCCACCTTCCCCCTCGTTCCTCCTCATTCCCTTTTCCAGGGGAAAAAGAGAAGACGCAAAGATGCGTGAAACCTTCTTGTCACTGGGTTGCATCCAGTGGAACGCGACTATTTTTCAGATCAAGTAGATTTAAAGCCACTTCCTTCAGAGCAGAAAATTTTCAAAGGAGAAAACCAGGGTGAGAACTTCACATGGCAAAAAAAAAAACAACCCAAAAAACCTGCTCATCGTTGTCCCGTCTCCCCGCCGTCTCCAGGTCCCCCCAACTTTATCGGGATTCCCCCCATGGCAGGACCCGCTGCAGGTCCCCGCTCTTCCAGGCCATGTTCCCATGATCCCAGCTGGGACGGGAGCAGGTTTCCAGCCCGAAGAGGGTGAGAGAGCAGCAGGAACCGCAGAACGCGCGAGAGGAAACGACGCCCGACCAGGATGTGGGCGACTTCCCTTAGAGGAGGGAGACGCAACCGCCCCGGGCTTTGGGGAAGTCTGGGGGAGGAGGAGGAGGATGAGGATGGGGATGAAGATGGGGATGGGGATGAGGATGAAGATGAGGATGGGGTTGGGGAGGAGGATGACGATGAGGATGAAGATGGGGATGGGGATGAAGATGGGGATGAGGTTGGGGATGAGGATGGGGTTGGGGATGAGGATGGGGATGAGGAAGGGGATGGGGTGGGGGATAGGGATGGAGATGGGGATGAGGACGAGGATGGGGATGTGGATGGGGATGAGGATGGGGTTGGGGTTGGGGATGAGGATGAGGATAAGGATGAGGATGGGGATGAGGTTGGGGATAGGGATGAGGAAGGGGATGGGGTGGGGGATAGGGATAGAGATGGGGATGAGGACGGGGATGGGGATGAGGAAGAGGATGAGGATGAGGACAGGGATGAAGATGAGGATGGGGATGAGGACGGGGATAGGGATGGAGATGAGAATGAGGATGAGGATGAGGAGGATGAGAAGGAGGAGGACGGGGTTGGGGATAGGGATGAGGATGAGATGGGGATGGGGATGAGGACGGGGATAGGGATGGGGACGGGAATGGGGACAGGGATGAGGATGAGAATGAGGATGAGGAGGATGAGAAGGAGGAGGATGGGGATGAGGATGAGGATGAGGATGAACCTGCCTCTGCACTTTGCCGCCTCCCCAGCATCCTGCAAAATGCCGGATTTTACACACCCTGGGGAACGACAACCCCAGGCAGGAGAATTAAGGAAAAGTCAGAGTCCCCCCTGCCCCCCCGGGACGTTCAGCCAAGGAAAGGCAAGAAATCGCTGTGTGGCTTTAACTGGCTGCGGAGCCTCCCCGTGCCCGGCGAGCTCTGCTCCCGTCCAAGTCCCTTATCAGAAACTGGCACGTCAGCCGGGCTGCGGGGAAACGAGAAGCGACAGCGAGGAGCAAAGCCGGCGTGATCCCAGCCCGGGCGCGCACGTGGCACCCAGCGTGCCTGTCTGGGGGCCTCAGCTGTCCCCCGCCTGATTAAGGAAACCCCCCTCTCTGCATTAAGAGAGATTTTCTCGGACTTAAAAGCTTGCAGCGACCGGGACTTTGCCGGGAACAGAGCGAGCCGCTGGGTTTGAGTGGCTGAATCCTGATCCCTGGGGCGTGCCCCCCCCCACCCCCCCCTACCCCAGGGGATGGTCCCCGACGGGCAACCGGGGGGTTGAACCCCTCTTGAACCGGGGCTGGGTACACTCATCCCAGAGGATAAACTCATCCAGGGGGATAAATCCCTCAAGGACGTCCCCGGGCCACATGCGATGGGGTGCTCCCAGTAGTGCCCCCCCCGCGGGCCGCACCTCCCCAGGATCCAAAAAAAAAAAAAAAAAAAAAAAAGGGCAGGGATTTTCATCTTTACTGTTGTTTTAAAACATAATTTGAACAGAGCAATTTGCCCCACCCGGAGGTGGTGGTACCAGCACCCCTGGCCCCAGGAGCCCCCCCGGCCCAGCTGGGAGAGGAGACCTCGGCTCGGCCAAGCCTACAGAGCCACCTCTCGCTCCCCCTCCGCCAGGAAAATGGAATCAAGAGGCTTCTGCCTGGATTCACCCAGGTCCCGGTTGCTCCTCACACTTTCCCAGATGCTGCCAGAGCCACCCAGGGTCGCATCCCTGCGGCGGAAAAGGGGCCACGGGTGCTACAGGGGAGGCAGACGCATGCAGTGGCCCCTTAAAATCCACTTAAAATCCTATTTGGTAGCAAATTTGGTAGCCAAAAGGCCTGTGCCTTCACGGCTCTACAAACGCTTGATGCTGGGGAAGCTTTGAGGATGCCAAGACACCCTTGGAAGGGTCAAGTTCAACTGGGAGCCACCAAGAAAGATGAGATAAACTGGGTCTGTGGGTGGCGGGGACAAAGCCTGGGTGCGGGGAGATGGCTGGGGGGAAGATGGAAATCAGCACCAGGAGCAGGAACGGTCTCCTGGAGAGGGGGATTTGGGAGAGAAAGCAGTAAAAATCTTCGAACAGCCCTAACCCTGCTCCAAGACGAGCCGAGGATGAGGAGGGATGCTCCAGCGGCCTCATCCCGGCGGGTTTTGCTCCCAGGCGGCTCTGCCGGCGCGACGTGCCGAGCCCGGCGCGGTTGGGTTCTTTTTCTTGCCATCCACCAATATCCTTCCGCTCCCGATGTTCCTCTCCTCGGCTTTGGATGCGGATCCAGCTTTTCATGTGGTGCAAACACAGTTATTTCTTTGGGTGCCAAGGACTGCGTGTAACTTGTCGGCTTGGGAGTGTTTGCATCTTGGACCATAAGGGAACAGAGAACGCTGCCCAAAATGTTTACGGTATTTTTAGGCCAAGACAAATCTGTTCCGACGTTGCGAGCGCCGCAGTCTGAGCATCCCGGAGAGGCTGGGAGAGGCTGCGCTGACGAGCGCGACGGGGAAGCGCGCCTGCAAAACCCCGGCGTTTTCACGGCGGCTGGGCGCTACCTGGCTCAAACGGGCCAAAAAGGACATTTTTGAACCATTTCTAAGGCCCCCTACGCAACCCTGTGCTGGCAGAGCAGTCACCAAACCCCAGCGGGTGCTGCCGGTTCCTTGGCCACAGCTCAGCCCACTCCCACATCAGGACGTTGGTGGGAACTGGGCGGACAACGAGGTGAAACCTTCAAGTCCAAACCTCTCAAAGAGACACGTTTCACGAAGAAAAAAATGCAAAAAAGCCAAGATTTCGGAGGTAGGTTGGGTTGTTTTCCTTCTCCTTCATCAAATGGAAGCCTTAGTGCGCTGCCTGAGATGCAGCAGGTTGGAAGAGGAGAGGGGCCTTGGCGTTGGCAAGGTTTGGACACGGTGCCCTTGGCAGCGCTGGGGTTGGTCAGCCTGGACTCACCGTCCTTGGAGCCCCCCAAAATGCAGCCGGACAAGCCTTGAGCAAGGCCACCTCCCCCTGAGGTTGGCCGTGCTTTGAGCAGAGGTTGGACCAGAGGCACCCAAAGGTCCCTCCCAACCCGAATTACTCTGATTCAGCCGCTGGTGCCCTCCTAGAACCCCACTGCGCACGTCTGAAACAACCCACAGGGGCGATGCCACCAGCTGCACCAAGGAACCAGCACAGGAGCCCCAGGAGATGCCTCCAAAACCATCCCGGGTTTGCCCGGACCACGGGAAAGCCCCACAAAGCAAACGCACACCTCAATTTTACGGCAGCAGCTCAACACGTAACTCAAGACAGCCTCAAACTCCACCACCCAGAATTGAGTATTTTTGTAGGCCGGACTAAAAAGATGCAAAATCATCCCGGTGTCAGAGATCTGCTCGCTCCCATCCCCACCCTGCACCGACCTCCTGCATCTGGCTGCGGTGCCGGACCCGGCCCTGGCTCCACCACAACGGCAAAGCCGGGGAGAGGACAGGAGGCCTCACCTCGATGATGTCCGCGTTGGTCCGGCTCTCGTGGGGCTCGTTGTACTCGGTGTACTTGAGCAGCACCTTGTCCATGTCGGTGCTGGCGTACTGGAACAGCTTGTTGGAGTGGTTGAAGATGATGAGGGCGATCTCGCAGTCGCACAGGACGCTCAGCTCGTAGGCCTTCTTCATCAAGCCGAACTTGCGCTTGGTGAAGGTCACCTGAAAGCAAGGAGGGACCTGGTCAGAAGCCGTACCCACGCCGCCACGGACCCGACACCTCCCGGAGAAAACTGGGATGACCGCCGGAAGGAGAGCAAAAGGAAGGGGAAGGCAGAGGGAATCTTCTGTCCTCAGTTTCCCCACGTGGACAACCGCCCCGAGCTCCCCTTTCCCAACCTCCCTCTTCCACCCGGTTCATATTGCTGCCTATTTTGGGATCCTCCGAAGGCAGACGCTCCACAAGCACAAAGATGATTATCATCAGCGTTGGAAATCACATATTGCCAAATCGAGAGAAAATAAATTTCAGCAAAATCCCCAGCAGAGCTACCATCTGGCCGGGGGCTGCGGGTTGTTGGTTTGGTTTGGGGGTTTTTTTTGCGTTTTGTTTTTTGTCTGTTTTTTTTTTTTTTTTCTTTTAAAGTTGAATATCCAAGCGGTGCAGACCTCGTCCCCGCTCACCGCAGTAGCGCCGGAGCACCCGACCCCGGGTGCCACAGCGCCTCGGGGACGAGGGGGGGCTCGGTCACCCCAAAGCCACCCACGCCACTCGCCCACCCCATCCCTCTCCTGCTTCCCAGCACCCGCTTCTCTTGGGGGCTGCGTTACCCAAAGGCACCCCAAGCCCCTGCACCGTGCGGGGGGGTGCTGCCACCTCCTTGCTGTCCCCATCGACCTCCTCGGGGCATTTTTCCGCATCGCCTGCCCGCCCGGGGTCACGGCGCCCTCGTCCCCTGCTCTCCTTGAGCTGTCGTTAGAGCTAACGAGGCGTCTTTCGCAGGACTGATCCATGCGAGCTGGCTGGGGGACGGAGCTGGGCGCGGGTTCCAAAACCGGCTCCAGACGCCGGGCAGAGGTTGGGGCTGCGTTTCCCAACCCACGCTCGGCTCTCGCCGCCGCGTTCCCAGCGGGACCCAGCTGGTGGGGAGGGAGGTGGTTTGGGGGCTCTCCATCCCGGCTGGAACGGCGCAGGCGATGCTTGGCCAACGCCTTCTTAGCAAATCAGACAAGAAAAGGAAAAAAGGCAGCAGGGAGGTCAGCGCTTTGCTTTAAGCATCGCTCTGAGGCGGGGGAAGCAGCAGCTGGAGATGAGCTGAGAGGTGCCCTCGGGTGCCGAGAGCGGCTCCCTCGCCCCGCGCGCGCAGGGGAGGGCTCGACCCCCCACTTAGGGCCTCAGCCGCGGCATCGATTTTGCAGCTGAAGAGCTCGAATTTGCAGCGTGGAGGGAGGAGAGCGAACCAGGCTGCTGCCTTCGCTCAACTCCAGTGAACGGCGTTACGGTCACTGTCCAAAGAGCTTAACCCGGAGCTTCTCCACCCACACCGGCACCGACGAGCGCCACCGCCACAACGCCACCGGCACGCACCCACCAGGGTCCGGCACCGAGCACCCCGAGAGACGGAGCATCTCCCAGAGGAGGGGCAGCCCCGGGCACACACGGTGCAGGGAGCTGCCCCATCCCTCTCCGCCATCTCCCGGACATGATTAAGCAGTAACGAGATTTGGCTCTAATCGCCTCTGGAAAGTGCAGGCCTGGCACCCCGCGCCGCTGCTCCCCGCCACGTGCGCCCGCTCGCAGCGCAGCTCACGTTGCCGGTGTCCGCCCCGGCTGCGGCACGCTGTCACGCAAATTAAATTAGGTGAGGGCCAGCACCGGTGTCATCGGCAATTCCTCCTCCCTGGTGGCATCCCAGGCCTCTCGGCCACCCAAAATCGCTGCTGCCGGGTGCTGGCCCGGGCTGCTCCCAGCGCCGAGACCGAGCCGCCGGCACCACACAGCAGCCATTGCCACACGGTGTGCCTTCAGGTGGGACCCAGCTGCGGCTTTGCTCCTGCCACAGGACAGGCACTAATCACAGAACCATGGAATGGTTTGGGTGGGAAGGGACCTTGAAGATCATCCCGTCCCACCCCCTGCCCTGGGCAGGGACACCTCCCACCAGCCCAGGTGGCTCCAAGCCCCGTCCAACCTGGCCTTGAACCCCTCCAGGGATGGGGCAGCCACAGCTTCTCTGGGCAACCTGGGCCAGGGGCTCACTGCCCTCGGAAGAAGGAATTTCTTCCCCACATCTCATCTCAATCTCCCCTCTTTTGGTTTCAACCCATTCCCAACGTCCCGTGGCTCCCCTCCCTGCTCCAGAGTCCCTCCCCAGCTTTCCCGGAGCCCCTTGAGGGACTGGAAGGGGCTCCAAGGTCTCCGCGGAGCCTTCTCTTCTCCAGGCTGACCCCCCCAGCTCTCTCAGCCTGTCCTCCCAGCAGAGGGGCTCCAGCCCTCCCAGCATCTCCGGGGCCTCCTCCGGCCCCGCTCCCACAGCTCCGTGTCTAAAACCAACCCAGGGCTTCCCAGCGCCATGCCAGCAGCGTTTCTGGTCCCACGTCCCCATTAGAGACCGGCTGCTCCGCCATAGCTCTGGCAGCAGCTGCAGCCCAGCACGGCGCCCCTTGCTGTCCCCGTGCCTCGCCGTCCCCTGCCGAGACGGCCCCGCTGCTCTGACTCACGCTGGAAGCCACCCGAGGAGCCCTCGAGAGGAAAACACACGGCGTCTCCGCCAAGACAGAGGGAACAGCCGAGGGCGGTTGTTTCTGCAGCCGCCGGTGCCAGGCACACGTCGCCAAAAAACACCTTGCCAGGTGCCACGAGCCCACTGGGCCACTGAGACCGGAGACAACGGGGTGAGGCCGAGGGGGCAACCCTTGGCCGTGAAGACTAGCAACGGGCGTCATTTGGGTATTGCCCTGGAGCAAGGAAGGAGAACGGGGGGGGTCACCTATCCCAGATCAACCACCGACCTGAGCAGAGCCAAGCAGAACCCAAGGCACCAACCCATCCCCCTGCGGACGAGGGGATATTCCCTCTGCAGACAGGGACGGGGCGCAGGAGCGTCCCTCTGTCTCGGCACCCCCGCTTCCAGCAGAGAAAAGCAAAGATTTGCCATTTAGCCGGCGCCGACGTGCAAAAGCATCAACAAACACGGCCCTGAGCATCTACCCACGACCCGGGACAGAAACCCCAAACCTTCCCCTGCCGCTGCGCACGAGCCTCATGCAGAAGAATTAACCTCATAAGTCTAAGAGGGTAATCAAATCTCATGCTTCAGGGCATAAGCCGATCACCAAAGGGGTCAGGAAGGAATTACTGCCCCACACTAGCAGGGGATTTTTGCCTTTCCCCTGATGCAGACCATATTGGTGGTTGCCAGAGTCAGGAGGCTGGCCCTGAAGGACTGATGGTCTGATCTGTTGTGGCAAATCCCCCCCAGTAATTCCTCTAATGACATTAGTGACTCTTACTTGCTCTCCTCCCCTGGTTTTGGCTTCTGCTTGTAATCCTGGTCTCCTCTGCGCGGGCTGCTGGTCCCTGCACCCACGGGAGGCAGGACCCGGGGCGGGAGCGGGGACGGACTCGCCGATGCTCTCGGTTGGGTGCGAGACACGTGGGAAGAGCTTCACCCCCTGCCCCCAGCGAAGGCTTTGGAGAGCCCCAGCACGACCTTAACTCCCCCTGTGGTTCCCAACACCTCGGCGGCCCCGAAACACCACTATTGATGGACTCCGCTTGCAGAGTGAGCGGAAAGGCAGGCGTCGAGAGCGGCTCTGCCTCCACCTCCTTGCACGACCATTGGTGAATCCCTCCTTCTCCAGCGCATCCAGGCCCTGCTCCCATTCCAGTCCCTCTCCTGACCCAGGCAGGTGCCGGCACACGCCGCGGCCAGTGTACACTCGCGGCCGGAGCTGCAAGACCTACATTTCCAGAAGCAGCACCGTGGTATGCGACCCCATGCATAATTCAGCAGCGCTGGGCTGCTCAGCGCCTGGGAGAGCCGAGCCGTGCCCCTCGTGCCGAGCCTTGGCGGGGGCTGCCACGGAGGCTGAGAGCAGCCCTGAGAGAAGGGTTTGGGGGCGCTGGGGGGTGAGAAACCCAACACACCCCGGCAACATGCGCTGGCAGCCCAGAACCTCCCCCCAGCCTGGGCTGCATCCCCAGCAGCGTAGGCAGGGGGGCGAGGGGGGGGCTTCTGCCCCTCTGCTCCCCTCGGGGGAGACCCCCCTGCAGTGCTGCCTCCAGCTCCGGGGCCTCGGCACAGGAGAGACACGGAGCTGTGGGAGCGGGGCCGGAGGAGGCCCCGGAGCTGCTGGGAGGGCTGGAGCCCCTCTGCTGGGAGGACAGGCTGAGAGAGCTGGGGGGGGTCAGCCTGGAGAAGAGAAGGCTCCGCGGAGACCTTGGAGCCCCTTCCAGTCCCTCAAGGGGCTCCGGGAAAGCTGGGGAGGGACTCTGGAGCAGGGAGGGGAGCCACGGGACGTTGGGAATGGGTTGAAACCAAAAGAGGGGAGATTGAGATGAGATGTGGGGAAGAAATTCCTTCTTCCGAGGGCAGTGAGCCCCTGGCGCAGGTTGCCCAGAGAAGCTGGGGCTGCCCCATCCCTGGAGGGGTTCAAGGCCAGGTTGGACGGGGCTTGGAGCCACCTGGGCTGGTGGGAGGTGTCCCTGCCCAGGGCAGGGGGTGGGACGGGATGGTCTTCAAGGTCCCTTCCCACCCAAACCATTCCATGACTCCATGAGGATGCTGCCAGACCCAGAGTTTCAGCCAGCTTTAGCCCCACAGCGATGGCAGCCAGGCCTGAGGGGACACTTCTCATCTCCGACCCGCAACAACAGCAGGGGAGGAAGGGAAGGGGAATGAGATGAAGTAAGATGGGACACCGCTGAGCCCAGAAGCCAGACCCTGCCATTGCAGACGTGGGACAAAGCAGGAAGGTTATCAACCCTTTACGGAGGCGACAGATGCCCCGGCCCCGCGTTGCTTACACCGCGATGGTCGGACCCGATCAGGGACCTGCTGCCCAGAGCAGCCGTTTGTACGAGACGTCCTCTCTTCTCGGCGCTTCCCTGCTTCCCAAAGAAAGGGAGCAGCGAGAAGACTCCTCTGCAAACCCTGCGCTGGCGACCGATTAAAGAGCTGCTGCTTCGCTGACACCCGACCGGAACAGGGCTGGGGTTTGGGAAAAGCAAAGGGATGCGTGGGGAGCGATGCGCGGGGAGCAATGTGTGGGGAGCGATGCGCGGGGAGCGATGTGTGGGGAGCGATGTGTGGGGAGCGATGCGTGGGGAGCAATGCTCCCGCAATGGGTTTCGGAAGAACCGTCCCGGACAGGGACAAAGGGCCACTAAGGGAAAACCAACGTCCCCCAGACGCCGGAGGTGGCCTTTGGGGACACCACCTGACATCTGAGCGGTGCGAAAACCCCGTCCCCTGGCCACACTGAGCACCTCCTGCTGCTAAATCCCACCCGGGCTCCGTTCGGCTGGGGAGACCTGGGCCAAGCTCTGCGTCTCCAGCACCCCCCAGGTCAAGCCCAGCCCCAAAGAGCTGCTCAAGGTCCCCCCCAAAACACCTCCCACCGCCTCGGATCCTGCCTTTGGCAGACAACCGCCTCTTTCCTTTCCCAAAGGCTTAGACAACGGGGCCAGGCTCCGCCATCAACCTCCAGCGTCACCAAATATTTTCCGTTCATCCGAACTCCTAACAGGGCTCCAGGAGCTGCAAAGCTCTCCCCGATGCAACGCTGCCCCGTAAAACACGCCCCAGCTCCTTTAACAACCCCCCAACGCCCCACTGCCTGCTAATCCCGCCATCCCACAGCGCCCGGAGCAAGTGGGACATTATCAAAAAACGTTTGCTGCCCAGCCCATCCCCCCCCAACCCCCTGCCCCCAAATAATGCCATAATGAAGAAAACCTGCAATTTTCCATTGTTTCGCCGCGCAGCAACAAACCAGTTCATCCCATTCTGTTATTCACCGCTTTTTAAGCGTTAGGAATGTATACACATCCTTTTTTTTTTTTTTTTCTTTTTTCTGGAATAAAAGCGATAGAGAAGAAGCGCAGCCGGCCCGGGCTGGGGCATCGGCAGCGATGGCTGGACTCAAGGCAGAGGCTTGGATCGGCTGAGCCAAATTCAAGGAGCACGGGAAGCCGCGGAGCAAAACGACCCGCCTGAAAGTCTGGTGGTTACGGGGAAAATACATGGATGGAGTCATCACCTGGTCCGGCAAAGCCGCTCCGACTCAAGGAGCACATAAATTAGGGGAAAAATCGGGTTTTTTTTTCTTTTCCCCTCTGAGATAAACGCGCGTATTTCTATTACACACGCCCAGGCATGCGTTGTCTAGGGCTTGGCTTCAACAGAGCGCAAGGGGAAAAAAAAAAAAACAAAACAACAAAAAAACCCCAAACCCTGGACCCGTCTAAGTTTTCAATTGAGAAAAAAAGCAAAAAAAAAAAAAGCAAAAAAAAAGCGCATAATTTTTGGGTTGTTTTGCGTTCAGAAAAATGGATACTTGTTTGCGGCTGTTTTTGGTTGGAGAAACCTCACGGAAAATGTCAACTGAAATATATTTTCTGCATGACAGAAAGCGAAAAAAAAAAAAGAAAAAAAAAGAAAAAAAGAAAAAGGGGGAATGAGCTGGAGAAGACACTTTCTTCTGGAAAAGCGCTTAGATGGAAACGGCGCGAGGAGCTCCAAGGCGAGGAGCGACGCCCGGGTGGGGGCTGCAGCAAAATGGGGCCGTTTGCCTGGTTTTGGGCAACCGCCTGAATCCAACCCCCGGTGCCGAGTTTCGCCCATCGGTTTATTTTATGGGGCGGGGGGGGGGTGGGGCGAGGAAAAGCCCCGGTTGGCCCAAAAATGGGATGGAAATGGGCCGTTTTTGAACAGAACCATTAAAATACCCGGACGGGAGGAAGGCGGGAGGAGGGAGGCGAAGGGAAAGCACCGACCTGTCGATTGCGCTCGTCCGTGATCCGCTGGATCTGGATCTTTTTTCTCCCCATCTTCTCGGGAAATCCTCACCGCACCCGGGGACGACTTCGCTTCAGGGGAGGGGGGAAAAAAAACAACCCCCTTTTAAAATGCTTTCATTAAAGAGCGTTGGGGGGGGGGGGGGGAGCCGAGAAGGCGGGAGGGGGGGTGAGCGGGGGGAGCTTCTTTTGTTGTTTGTTTTTCCAGATGAGAAAAAAAAACCAAAACAAAACGAAACAAAACAAATCCAAACAAAACCAAAAAAAGGCAAAATTAAAAAAAAAAAAAAAAAAAGGGGGGAATTCTGCGCCGCTCCTTGCTCAGTTCATGGTATCCTCCTGCGCGGCCGGATCCAGCGGGGCTGAGCCGTCAGCGGCTGCTCAGAAACCTGCAGAAGGAGAGAGTGACAGGAGTGAGACCGTCTTGTCCCCAAACCCCATCCAGGATCCCGGCACCGTCCCCGCCGCTGTCCCCGCTCCTGCCCCCCCGGCCGTCCCCCCTGCTCCCATCCTCCCGCTCAGCTCTGGGGCCGGGAAAGCCGCAAAGCGATTCAGAATCGCAGAATAGTTTGGGTTGGAAAAGACTTTTAAAGGTCTCGTCCACGAGCAGGGACATCTTCAACTAGACCCGGTTGCTCCTGGTCCAACCTGGCCTTGATTGTTGCCAGGGATGGGGCATCCCCCACCACTCCGGGCAACTCACCAGCATCTCACCAGCCTCAGCGTAGAAAAAAAATAAATAAATCCCTATTTATCCAACCCGGTCTCGAAAAAAACCCAAGGATGGAGCCCAAAACCACCCGCGCCACAGGACACGTGTGTGGGCCGGGCTCGGCGATGCTCGTCGAGGAGGAGGAGGAGACGGCAGCGAGGAGCCCGTGAATCATTATTCCTCCGTGACGCTCCAGACTTTTCTTTTTTTTTTTTTTTTTTATTATTTCTTTTTTTTTCTCTTAATAAAGTCATGAGCAGTCGAGTGGCTGGCGATTAGCTCGGGCGATTTAAATCCGTCTCCAATTTCTGCATTAATCTTCAATTTGGAATTTTAAAATGTCTTTATTTGATTACTTAAGAAAAAAAAAAAAAACTCTAATCAGGCACAGAAACCTAATTCTTCTGGGCGAGGGGAAGAAGGACTCCGAAAGAAGCCGAGTCAGCCCGGGATTCGGCTGGGCTCAAAACCAGCCCGATGACGGTTGTTTCCATCCATCTGGGATCGACTCGGGGGGATTATTTGTCCCGGGGGGCGAGGGGGGATAAAGCCGGCCAGTTCATTTTTCTGCGGGTGATTTTTATTCCTGGTTCCGTGGGCAGCGAAAGGCAGGGATAACCCTGCATTTCAGGCGAGGGTGCCCCATGCCAACACCCGGGCAGAGGGAAAAGCCAGTCCCAAAATAGCTTCCTACCTGCCTCCGCTTGGCAGCCCCCAGCCCTCCCGTCTTGTTACAAAAAACATGGGGGGGGGGAGGAAAAGGCACTTTTCCTCCCCTCCCATCACCCCAAATTCAACCGTGTCCAGCCCTGACCCAGCTTCTCCTGCTCCTCTCCCACCCCGGAGCACGCAGCGCCCACCCACGGACCCCCTGAAACCCCCCAGCGACCTTGGCCCTGTCCTTCAGCTCCGCATCGCACCGCGCTCCGACAGCAAACAAGCCCTGACGGTCTCACTCCCACACTTGTTTTTCGGGGTTCACTGAGTCGTCGTGAGTCACTCTATAATCTTTTTCTCTGCTTTTTTTTTTTTTTTTTTTTTTGGGTTTTTCTTTTTTTTGGGTAAAATTATTCACCGCGCGTCGTGCACCGGTTGGAGCAGCTGAGAGGGGAACAGCGAGACCTCCCCGCCCCCCCGCCATCCACAATTTGCCCTCCAGGGAAGACGAAAAAAGGGGAGCCCAGGAAAGAGACCAAAGAGACGAAGGGCAGCAAAAATCCCTTTTTTTTTTTTCCCCATAAATCCCAGCAGGAAGACTCTTTGCGAGGACAAACCATACAGGGATGACATTTGCTGCTTGAATTGTTATTTCTCAAAATGGGTGAGCGTTTCCCCTCGCAGCAGCAAAGGGGAGGGACCATCCGGGTGCGAGCAGCACCGGTGCCGTGGGGGATGCTGAGCCGGTGCTGGGGGGATGCCCTTCGGCTGCAGCTCCCCATCCCTCTGCCGGCAGCCCCGAAAAGGCCGGTCCCAGAGCATCACCTGTCCCCAAGCATCATCTGTCCCCAGAGCACCGCCTGTCCCAGAGCACCACCTGTCCCCACAGCACCGCCTGTCCCCAGAGCATCACTGGTACTAGGGCATCGTTGATCCCAGAGCATCACTGGTCCCACAGCACCGCCTGTCCCCGGAGCATCACTGGTACCAGAGCATCACCAGTCACAGAGCATTACCGGTCCCACAGCATCACCTGTCCTCAGAGCATCACCAGTCCCAGAGCACCACTGGCCCCAGAGCATCGCCTGTCCCCAGAGCATCACTGGTACCAGCGCATCGTCTGTCCCCAGAACATCACTGGTACCAGAGCATCGCCTGTCCCCAGAGCATCACTGGTACCAGAGCATCGCCTGTCCCAGAGCATCAGTGGTCCCACAGCATCGCCTGTCCCCAGAACATCACTGGTACCAGAGCACCGCCTGTCCCAGAGCATCAGTGGTCCCACAGCATTGCCTGTCCCCAGAGCATCACTGGTACCAGAGCATCACTGGTACCAGAGCATCGTCTGTCCCCAGAACATCACTGGTACCAGAGCACCGCCTGTCCCAGAGCATCAGTGGTCCCACAGCATTGCCTGTCCCCAGAGCATCACTGGTACCAGAGCATCACTGGTACCAGAGCATCGTCTGTCCCCAGAACATCACTGGTACCAGAGCACCGCCTGTCCCAGAGCATCACTGGTCCCACAGCACCGCCTGTCCCCAGAGCATCACTGGTACCAGAGCATCGTCTGTCCCCAGAACATCACTGGTACCAGAGCACCGCCTGTCCCAGAGCATCACTGGTCCCACAGCACCGCCTGTCCCCAGAGCATCACTGGTACTAGGGCATCGTTGATCCCAGAGCATCACTGGTCCCACAGCACCGCTTGTCCCCAGAGCATCACTGGTACCAGAGCATCACCTGTCCCAGAGCATCGTTGGTCCCAGAGAATTGCCTGTGCTCAGAGCGTCACTGGTCCCAGAGCATCACCAGTCCCAGAGCATCATTGATCCCAGAGCATCACTGGCCCCAGAGCATCGCCTGTCCCAGAGCACTGTTGGTCCCACAGCATCACCTGTCCCCAGAGCATCACCTGTCCCTCGAGCATCACTGGTCCCAGAGCATGGTTCATCCCCGAGCATCACGGGTCCCAGAGCATCACGGGTCCCAGAGCATCGCCACTGGGGCTGGCACCGGTGAGCAGAGGATGCAGGCACCGGGCTGCCATGAGAGCATCCCTCAAAGGCCGGTGATACAGAAAAAGCCAAACCCAAGGATTTTTGCTCCACTGGGGGCCAAGGCAAGGCTTTCGTACGCACGGAGAAAATTTGGTCGAGGAGGAACTTTCCCCCGAGTCTGCTTTGCAGCTTTTCCCTTCAGAGCTGCCATTTCTTTACGCTGGCTGAAAAATATTCACCTTCCCCATCCTCAAAACCGCCAGCAGCAGGGCGAAGCAGCAACAGCTCCGCATCCGGACCCGAGGCAAGATGCTAATTCCTTCCTTGTGCTGCAGCTCTTGGACAGAGAAACCGTCTGAAAAGACAGCGGATTTACTGTCCAAACCAGAGAGGAACTCTCCAGAAGCAACAATAAACACTGGAGAACAACGGGCAGTAAATTTAAACCGAGTGAAAGGAAGCATATTTTAACGCAATTGGGTTGTGGGACTTCTTCACAGGATGCTATTGCGGCCAAAAGCTCCACGGCGTTCGAAAAAGACATGGGATGTTTGTAAGAACGAGGAGAAAACCCCGGCGCTGCTCGTCCCTGCCCTGGGCTTCGCACGAGCCGGTGCTTCTTGCACGGGAGCGGCGGCATTCAAACCACATTCCCCTCCCTCTGCCGCAAATAAAACCCAGGTGTTTCGAGACAAATCACCTTTTTCAACCACCAGACAACGTTTCCTCCTCTGCAATCCCGACTCCTGGGGCCTCGGCACCCCCAGCTGGATGGGGACCATCCTCCCAGCCTCGGGGTCTGCTCATGGCGCTGGATACAGTTTCCCACAGGAAAAAAGGCGACTTAACAGCACTTTTTTTTGCGTGTCGTGGCAGGGAGAAGGGCAGCTGGCCGTGCGATGCTCTTGATCCCTCTCCTCCGCACGGGAAGGAAAACACCCCACGGCGAGCGCGGTCCTCGGATGGGATGAAAAGGAAGGATGGAGAAAAGCATGGAGCTGTTTGCTGCTCTCCAAACATCCCACGGAGGGGAGTTAAACCTCCTCCTTTTTCATGTTCCCAGGGTTGGAGCCGGGGTTTTGGGGTGGGTTTATTTGTTTTTAGGTTGGGGGTTATTTTCCAACATATTTTTAAACCCAGGTATTTTCACGTTTCCTGCCCAGGTGGCTGTTTCAGAAAGCCCGACCGCAAGGCTCGAGTTTCTGATCAGCATCTGCAAGGGCGAGAAACCTGGAGAGACTCCCCCCGGCTCCTGCCCACCGCGCCGGCGCCGCTCCTGCCTGCTCCCACCCGACACCCCAGCACCCACCCCGCACCCAGCCCGGCACCTCCGGAGCTCCCGCTCCTCCCCCAGCAAATTGCTCTGCCTCCCTAATTGCTCCCCCCTCCAAAGCATCAGGATCATCCACAACCCTTCTCCGTGATCAGGTGGAATATAAGCACCTAAACATATATATAGCCAAGCACCCGGAGCCCAGGGCTTGTAAAAGGAGTTAAACTTCTAAATAACTTTTAACTTGGGCGTTTTTATTCAATATAATATCCCCAGTCATTAAATCATCTTTTCTTCCTACTGTGACAGCAGCTTCTTTCTCCTTAGCCCGGTTTTCCAAGGAAAAAAGGCTCATGCCCTCCCGTGGTGCATGCGGGATGTGAAGGCACCCACTCCACGTGGCGTCCGAGCCCACGGGACCTTTCCATCCCCTGCAGGATGAGAAGGCACCCACTCCGCGTGGTGTCCGAGCCCACAGGACCTTTCCATCCCCTGCAGGATGAGAAGGCACCCACTCCGCGTGGCGTCCGAGCCCACAGGACCTTTCCATCCCCTGCAGGATGAGAAGGCACCCACTCCGCGTGGCGTCCGAGCCCACAGGACCTTTCCATCCCCTGCAGGATGAGAAGGCACCCACTCCGCGTGGCGTCCGAGCCCACAGGACCTTTCCATCCCCTGCAGGATGAGAAGGCACCCACTCCGCGTGGCGTCCGAGCCCACAGGACCTTTCCATCCCCTGCAGGATGAGAAGGCACCCACTCCGCGTGGCGTCCGAGCCCACAGGACCTTTCCATCCCCTGCAGGATGAGAAGGCACCCACTCCGTGTGGTGTCCGAGCCCACGGGACCTTTCCATCCCCTGCGGGATGAGGCACCGATGTCCCCAAGCCGCGACACCCCAGCGAATCACACCAACACCAGGGGATGGGTTAAGCCCAGCCCCTTACAAGACACTAGAGAATCTCCACAGCCCTGTAAGGCAGGGCTTGCCCAAAACGTGACCCGGCGCCACGCTAAACCAGGCTTGGGATGGCTCAAACATCAGAGGGTGCAGCCCGGGCACTCGCAAGCCTCCCCCCCAGGATGCCGCCATCCCCAGTGGTACCCGTCGCCACGGTGACCATCTCCACGCAACCACCGAGCATCTCGGCTGCCGGGGTCCGAGGGCACGGAAAGGCACCTACAAACCTGCCATAAAGCGAATCACGGGCGCTGCACCGAGCGACCGGCGCGGGCCAAAAACTCATCCCGTCCCTCTTCAGCGCCTGGAAACCTGGGCGAGGATCGGGAATGGGGAAATTCGGCATCGCCCCGGGGAAACGGCGAGAAGCGCTGGGACGGAGGCAGCCCGCATCCCTCCCTCCTGCCCTACACCCCCTCGCGCGCTCGCACAAGTATGACTATCACAGCAATTAACACACATGCCAATTAACTATGAGCAGGTGCTGGTTAACTCTGTGCTGAGTAATTCATACCCGGCTCCAAGTAAATTGCTTTAAATTGGAGAGACGGGTGAGGGAGCAGAGTTAGCATTTTGCAAATGGGGGGAAGAAAGAAAAAGCAAAGAGGAATCTCAGCTGGGAGATGTTTTTACAAAACAAGGAATTTGGGGGTGCTGAATCCACAGCTCCAAGCGCTGGGGAGGCAAGAGAGCTGACACCTCTTCCAAATCTTTACTTCCAGGGTTTTTTTTACCGACTACACGCATTTCCGCTCTATTTTACCTGTTTCTGCCCGGTTTCACCTTGGCGTCGCAGGAGCGGCAGGGTTCTTTGCACCACCCCGTAATCTGTCCCTTTTCTATGGAGCAGCCCCGTATTTCTCCCTGCGTGCCTAGGGGCCCATCCGCTTTCTGTGGCCGTCCGCTATTTTTAAGATCCTTTTCTTGCCTCC
Organism: Larus michahellis; assembly: GCF_964199755.1. Taxonomy (NCBI): domain Eukaryota; kingdom Metazoa; phylum Chordata; class Aves; order Charadriiformes; family Laridae; genus Larus; species Larus michahellis. The sequence goes on from NC_133919.1 coordinate 3,570,982, forward strand.
CTTTTTAGTTGCCCCCGCGCTGAAGTCAGCCGCGCCGCGGCCGCTCCTCTGGAAGGCAACGATCTCAAGCCGTCCCTCCCTCCAAACCCCACCTTGCGAAGCCTTGTGCTCTCAACACGACGGCACCCTGAACAAACCGACCGTCGGCTGCGCAGCTGCAAAGGCAAAGATCAAAAAGGTGAAGCCAAAAAGCTTTGGGAAGATAAATAAAGGCAAATAAACGCATCCTTTCCAAAAAAAAAGAAAAAAAAAAAAGTTATTTTCCTTCCGAGCTCCGCACGGCCTCGCCTTTCCCGGCACCCGGCCCCTGCGCTCACGTGCGGCACCGCGTTCCCCGCTCCAGAAATACAGGGTAGAGCCAGCGTTACCAGTGATGGCAAAAATCGGTTGGCTTCATCATGGCACCGGTTCAAGTTTTCCCCATCTCCATCCCCCAAACTGGGGCCGCGGGGACGTCCTGGGCCGTGGGGAAAACTGCAAAAGCAGCTTCAAAGGACGGATGGAGGCTGGGGGGGGCGGAAAGGAAGGAAAAGGGAAAAGAAGAAAAACGCTCTCCTGCAAGATGCTGAAAGGACCGACACGGGTCATCGTAGGGAGGAGATGAATGGGAGGATGTTTGGTACCGGCACAGAAAGTCCCAAATTGAAGGGAGAAAAGCGGGTGACGGCTCCGGAGGAGCACAGCCCGCTCTGCCCAGGCACCGAACACTCTCTCTGCGGGACAAACCCAGCCTTTACCCAGGATTTGCAGGAATTCTCCCAAAGGTGGGTTTATCCTGACTTGGCTCCATCAGGCCAAGGTGCCGGCTGAGGGTAACGGGTCCGAAAGCAGCGGCACGAGGGGTCCTCCCTGCCGGTCACCCTCCCCCGGGGAACCGGGCACCCAGTGGGGCTGAATTCACCCAGCCCAGTGGGACCACCATTTTGGGGGGGCTCAGGATTTATCCCCAAACAGAAATGACGGCAATAACACGCTGCGTGGACACCTTCCCCCGCCTTGGAGCCTCCCTGGCCCAGGCTGCCCAGAGAAGCTGTGGCTGCCCCATCCCTGGAGGGGTTCAAGGCCAGGTTGGACGGGGCTTGGAGCCACCTGGGCTGGTGGGAGGTGTCCCTGCCCAGGGCAGGGGGGTGGCACTGGGTTGTCTTCAAGGTCCCTTCCCACCCAAACCGTTCTGTGGTTCTAGGAAACGCTGCCGTGCTGCAGACCTGCCATGGGAAGTGGTTTACACCCGAGGGTGCACCGAGCCGCCACCGAGCCCTTTGCCTGCCCCACACCGGGGTAAGGGCACGGAGGGGCAAGGACCGAGCGGAGGGAGGAGGGATGACGCTCTGGAGGTGGCAACGATGCTTCCTTCGGAGGTGGCGAGAGCAGCCCCACACCCCGCTGCAGCGCTCCCCGCTGCAAACCCGCGGGTTTCCCCAGGAAAAGGGGCTGAGTGGGGGCGGGACGTGGCCGCGCTGCCACGAGGAGCGTCCGGCAGCTCCCGCGCCGAGCTCCAGTCCCAGCTGAGAAACAGCCTTAAAAGCGATCGCAAACCGAATGGCAAACGGCAGCCGTGGGCTCCGAGCCCTGGCTCCGGGGTCTCGCACCGGCGCAAACCGACAGATCCCGCCCGCCGATGGGGCTGGATTTCCATCCCTGAAGGATGTGGATTTAGCTCAAGTCACCTCTTGAACCCGACTGTTTAACTGCAGCTCTTGCCTTCCTGTTTCCTTTCTCGCTGACGGCCGGGCCTGCCTTTTGTGACTTAATTGTCGGGAGTTTTTTTAACATATCCTCCACGCTGACACCAAGGACTTTTGAGTTTCCTTCTTGGTGGTTTCTGGATCTGCAGGACCCACTTCCTTCTTCTCTGCAGATGGGACGGGGCCGGGGGGGGAGGAAAAGAACCCTTCCCTAAAATCTGTATTCATGTTCGTGTTGCTCTTCCTGTCCTGCAAAGCCACCGGCGTGGTGCTCGCCGTCACCTCGCCAGCCAGTGACCGCTGCGGGACGGAGCCGGCTTTGCTGTGGGATGGGGGGGGACAGACGACGCTGGCACCCCGGGGGGGGACACGGCGAAGGGGAGAGGGACCCGCGCAGGGACGTCCTGGGCATCGCAGCGGGCAGGGAGGGCAGCTGCCTGCGCTTCCCCAGCCCCTGAAGGACTCCGAGTCACCAGCTCAAGCATTGTTTAGCACCTCTTTATCTCCAAACCGAGATCAAAACCACACAAACATGCTAAAGTCTCCTCCAAAGCTTCTATTCTGGTTTCAGGATGATGCTATCTGGGTTCCTGTGTCGAGCCTCCAGATGCAGGCAGGGGGAGGGGAGAGGAAGGCGGCCGAAACGCGGCTCGGCAGCAGGACCAAACCCTCGCCGGGGCCGAATCCTGTTCGCCCAGCAGGTGTAAAAACCCAATGCCGGGCTGCCACCCCTCCTGAAATCAGAGAGCCCCCATTTCCCCAGGACCGGCAGCAAAACCAGCGGGCTCAGGTCCTCCCTGTGCAGGATCCGTCCCGCCGGCTGCAGGTAACAAACCTGGGGAGGCTCCGGAGAGCGGGAGCGAAGGCTGGATTCAAGCAGGCCCCCGAGGAATTTGAAGAAAAAAAAAGACACATATATTCCTGACCCAGATTCAGGCGCTCTCTGGAGAAAAGCAGATGCCAAGCGCGCAGCCAGCTCTGCTGAGCTGTAACAAAACCACGCGCCGTGCCAAGACCGGCAGAGTCTGGGGGGGAAAAAAAAACGCACAGCCCTTAAACGATGGTGGAGAACTGGCATTTGCCCCTGCAAGGGGAGGCTGAAAGGAAGGATTTGGGGGAAATTGTTAAACCGGGGTTGATTTTCTCTTCCCCCGCAGCTCGTGCACCCGCTGCGACCCAGACAACACCCACCAAAAAAGGGTGTCAGCCACCCAAGGGTGACAGCCCCCATGATGGCATAAGGACCGGAGGCACCACGGCAACACCCGAACCAGGCACCCTGGTCCCCCGCAGCCCGAATCGCACCGTTTCGTCCCGCACCGCGGCTGGCCAGGGATGCCATCGCATCCAGCACCCCCCGGAGCGCGTCCGTCGGGTGCTGCAGGTGACGGTGGGCACAGCCGGTGACCTTCCCCGCGCCACCGGAGCCAGCGGAGGGTGGAGGGGACACGGGGCTGGAGAGGAGAGGCTGGGGACACAGCTGGCAGGAGAAGAGAGCCCCGGGCAAGGTCACGGGCAAGTCCGCGGCCCCGCTCGACGCTGGCCAAAAGCCAACCAGGGAACCGTCCTCACCCCGCGCCACGGCGAGGACACGGCCTCCAGCGGGGACAAGCACACGGGGCTGGGGGACAAGCGGGGACCCGCAGCGCCTCACACCGCACGGTTTCACAGGGTGGCAGCTGGTCCCTTCTCCCAGAGGGAGACACCGCAGGGATGGACCGGCCACGTGGCGTTAAACTGGAGGGGATGGACAACCCCTTCTTAAAGTGACCTTTAAAGCACCCCGGGAACAGCAGGCTGCAAAGGGTGATGCAGCCGCCAGAAAAGCCCCGCGACGCTGAGCAGCGACCTTGGCGGTGGCATCCTCATGGAGGGGTCAGCCGTCACCCCGAGCCTGGCTGCGGTCTCCCGGGTGGCTCGGTGCCTTCCCCGGGTGCGCGCACCAAGGCTTGGGGACCCCAGCACCCCTCCACAGGCACAGCATCCCCTTTCCCAGCTGGGACCAACCACTTGCCCAGGGCAGGCCTGAGCCACCTGCAGCCCCGTGTGCCCTCCCTCCCTGTCTGCCCTCCATCCCCATCCGCCCTCATCTGCCCTCCATCCCCATCTCTCCTCCATCCCCATCTGCCCTCCATCCCCATCTGCTCTCTGTCCCCATCCGCCCCCATCTGCCCTCCATCCCCACTGACCTTCCATCCCCGTCCATCCTCCATCCCCATCTGTCCTCCATCCCCATCCAGCCTCCATCTGCCCTCATCCCCCCTCCATCTCCATCCCCCCTCCATCCCCTTCTGCCCTCCATCCCCATCCATCCTCCATCCCCATCCGTCCTCCATCCCCATCCGCTCTCCATCCCCATCCGCTCTCCATCCCCACCCAGCCTCTATCCCCATCCACCCTCCATCCCCATCCATCCCCATCCACTCTCCATCCCCATCCAGCCTCTATCCCCTTCTGCCCTCCATCCCCATCCATTCCCACCCACCCTCATCCACTCTCCATCCCCATCCGTCCTCCATCCCCACCCAGTGTCCATCCCCATCCACCCTCCTTCCCCATCCATCCCCATCTGCGCTCCATCCCCATCCATTCCCACCCACCCGCATCCACTCTCCATCCCCATCCGTCCTCCATCCCCACCCAGTGTCCATCCCTGTCCACCCTCCTTCCCCATCCATCCCCATCTGCTCTCCATCCCCATCCAGCCTCCATCCCCATCCATCCCCACCCATCCCCATCCGTCCTCCATCCCCATCCAGCCTCCATCCCCATCCACTCTCCATTCCCATCCGTCCTCCATCCCCTTCTGCCCTCCATCCCCTTCTGCCCTCCATCCCCATCCACCCCCACCCACCCACATTCACTCTCCATCCCCATCCGTCCTCCACCCCCATCCGTCCTCCATCCCCATACATCCTCCCCTTCCATCTACCCTCCATCCCCATCCACCCTCCATCCCCAGGGAGGAGCAACCGGACCACGCGAAGCCGTTCCCCTTCCCTCCTGTCCCCTATCCATCACCAGCTCCAGAGCTGGAGACCGAGGGTAATTTTCCCCTCTGCACTAAGTAGGGTTTTCTAAATGAAGGGAAGCGAGAGCCCATTATCCGGCTCCGTCGCCCACCCCCTCGGCTCCCTGCAGGGCATGAAATAACCACCTGCCAGCTCCCCGTAGCCCCGCGCCGTGGCAATGATATCGCAGCTTCCCCTGTCACTATTGTCAGAGCAAAATTTAGATACCTGGTAATGAGGAGGTTTAATATGACAGATGAAGAGGTTGACTCATTAAAAAAAAAAAAAAAAAAAAAAAAAGAGCGAGAAGGAGAGAGAGCTGAATTCGGGGTCGGATCCTGCGCTCGGAAATCAGGAGGCTGTCAAAGTCATCCCCGTGCCGGTGGGGAGCTGAAGCAGTTCTCGACCCCAAACCAGACCCACGGCAGGGACTTTTGCCAGTGCTGATGCCACGGGGAGGAAAGGGGGGGTGGAGGAGGAGGACACAGACCACAACATCTCCCCCCATTTCCTCGGGCGCCCCCCATCCCGAGGGTGCACCCCGGGGTGTGCCTGTCCCCCAGTGCAGCCCAGCAAGGTCCCCGCTGCCAGCGCCCTCGCTATGGTCGTCGAAGGATGTCCATGACTTGCAAGTCGCAAAACCCAACGCGCCAAAGCGGGGACAAAGCGCTGCCTTCAGCTCCCGCACGGGGGATGGGATCCCACCGCCGGGACACGGGAACGGGGTCCCCAGGGGTGGCTCAGCAGCGTGAAACCCTCCTGCAGGGAATTTAGGGGCTCTCCATGCAAGGGGACGGGATTTCCCCCAGAGCAGAGGGGACAGCTCTCTCCCCGCGGAGGGTTTTACCCAGGGGGAAACTCCATGAGACCCGACGGTTGCTCTGAGCCACCAGCGAGAGCAATGGAAACCCACGGCAGTCCCACGGGACACAGCCGAGAGCAAAACTGTCCCGGGGGAAATGCTCCTCTTCCCTCCCGGGCCGACGGGATGGGACTGGGGATGCGTCCTCCGCAGCCAGCCAGGGCCTCCTGCCGTCACCTCCCCTTCGCCCAAGGGCAGCGTGGCACAATTCTCCATCCCCACCCCAACAACATGGCCGGGGAACCTGTCCCCACCCGGGAAGGGCCACCCAAGAGCAGCTTTGCAGACCCTCCTGCACGCAAAGCACAGCACGGGCTCAGCCTGGGCACCAGGGGGGCCGAGGGGATGGAGACCCCCAGCGCCATCCCGGAGGTCGGCCCTCCATCACGATCCTCCATCACGATCCTCCCTCCATCATGATCCTCCCTCCATCACAATCCTCCATCACGATCCTCCCTCCATCACGATCCTCCCTCCATCATGATCCTCCCTCCATCATGATCCTCCCTCCATCACAATCCTCCATCACGATCCTCCCTCCACCACGATCCTCCCTCCATCATGATCCTCCCTCCATCATGATCCTCCATCACGATCCTCCCTCCATCACGATCCTCCATCACGATCCTTCCTCCATCATGATCTTCCCTCCATCACAATCCTCCCTCCATCACAATCCTCCCCCCCGGCACACAACCCCAGCAGCACCGTTCCCGAAGGCTCAGCCCTTCCCCAAGGGCCACCAAGATCCTTCAAACCAGCCGCCCAAAACCACTTCTATTTTTTTTTTCCCCACCCCCCAGCGCTGGTGAGTAATAGCAGCAACGCCAAAAGTCACGGGGCTGTTGCTTTTATTTGCATCTCCTGGCCACCAACTGCATCCATGCCCAAAGTAGCCATCACCTCCGCTGGCTCCAAAGACGCAAAGGCCACGTAGAAGCAGATGTTGCTCCTGCCTTGCCCCATCCCACGCTCTCAGCCAGGGTTTACACATCCCAAGCTCCCAGGCAGGGAGGAGTAACCGGGCTCCCCAGGGGCTGCAGAGTCCATCTGGGGTGCGGAGGAGCTGGTGAAGCTGGTGATGCCAGGAGCTCCCCATCATTGGGAAGGGGATGGTGGTCGGCAGCTCCACTTGACCATGAGAAGAAGGATAAGAGCCCATCAGCTTAATTGGCCATCGACATGGCAACATTGAACACTGGGAGGGTGACACCGGAGCAGAGCTCACCGGAGAGTCCCTTGGAGAGATGAATGGGCAAGATCTGGCCAAAACCACCAGGAACGGGCAGGACCAGGCTCCTGCCTCCACCCCAGTGCTCAGACTCAACCATTGCAGCTCCCACCAGCCCCTGGCACTTCCAACCTGGAAACAAAACCACAAAAACCAACATCGTGGCCATCTGCTTTTCTCAGAGGTGGATCTGCCCATCCATCTGACCACGTCCCCGCCACCTCCACCCCAAAAAAAGACTTTGCTCCATAGCCATGCTGCCATCCAACAGCTGAAAGCTGACCACCAGACACTGCTAATTTTTTTAAGAAAGCAAACAAAGGTCCACAAACAGCATTAATTATTTGAGACCATGATTTGCAAGCACAGATCAAGGCCCCGGGCACAAGGAACCGAGCAGAAAGATGGGTCCCTTGGCCCCAAGAGCTGCAGCCCAAGTGCCGTGAGAGGAGAAGGAGCCACCGAAGCCCACCGAGGGGCACGGACCGGGCTCCGGTCAGCACTGAACCCGAACCGAACTCGCTCTAAGCGAGCAGGAGGAACCGGGATGAGATGCCACGGAGCAAAAACGCATTTAACTTCCTTTTCTCCTGCACTGCCTTGAAAACACGGCGGCTCCAACCTGGCACCCAAATAACGTTGCATCAGCCACCACGTTGGCTGCTGGCACCGGGGACCCGGTGCCCAGGCATGGCATGGCTGGAGCACCCCGGGGACCGTGGGGCACCCAGATTTGGGGCGGGGGGCACAAACCAGCTCAAGGCGCCTTGTTCCCGGCGTGACTCGCGGCTGCTGGGACTGGGGGATGCCCAGGGGGGTGGATCCTCACCCTGCATTCCCGCCGGCCAGCCAAGGCGGGTGGGTGCGGATCCGGCCCCGGCTCGTCAGGCGGCCGAAATCCAGCCGGGCAGCTGTCGCTCAGCTGTCGCCGCTCGCTCACAAGACCCACATTCTACACCCAGGCGTGCAAATCCTCGCCTCCCCGCTCCCCGGCACCGGCCGGGCCACCCAAACCACGCCAACCCCACGGCCAGCACCGGCCAGACCCGCCGGGTGACGGCTCCCAATTAGCAGGGAGAGACGGACTCATCCAGCCCCCGTCCTCCAGGAACGGCAGGGAAAATCATTCCGTTTTAAAAGTCGGGGTTTTTTAAACCCACCCAAAGCTTGTGTTTTAGCGGGATTTAGGTGTTGGGGAGTCCTGACCAGTCGAACGCTTCTCTACGGCTGTGCCAAAAGCCCCGTGCCGGAGGGGTGGCGATTTCGGCCAGCCCTGGGGTTTTGCGGGGAGGGGGTGATGCCCACCTGGGGCGTCCCCAGCAAACCAGGGCGGGTGGGGGACGGACCATGCTCAGGAGAGCAACGGGGATGCCCAGCCTCTGCGGGAAATGCCAAAATTTGGCACTTTCCAGAAGCGTGGCTGCATCCCAGGTGTCTGGCAGCCTCCAAACGCCCGCGCCGGAGCATCCCAAAGGGTTTGGTGGCGGGTCCCAGCACGGATTGCAGAGGGACGGCAGGGAAGGTGCTGGGATGCTCCTGCGGCATAGAGGAGACAGACCCCGAGGGCAGGCGAGAGCCTGGGGATCATCATGAGTGCGCGGATAAACACCAGTCACGAATCCTCTTGAAACAAGGAAAAAATTGGGGAAAAAACCCCAAATAAGGCATTTGGTTGTGTTTTTTTTCCTGCACGTTTGCAAAGAGGGCGAGAGAGAACGCGTGGTTTTCAGAAGGGGGGAGTTTGCGGGCAGGAATGAAAATATCTCAGCCCAAATTTTTGGCTCAAGGGTGGGGACGTAAAAATAAAGAAATAAAAATAAAGAAATAAAAACAAAGAAATAAAAATAAAGAAATAAAATAGCTGCCCAAATCAAGTTTTTGCCCAAAAGAGATGCCAGAGGAGGAAGAGGAGGAGGAGGAAAGGGCTTTGCAGCCATCGGGGCTCCCACCGCTGACCTTTGGTTTCGAAAGCAGAAGCCCGGGACAAGCCCTGTGGCCCCAACCCCTGTCCCCAAACGGGGCCGACGGGGTCCCCGAGTCGAGCAGAGGGGACAACCCCCTTCGCCCACCCCCAGCGACGGCTGAAGGGTTGGGTTTAGCCCAAAGAGTGAAATTTATCCTCCGGCCCCATTGCGTTTAAGTCGCCCACGAGCATCGGAGCCAGGGCAGCGCACACGAGCCACATCTTGGGAGAGAAACACCGAAAGCGCTTCGGAGGGATGCCGTCCCCCTTCCTCCACGTTTTGCACCTTAATTTTCACAGAAGTGGACATGAGGATTATCAGCATTATGAATTCTAACCCCAAGTAGGATCTGGGCAGCCCCACAGCAGTAACAGCACAAAAAAGAAAAAAGAAAAACAAACAGACAAACAAACAAAAAAATCAAGTCGGAAAAAAGCTTTTTCTAGGCTGGGCCAAGCCCAGCGCCGGTGCCAGCCCCGCCACATCCATCCCTCGCGCGGGCCGGGCCGGGCCAGGCCGGGTTGGTCTCTAGAGGAAACCAAAATTTTCTGAAAGAGTTCAGAGAGGAGAAGGGGCAGGAGGGAGAGCCCCGGCGCGATGGTGGTACCCGGCTCAGAGCCGCCAGCTCCCCCCACGCCGGGAAAGGCGATGGCACCGAGCAGGAAGGCGTTAAAAATCGCCGGTACCAACCTCGGAGGAACCACAATAAATAACCTCCCCCCCCACCCCCGCCGAGTAAATACGGTCCCCGCTCGCCTTCCTGTTTGCTTTCGCAGATCCGGGCTGGGACGGCCACCTCCGACCCCCAGCTCCGTCCCGGCACCGCGGTGGCCGTGTCACCCTCCAACCCGCGTCCATCCCCGGCATCGTCCCCGCCGCGGGGGACAGCAGGCGCGAGCTTCCCCAACGGGACGGATTTTATCCGGCCAGGCACCAATCCTGCTGCGTTTTCCTCACTCGTCTAGGATTCTTTTTATTGTAAGAGGAGGAAATCCCGGCTCGGCGAGCCAGGTCCCCACCTCCGTGCCTCAGTTTCCCCCTCTCGCCACGCCGCTGATCCTCCCAACATGGGAATGCCCCCCTCCTCCCTCCCTCCCTCCCCACGCAGAGAAAAACCAACGGGTCCTGATTTACGGGCACTTTTGTGCTTTGCCACAAACACAAAGCAGGGAGTGGGGGGGGGGAATAAAAGAGAATTAGAGGCACACTCACATCGAAGATCTGTGTCAGGAGCAAAAAAGGGGGGTTTGGGGCAAACAACCCCCCCACACTCCCCTGCCCCGGCAGAGCAGCGGCGGCCGCGGAGGCTGACAATAGATAAGGGCTCTAAATTCGGCGCTGGGCTCTGTAAGGTGATCGGGGTGGTGGGGGTGTGCCGGGCTGTTTATTTGGCTCCAAACTCCAGCCCCGACACTGCAGCGTCACCCGTGTTTTAAAAAAAAAAAAAAAAAAAAAAAGGAAGGAACGAAAAGAGGGGAGAGAAAAAAAAATTTTTTTTTTTAAAAAAAGCGCACGCGTACATTCAACAATAACAACAAAATAAATAGAAAAAAAAAATCAAGAGAAAAAGAGCCTGGGGGTTGGGGCGGGGGGGGGGGAATAAAAAGGAAACCCAGTTGGGCTGGCAAGGTTTAAAGCGACGCCTGTTTTAAAAAAAGAAGTTGCTAATTTTAACTCTCCAGTGGAAAGAGTGAGAGGTACTTACAGGAGCCGGGGTGGCTGCGTCCTTCTCCAGGGCTGCTGCGCGCTGGCGGCCGGGAGGAAGCGCGCGGGGATGGAACCGCTGTCCCCTGGCCACGGCCACCCCGAGCAGCCGTCACCGTCACCGTCACCGCCGGCCGGCCCCCGAGTCCCCCAAAACCCTCTTCGGGGCGTTCGGTGGCCTCTCAAGGGCAGATGCGGCGGCAGGAGGTGGTGGTTAAGCCTACGGAGGGGGAAGGGAGAGGCCGGAGCCGTTCGCTTGCCAACAGCTGCCGAAAGCAGCCCCCGGGCTCGCTTCTTCCGCCACCCCGAGCCCGGGGACACGCCACCGTGGGGATTGACCCTGGGGAGGACGAGCCCCGCCGCGGGGTCGGCACGGTTAGATGACGTTTCTGACCATCGGCTGTTCCCCCCCCACACCCCCCGGCAAGGAAAAAGGGCTTTGAAGATATTTTCTCCCCCCCGCCCCCCCCCCCCCCAACTTCTCCCCAACCTCAGTGGCAAAATAGCGGATGAGCTCAGAAAACCAAGGCGCAGGCAGGGCGGTGACCACGAAAAGGCCACCCGGCTCGGCGGGGTGTTCAGAGGTGACCTCCAGCAGCACGATCGCCTTTCAGCAGCCGCATGGGGCGGCACAAAACCACGGCTTCACCCGCCCCAGGGTCCCCCCAAGTGGGAAAGGGGCAAGAAGTGGGGGTTTTTGGCCCGTTTTTGCCAGCTCTCCCTGGAAATAAGGAGGGTGGTGATGGTCACAAACAACTCACATACAGAGCATGGGGGGAACCCAGGTGCTGCAAACTCCGGTCTCCACCAGAGAGGAGGCCCCGGAGCTGCTGGGAGGGCTGGAGCCCCTCTGCTGGGAGGACAGGCTGAGAGAGCTGGGGGGGGTCAGCCTGGAGAAGAGAAGGCTCCGCGGAGACCTTGGAGCCCCTTCCAGTCCCTCAAGGGGCTCCGGGAAAGCTGGGGAGGGACTCTGGAGCAGGGAGGGGAGCCACGGGACGTTGGGAATGGGTTGAAACCAAAAGAGGGGAGATTGAGATGAGATGTGGGGAAGAAATTCCTTCTTCCGAGGGCGGTGAGCCCCTGGCGCAGGTTGCCCAGAGAAGCTGTGGCTGCCCCATCCCTGGAGGGGTTCAAGGCCAGGTTGGACGGGGCTTGGAGCCACCTGGGCTGGTGGGAGGTGTCCCTGCCCAGGGCAGGGGCTGGGACAGGATGGTCTTCAAGGTCCCTTCCCACCCAAACCATTCCATGGTTCTGTGATTAAACCTCCAAGAGAAGCTGATGCAAGGCCTCAGACAGCAGAGGAGCAGACCTGGCGACCCAAGGGCTCTTCCCAAGCAGCTGGAAATGAGCCTCGGGCTGCAAAACATCTCACCAAGAGAGAGAAACAGGCTGGCAGAGACCCGGCAGCGTGTGCCTGCGGTGACGGCCACGTGATTTACCAAGCATGGCTGCAGAGAGATGATACGAGCGTCTTCAGGACATGAAAGAGTCGATTCAATTAAGGTCACAGGCCCTAGAAGAGTTTTCTGCAGCAGATGCGGTTGGGCAGAGAGAGGTTTTCCTGGTGCGCCTCAAACGGGGCCGGCCTCAGGAAGACAAAATGCCTATTGATCGCGGGCAGCGATGCTGCACGTCGCAGGACGTGAGGACGCGGCTTCGTCGGGATTCAATCGCCCGATGCTGGTCGTCGCACGCTTCCGAGACAGGGTCGATATTGCTCTTCTAATTGCTCGGCTCCCATCGCTCGCAGAGCAAAGGCGACAAGTTTCAAAGCAGCCCCCAGAGATGCTTTTTCCGAAATCCTCCTCCCAACTTGATGCCCGGCTCCTCGGAGCGAGCAATTATGCAGCTGCAAAAATCGCTCAACTGCTCCTCCCCTGCTCAAATCTCTGTGCCCGCACGGGGCTTTGCGCAAGGACAAAAAAAAAAATAAAAAAAGAATTTTTGTCAACCTGAAAAATAAGGACCCAGTGCAACTGGTCAATATGGAGTCGGTGGGGCTGAGCATCCAGTCTCCAGCAGCGATTTGGGGAGAACATGTTTAATTACAGAGAGATCCTGCCACCGCTTGGCCGGGGAGGTACCTGGTGCCTCAGGACGGCGATGCTCATGGAGGGTCCTGCCCTCCACTCCCACCACCGCGATCCCCCACACCCCGCAGCAGACAGCCCCGTCCTTCCGACGCTCCGTTTCATCATTCACCGTACACGCTGCCACTGGTATTTACTTGTACCCGAAGTGAGCGGAACGGAGCCGGTCCCATCCCAGCAGCCGGCATTCAGCCAAACGGCAGCAGGATGGACCCAACCGAGCCCGCCCGGCCCCGCTCTCCTCCAGCACAAACCGAGCACCACCGAGACACAGTGCGGCCCTTCCACCGCTCCCACCCCGACACGGGCCCGTGGAGCTGCTCTTGGTTTCCATCAGCATAACCAACCGCAGGGTGAATTAGTTGCGGGGGTTCAGCCTGGAGAAGAGAAGGCTCCGCGGAGACCTTGGAGCCCCTTCCAGTCCCTCAAGGGGCTCCGGGAAAGCTGGGGAGGGACTCTGGAGCAGGGAGGGGAGCCACGGGACGTTGGGAATGGGTTGAAACCAAAAGAGGGGAGATTGAGATGAGATGTGGGGAAGAAATTCCTTCTTCCGAGGGCGGTGAGCCTCCCTGGCCCAGGTTGCCCAGAGAAGCTGTGGCTGCCCCATCCCTGGAGGGGTTCAAGGCCAGGTTGGACGGGGCTTGGAGCCACCTGGGCTGGTGGGAGGTGTCCCTGCCCAGGGCAGGGGGTGGCATGAGATGATCTTCAAGGCGGCCTTTAAGCTCCCTTCCCACCCAAACCATTCTATGATTCTATGAAGCCCTTGGTTTTGACCTTGCGGAGGAACCGGCGAACGCTCTCCCCATCTCCCAGCACCAAGCCTCCAAATAAATTACCTGCCTCCTCTCCGGCACTAAAAAGCCATCTCCAGCCAGCAAAACTGCTCGCTAAGCAGCGCCCAGAGTCCCCTCCTTACAGGAGCTGGGGTCAGATTATTTTTAAAATCTTTCCTTTTATTGATTTCAATATCAGGTACAGAAGATACATTACACGAAACCGTAGAGCCCTCATAAAACGGGGCCCGCGGCGTTGTCTCTACCACAACCTCACTGCAGACACGGGAGACGCAAACATTTACTGTAACAGCAATAAACAGGCAAAGAAGGTCGAGAAGGGTGAAAACCCGGGCGCGGGGCCCTCTCCCAATGGCACCTTATCTCTGGGGAACACAAGGGAGAAAATAATAGTGGGTTTGGCCACAAGCCTCGTCTATCCATGGAGAAACCGGAGCAGAGAAACCTTCCTTTGCACCAATGCCCCTCTTTTGCCCCAAAATCAGTGCCGCGGCCGCAGCCAGGACCCGGCAGAGCTGCGCCAGGCGGTGAAGCAAAGGGGATGACGGGTGTTGGAGAACCGTGGTGGCACCCACTGTTGGGTGCCAGGCTGCAGGACCTCGAGCGGGTGCCACCTCCCTGCCCCACACCAGCTTTGGGGACTCTGGTGTCCGGTTCCACTCACCGGGACCCCCTCGCACCACCAGCAAGAGAGGGGTGCGCAGCTGGGCAGGGTGCTCCCTGCCGCCCCCCCGGCACCAGGACCCACTGCTCCTCCTGCCACTGCAGCAGAGCTGTAGGGTCAGATCCCGCACCAATTTGGGAGTCTGAGCCCTTGAGCTACATCCAGATGGGGTGACCTCCATGGGGGTGATCTTCATGGGGACAACCTCTATGGGGACAGCCTCCACGGGGACAAACTCTAATAGGGATGACCTCCATGGAGGTGACTTCCACGAGGACAACCATGGAGGTGATCTCCGTGGGGGTGATCTCCACGGGGACAACCTCTATAGGGATGATCTCCATGGGGGTGACCTCCACAGGTATGAACTCTATAGGGATGACCTCCATGGAGGTGACTTCCACAACCTCTATAGGGATGACCTCCATGGGGATGACCTTCATGGGGACGACCTCCATGGAGGTGATCTCCATGGGGATGAACTCCGTTTGGTTGACCTCCATGGGGCTGATCTCCATGGGGATGACCTCCAAGGGATGACCTCCCTGGGGGTCCCCTCCTCACCCCCAGCCTGGACTCGGGGAGACGCACAGCCCATGGGAAGCGAACTCAAGGGGGAGGGCAGTGAGAGCCCCAGGGTTGGGATTTCCCCCCTACCTGCTACGCAGACTCCTGCATCTTCTGCTCCTGCCAGAGGATGAGCTGTGGCCACCGCTCCTCAATCAAACTGCAAAAAAAAAGCGAGCAGCCATCAGTCTGAGGGGACGGAGGCAAGGCCAGGGCTCCCCGCACACCCCATCCAAGCACAGCCGGCCAGAGGGGACAATGAGGGGCTCCCGGTTGCCCCCACAGCAGCACTGGCTGAGGGGACAGGAGCTGGTGGGGTCCCCTCCTGCACCGCCCTGACCCTGAGCGTCACTGTGAGGGCTGCAAAGGCCGAGTGGGACCGTTCTGGGCTCCTGCAAGGCAACCATGAGCCCGGAGGCTACGAAATGCAGAGAGCATCCTGGTGCCTGGAGGTGGAGCTGGGATACAGGAACCTGAGGGATGGCAAAAGAAAGGCGGGAAAGCGGAGCAAGAGAGACAGGTATAAAGAGATCGGGGGAAAAGATCATAGGGTTGGAAGGGACCTTTAAAGGCCATCTAGTCCAACCCCTGTGCCCTGGGCAGGGACATCTTCCACCAGACCAGGCTGCTCAAAGCCCCAGCCAACCTGGCCTGGAATGTTCCCAGGTATGGAGCATCTCCCACTTCTCCGGACAACCTGGGCCAGGGTCTCCCCACCCTCAGCATAAAACATTTCTTGCTTAGATCTAGTCGAAATTTACCCTCAAGAAACTAAAAAGAGCTCAGGAATGAAAAACAAAAACAACCGTAAACCAAAAATTATCATGAACAAGGGACAAGATGCAGCCCAGCAGCGAGTCGTTCCAGGTTTGAAGAGACCTTGGTGACCTCAGTGAAGACCCTCGCAGGTACCCCATGGGGAAAATCCCCGACCTGCGCGCTCGGATGCCTTCTCCCGGGGAGCGCAGCCCAGAGCCGCCCTCGCCCAGGACAAAACGCCGCAGCCCAGAAGGAAACGCGGCTGCTGAATTCATCTCGCTCGCCCCTCAAAGATGGGAGGCGACCCAGGCGGCAAACCTCTGCCGTTTCAGCCAGCCTTGGGCTCGTCACTCATCTACAGGTGGCTGTCACCATCCGGCATGTGACGGCGCCTGCCCCGCTGAACAAAAGGGAAACTGAGGCACAGGGGCCAGCGCCCGGCTCTCCGAATGCACCACGAGCTCCTGTTCCCGAAGCCGAGCTGCAGCCTCACCCCCGGCGCCTGCAGCAGAGCGAGGAATTGTGCTCGGCTTTCCGGCGTCCTCGTCCTCCGCCTCAACCACAAAACCAGCCTTCCTCCCCCCCGGCTGCCTCCCCTCCCACGGCCAACTCATTTCCTGACATTACAAAATTCAGGCTGAACAAAACTGGAGCGAGGAGCGCGTGGCTCCGGCCGGGGCTGCACCTTCCCTGAGGAGCCACGCAAAGGGGACGCCCCCCAAAAAAACGGGGTACAAGCAGCTTTCCAGCCTCCCCCCAGGGCACCAAACCTCGCGCCACGCGAGCTGGGGTCCTGCGGACGGACCGGCCGCAGGGATTCCCAGCATGGGGACAGACGGACGCACCTGGCTCTGTCACCTCCACGATGGGAGAGCAGCGGGGAGAAGGATCCAGCTACTGCCCTGCTTGCACCCCTTAATGCCCAGACCAACCTGTTGCCCCCCCCCGCCAAGGACCACCCCTTTATTCCCCTTAATAAAAAAGACCATCCCACGTGGGGACAAGGACACCGTGCAAGTGCCACCCTCCCAGCCGGGACAAAGGACGGCACTACCTGCACTTCCACTTTCTGCCTTATTTCAGCCGCCAACTCGGGGGTCAGAGGCTGCTTCTCTGCAAACGAGCCCCCCCCCGCACCGCACCGGGACCCCACGGGCTGTCCTTAGTGCAAACCCTGCTGTTCCCACAGGGACCGGTGCCGGCTCCGAGGGGTGGAGATGTCAGCACGAGCGGGACCACTGCACCCCTGCCACGGTGTTTAACGCAAAGGGTCTCTCGACACCACCCCCCCGGCGCGGGGTAGGAGCAGCCCTTGCTGGTCTCTGCACGGCAGCGCCTTGCGGAGCTGCTGGCAGAGCGCCACGCACCCTGCCACCGCCCTGGCGTGGGGCCCGGGGACCACGGTGGGCTGGGTGGAGGATGTGTGAAGATGTGGCTCAGGTCTGTGCCCGGGGCTGGCTCTGCTCCGGGCGACCGAATCCCCGCCTGCCTCAGGGGGACGTGGGGCCACCGTCACCATCCCATTGGGATGCAACGGGGGGACACAGCGGCCAAGGAAGACCTCACGGAGTTGTCCCCCCCGCCTCGGTGGGGGATGCCGGTAGACAAGCCAGGAGCATCCCCGTGGGATGCAGGATCTCTGCTCACATCCCACCTGAACCCGGAGCCACGTGCCCGCGGTGCCAGTCTGCACGCCACCATCACGGGACAGCCGGTAGAGCCACGCCAGGCACCGACAGCAAAAATATCCATATATATACTGGTTATTCAGAGTAGCCTACATCCCCGGCTCCCAGATGCTCTCCATCACCCCCAGCTGCTACGACGATGACGGCGGGACACCACCATGCAGCCCTCGGCCTCAGCCCCAGATCGTGAAGACTCACGGCAATGCCGAGTTTTGCCATGCTTTGCCGAGACACTCCAGCAGCCACGGCGAGGTGGGAAACCTGGGCAGGGGGGCAGGATGGCTCTCAGGGTATTTAGCCCGGATTCTGGGGGATTTCGAGGGATCACAGTCTGACCCACTGCAGCACGGTGAGACCAGGACGGTGCCACCAGCACCCCCAAGGGACCCTGTGCAGCCCCCAGTTCTCACCGCCATGGCACCACCTGCCTTCAAAGCTTTTTTTTTTCTTTTAGAGAGAAATGCTGCCCAGGAAAAGGGAAAAGTATCATGTTTTCAAAACGCTCTGTTATTTTAAAAGCGGAGCAGGGGGGGAATCACCACATAGGGGAGGGATGGAGGCAGCAAAGGCAAGTGAATTCCCCTTTCTAAATGAAAAAAAGGAGGGGAGGAAAAGGGGGGGAAAGAGAAGACAATCTTTTTGTCCAGTTTTCGGACAGAAATGCTGAGCAGACGCTAAAATCGTTCCTGTTTGAAGCTTCGGTTTCGCCCAGCGACAAACCAAAACGCCTCGGGGTGGGATCTGCCCCCGAGAGCAGCAGAAAAACCCTGACGCCGGGGCGGGGGGGGGGCCGGGGGGGGACACACACAGAATCTCCTGGGATGCCCCGTTTTTTAACTGCTGTGGTCGGGCTGGTGGAGCTGCTCCAACCTGCCCGGAAAGATCCCGGAGGATGTGCTGGGATGGCTCCCGGTGACTATCCTGGATATGGGCTCAGCTGGTGCTTGGCGGCCCCTGTGCCACAGCAGCCTTTGCTAATATCCCCAAATATATATATATTCCCATATATATTTTTTTCCCATATATTTTTTTCCCCACATATATTTTTTTCCCCATATATTTTTTCCCCATATGTATTTTTTTCCCATATATTTTTTCCCCATATATCTTTTTCCCATACACACACATATTTTTCCCCCCATATACAGGTTTTTTCCAATTATATATATATTTTTTTTTCTTCCCATATATATATATATAAAACCCCTCAAATATACATACCCTCGTCTAGATATTCCCCAAATATATACAACCCCATATATATATATGGGGTTGTATATATGTGTATATATATATCTATACACCCTGCTGACTACATCATACATAGACGTAATACCCCCAAATAAATAATCCCCCTGAGCCGGCGGAGGAAGGGTCTCAACCAAACCCCATCCTGGCCGCGCGCAGAAGGCTGGAAGACGCCAAATCACTCAACCGAGCTCCCGGCCCCGTTATTAGATCAATCACCAGCTAATTAAGCCGCCGGCGTGAGCTAGGCGAAGGGAAGCCTGGCCGCTGCCGGCTGGATTCGGGGTGCCGGTGACCCCAGGGCGTCCCGCAGATGCCATGGGGACATTGGAACAGCCGGGGGGAAAGTCGAGGGGAGCAGGGGAGAGGGAGGAGGGGAAAATCATCCGCTCTGGGGCTCCTCTGGGCTGAAGCGGAGCCAAAGGGGCCAAGAGGGAGGCGCAGATTGCGGAGGGGAAGAGCGGCCGACCGCAATCTCTCCTTCCCCTTTTTTTCACGTTTCCTCTAGCAACGGGCTCGGGGCCGCAAACATTTGGATGCCAAACCCAAACTTCCCCCCGCCGGGCTCCCAACCCCACTCACCGGGTGTACGTGGACACCCCCCCCCCCCAAACTGGGATGACCCCCAGACCCCACTTCCCGGGGCTCTGCCACGTCAGTCTCGGGGGGTCCTGGCAACCAGCATTAGCCAAAATTAGCGGCATTAGCCACAAGGAACCGCGGCTACCAACCGCCCATCGTGCCAGATCCTGCACCCATGTCCCACCACCGGCACAGTGACAAAGGGAGCCAGGAGGGAGAAATCCACCTCCAGCGGCAGGAGATGTTCGGCTGCCCGGCATGACGGCACAGGGACGAGCGATGGCACAAGAGCGATGGCACAAGCCAGCCGTGCTGAGGACACATCCACCCCGTGCACAAGGTGCCACCATCACCGCTGCTCCTCCAACACTTGCACGGGGATGGCTTGAAGGTGCCCCCAGCCCCAGGCAGGGTGGGAATTGCCATGGGGGGCTCGCTTCCCCGCTCCTCCAGGGCACCTTGTCCCCACGGAGGGTCCCAGCACCCTGCCCAAATCCGGCCCCTGGCCGGGTGTCGGGTGGCCGCCCTCCATCCCTGCCGAGCCGTGCTCCAGGAAAGGTCAGGGCAGCCAAGCGCGGGGCACAGCCGTCACCGCAGGTGTTGCGACAGCGGCCACCGGCCCTGCCGGGACATGGGGGACATGGAGGGGGTGACAGGAGGTGGGGGGGGACACACACACGGTGCGCGTGTGCGACCGTTGGAGCCACCGAGTTTCGGTCTCGCCGGCTGAGTTCCCCCTTGGGCAGCGGAGATGCAGAAGTGAAACCTCCAGCTGTATGGACGCGGGGGCGGCCGGGAGGCGCAGGAGGGACGGGGACCGGCACGGGTTTCGGAGCAAAGCCACGCACCGTGCCACGCCGGTGACCAAGGGACGGCGGGGGGACCGGGGGAAGCGTGGGAGGAGGGACGGGCGCGGGGGTCTCCGCTGCAGCACCCACCCTGCTTCTGCCCTCTCTGCGCAGCTGGGCCACCTGTCCCCTTGTGCCCAGCACATCTGGCAGGAGCAGAAATACCCCTCGGCACACAGGTGTCCACATCTGGGCAGGCTCCAGTTTGCGTGTCCCCAATCCAAGAGCTCGTCCCAGGGCTGGCAGCGCCGCAGGATGTCCCCGCGCATCAGCCGAGCGCCGGGGGATCCTACTGCCTCCCAGCACCGTGGGGAAACTGAGGCACGGAGAGGGGAAGCAAAGAGCAGAGCTGGGAACACAAACGCCCCCCAGGCCAAAGCCCGATTACCTGCCCTGAGCAAGCCCCTCACCTCCCTCCCTGTCCCATCCCGCTCACCCACCAGCACCAGGAGGACCCTGAGCCTAAACCAACGCCAAAACACCCGAGGACATCACGGGGGCTCCCAGGGATGCCAAGATGTGGGTGCTGCCCCAAGCACCCAGCTCTTGCCCTGTCCCCGGTGATGGAGGCCATGCTACGGGCCACATTGCCACCTGCTGGCACTGGTCCTGGGGCCCGATGGCACCAGTTAGCCCAGTATGGCTACGGGTACAACCGGCCCCTGCCACGTTTGACACGAGCAGCCGCTGCTTGCTTTCCTTCGCTAATTTTATGCGATTTCGTGGCAGCCCAGGACAGCGCATGCGCAAACCCATCGTGGAGGTGCCAAGAGGGGGCGTGGGTGCCCCCACCCTTCTTGTGTCCCCTGGCACCCACCGGGGCATCGCACAAAAGGCCCCGGTACTGCTCCAGGGATACAGGAGGCTTTCCAGCAGCAGTAACAGCTACTCTGGATTTGCAATTCCAGCTCCTCCTGGCATTTGCAAGGCAGAGGTAAAGCAGAGAAAGCACCAACAGCCGTTTTGCCCCCCCAAATCCTCCTGACAACCCCACCCCAAACACACACCTGTCCTGCCTCTCCCCAGACGCCACGGATCCCATTCTGGCTCTCCTTTCTGCAGCACGGCGGGGACGAATCCTCTGCCACCACTTTGCAGCTGCTTCGCATCCCGGCGCAACCCCCGGCGAGGCACAGCGGGGGTCGGGGGGGACACACCAACCCTGCCATTTCTCACCCACGCTCCACAGCCACTGACCGACACAGATGACAAGGAAGAAAATCAACCCCGAGTTCGGTTCCTCGCCTCCCGCCAACGGCCCTGGCCAGGGCGGCGGGTGCCCGGAGCAGGCGGGTGATGCCGGAAGGGATTCCATCGTCAGCCCCATCCCGGCGCGCTGGGCACAGCTCCCTGCACGCATGGGTGCGCTTGGGCACGTATCCGCATGGGTCCGTGGCCCACAATGCTGGGCTTGCATGTTTATGGCAACGACATGGACCCACGCTAAGGGCTCACAGAGCTGCCATGCGTGTGCCTGGCATGGCAACGCACGCAGGGTGCCACCGAGCCGGTGCCATCTCCCATCACCCCCTATTTGGCAACAATTCCCACCTTGGGAAGACCCCCAGGGGAGTTTGCCCAGGGTGATGAAGCACTTGCCGACTCCCCGAGTGCCCCAGTGCCTGCTGGCGTCGAGGCCGGCCACCGGCACAGCCCGGCGGGCCCAAACTCCAGGGCCATCGGGTGAGGTGTGGTGAGCCGGGGCTGTACGCCGGAATGGGAGAAAAATCGCCATAATTAAGAGTAAAACCCAGGCCCCTCACCGCCCCGTCGCCTGAGTCAGCACCCGCCGGCCGCGGGGACGTTTGGCATGGCCGCGGCCTCCCGGGGTGGCCGCCCGGCCTCTCCCCATGGAAACCAAACAAACACCTTCGCCTGAGTCCAAACCCTCCGTCTGCTCGCGGTGGCAGGTCCCAAGTCCCCTCCCGGCTGCCATGAGGTGACGCCTTCGGCTGGCAGAGGGGCTGCCCCCCCCCAAAAAAAAAAAACCTCGACCGGGAAGGGGGGGACCAGGAAAAACTGCGCGTGTCCCCCGCTGCTGTCCCCAACCCTGGGGAAGGGTGACAGCCACCGCGCCGGAAAATCCCACCTCCTTTGCTGGAAGCCGAGACCTTATTTTAAACCTTCTTCTGAGGGCGATTTGCGAAGAAGAAAGAAAAAGGCCTTCCTTGTGCTGAGGGGGAGGCCTGGGCCCCGCGGTCGGGCACGGGCCGCTGGGGAGATTTGCGTTTAATTCCGGGTTGTGCTACGGACCCTCCTGTGTGTCCCGAGCTCGGCCAGGGCTGCTGCGGCCCCCCCCAGGCACCGGCACCTTCCCACACCCCCCTCGCCTCGCCCCCTCCCCAGCACCCACCATCGCCCCCACACTAAATCCCCCCGTGGGGCCCGGCCCAGCAGGAGCGAGGGCCGCTCAGCCCCGAGAAGGAAAAAAGGGGGTTTTGCCTCCCCAACCCTCGTGCAAAACCCACAAGTCCTCATGCAAACCCCCCCCAAAACCCTCGTGCAACCCCCCCAAACTCTCGTGCGACCCCCCCCCAAACCCTGGCGCAAAACCCTTGGGAAAAGCGGGAGCCGCATCCCAGCTGCTCAGGAGCTGCTCAGCGCCGAGAAGGAAAAAAGGGGGTTTTGTCCCCCCAACCCTCGTGCAAAACCCACAAGTCCTCGTGCAACCCCCCCCTAAAACCCTCGTGCAAACCCCCCCCAAACCCTGGTGCGAACCCCCCCCAAACCCTGGTGCAAAACCCTGGGGAAAAGCGGGAGCCACGTCCCGACGGAGCAAGCCTCTGCCACCCTCCCAAAACCCCAGAGGGGGGAAAAAAAACCCTAAACTGGAGAATAAAATCAGCCCTGGGAGAAATAAATGAATACATAATAACAAATATGTAGTAAAATCAGCCCTGAGAAGAATAAATAAGTAAATAATATATAATAATCAATAGATAATAATCAATATGCCAAAAAATCAGCCCTGAGAATAATAAATGAATATATAATAAGAATTATATAGTAAAATCAGCCCTGAGAATAATAAACAAACATATAATAGCAAATATATAATAATAAAATAATCAATATACCAAAAAATCAGCCCCGAGAATAATAAATGAATATGTAATAATACATACATAATAATAAATATCTATAATAAAATCAGCCCTGAGAATAAAGTCCACCAAATCTACAGGTTCAGGCCCCCAGACCCCTTGCACCCCCAGCGAATCTCCGCGGGGAGGGCGCCTACTCCCCAAACTTCGAATACGCGTTTTTAGAGATCCTTTTTTTTTTTTTTTAATTTAAAAAAAAAAAAAAAAAGAAAAAGAAAGATTAAAATATTTCTCTCCAGCGAGGTGCAGAGAAACGCTTGCACATTCGGTGCCGTCGTCAGCAACTCCTACACCACCCCCCACGTACGGCGCTGCGAGGGGAAAGCAGAAGGGGGATTTTATAGGCACCTACGGAGACAAAAAACAAAAAAAACCCAGAAATCTCTGTGTAATTTGGGTAACCGCTCCACCAAGCGGCACCAACCCATAGGAAACTGCCCTGCCACTCCCCGACCGACCCGTGGCCGGTGCGAGCATCACCTCCCTCTGATGGCTCAGCCCCGATAAACCCTTGGAAAAAAAAATCCCAATTACCAACCCCAGAATGAACACGCCGGCACCGGGGGAAATGCCAAAAAAAAAAAAAAGAGAGAAAAAGAGGGGATTTTAAGTCTTGCAACGGCCACAAAAACTCTTGGTGCTGCAAAAGGGCTTTTTCCCCCTTAAACCCCCAGCCCCGCTGTCCTGTCACGTCCAGCGAAAATCGCAGCGTTCGGATGCGAAAGGGAGGGGAGAGAAGCCGGTCTCTGGCCCCGGAGCCAATTAAAACAAATGGAAAGTGTTTTGCTTTTTAATCTCCCTCATTATTTTTTTTTTTTTTTTTAGCTAATCCCCTCGTTGGAAAGGGAAGATGGGCTCGGCGGCGGCACGCTGCACATGTGGAGCCCTGGCCAGGAGGGCAACCGGAGCCCTTGCTCTCTCCATCCCAGTCCTTTTTGGTCGTATTTATCCCGATTTTTTCTCTGAATTGCTGTACAGCGCTGGAGAAACAATAGCAGAGCTTTGGGAAACTTTTCAACGGGGGATTTTGACGTATGTCTTGCTCTCCTTTACGAAGAGGGGAGTTTTCTCTTTTAAAAATACTCTTTTCGCTTTGAGGTTTTTTCCCCCACTTTGCACGGGAGGGTTCAGAGGGAGGAAAACCCTCCCCAGCCCCAGCAGACCCCTCTGCTTTGCCCCCTTTTGGGAGAAAATCGGGGTCCTCTTCCCCACCTGGCTGAAGATCATGGAATCGCTGAGGTTGGAAAAGCCCTTTGAGACCACCGAGATGCTGAAAAAGGGAGCCCCGCTCCTGGGAAATTCATAAAAAGGGCACGTTTTTGAAGTGGAAAGGACCGCAAAACACCCGGGAACGGGGTTTGGTTCCTTCTCCAGCCTTGGCAGGACCCTGGATGGGACGGAGAAGGGGAAAACAAGACCCGGGAGAAGCCGGGGGGGGGTCTCCTCGCCCCCGCCGCCATCCAGCACAGCGGGGCAGGATGGGTTTGAACCTCTTCACCCATTTTTACCGTTCCCTCGAGGAAGGGGAGAGCCGGAGCGGGGAGGAGGCGGCCGTCGGATGCCGTGCCCAGAGCCCATAAATTACAGCGGGGAAAAGAGTCGCATTTGCCCTATTTCTTATCTGCTTGGAAACTGCACCGCTTTCCCAGCTGCAGCGGCGAGCTCCGTTCCCAAGAATTTCAGCAAAGCCATGACCTCTTTCCAGGATCGTGCAGTATATGGTGGCGGGGAGCCAGGGCTAATTATAGGCACAGGAAAAAGGGGAGAGAAACGCTTGGAAAAGCTCTACCTTCCCCGCAGCACGGCCCCGGCCGGCAGCACCCCCAAAGGCAAGGTGAAAGCGAAGCCGGCGCTTCCCAGACATCGCTATTCCCCTTTTTCTGGAAGGATAAAAACGAGCATCCATCACGGCTCATTCCCCCATTCCTCTGTGCTCCAGCGCGGAGGGGAAGCCCCACGGAGGGAAGCAGGACCCGGCACAAGCGCCGCGCCGGCTGCAGAAATAAATGTGAGAAGCAAAGTCATAGAATCACAGGCATTTAAGTCGCTCAGTCCTATGTTGGGAATCTCAGTGTTCCATGCGGAGACTCCGTCTCCCACCCCCCAGCGATGCCACCGGCCCCTCACTGTGCCCCATCGGCTGACGAAACACTCGCCCCACAGAGACGCTCCGCAGCCTGAAGGCAAATAAACGGGCATTAAACTTGGAACCGCCAGCAAAGCCTGCGGAGCAAAGCACGAGCAATTACGGAGCCCGGTTCATTCTCGCAATGCCGGAGGAGTCACCTCCCCTCTCCCGACCCCTCTGGCTCTGGGACGTAGGAGCGGGCGAGGAGACGTCCACGTCCTGCGAGACCTTCCAGCCAGGAGGAGGGAAGCACTAAAACAGGCAGCAATTTTTTTACCCACCACCCTCCTCTTCAGAGCCACGTTTCTACACCACAACGAAAACCAGGGAAGATAAAAATCCCACGTTGTTATTTCTTTTTGAGGCGGGGGGGGTGGGAAATAAGCTGAGGTACCCTCTCTGTTGCCGCAATGGTTTTCATTTTCCACCAAATAAAACCGAGCCTCAGCTCCGGCTGCTCGCTTGTCCCCCCGCGCGCTCGCTTCCTCGTTTGCCGGCGCATGTGGGAGCGTGGGGGTGTGCGGTTTTTGGTTTGCTTTTTGCAATCGCTCCGCGGACCGGCGCCTGATGCCGAGCGGCTCGCGGAGGGCCCCCGCGCCGCGGCCCAGCGGCACGCACTCGCCACCCCCCGCGGCTTCCGAAAAAGGGGGTGCAGAGCTCTTCCCGTCACCCCGAGAAGGATGGGATGATGGGGAGGATGCCCAAGCGAAGGGGAGCAGCTCCAGCCTCCCAGCGGGAAACCGGCCGCTCGCTAAGGGAAGGAATCCGCGGCGGCACGCCGGCTCCGGCCGATGCCCTTTTTAAGGCTCCCGTGGCAGCGGGAAGGGGTTTAAGCGTGCACCGAGCTCACCCCCCTCCATCCGGGGTCGCCTCCCGCGAGCTCACCCAATAACCCCGGCTAAAACCTTGCCCTTGGCAACCGGGACGCTCAAAAAAGCTCCTAAGGAGGACCCAACCTCAGCAAAACCAGCTCTACTTCACATTACACACACCCCCGTCCCCAGCACCGACACCCCAGAAGCCAAACAGCAACGACGTCCCCCGCAGTCCACACCAAAGACACCGGGATGGCGGAGTTGTGTTGGGTTTTTTTTTGCACTCACTCGTATTTTTCCCGCAACCACCGACACCAGAAACTTTCTCCCTCTGATAAAAGGGCAACGCCGCTCTCGCCCCGTCGCGGGACTCCGGGAGCTGGGGATTTACTAACCCAGCCCCAAAAGTGGGAATGTCCCAGGAGAGATGAACCAGGCAAGCGGGGATGGCGCTGAAGCTGCAGGAGGTGGTGGGAGCGGGAGGGAGCCGCAGGCACCCATCCCACCCCAGCCGGGCACCCATCCCACGCCAGCCGGGCACCCGGCACGTCCCGGCGCAGCACGTGGCGCCGGCGGGGACGCTGCAGCCCCGGCTCTGCGGGCGACGCCGCCACGCGCGGCTCTAAGCCCTAACGGGATAACAAGCTCACAATGAGATCCTAATGAAGGATTAGCGAAATACAGTTTAAAGAGATTAAGGCTGGGTGCAGCACTGAAACTTTTTTATTTATTTAATTTTTTTTTTTTTATTGTTTTCCCCTCTCGAGGGCCCGGCAGAGGCGAGACCCCGGATTTCAACATTCGCCGCCGGCTCCGGCGATTCGGGCTGGTTTTTCCGACGCAGCCGTGCAAAGAGGGGCCGGGGCTGCAAAAAAAACAAAAAAGGATGGAGGAACACCAGGGACAAAAAAAAAAAAAAAAAAAAAAAAAAAAAGAAAATAAAATTGCTCGTGGCGCCTGAAAGCCCTGCCCCAGGCGCTTTAAAAGCGAGCCAGAGGCTTCCTTCATCTCTCCCCTCCCACACCAGTCCCTTCCCATCTGCATCCCAGCTGCGCCCGAGCGATGCTCTCGGTCCCGTTCATAATGACTGTTGATGTTATCCGGCCGAGCCGGAGCTTTCCAAGGAGCCCCAGGGAAGCAGGTACTCAACTCTCATTCACGGAAAGTTATTAATATTAATTTCTTGGCTCTACACAAACAGAGCGAGAAGTCAGCCCCGGCCTCGGAGAGCTCGGCGCGACTGCCAGCCCCACACGCGCTCCGAAAGGTCAGGAGTCTGGTTCCCCCCCCAAAAATCAAACGCTGATGGTTTAAAATAGAAAGCAACACATCTGGGGTTGCTTTTGCGGGGGGGGGGAGCTTTTTTTTTTGGGTCACTCGGATTTTTCCCGCAACCACCGACACCAGAAACTTTTCCCTTCCCAGAAAGGGCAACGGCGCGTCTCATCCCATCACGGGACTCCAGGAGCCGGGGATTCGCTAAAGCAGCGCCAAGAGCAGGGAACGCCCCGGGGGCGATGGGGCAAGAGGGGCTGGCGCTGAGCGGGGCAGGGATGGGCTCGGTCATCCTGAATTTCAGCCGAACCGGCCAAAAACGGGCGACGAAAGGGAGGTGGGGAGGGGATCTGAGAAACATCCCTGTCGAGAGACTCCAAAACAAATCAAATGAAGATGTCTGGAGCGGATCCAGATGTTTACTGGTGACGCAGATGGAGGTATAAATAATTATCCGGTAGGAATTTTGTTCACAGGCAGCTCCCCCTTATCTAATCAGATCTCCGCGCGACGCAGCCCCGGCCTCCCACCCCCACCTCTGCTTAAAAAGTCTTGAGAAAACCAGATGAAAAAAAAAAAAAACAACAAAAAAAACTCGCTAGGAGCACCAATGTAATCCCATTAATCACTGGACATTGGGCCCAGGGCTGCCAGGACTCAGCCCTCACCCACGCACGGCTCTAGGAGGGGGGATTTTTCCTGGGGGTGGGTGCGGAGCCGGACTCTCACACCCTGTCCTGAGCGTGGTGGCATCTGGGGGGACAGGAGCCGGCTGCGGCATCGGCTGGTGGCTCTCGCCCGGAAAAAAACCCATCTGCTTCAAATACCGCCCCCGGCGAACAAAACACCTCCCTTGTCCGGCTGCGCGTTACCGACCGGCGGCTTCAGAGCCCGGACACTGCAATTACCTAAAAATAAATGGACCACAAACCCCGAGACGCCGAAGGGCAGAGGGGGACGAAGGCGGCAGCCTCGGCAGCGCCCAGCCTGGCAAAGCGGAGGGACCGCAGCCACCGGCGCCGGTGGCGGCATCACCGGGAAGCTCAAGTTTGCGTGCGACGGCACAAACAGGTAGAGAAAAGGCTTTAACGGCTCCAAAAAGAAAAAAAAAAAAGCCCACCTGAGCTCTTTTCCCAGCCATTAGCATCACACCTAACCCAGCGCCGCGGGTGCCGGCACCGAGCAGCTCCGCCGCCCCCCCGCCCCCGCCGGCAGCGCCGATGGTTTTCCAAAAATTAAACCAACCCGACCCACCGTAGGCGAAGCCGCCGAGGGTTTCGCAGAGGCCGGAGACGAGCCGTGTTGGAAACTTACTGCAGAAAAATTGGCCGCTCGGCTCCGGCTCCTTGTCCCTACTGGTGGGAAAGTCTATAAATCTCTAATAAAGAAAAAAAAAAAAAAAAATATCCCCTCCCATTTTATTCCTTCTCTCTCTCCCCCCCTCTCCAGCACCAAAGGATTGCGAAACCGAGAGGGCAGCCGGGGCTTGGATCTGCAGCATTTCTGAGTTCCTACGGAGTCTGGGCTCCCTGCCACCAGCAACAGCGGCTCTGGGGGTGTGGAAAAAGGGAGGGGGAAAAAAAAAAAAAAAAAAAAAAAGAGAGGAGAGGAGAGGAGAAAAAAAAAAAATTAGCCAAAAAAAAAAAAAAAGTCCTGTTTATTTTGGGGGATGAGAGAGAAAACTTGCAATGCACAAAGCTGGCAAAGCTGGGGGGGGTGGGAGTGTGGGGAGCGCGGCTCTGGCGCTTCTGCAAGCACCGCGCACTTTGTGATGGAGAGGAGTTTGGGTTCAAAAGCCTGGATTTCGGAGCTCGCAGGGGATGCTCTTTCCTGGGGGGCACACAGGCCACGAGCGATCCCCGGCACAGGGGGGTTGAGGCACCCCCCCGGGGAGCACCCATGGGTGCTAACAGGGGCTCTGCCGCGTCCCCAAGCTCACGGTAAAGGGAATTACAGAAGACAGGCTGGAAGAAAAGCCCGCTCCAGCCGTGACCCAGATTCCCCTCCAGCCTGATCCCTCACTGAAGTCATAATCCTTGGAGGGCTTCTGGTCTTTTTTTTCTTTTTTGGTCTTTTTTTTTTCTTTTTTTTTTTTTTTTTAAAATACATCCCTGCGCATTGCCATGGCAACGAGGGTGATGCTATAATTTCAGCATTATAGACTTCAGCGCGAGAACAGGAGGGAGAAGAAGGCTGAAATACGGACGAGCTGCACTGCTAACGGATTTGGGGAAAAAGAATTATAAAAAGAAAAAAAAAAAAAAGAACTAACCAAGGCGGCACCTCGACTTCCTCGGCAAAGCTGGAGAGCCGGGGTTCAGCTCCTGCCCCGCGCCAGGGTTTGGGCATCGTTTGGGCCCTGGCCACGGATGCTCCAGACCCCGCAGGGCTTTGGGGGATGGAGACTGTCACCCTGCCAGGACAAAGTGACAAGTCACAGAATGGTTTGGGTGGGAGGGGACCATGAAGACCGTCCTGTCCTGTCCCCTCCCCTGCCCTGGGCAGGGACACCTCCCACCAGCCCAGGTGGCTCCAAGCCCCGTCCAACCTGGCCTTGAACCCCTCCAGGGATGGGGCAGCCACAGCTTCTCTGGGCAACCTGGGCCAGGGGCTCACCACCCTCGGAAGAAGGAATTTCTTCCCCACATCTCATCTCAGTCTCCCCTCTTCCAGTTTGAAGCCATTCCCCCTTGCCCTATCGCTCCGCGCCCTGGTGAAAAACCCCTCTCCATTTTTCTCTCCCAAACCCCCAGGGTGGCCCTCGCAGCACCCCACGCAGCCCCGAGCAGGATCACCCCGTTTCGGTGCCCACCACGGCTCAGCGCCCACTCGGCGGCAAAACCAATCAACTCGGCAACGAAAAATTGCTGGGAGCTGCAGAAACAAATACCCGGGAACACATCCCATGCCCAACAGAGCCACCCGGCCCTTTTTTTAACCATTATTTTCCACCCCCTTTCCTTACCGCCCCGGCTCTGCCCAGGTCAGGTCCTGGTGGCATCCCAGTGGGATGCGGGAGTGCCCAGGGCTCCCCCTCTGGCTCCCGATGGGAGAAAAAAATCACGTTTTTGCAAGCCCATGAGATACCTCTGGGCGCTCTTAGTGTCACGCTGTCACGGTTTGGCCCCATCGGCGAGTTTTTAGACTGGAAGGCAACCGGTGACCCCACAGGAGGGATGAACCAGGACCGGAGCTGGACCCCAAAAGAGCTTCATCCCCCCACAACATCCCAGGAGCCTCCAGCTCTCCTGCACCACAGGAAAACTCCACCAGCAGAAGCTAAACCAGTTTTAACCCCGTTTCCATCTCCCTCCTCATCGCCCGGCACCAATCCGGCACCCGCCGCACTGAAAAATTTCCGAAAGCCGCCCAAATACAAACCAGCTCGTAGACAAACACCTCTGCCCAAACCCAACCCAACGGCCCGTGACCCCCCCCTCCCCTGCCGCCACGAGGGAGACGGGCTCCCGGGGTCCCAAAGGAAGCCAGAAAACCCCGGGGGACATCTCGCCCCCACGCCACGCTCGCCCACGC
Source organism: Larus michahellis (assembly GCF_964199755.1). NCBI lineage: Eukaryota > Metazoa > Chordata > Aves > Charadriiformes > Laridae > Larus > Larus michahellis. Next base: position 3,601,535 of record NC_133919.1, read on the forward strand.
GGCCTTCCAGCTCCGGTCCGGTGCACGGCACCTGGCACAGCATCCTGCACCCTTCGGCTTCTCTCTCCTCCCCGACGGCAAAATCTGGGTGGCTGGTGTCAGGGCGGGGGGGACACACAGGAATCACCATGGATGGAGCCACGGTGCCTGGACACAGCTGGGAAAGGCGGCTTAAAGTGGGGATCCTCGGAAGGCGGCGTGATGTCGGGACAAAAGGGTCTCCCGAGCCCCTCAATGCTTGGAAAAAGAAGAAAAAAAAAAATCATTGCAAAAATGGGAAATTCAAAGTGGGTGCTGCGCTGGGCGGGTCCCAGCCATGGGACCCTCCTCGGTGCAACGTCCCACCTCTCCCAGGCTGGGAGAAAAAGGAGGGGAAAATAATAATAAAAAATTCAGAACATCGTGTTTCAGTCCCCAAAGGGGAGCCAACCCCCCCTCAAGCCCCAGCGCCCGACCCGGCAGCCCTTGAGCCCTCAGTGTTGCTTTTCGCTCTGTAAATTTAGCCTGGGAGGTTATTTATCTTCGAGAAGCTAAAAACAAAGCTGCATTTGCATAATAAAAAGACCCCGATCGCTCGCTGGGTGCGTGTGCGGCATGGCGGCGGTCCATGTGTAGCATGGCGGGGAGAAGGCATGCAAAGCAGCCTTCCTCCCGCGCCAAGCTGAAGGTCACCCGAGCGGATGCCGAGCGCGCGGTGGCCGGTCCTCCGGGCGGGAAAACACGAGGCAACAACATCTTTCCCTTACGGAAAAACCCGACCTCCCCACTTCCAGCTCCTCCGGCCGGAGCAAAGGCAGGCGTGAAATTCTGCTTCCCAAAGCTGGCGTCCGGCCTCAAGCCTCGACGGTGACGGTTTGATGGTTGGACTTGACGATCTGGAAGGTCCCTTCCAACCCAGACAATTAACAGGGTTGGTTTTTTCCCCCCCCCAAACTCTCTTGATTTTCAACCAAAGCCGGTCTCAGCGATTCCTCTCCCGGCTCCGGAGCACGGCGGTGTCCCCCGTGGGGATGAACCTGACCTTTGGCGGGGTGCAGCGAGATGCCCCACTCCCTCCGAGGAGGGAGAGGTGGGTCCCAAGGTGGCTCCTGTCACCCTTGGGGACCCCGGGCCCACACCCCGCCGCGACCCCCACCCTCCCGTGGCTGGGAGGCTCAGCAGCCCCACGCTCCCCCCGTCCCGCACCCGCTGCCGCACCGGGCCCGAGCCCCAACCCGCCACCGACCTCCTTGTTTTGGGGCAAAATCCCTCGGCGCCGCCCAACTCCCCGACTCCTCCTTATCTCGGCACCGCGCCGAAACCCCCTTTGCCCCGCCGCCCCCACCCCTACCGAAAACCCAAAGGAGCACCCCAAAAAGCCCCGACGCCGCCCCGAAAAGCTCGCCTCCCCCACCCCACCCCCCCGCACCCAGCCAGGGAGGGGATTGATGGAGGGAGCAAGAAGCAGCCGAGCAGCCACCAGCTGCCGCGGGAAGAGGCTTGGCCGCCTTTGCCGCCGCCGTCCCGCTCCAACCATTTGTTCTTGCTTCTATTTTCGAAAGCGCCGAGGCTCGGCGCTCCCCGGCTCCCAACCTCCCCACCGCCCGGTGAGGCGACAGCTTTCCGCAGAGCGGGGAGCGCCGGCTCCGCTCCCCGTCTTGGCAGCCGCCATCCGCGCGGGGCCGGGGATATTTTTGACACCAGCGAAGTCGAGAGGCGCGAGTTTTTTTCCCCCCGGCGGCTCGGTGCCGGCGCGTGGGAAGGGGCGGCCGTGCCGAGTCAGGGAAGGTTGAGGATGGATCCGGGATTGATCCCTGCGCCTGAAAAGCGGGAGACGGGGGTATATGGAGTCCTTTATAAGCGAGATGTCCATCGCTGGGAAAGGGAAGAGGATGGAGAGAAGCCTGGCTGCAGCCCAATCCATTCCCACACCAGTCCATGCACCCCAGGGAGAGCCCGGAATACGCACATGGGAATACCAGCCTGAAAGCTAAGCCCCCCCCGCCCCCAGGCCGTGCAACCCAACTCTTCCACCTCGCTTCCCAGTTATCGAAATAAATTCGCCACTACGGCAGGGTTTTCCTAAGGGCACGTGGTTTATCCCCAGGGATAACCGTGCCCGGAGGCACCTCCTCGCCTCCGCGTCACCTCCCCGGTGGCGCGAGGGGATGCTGGGCAGGCGCCACACGCAAAACTCATGGGCCCAAATTTCTTTACTGTTTTTGGGGGGCCTGGAAAGAAAAGAATAAAATAAAATAAAAAATTAAAAAAAAGAAAATTTCTCAACCGGCGCGAGCGCCACATGCCGGGCTCCGCACCCCCCAAGTCAAAGCTTTAAAGGGCAAAATTCCAGAGCTCCGGCAACGCCGGGTTTTTCAGCCACTCCGCCCCAGCCGAGCGGCACCGGGGTGTCCCCCCGGCCGGGACACAGGGCCCCGCACCCCAGGGACAGTCCCCGACCGCTTGCGCTCCGTGAGACGGGTTGTACCTCCCAAGGCTGGAAGCCGACGGGGAGCCCGCAGGGACCAGCTCCGCAGGGACATAAATCACGACGTTTAGCCAATATAGCAGATATTTAGCCACTATTCAGACCCCCACCTACGGTTACGTGGCCCCTCTCTGCCGCCGGATCGCCTCAAAAGAGGGGAAAAAACCCACTTATTTCTCTGCAGCCCGGAGGTTTGCAGAAGGTCCTCTCCCATGGGTGCCACCACGGAGCAGGAGCACCCGCGTCGCTCCCAGGAGATGCCCTCGGCGCAGACACCGCGGCCCGGGACAGGAGGGGACCGAACTGGTGAAAAATAAAAAAAAAAAAAAAAAAGGAATCTGGATGGTCAAAATAACTCATCCGCGGTTTTTTGGGGTTTTGTTTTTTTTTTAATACATTTTTTTCTTCCCTGTCAGTGGAAACTCCTGCTACGGCACCGCGTCTCAAGGTTACCGCTCGGGGTGGGGAAGGATTTCAGGTTTTACAACCAAAAAATTCCAGAGAGAAACCCAGAAATGTTGCCAGTTTTTCACTAAACAGAAGCCCTTCGTCCAATTTATTTAATTTATTTCAGGGTTTGGGGTTTTTTTCCCCCCCCAGCAAAAACCCCGTTTTTTCAGCCCCCAAAATTTTGACCGCTTCGATAGAAAACTCCCGCCGACGCCGCGAACGTTCTCCGTTCCCATTTGCTTTTGGGAGGCGAACCGAACAAACCAAATCCCACCCCACATATTTCCCCCACCTGCACGGCATGGGATGCGCTCCTGGGGATTTGTTTCTGCGGCCCCTAGCAATTTTTCCCTGAAGTCTTCCAATAATCGGAAAGGAAAAAAAAAATCTCCTTTTTTTTAAAAAAAAAAAAAAAAAAAAAGCTGCTCTCCAAAAGGGTTGGAGAAAAGTCACACTGTTCCAAAAGGCGCTTTTCATTTAAAAAAGGAAGGTGAAAACTTTCAACCAGGGCTATTTATAACCTTCAATAACACCTTCCACCCCGCAAGCTCCGCTGCGTCCCCCCGGGCAGGGAACACCCTGCCACGGCCCCCGGCACCGCGGGGCGCAGGACCCCAACCCCGCAAACGACCCCCCTTTCGGGGGAGGATGAGGAGGAGGAGGAAGAGGAGGAGGAGGAGGAGGAATCCCTTTGTTGCCTGATGAGCCTATGAGAGGTGACACCTTTGCAGGCGGGCTCGGGTCGGGGAATCCCAAAAATCTCTTTACTAATTTTTTTTTAGGGCTGCGGGGGGGGCGGGGGGAGGAATTAAAATAATTGAAATAATTAAAAAAAAAAAAAATTAAAAATTTTAAAAAATAAAATAAAAAAATAAAAATCAGGAGCTGGGGTTTTCCTTCCGAAAAAAGGCCGGTGCGGCAGCGGGAGGTCGCCCTCCCCGCAGCACCCGGACACCCCCCCCCGGCCGGGGGGCGACGGGAGGTGCCTCCTCCTAGAAGCGGTTTTGGGTTTTTTCGCCGGCAGCTTGCTGGAAGCTGTTTGAAGTTCTGGAAAGAGAAATAATTCCTCCTCCTCTTCCTCCCTGCCCAGAAATAGGTCATTTAATTACCACCTTTCCCACCCCAAAACAACACTGACTCAGGGCAGGAGGTGGGAGAGCTTCACCCCACGTGGCTCGTGGCCCGCAGCGGCCCGAAGCCACCACGGGATGGCTTTGACCTTGAGACGTCCGCGCCGGCAGGACCCCGGCGTCGGGGCAACGGCAGGGCGGGTGGCAAAGACTCAGCTCCCCAACTTCTGGATTTCAATTAGCGCCGGTTAATTAAAGGAAGGAGGGTCGGGAGGCGGGTGGTGCTGAGCCCCTCCGCGCAGGGCGGCCATCTGCCGGCTCCGGGAAAACCGACGGCTAATTGCACGGTGTGAAATAATAGGTGTCCTGCTCGGCACGGGGTGAAACGCGCGGCTCCGGCGCGGTCCGGGAGGGGACACCGCGGTGGCTCCTGGGTGGTGGCCGGAGCCTGACACATCCCGGCGCGGGCATCATCCTGCTCTACCAGCTCGTCCTCACCAAAGCGCCTGCCCTGGCACCACTCCGGCCGGTTTGGGCTTCGTTTTCGGCACCGGTTGCCCGTTCCCGCCGGGGACTGGGGCTGTTAAAAGCCCTTTGGGCGCCACGGCAGCACCCGGCATCGGGAAGGGGCCCCGGCGGCTGCTCTGGCATCCCGGCACTCAACCGCAGCCTGGACATCTCACCGCGACCGGACACCGCCGCCTGCACCTCGGCTCATCCATCCATCCCTCCCGCCCCGCTTTTCCATAGCTCGGGAAAACTGGGGGGTGGCTGCCGCATCCTCCCGGCCTCGGCACAAACCACGCGAAAACAGGCCGAGCTTCTTCCCCCCACACACACCCATCCCCCCCCAAAAAACCGCTCCCCCCGCGCAGCCCACGGCCCCCATAAACTCCCACCGTTCACGAGAAACCAAACGTACAGCCCACCCCTCCCAAAGAAACGGCTCCGAATTGATTTCCCGCGTATTTAACAAGCCCTCGCTCCACGTGGGTGCTTTTTTTATTATTATTATCATTATTATTTATTTTTTTTAAAGGCTGCCTTGTCCGTTTTTTCAAGCGGTGGGAAGCTGGCAGCGGGGAGGCACCGGGAGCGAGGGAAAAGGCCGGGGAAAAAAAAAAAAGGAAAAAAAAAAAAAAAGAAAAAAAATTGAAGACAAACCACCAGCAGCAAAGCGAAGTGGAGTGCGAGATGAAAACGCGAGAGATGCGGGGAGGCAGAGCTGCCGGCAGGCAGACGGCTCGATCCATCTTGAAAGCAAAAGCAAACTGCTGCTCAAACGCGGCGGAGGGAGAAACCTCCGGCTCTGCCGAGGCTCTCCGATCAAACAAAAAAAAAAAAAAAAAAAAAAAAAAAAGGGCTTAACCAAATTTCGGCTTTTTATCGAAAGCTTCGCTAATTAGAGACGGGGAGGGGGGAAAAAGGGAAGAAAGGTAAAATTTAAAAAAAACGAACTGAGGTGCAGCGGATGGTAAATGTAAATACCGTCTCGGGGCGGCGAGGGGTGGATGCATCCCGCGGTCCTGCCGGCACAGGGAGGGCGAGTGTGGCCGGGGGCAGCCGGCACCCAGCACGGCCGCGGGTTTCTGCGCCTCCCCAGCCCTACTCCTCCTCCTCCTCCTCCTCCTCCTGCTCTGACTCACTCGCTGCTTGCTCCCTGCGCCAGGCTGGGCGGCAGAGCCGTACCTTCCCGGGGGCAGGACTGTCACTTGCAATCGAGTCACCTCTGAACTCCGGACGGCTCAGCCTCTAGGAACTGCCAAAAGAGCTATAAAAATAAGAGGGAAAAAAAAAAAAAAAAAAAAAAAAAAAAAAGAGTCCCTGGCTCGAGGAGTTCGCCCTCCCGACAGACGGGACGGGACGGCTACGGGGTGAGGCAGAGGGGGGTATTTTTAGTTCTGGTTTGCAGATGGGGAAGTCCGGCACGGCGTCTACGCGGCTCGCCACGGTCCCGCTCCGGCCACCTCCCTGGGTATTAATGGGATTTAACGGGATGCTTCCCGCTCCCTTCCCGAGCCTCGGGCACCGCCTGGCCAGGGCTCGCACCGCCAGGGCTCTGCACGGCGTCTCCACCGGCGCTGGGCATCACCCCGGTGCCGGCAGCACACGGCCCTCTGTCCCCTTCCCCTCCGTTCCCAAAGAATCCGTCAAACTGTGGGGACGCCACGCAGCATCCCATGGCGGGTCCCTCCCGACATGCTCCGAGCAATGCCGGCCTGACACCGGGAAGCGCTCTGGCTTGGCAAAAAAAGAGCAAAAAGCCATTTCTACCCCTCACCATCGATGGTTTTTTTAGGTTTAAATGACTCGCCCGGGGTGACAGCGGCAAAGCCCGTAACTGAGCCCCCTCCTTCTGCTCCAAGCCCTCCCGGACCATCGGGATGAGCGGGGCGGCATCACCCCCCACTTCATCCTTCATCCTTCCTCGGGGGCCTGCACCGGCCTCGCCGCCTCCGTGCCTGCCGGCGACTCCCGGCACGTGCTGGCACTGCGGCGGCCGGGTCCCGCTCCCGGACTTTTCAGCCGCGACACTTCGGGCTTTGTCCTCCTTCGCGCGAAGCCGCCGTCAGGCTGCCCTGGCAGCACGGCGGGCCCTGGGAGTGGATGTGGTTTATGACCATATTTAGGCTCCTTTACGTTGCCAGAGTCGCAGTTAAAGGGCTGCGGCATTAAATGAGAATCAGACCCCACTTGTTTCACTTGGCAGCCTGGGAAAAATCCACCCCGGGCGACTCCAGCACCATCCGCGCCTCCACCCTGCCCGCTCGGGGTCGGGATAAAATAGCAACAGCCTTTTCCAGCTCCGCGGCTGCGCTTCCCAAGCAGAGCTGAGTGAGGAGGGGGAGGATTAAATACATTAAACACCCCCCTCTCCCTTCCCGAGAGCAACACCGACGTGTGGGGAAGCAAAGGGACTTGCCCAAGGTCACCCGCTGATGGAGCCGGCACTGCCCAAGGTCCCCGGAGCCCCCCGGCAGCACCGAGTGCACGCGGGGATGCGACCGCCCCCGGCACGAGGAGCCCTCGAGATGGTTTGCGCCAGAGCAGGAGCGGCAGCCCCGAGCCACCGGCCGCCGGAGCTCCTGTCCCTTCAGGCACCAGCACGTTAAATCCCTGCCGCGGCGCGGGCGCCGGCGCTCTCCCACCGCGCTGGCAACACCGGCGAAACCCGAGCGGCGGGGGGACATCGGCCACCTGCTCCCGGCCCAGCGCAAGTGCGGATGCCTGGGCCTGGCAGAGCCGTGACAACTGCAGGGGCTGAAGGGCAATGCCGGGGGGGGAGGAAAGAAGAAGCCATGAGGCCCTTCCAGAGGTCCGTGACCTTCAGGAGCCCCCGGGCAACAATGCCGAGGGCAGGGCAGGCACCTGGAGCTCTCCCGGGACACGGGCAGCACCAGCGCTCCCCATGTCGGCGCCACCGGCACCGAATTCTCCCGGGGAAGGAAAGAAAATCCCCAGAATAAACCTTACCTACACCCAAAATCCACAGCCCCTCGCCTGGATGAGGGGACGCGGCAGCTGCACCATCCGGGGACAGCCCCGTCCCCGTCCCCAGCGAGGTTTCGGGGTGTCTGTCCTGGGACACCCACCTCAGCAGAGCACGAAAATCCCCGCTGGGGCCAGACGCGGCAAGGGAAGGGGCTTCGGAGGGGCAGGATCAGGCCTCCCCCAGCGCGGGGAGGGGGGGGCCGCCGAAGCGCTGAGCACCAGCTGTGCTCCACTTACCAGTGTCGTCCCCCTGCCCAGAGCCCTGCCTGCAAGGAGTGGGGGGGGGGGGGCGAGTCACCAGCCAAAAACGCCTGGCAGCTCCCGACAGCCGGGGAGGATGACGAGGGGGGGACACGCCATGGGGTGCCACAGGGCGAACAGCCATGGGGAGCGGGAGGAGGGGGGGTAGACACACGTGCGTCTCATAAGTAAGAGGCGGGAGGGGGATAAAAAAATTAAAATCCCCTCTACCAAAGCCAAGGGGGCGAGCTGTCGGGAAGGAGATAAGCCGCCGGCAAACGGGCCTTAGGGATGCTCCGCGCTGGGACGCCCCGTGCCCCACATCCCTCTCCCAGCCCAGGGAACGCTCAACGTCCCGGGGAGGCCACGGCGGCGGAACCGGGGGGGGCTTTACCCCCACCACCACCACCAACGACAACCCTCGCCATGAGGGCAGCTCGCTGCGGCCGCTGTCAGATGGCAGCCGCCGTGCCGCGTCCGTGTCCCCACCGCTGCCACCGGGCCCGGAGGAACAAACAATCACAGCTGTCAGCTCCGGAGCCGGCACCCGGCCAAGGCATCGAAGCTCCAGGACTCGATTTACCGCCGGCTCGCCCAAAAGCTGCTCTTGCCACTCAAACCACAGCCCCCCCCCGGCCACCCACCCACCCACTCAGCCAACACCGCCGGTGGCCCCCTCCGACCCGGTGGTGAATTCACCAACCCCCCCACCTCCCCCCAAGCACCCTTCGCATCACCCCCCCAAAGCTGCCCGGCCCCACGGCTCCCGCTGGTCCCGCCAAGGCCGCCGCGGGGTGGCTGCGATGTGGCGGCTGCGCTCGGGGACTGTCCCCGTGGGGGTCCTGTGGGGTTGCGACCCACCCCAGGGTGGGGTGAGCACCCGCCGGTGCCTGCCCCCCCACCACCCCCCCCACCACCACCTCCCCCCCATCAGCAGCACCCGGCGGGCAGAGGGACCTGCGTCGCACCCGCATCCCACGCGTGTGTGTGTGTGTGTGTGTCGTCCCCCCCCTCCCCATCCCGCCCCTCTCACCTGTCCCCCCCCGCAGCGCCCGAGGCCGAGGCGACACTTCTTCCCTTTCCTCCCTTCTCCCTCCTTCACCTCTGCACCATTTTGGTGACGGTTTGTTTTGAAGCGGCGGCGGCGGCGGCGGCGGGGGGGCGGCGGGGGGAGGATGTGCCGCTCTCCGCCCCCGCCGGCTGCGCGCTCCGGCCGCGCTCCGCCGCCCATCCCCGCCGCCTCGGGGCGGCACCGCGCAGCGGGGCGAGGCGGGGGGGGGGGGGGCTACCAGGGACCCCCCCATACACACACACACACACACACACACACACGCACCCCGAAAACACACACAGACCGAGCTCCTCGCCCTCCCGCGGCGCCGTTCTCGGAAGTAACGCCCGAATCGCGAAATAAAAAAAAAAAAAATAATAAAAAAAAAAAATTGAAAATACCGGTTAAAAAGCGCTAAAGAGGCGCGAGCGCGGGGGAAGAGGGAGGTCGGGGGGGGGAGGGGGAACGACGACCCACCTCAGCGGGGCGCGGAGCCCGGCCGCCTCCCGGGGCTGCGGCGCGGAGCGACCATGGCCGGGGCCGGCCCAGCCCAGCGTCAGGACGCGGCGCGGCGCAGGGCGCGGGCGGCGGCGCGGGCAGCCAATGGCCGCCGCGGCGGGGAGGAAGCGGAGCGGGGCCGGGGCAGAGCCGGGACGGGGGCGGGGGGGGAAGAGAGAGAGCCCGGGGAGGGCAGAGCCGGAGGAGGGGGCAGAGCTTTGGGGGACGCGGGGGAGAGAGCCGGGGGGGCGCCAGAGCCGGGGACGGCGGGGGGGCAGAGCTCGGGGGAGGGGGCAGAGCTTTGGGGGACGCGGGGGAGAGGGACGGGGGGGGGGGCAGAGCTCGGGGGAGGGGGCAGAGCTTTTGGGGACGGGGGGGAGAGAGCCGGGGGGGGGCGCCAGAGCCCGGGGGGGAGCAGAGCCGGGGGGGTTGGGGGGGAGAAAGCCGGCGGGGGGAGAGCGGGGCCGGGGGGTGGAGGGGCAGGGGCAGAGCCGGGACGGAGGGCCAGAGCTGGGGGGGGGGAGAGAGCCGTGGGGAGGGGGCAGAACTGGGGGGGACGGGGGGGAGAGAGCCGGGGGGGCGTCAGAGCTCGGGTTGGGGGGGGGCAGAGCCTGGGGGGACAGGGGGGAGAGAGCCGGGGGGAGGGGTCAGACCTGGGTGGGATGGGGGGGAAGAGCCGGGTGGGGGGGAAAAGCCGGGGGGGGTGAGAGCCGGGCCCAGGGCGGGGGGACACACACAGGGCCAGGGCCAGAGTGGGGGGGGGGGCAGAGCTGGGGGGGACGGGGGGGAGAAAGCCGGGGGGGGAGAGCTGGCGGGGGGGAGCACAGAGCTGGGGGGCTTGGGGGGCAGAGTCGGGAAGGGGGGGGGAAAACTGGGGGGGGTTGGGGGGGAGAGAGCCGGGCTGAGGGGGAAGCCAGGGCCGGGGGGACCAGAGCTGTCGGGGGGGGCTCTGGGGGGGAGAGAGCCGGGCTGGGAGGGGGGGAAACTGGGGTGGGGGGGTCAGAGCCGGGGACTGGGGTCGGGGGAGAGCCGGGGCCGGGGGGGCAGAGATGGGGGGACTCAGCGGGAGAGAGCCAGGCTGGGGGGGCAGAGCTGGGCTGGGAGGGGGGAGGCTGGGGGCGGGGGGGGGAGTGGAGGAAAATGGGGATTTGGTGGGGAGGGGGGGAACAAGGCTGGGGCTAGGGGGGGGAGGCAGAGCTGGGTTTGGGGGGGTCAGAGCTGGGGGGAGAGCCGGGGGGCAGCGAGCCCAGGGAAAAGCTGGCGCTATGGGAGGGGGGGAAGAGCCGCGACCCCCCACCCCTGCCCACAGGGTCTGGCTCCCGCCAGCACGTCCCCACTCGTGTGGGTGCCATCCCGTGTCCCCCAGCCCCCCCGGGCAGCCCACCCCCCGCAGCCACCCACGGGTGATGGGGCAGGGGGTTGCCCAGCGCTCCCATGGGGGGGACGAGGCGTGGGGCAGTGGGGTTGGGGGGGTTTGGGTGTCGCCATCCCAGCCCTGAACCCCGGGGTTGGACCTGGTGCGTGTCCCTAAAAGCCACCCCGGGGCACGTGTGTCCCCCCTCACCCCGGTGGGAGGGGGTGCAGTGGGGGCGCTGGATCCCTCCGACGGGGCTTGGAGCAACCTGGGCTGGTGGGAGGCGTCCCTGCCCGTGGCTGGCGGGGGGACGTGGAACGAGATGGTCTTCACGGTCCCTTCCACCCCAAACCATTCCACGATGCCGTGATGTGGCGCTCGGAGGTGGTCTTGCTTCCACGTCCGGTGCTGGCAGGGACCCCTCCTGGGCACAACGCAGCCCAAATTGCCCCAATACGGGCCATGGGGCTGCTGTCACCTCCGGCATCTCCAGGATGTGGGCGTGAAGCCGGCCCTGCCCCAGCCCTTCTCCGCACCGAGTCCTCGGGGCCACACGCCACCGGCACCCACTGGCCACGGCAAAGGGTTTCCCGCGCTCCGGGCCTGGCTCCAAGCTGGGGCATTCCCTTCCCTTCCCACTCCTGTATCTTCAACCCGGATAAACCGCTCTGTGGTTACCCTCAAAAAATCCAACCCATTGAAGGATGGCTCCCAGTGGGCGCCGGGGCCGTGGATTGGGGCAGGACAGGGATTTTTAGGGGGTTGGGGAGCCGGTGCCGCGCGGCCACAGCGTTGGGGCAGCGCTGGGTGCCGGTGGCCTCAGGGATGGGGATGCGGAGCTGTGTCTGGTTCTCCCAATGGATGAGTTTAGCACCGGCCGGAGATGCGCCGTATGGCACGGCGGGGGCTCCCGCGTGCCACGGAAAGCAGTAAAAATGAAAATCAAGGTGGCGTGGGACTGAACCCGGCGGAACCGAGCCCGTGCCAGGGGTCGGACCCCTCCCAGGGGGTGTTTCATGGGCCCCCACGCGGGCAGCGCAGAGCCGGCACGAGCCCAGCGGGAGGACGGGGAGGGTGAGCGCTGACTCTGTCAAGGCCACTGTCCCGGCACGAGGGGGCTGGGGACCGGTGACGGGGATGTCCCAGCCCCGATGGGTCACATCCAGCCGGAGCACTGAGAATCGGGGGGTGCCGGGGAGTTGCCGGGGATGGGGGAGCGGAGCCAGCCATCGCGTTTTTACCAAAACCGCGCCGTTAACCGTCACCCTTAACCATTAACGCAGGCCCACCTGCGCCGGCCTCCTGTGGCACAAAGTGCTTGCCAGACCCCCCCAAAAAACCCCGTGACCTCCCCAAAAAAATGCCTGGGGTGATGTGGGAGGCTGGGCTGCGCTCCCGCTGGGGCTCTTCAGCACGGACGGCGCTTCCTCGAGCCCCTTCCCGGGGCCGGTGATGGGTTCCCCGGGGCCGGTGACTCAACTGGTGCGTTGGAAAGGAGGCGGTGAATTCTCCGAGGTGTGCGGCGAGCGCGCGGCAGGGGGGGAAAGCCGGGGGGGCGAGCGGCCCCGCAGCCCCCAGCTGGGGAGGGGGGTCCCACTGTGGGGGTCCCTGCGGGGACAGCGGGTGCTCGGGGCCGGGATGGTGGCGCGGGCGCAGCCAACCGCTCCGGGATGGGCATTTTTGCGGCCAGAGCACGACCCCTGCGCTTTTCCCCACATTAATTTGGGACAAATTAATCAAAGACACAAATATCTGCGTTAAGGTGCTCAACGGAGAGGCCGGATCCGACCCAAGCGTCACCGGTGGCACCGGCACCTCCGCCGTCGCCGCCCCTCTGACTCGGTGACACAGTTCCCTGCTGGCTCCTTCCCCCTCCACGATACGTATTTCTGGTGGACTTTCCCGTGTGTTTGGCTTTTTGGGGCTGTTTGTTGTCAGTTAGTTATTTTATTATATTTATTGTTAGAAATGGGGCTATTTTTAGCACCCTGTTGGTTTAGATAGAGAGGGGATTAGTCATCTCACCGAGAGCTGTTTGCAGTCTCTCCTCAAGGATTCTCTGGGGTTTGTTTTCCAATCAACTGAGATCATGTAGCCAAAGAAATAAAAAATAAAAATAGTCGTAATAACGCGCAGCAGCCGAGCTCCGGTGCCTCTCCGCGAGCCACGGGGTGGAAAAGAAGGGAGGATCCAACCCGGGATATTTATGAGACGAAGACGAGAACAGTACTATGAGCCTCAAAGTATTTTGGAAAGTCAGTTTGAGCGGTATTTTTTTTTTTTTTTTTTCTTTTTTCTCTTGGGAACCGAATGCTGAGTAACTCCCTTCCCACACCGGGCTGATGGCTCCGTACTGGAGCCTCCCGACAGTGGAAATTGCTTTCCCTTGCCCTGTGCCAGCGGGTAGGAGGCAGCGCTCCTGGGTCTTCCAAGATACGCAGCCACCTACACCCTCGGGCGATTAAAAAAAAAACCAAAACACCACCACCCAAGACACCCAAAAACCTAAAGTGGGAAAAATATTTGCTCCTTTCCCGCCCCGAGCAGCCGGAGGACGGGAAAGGAGCCGGTTGAGGGCTGGTTTCAAAGCCAAGAGCAGCGTCCCGTGCCGCGGAGCAGCATCTCTACCCTCCGTGCCGTGATTTTCGGTCTCTCTCCACCGCCGTTCCTCCCTCCAGCCCAGCGGGAGCGGAGCTCCCACACCGGTTTTTGGGAGACCAGTTTGGCTCTTACAAAGACCGGAGTGGGATGCCGGGAGGAATCGTTGCCCGCGGCTCGTCTCATGGCTCGCTGGCGTGGAAGCGCCGCCGCCAGCTCGTCCCCGGCAACGCCAGCGCCCTCGGGATGCCGCAGAGCGAGGGGGACGCGGGTGTCCTGCCACCCCCACGGCAGCCGGACCCTGACCCCGGGGGTGGGTGGCAATGCCATCGGCGGGGCCGCTTTGGGGGACAGGGGAGCAAACACCAACTGGGGAGGGGAGATGCACTCGCAAGGGCGTGGAGCGACAGGATGAGGGGTGACGGTTTTCAACTGAAAAAGGGGAGATTTAGGTGAGATACTGGGAAGAAATTCCTTCTTCCGAGGGCGGTGAGCCCCTGGCCCAGGTTGCCCAGAGAAGCTGTGGCTGCCCCATCCCTGGAGGGGTTCAAGGCCAGGTTGGACGGGGCTTGGAGCCACCTGGGCTGGTGGGAGGTGGCCCTGCCCAGGGCAGGTGGCGGGGACAAGATGGTCTTTAAGCTCCCTTCCCACCCAAACTATTCCACGTTTCTACGGTTCATGGGGACAATCCCCCGAGCCGAGGGACAGCCCCGGTGACCCCCGCCAGCCCCCGTGGCACCGCCACCCTGCTGCCCGCAGGGCGCACCCTGCACCCCTGGCCTGCGGGGAGGACGCGGGTGGCACATGTGCGGTGCCGAGCCGGGGCAGCGGCCCGGGGGGGGGGAACGGACGGACGGACACGACACCATGCGGGCGGGAAGGAAGCGTCGCCTTCACGTGGCCCACCCCGGGCCCCCTACCCCCACCCCCCCACCCCACCCCGGAGGCGGATTATTTGCCCTGGCAGCTGGTGGAGGCCGCGGTGTTTGCTGGAAGGGGGGGACGGGGGACCGCGGCGGGGGGGATCGCTGCGCGGAGCGAAGCCGCCAGGCGATGTCCCAGGGGACGGCTGCCAGGCTGGGTGCTGGGTCCTACCCCGGCCACGCGCCCCCTCGGCCCACCCCTGCACCCTGCAACGGGCCCTTCCTCCCTACCCCCCCCCCCCCCCGCCCCCAACCCCCCCCCCCCCCTCTTCCTCTCCAAGTCTAAATTCTCCCACAGCGTCCATTGACGTCCTGCCTGCGTCACCGTCTCCAGCACGACCAGACAGCACGTGGGAGAGGCAGGTTTAAAGCGGCAGGGCCCTGCCAGGCCTCCAGCTGCGCGGGGAGGGGGGCACGGGGTGCTGACCCCCCCCTGCACACCCCCCCTACACCCCCACTGAACCCCCCACCCAAACCCCCCCGAGGTCCTGCCACAGCCGGGAGGAGGCGTCTCCCGCTGCCACCCCAGGGTGACGTGGGAGGGGGGGGGGGGGGGGCAGCACGGGTTGGGGCGAGACGAGGCTTTTTCTCCCCCGTGGCAGGGCTTGAGCCTGAAAACACGCCGCTTCCAGGGCCCTGCCTGCCGTCCCCCCTCCCTTCCTCCCCGCCGCCCTCCAAACCCACCCCCAACGCCGAGCGGGAGCAGCTGGCGTTAGACGCGGAAGCTCCAAAAGCCGGAGCCAGATTCCCGGGCGTTTTATCCCGGCTGCCAGTCCCCGCACTTTTACATCTGGGCTTCGACTGTGCCCAAATTACGGAGCAGCTCGGCTGGGTCCTAAGGGCTGGGAACGGGGTTTTTACGCGGGGCAAGCGCCAGACCTCTGGGCGCGGGGTGCAGCGAGTTTTGCAGGGGCTCAGGTGCCTGCCCTGCAGCCCACTCATCATTCCTGCTCCTGGACATCGCTTTCCCACCGCGGGACGTCAACTTCCCACGGACTCAGGGCTGCGGGGTGGGTTGGGAGAGCAACCCCCCCCCAGGCCCCAAAACATCCCCGCTTCCTCTCTCCGTCCACGCCGCAACCCTGGGGGCTATTTTCGTCCCTTCCCTTCTATTTATTGTGCCAAAGCCGTGTGCGGTTGGAGGAGGCTGCGGTGTTTGCTTTATGATTGTTTCCTTCCCGCCCATAACCTTTTGCCTTAAACCGGGATTCGCCCTGATCCTCGACCCGAGGCCGGGACGCCTGGGCAGGGTGCCACCGGCGCTGGCACCGCAAGGCTTGGGGACACACACACACACACACACACACACGCGCACACACAGATTCCTGGCTGTGACCCTGATTTTGATGCAAAGCTGAGCGCAAACGCGCTGCCCTTCATCTCCCCGGGGGCTTTCGCAGGGCACAGGCTCGCGGTCCCGAAAAGCCTCCCCTGGAGCATCCCCAGCCCCTGCTCGGTGCCGCGCTCGCAGCCGGACCTGGGAAACGCTCTGCTTTCCCGAGGCAGCCGGATGGGCGAGGGGGAACCCTCGCGGCGAGCCCTCAAACGGGAGCCACCAGGAGAAAGGGGAAAAAAAGAAATTTAATAAAAAAAAAAAAAAAAGAATTTGCAGAAGGCGACCACCCTCGGCCACCGTCAGCGTCCTGCCCAAAGTCCCACACACCGTCTGCGGCCGAGAGAGGAACTGAGTCAGGGCCACCCCGTTGGTGGGGGCCAGGCGGTGACAGCCCTGTGTGAGTGTCCCCAAGGCCAGCACCGGACCCGCCGCGGGGACGGCTCGTTCTC
This sequence comes from Larus michahellis, assembly GCF_964199755.1. NCBI lineage: Eukaryota > Metazoa > Chordata > Aves > Charadriiformes > Laridae > Larus > Larus michahellis. The sequence continues at coordinate 3,617,463 of NC_133919.1, forward strand.
ATCCTCTCCGACACCGTGCTCGGAGCACCGAGGCAAAGGAAGGGGACCCGCTCCAGAGTCGGGCTACTGGGGCTGGCTGGAGGCTTGGACCCGCTTGGAGACCACAGGGCCACCAGCCTTGATGAATGGGAAGGGGGGTAGGATCCCACTGCTGTCCCAAAGCATCGGTCCACTGGGCAGGACCGTTTGCTGGCCTCCCCCGGCACGCTGCTGGCTTCGCCCCTGTGCAGTACGGCGGCGGTGTGGGAGCTGCACACCAGGAATTACGCTCCTCGGGGTAACGGTCGGGGCCAAACCCTGATGGGAAACGTCCAAAAGCTGCTTCTGCAGGCAGCAAACCCAGCCGGGGCTCGGCTCAGCACAAACCGGTGGCAACTTTGCTGGTCTGCACTGGGGGGGTTCCAACAGCAGCAGCTGGGGCAGAGCGGGCACAGCGAGAGCACCGAGGGCTGGGGGGCGAGGGGGGGGATTCTGCCCCTCTGCTCCCCTCGGGGGAGACCCCCCTGCAGTGCTGCCTCCAGCTCCGGGGCCTCGGCACAGGAGAGACACGGAGCTGTGGGAGCGGGGCCGGAGGAGGCCCCGGAGCTGCTGGGAGGGCTGGAGCCCCTCTGCTGGGAGGACAGGCTGAGAGAGCTGGGGGGGGTCAGCCTGGAGAAGAGAAGGCTCCGCGGAGACCTTGGAGCCCCTTCCAGTCCGTCAAGGGGCTCCGGGAAAGCTGGGGAAGGACTCCGGAGCAGGGAGGGGAGCCACGGGACGTTGGGAATGGGTTGAAACCAAAAGAGGGGAGATTGAGATGAGATGTGGGGAAGAAATTCCTTCTTCCGAGGGCGGTGAGCCCCTGGCGCAGGTTGCCCAGAGAAGCTGTGGCTGCCCCATCCCTGGAGGGGTTCAAGGCCAGGTTGGACGGGGCTTGGAGCCACCTGGGCTGGTGGGAGGTGTCCCTGCCCAGGGCAGGGGAGGGGACGGGATGGTCTTCCAGGTCCCTTCCCACCCAAACCATTCCATGGTTCTATGCTCCCCCATCTCCTACTGCCGGGGGGGTTTATCAGCGAAGGGAGGTGTCTTTTAGCCCCCCGCCGAGGGTTCAGCCCAGCGCGCAGCTCATCAGCCAACCGAGGCTGTGAAAAAGTCCGCCTCGGAAGAAAAAAGCCGCGGAGCATCTTGCAATTTCAAATTAACGACATCTCTCCTTTTTCCTTCCAAAGCAGAAGACCGCAGCCACGCTCTCCCTTTGCCGGCGCAGCAGCCAGCGGGGTCCCGGCAACCTCCCCGGGGCGAGTGCATCTCCTTCGCGTGTAGGAGGAGCTGCCGCTTGGGAGCAGCCCAATTTCAAGGAACTCCCCAAAAGTTACAAGGCTTAACGCCTCGCTGAATCAGAGGGCGAGATCCAGAGCGGCTCCGTGCCCTGCAGCTTGGAGGAAGCGAAGAGCTGGGTTTCTGCAGCCGGGACCTCTTTGCTCTCCGCCACCAGCTCCGTTCCCCCTCCCACAGCCCTCCCTGCGCACACTCCTGGCCCTAACGAAAGGGCCCCCGGCACCTTCCCCATCGCCCAACCTGCACAAACGGAGCCCAGCGCGCACACACACACCAAAAAAAACAAAACAAAAACCAAAAAAACCCTCTCCTGGGTGAGGTCCTTATCACCCGTGAGTCAAAGCAGCCTCCCAGCGCCGTGGGTCCGACCCATCTCGGCCCCAGCGCCGATGGCAGGTGCCCAGGGCTCGGCGTGGCAGATTCGGCCGCCAATTCCAGGGTTTTGCACCACCCAAAAAAAAAAAAGCTGGAGCCCTCCCGGCCGTGGCCCTGGGGTTTGGGACCCCCCCCGCCGCCCCGGCCCTGGCACGGCAGCGGCCACGCTGCCCTGGCTGCTGCTCACTTGATCCCGTCTCCTCCCTGCCTAATCCCCGCTCCCCTCCCGGTATCCTCTGCTCCACTTTAATGCCAAACCTTGGCTGGCGGCCACTCGGCTCCAGAGGACGCCTTTTTTTTTTTTTCTTTTTTTTTTCTCCCCCCTCCCCGGTTATGCAATGCGTGCCGAGCCTTTTGCCCGGCACTGCCAGGGAGTTTTTGGGGAGGCCGAGCTGGGAGCCCCTCTCTGGAGAGCAGGGCTGGTCCTGGGGTGCCCCAAACGGGGACTGAGAGGCGGCGAGGCTGGCTGCCTCCCTCCCCCTGCCCCCAGGGCTGCCATCCATCCCCAACCCCTTCCCCTTCTCCTCTTCCCAGCCATCCCACCGGGTCCAGCCCTGCTCCCTTTCCCCGGGAGCTTACAGCAAGGGAGAAGAGCTTGCGGCAAGCTCGCGGTGCACCTGGCACAGCATCCCAGCGAACCCTGCCGTCTCCCAGCCGGAATAATTAATTACACTCCGAGTGGTGGTTGCAGCCCCGTTTCACCTCGCCGTGCCCCGGGACCGCTGACACCGGGTCCCATTTTGCTTCTCCCCGCGGGACACAAGAAGCACAAGCCCCCACACACAAGGGACAGTGTGGCACGGGCACGGTGCCACATCCCTGCGCCCCGAGGGACCCTCCCCAGCCCTGGGTCTCCCCTTGGAGGCCTCTCCCGCGAGCGGAGGCCGGAGCAGAGCCGTCACCTTCCAGGCGCTGGGTTTATCTGCCCCACCGCAGACCCGCTCTCACGCTGGAGAGCTTTGAAGATAAGCGCGGGCTTGGGAGAGCGGGAATTTAAGGCTCAGGCTGCCGCGTCTGGGGACGCTATTCCTGGGCTGCCATACACGGAGCCACCTGGACCACGGGCTGGGTGGTCGACGGTGCCGCCGGCTTATTTTGGGGTAGGTCTTGGGTGCTGGCGTGGAGGACAAGCCTCCAAGCGGGTGCCCAAATGGGTCCCTTCCTGGCCGCAGCCTGGGACCCCCCCAGCCGAGGCTGCTGTGCCCTTCCGAAAGCCACCGTGACATAAAAAGCAGCCAAGGACCCTTTTCCAGGGAATAAAGCTTCCCCAAACCCGGCAGCTTTGGAGGGCATCCCGGCTACCCATCACCGGACCCCCGCTCCCGATATCCATCACCGTCCCCGTGCCCGGCCGGCACCCACCGAGCCGTCAGGGGGACGGTTGGGACACAGAGGACATTCTGTTCCCTTCTCTCCCCTTAAATTATCCTGCCACATCCAGTAGATCTCGGCGCTATTTTTAGGCCTTGCTTGTTTAATTATTGAGAAAGATTTTGAAGGATCTCTCGAAGGCGGGGAGACGAGCACCCGCGGGTGCTCACCAGATTTCTCATCCCGCTGCTGCCGGCGGAGGCTGCTCGGCCCCGAAGCGCCGGGCAGAGAGCGGGGACAAAGCCACCAACGTCCCCCTTTTGCCGCAGCCACCGTCGTCCCCCTCGGCCACACGAATCCTCCGACACCAGCTCCAGCCTGGCCTTCCTTTTCCCGCGGGGATGGCCGTGGGGGTGGGCTTTGAAACCGGTGGGCGAGCAACCCCGCTGCCGTCGCCAGGGCGGGAGGAAAAGCAGCTCAGGGGCTGAGACGGGGACAAAATCTGGTCCCCAGAATGACACTTTGCCAGCGGAAGGCACCATTAGAGCTGGGAACCGCTGGGTCCCAGCTAGGAAAAACCAGCGCAAATCCCAGCACCCCTTCCACCAGGAACGGATGCGGCCCACAATTCACCATTTTCAACTAAAACGGCCACTTTTCTTGCTGAAAAATGACCTTATTCTCAGCTCGCCAAGTGGAATGGCAATGGCAGGAGATTTTTATTAGTTTTGGTTTTTTTTAAGCCGGTGCCTTTCATGTTTCCGCTTACAAAAAGCCAAACAGAGGAGGGCCTTTATTTGAGATTAAAGGGTTACGGTCAAACTTGAAGTCTGCTGAGATTTCAGCAAAATAATACGTGATGAAGGAAGAGCCGGATGCTCAGGCGGCATCAACTGCCGTGGCTTTTATTATCTGCGGTTTTGCAACACCTTTCCCTACCTGCCGGCAACCTGCCCCCGGGGACTTCAAGGAAAACATTGATTTCCCCCAGCTGCTGGGCTCCGCCAGCTGGGATTAACGCCCACCAGCTGAGGATATGGGCTGTTCAGGGTATCCAGGATGCTGCCCATGTTTCCTAAGGAAACAAGATTTTAAATATATATATACATATATATAAAAAAATCATGTATTTGGTCTGTTCATCCTCCCCCTCTCAAGCATATGGGGTACAAAGGTAAAGATAATCACTTTAATAGCGCAGATACCGAGGTGCTACAGGTTGTATGGAATAATTATCCGCCACGAGAGACCCCGTGCTCCGGGGAAGGTACGGCGGGGTGACCCCCGACTCTGTCCTAGCCATCGGCCACGTCGCAGGGCGGGTGGCCCGAACGGAGCGCCTTTGGGGCCGGACCCCACAACCTCCCCCCCCACACACACACCCCCTGCATCCAGCCCCCCGAGCCGTGCCCCCCCACCCCACGTCTGCCTCTCCCCGGGGAGGTCCCCGAGTGATGCCGTTCTGCCGGGACGCTCCAAAAAAAGTGGCCCAAACTGATCGCTGCAATTAATTGTGGTGCGATGGAGGGGCTGGGATGGGCATCCCGAGGCAGAGCTGCTCCGGGGGCTGGAGCCGGGCTGAGCTGCTCCTCCTGGGCGAGAGGGGGGGGCAAGTTGTCAGCCCCTGCTCCTTAACACCCTGACAAGCTTATAACTATTTCATTTGTTACACTGTGAACCTTTTTAAATTAATGAACATAAGGTTGTCACGGTTGCTGTGGCGACGACACGTTGCCGGGGCAACGGCAGCGATGCAGAGCCTGCGGAGTGTAATCAGGGGTCAGGCTAACGATGGAGCCGGGATGCATGGGGGGGGTGACAGCGGGAAGGGGCAGCGAGCCCCACTGCTCCCACCACCCCCGCGCCGCTCCCCGAGCCCCCCCCCACCCTCAAAACCAGCGCCGATGGGGGGGAAAACCACCATCGCAGCCCTTCCCAGTCGCCGCCGCCCTGAACCCGGGCGCGGAAAACTGCCTCGGCATCCTCCACCTCCGCATGGCCCGAGGATGCACGCGCTCCGAGCGAGCCCGACCCCTCTAACGGGGCAGACGGACGACTCGCAGACCCCATCCCACGGTCACACCGCCTCCCCTTCCCAATATTCCCATCCTTCCCATCCTTCCCATTCCCCACGGGGCTCTCCAGGTCTCCAGTGCCCACCCGGCAGCGGGCGTCCGTCCACGCCAAGGGTGGCCGAAGCACAAGAGACGCGGCCACAGGGCAAAACTGCACCTCTGGGTCCCCTCCCAGAGGGACACCAGGACACCGGGGTGGTTTGGGGACAGCTCGCCCTGCCTCGCCCGTCCCACCAGGCAGGCGCTGGGGACAGGGACACCTCGTCCCACCGAGCCCTGCCCCGGCATCTCTCCACCCTGGCAGTTCGGAGGCTGCGTGTGACCCACAGCAGCGGAGATTTTTGCAGCCATGAAACGCTTTAAATGCATTTCTTCCCCCCCACCTACCCCACCCCCCCACCCCAGCAACATGCTGGGAAAGGATGGGGAGGGAGGGGGCAACGGAACACCTCTGCGAAAATCTCGCTGAAGGCGAAGGGCTTGGGGGCGCTGGGGGGTGAGAAGCTCAACACGCCCCGGCAACGTGCACTGGCAGCCCATGAACCCCCCCCCCCAGCCTGGGCTGCATCCCCAGCAGCGTGGGCAGGGGGGCGAGGGGGGGATTCTGCCCCTCTGCTCCCCTCGGGGGAGACCCCCCTGCAGTGCTGCCTCCAGCTCCGGGGCCTCGGCACAGGAGAGACACGGAGCTGTGGGAGCGGGGCCGGAGGAGGCCCCGGAGCTGCTGGGAGGGCTGGAGCCCCTCTGCTGGGAGGACAGGCTGAGAGAGCTGGGGGGGGTCAGCCTGGAGAAGAGAAGGCTCCGCGGAGACCTTGGAGCCCCTTCCAGTCCCTCAAGGGGCTCCGGGAAAGCTGGGGAGGGACTCTGGAGCAGGGAGGGGAGCCACGGGACGTTGGGAATGGGTTGAAACCAAAAGAGGGGAGATTGAGATGAGATGTGGGGAAGAAATTCCTTCTTCCGAGGGCGGTGAGCCCCTGGCGCAGGTTGCCCAGAGAAGCTGTGGCTGCCCCATCCCTGGAGGGGTTCAAGGCCAGGTTGGACGGGGCTTGGAGCCACCTGGGCTGGTGGGAGGTGTGCCTGCCCAGGGCAGGGGCGGGGATGAGACGATCTTCCAGGTCCCTTCCCACCCAAACCATTCTGTGATTCTATGAAATTCGGAGCAGGAAAATGCCTCCGCAGGGTCTCCAGGCAAGTGGACTTCGAACTCCTCCTCCTCAATCCAAAAGGATCTCCAGCCCCTCTCACTCCTCACGCTGCAGCTCGGCAGCCCCCTGCGCACAGTGCCGCACGGGTGCCACCATGCACGTGCCACCCCTGTCCGGGGACCCCGTGGGCACCGCACCCACAGGGACAGCGGTGGGTCGGGGGGCGGAGGGAGGCTGGAACCGGGCAAGGCGACGGGGTGAAGCAGCTGGGACAAGGGGACGGGGAGCGGGATGGGAACCGTCCCCTCCCAGCGCAGGCTGCAGTGGCCGCCCTCCGCTCGGGGCAAAGCGACCAGCCCTTCTCCGCACTGCCGTCTCCCCGCGACCAGACCTGCAGGGTGTGAGCGGGGGAAAAAAATGGGGTGGGGAAGGCAAGTTTCGGGGCTGGGGATTTCTCTGCCTCCTGGGAAGGGACGTCGGGGCTCATCCCGGGGCCGTGGGCACGCAGGGGGGGGCAGCTCTGTCCCCAGCAGCCCCCGCTGACACCCCCGAGGTCCCTGCAGCATCGCAGGGCGGCGCGTGGCCTTCTTCCCCGCCACATCTGGCCCAACATCTGTTTGCACCCAGACACCCCGGAGAGCCCCGCGGTGGGAAACCGGGCGGGGGGGGGGCTGGTACGAACCACAAACACCAGCTCCCCTTCCAGCCCCGAGAGATGCACAACGTAAAGTAAAATATGTTTCTCAGACCAAAAAAAAATGTATTTTAATGTATTTTTATATATCTATTACGACTTTTGTAGGGGTTTTTTTTATATGTGTATATATAAAAAAACACGCATATTCCAAAATCCTCCCCAAAACCAGCTCAAACCTTAATTTTCTCATCCAGCTCCTGAAGGCACCACCGTGCCGGGCTGCTGGAAGGAGGAATGACCCATCAGGGACCGGCACCGCCATTCCCCGCGCTGGGGCCCGTGCTGCAGCCCGGCGGGGGGCTGCCGAGGACGCGGGCGTCCCCGAGCCCCGCTCTCGGCGCTGAGGTTTCGTAAGCGCGCACGTGCGCCATGCCGTACCGCAGAGCAGCTTTCCGAGCCCTTCCAGCTCTTGCCGCCTGTCTAAATATTTCTATTTTCCCCCCAATACGTTTCTCATCAGAATTGGAAAGGGGGAGGGGAAAAAAGAAAAAAAAAAGATAAAAAAAAAAATCATGACAACATTGAAATCCATGTTCGGGTTTGAACAAAAGCAGCATCTGATGATCCGAGGGACGGACCCGCGCCCCGCTCTCGGGGCTCCGCGGGGTCGCAGCATCCCATAAAGCCCTTTTCCCATCCTACTGATGGGGGTGACGCACGCGGGGGCCCGGGGGACGATTTCCCTCCCTATCTGCCGTGGAAATCCACCGCCAGCCACGGAAGAGGGGCCAGAGCGGAGCCTGGTCTGCTGGTGTCCCAGATAATGCTGTCACCCCACACAAACCAGGCTCGGCCCGGCAAGGCCAGAGGGGGAAGGGGAAATGTCAGAGCCTCCCCCCGCCCCCCCCCCGCTGTGCAAAGTGGGACTGGGGACCCCCAGGAGGGACGAGTGTCCGGGGGGACCTGCCCTGGCTGCCCCCGGCTCTGCTTTCCATCACTCACAACCGGCCGCGGGGGCTGCGGCAAAACCTCAGCGGGGCAAATCGGGGGTGGGGGGGGAAGTAAATTAAAAATTTTAAGTAAAATAAAATAAAATGAAATAAAATAAAAAGGAAGGGAAGGGAAGGGAAGGGAAGGGAAGGGAAGGGAAGGGAAGGGAAGGGAAGGGAAGGGAAGGGAAGGGAAGGGAAGGGAAGGGAAGGGAAGGGAAGGGAGAGGAGAAAAAAGAAAAAGAAAAGAAAAGAAAAGAAAAGAAAAGAAAAGAAAAGAAAAGAAAAGAAAAGAAAAGAAAAGAAAAGAAAAGAAAAGAAAAGAAAAGAAAAGAAAAGAAAAGAAAAGAAAAGAAAAGAAAAAAGAAAAAAGAAAGGAAAGGAAAGGAAAGGAAAGGAAAGGAAAGGAAAGGAAAGGAAAGGAAAGGAAAGGAAAGGAAAGGAAAGGAAAGGAGAAAAGAAAAATAGTAATAAAAAATAAAATAATAAAAAATAAAATAATAAAAAATAAAATAATAAAAAATAAAGTAATAGAAATAAAACAATAAAAATAAAATAATTTTAAAATAAAAATTAAAGTAAAAAAGAAAATAAAAATGAAAACATCTCCATGACCAGCAAGGGTGCTTGGGTCAACCTGGGGCTTGTTTTCCCGCACGTCGCCTCCGAGGCTGGGTGGTTTGTGGTGGGGAAAGGCATGGAAGCCGGTTTCCCCGCAGCCCGGCGTGAAGTGAGCGGCTGGGGCTGAGCTCCATCGCTGCCAGGGTGCGGAGCAGCATCACCCGGGGACTGGGCATCACCCAGGGACTGAGCGTCACCTGGGGTCTGAGAATCACCCAGGGACTGAGAATCACCCAGGGACTGGGCATCACCCAGGGACTGAGCATCACCTGGGGACTGAGCATCACCCGGGGACTGGGCATCACCTGGGGACTGAGAATCACCCAGGGACTGGGCATCACCCAGGGACTGAGCATCACCTGGGGACTGAGCATCACCCGGGGACTGGGCATCACCCGGGGACTGAGAATCACCCAGGGACTGGGCATCACCCAGGGACTGAGCATCACCTGGGGACTGAGAATCACCCAGGGACTGAGAATCACCCAGGGACCGAGCATCACCCGGGGACTGGGCATCACCTGGGGGCTGGGCATCACCCAGGGACTGAGCATCACCTGGGGACTGAAAATCATCCAAGGACTGAGAATCACCCAGGGACTGAGAATCACGCAGGGGCCGAGCATCACCCAGGGACCGGGCATCACCCGGGGACTGAGAATCACCCGGGGGCTGCGTGTGAGGTCCCTTGCTCCCACTCCAGTGTCCCAGCACCGACGCTGCTGCCTCTCCTAGGGGGGCTGTGTGAGTCCCCCCCCGCGAACCCAGCTTGGCTTATCTTTCCAAGAGGGTCATTTCCAGAGGCCAAAACACGACCCGGCGGCCAAACCGCAGCTTCCCCTTCCAGCAGCAACCGAGTCAGCATCATGTGCCTGGGGTGATGCTCTGCTCCCTCCCTCCGCTTTCCTTTTTTATGTGCAAGAATTTTTTCTTTTTTTTTTTTTTAAAAAAAAAAAAAAAGGCAAGGAAGGAAAAAGGAAAAAAAAAAGAGGCATAAGGAGCCTGGCCTCACGGAGCCCTGTGAATTCAAGCCTGGGCCAGCTTCAGAGAGGAAAAGACCAGCAAAATCTGCTCCAGCAGCAGCCGAAGCTAATTAAATGGCAAATGCATCCGTTCCCAAAGGACTCGGTGCTTCCCAGAGGCCCCTGACCCCCCGCCACCACCTCGGGCTGCAGCGACGCCGCTCTTGGTGCCCCTCTCACGGCGGCTCCGCGCCCCAAAACCTGGGGGAGAGCTGGGTGCTGCCGGCACCCCGCTTCGCATGGCCGTCCCGGCGCTCCCCGCTCGGCCGGGGGGCGCTGGGTGCCACGGGGGACATCCCGGGGGGTGCTCACCCCACGCTCCCCCCTCCCCAGGTCGTGCTCCCTTCCCTGGCCTAACACCCAGGTCGGACACACAGAAAGCACCCACCGGCTCTTAACATCTCCGGGCAGCAGGGACTAATCCCGTTTTCCGGATTAAGGCAGACTTTCGCCACGTGATGGGTTGGAAATAGCGCCCGAGTCCCGCTCTGACCCACGGCCAGCCCCCCCGCCCCGCCCCGGCTCCGTCGCCGGGGACGGGACCCCCCCCCTTTTATTGCGTTATCCCCAATCCCGGGGTTTCATTCCCCCCGTTCCCCGGGCTCAGGGCTCCGTTCTCCCGATCCATCCCAGGGACAACCTCCCGCCTCCCTCCCCGCTCCCTTGTTCCCGGTCTCTCCCCGCTCAGCGGGCGCCCGCTGCCCACCCGCCTCCGCTCCCTAATCCCTCCTAATCCTCATTCCTGCCTCCACCGCGGAAAGCCTTATCGAGCTCCCGCGTCTAACTCGGGAGCAGGGAGAACTCGCTATCTCCCACCCCAATCTCTTCCACACTCTATTTTCTTCCCGCCCGGAGTTGATTTCCCTCACCTAATTGCCCGGAAAGCTCTTTTCCCTTCCTCTAATCAGTCTGGAGCAGACTTTCTCCAGATAATTGTGCCGAGACCTGATCACCCTTCTCATCTCCCTCTCTCCAACACTCCCAATTTCTTCACTAAACTCATCTGCCGGAGCTGCGTTCCTTGGTCTAATTATTTCAAGGCTCCGTTGAGTTACTTAATTGCTTGCTCGTCTGGCGCCCGTATCTGAAAGCTCCCAGAGCATCTGGGACGGGACTCGGGTCTGAGTTATCCTGGTGTAACCGCGTTTCCCGTGAATAAACCAGCTCCGGGTGCGCAACGGTGTGAGCCCGGAGCAAATCCCGCTTTAAAAAAAAAAAAAAAACAAAAAAAAAAAAGAAAAAGAAATTCTCCGAGACGAAGAACTCGCTGCTTCCCTCGGCTGGAGGAGCAGGACCTCCCGGGCCGGAGGAGACGCTTCGCTGCAGCCCGCCATGGGCTGCCCGGGGCTCGCGCTTGGCCACAGCCAACAAGGATCTCGTTTTTAGGCCAAGCTGGGAATTTACCTGCGCTAACGTCAAGCCGAAAATAGGCCATTAAACTTGGCCGGGTGCTGGAGGAGCCAGCTGGGACCATTTTTCTCCCATCCCCATCCCCATCCCCATCCCCATGGTAGCATCCACAGGGGTTGGTTTTCCCGGCTCCGCTCCCCTACTCTCGTTATCGCCCAGCCCCGTCCGCTTTCCCCGGGCTAATTGATCCACTGTTTTGTTTTCTTATCAAATCGCTCTCGGCCTCTGATGCTCCTTTAATCAATTCCCAGCCCTATCTTGCGCCCGGGGCCGCCGGGAGACCTTTCTCTGCAGCCGCCGCTGTCTCTAATCGCTGGGGGACTTTACCTAATTGGTGTAAAACCTGATTTCTTTCTCTAATCGCTCCCAGGCCCTGATTCACTTATCTAATCGCTCCAAAGCCCAGGCCTTGCACACCTCCTCTCCGGAGCTCCGGCGTATCCTCCTCCCTGGGTTTTCCCCCCCGCCCTGTCCCTGTCCCTGTCCCCGTCCCCGTCCCCGCCGCCGTCCCCCCCGCAGGTGGCCGGGCTCTCCTGACTCCCTAATCCCGCGGCTGCTTGAGCTCTTTAACTAATCCAGCCAAGATTTGGCCCCCGCGCTCGGCTGCTCCCCTGACCCACTGCCGGCAGGAGCAAACCCACCGCCGGGGGGGCCGTTTTCTCCATCTCACCCCCCCCATGCACCCCGCCGAAGTTAGATTTTTTTTCCCTACTTTCCTCCCCCTCCACCTCCGACAGCCCCCTGGGAAGGGCGACACGGTCCCCTGGGGGTGCCATGGCCACCCCGATGATGAAGGTACAGGCGATGAAGGTGATGGAGGTGTCTTGCAGCCCCCCCTGCCCTGCCGCAAGGATGTCTGTCCCCCCCCCTCACCAAAGGAATCTCCCCTCTCCGCCGGGACGGGGTGCGCCGGCTCAACCAGTTCCCACCCTGCTGCACCCACTGGGCCGGGCGCGGGGAGGGGACGGCCATGGGATGGAGGCACCCCCGGGCTTGTGTGTCGTGTGTGTCCCCCCCCCGGTGATGGGGTTTGCACCCCCGTCCCCAAAGGGCCACGCTGTGGCCGCGGCGGCAGGCGCGCAGCTCGCCCCAAGCCCTGGCCTTCCTCCCGGTGAGTCACGTCCGCTGATTCAAGCCAAAGAAGTTGTCGTGGGACGGCGTTGGCGGGGCAGGGGGGGGAAAATATTCCTGAGCACCAGCCTGGGAGGATCCCAAGGCAGAGGACGGGGTGGCAGGCACAGAGCAGAGGGCAGATTTATTAATTTACACACACACGCGCGCGCGCGCGCACCCCAGAGTTTCACAGCGGGAGAGGGGGTCCCGGGCCGGGGCGGCTGCAGCGTCACCGAACCCTGCGCCACGCAGGCCAGGGATGGCCAAATCCTGCCTCGAGGCTCCAGCAAGACCCTTCCGAGAACGGGGCAGACCCCAGACCCACCCTGACCTCTTGCCTGTTGCTCCAGTTGCCTCCAGTCGCCTCCAGTCCCCTCTGGTACCCTCCAGTCACCTCCAGTCCCTTCTGGTACCCTCCAGTCCCCTCTGGTCCCCTCCGGTCCCCTTCGGCCGGCGGTTTCGGCCCCAGAGCTCATTTTTTCCCTTGGAGCATCCGTGCTGAGCAAAAGCTTCCCCTTCCCATGGCCGGGGGGGGCCGTGGCCCCCCAGCCCACGCTGGCTCAGCACCACAAGGTTGCTCCTTCCTCACGGGGTGACTCACGGCTGGCTCCCGTTTCTGCTCAGCCCCACAGCTGGGAGGTGTTTTTGGGGGCAGAAAATGCCGCCTCCCCCACCCCAGCCCCACATCCCGGGAGTCGGAGGCGGCTTCAAGCCCCAGCTCCATCCTCTTATTGCTCCAGTTTTCCCGGCTCCCGAGGCTGGGGCTGGAGCTGCCCCCGGAGATGCTGTGATGGAGACGGTACGTCGAGGAGGGTACGGGGCTACGTGGGGCTGGACCCAAAGGAAATGGGAATTGGGTCCCACCTGGGAGCTACAGCAAAGGTGCACAAGCGCTGGGGCCCGATCCTTGCTCTATCCATTCGGGAAAGGGAACAGAGCGGTGCATCACTGCGCTTTGGGATTTTTCAGACCCTCATCAGAGCAAAGTGGGGTTTTCCCCCCGCCTGAGGCTTTTATCCCCCCTTGAGATGGCTCCAGATGCCACCAAAGCTCCCCCCCTGCTCGGAGGATGGAGGATGCAGGCGTATACCCAGCCCCTTCCCGGGTCCCTGCCCTCCGCGCGGGGCCGGGAGCACGTTCCCAGAACCCAGCAGTGGGAATCTGGTGTGTTTATTTGCAATCCAGCGCTGACCCCGGGACTGGGAGGAGAATGAGTCAGCTTCCAGTTCAGGGCAGGATTCCTCCTCGGGCCTCTCCTCTCGGTTAAAGCAAGCGCCATTTGGAGATGCGGCGATTAAATCATGTTCATTGAATTGGCGCTTCTAAACCGGCGACGGGCTGCAAGCTTTCCGCACCGACACTTCTCAGGGTGGAAAGCGCCCGAGCCCCCAAACCCCCGGGTTGTGGGAATAACTACGGAAGCGCCGGGGTCCGCAGGCTGCGGGAGGTCGGTGCCCGCGTCCCCCGAGGAGCTCGGTTCGGAGAATCGCAGGATGGTGGAGGTTGGAAGGGACCTTTCAGATCATCGCGTCCAGCCGTCAACCTGACGCTGCCCAAACCCCCACTGACCCACGTCCCTCAGCACCGCGTCTGCCCGGCTTTTAAACCCCTCCAGGGATGGCGACTCCACCACTGCCCTGGGCAGCCTCTTCCAATGCCCGACAGCCCTTTTGGTGAAGAAATTTTTCCTAATATTCATCCTAAACCTCCCCTGGCACAACTTGAGGGCATTCCTTTTCTCCTATTGCCTGTTCCTTGGGGGAAGAGTCCGACCCCCCCCGGCTACCCCCTCCTTTCAGGGAGCTGTAGAGAGCGAGGTCTCCCCTCAGCCCCCTTTTCTCCAGGCTGAACACCCCCAGCTCCCTCAGCCGCTCCTCGCAGGACTCCTGCTCCAGACCCCGAAGAGTTAACGCAGGTCTCTGGTGCTGCTGTGGCTGCTCCGAGCAGATCCTGGTCCCCGGGGACCTTCACCCACCCCCTGACTGCTGTGCCCTGGGGATGCCGCGGGGCACAGGCGGCTCCTGCTCTGACGGATGTCAGCGCTCGCACAGCTCCCCGGGAGGGACCCTGGCAGCATCGCCATCTCCCCGAGCCCAGTCTTGGCCCCTCTCCCCTCCCCTGGTGTGCCCCCAACCCCGACCCCATCCAGGCTCCATCCCTCCTGTCCGCACAGGCAGAGGCCACCTCCAGCCCGGAGCAGGGAGGAAGCTACGGGAGACAGAGCGGAGTTTAACCCTGCCTGCACGACGCCACGCTTTGGTGCCCCCGCTAGAAGAGGAATGATTCCGTTCCTGGCTGGATGCGGGTGCAGCCCCGGCGTGACCCGACGCCCCCGCAGCCCCTCCTGCGAGCTGTGCCCGCTGCCGCGCTGCAGCAGCCAGCCCTCCGCCACGCTGCTGGCTTTGCTGCCTTCCTTCCGGACAAGAAGGAAGGGGATGCCGAGCCCAGACGCTCCCCGTGCCCCTGGGGACCAGGACCTGGCTGCTTTCCCCACGGGCAAGGACAACCCGAGGACCCTAAAGCCGCTCTGCTTTTACTCGTCTCAGACCCGGGTCCCTCTCGGAGGATGCCGCGGCCGGGGGTGCAAAGCCAACCCCCACCCCAGGCTCACCCAGGAGGGGGCAAAGGTGACCCCCATCAATCCCCCTGCCCCAAAGCCCCCCTGTCCCCGCCGGGGGCTGTCACCGGGCCGGCAGCGTCGCCCCACGGAGCCCAGCCCCGGCTCCTCGCCACGCAGCGCTGGTACCCGCCATGCTCCAGCCTGGCATGTCTTCCCAGGGTTGCCAAAGCAACGGCGGAAACACAACAAACAGCAACAACACACAGCAGACAGTCGGCAAACATTCCCCTCTTATTTTCTCCCCGGTTCGGTTTGTGCTTTTCCCCCTTCTCCCACGAGGAAGCTGCTGCCATCGGAAGGGAACAACAATATTATTCTCAAGCGCGTGAAGCCTGCGCCATCCCAGCAGGAGCAAAGCTGCCAGGAAAGCGCCGGCTTCTGGGGAGGAACCCGAAAACCCCCATCGCTGAACCCCGAGTCCCAGCCGGGGTGGCCGGAGCCGCTCACCTTACCTGCCGGGTGCCGCAGGCCAGGTCTGCCTGTGCCGAGCAATCGGGGCTGTGCCCAAGCCAGGTTGGCCGAATAAAGGGAATTCCCTCCTCCTTGGGCAGCCACCGGTGTTTTCCCGGCCCGTTGGGGACCTCGGGGCTGGGATGCAAGCGGTCCGGCGTGACTCTATCCAACAGTGTGTTTTTTGTGTGTGTGTGTGGGGGGGTCGTCCGGGGCTCAGCACCCTTTTGCACAGGGCGGGTGGCCCAGGAGCATCCTCGAGGCTGAAGCAGGAGCGGGTGGAGGATGCCGGAGGCGGAGGGGCCCTGGGTGCGCGGACACCCCGGGGCTCGCCGAGGCAGCGCCGCAGCCGCCGTGGCGAAGGGGGATTAACGGGCGCAGCGTGGGGCGCGGGCTTTCAAAACGGGATTAGCATCGCCGCGGCACGTGACGCCGGGGGAGAGCGGCTCTCCGGGAGCGCTTGCCTTCGAGCCAGCACCAAACAACCCCGGCACCCGCTCTGCCAGCTGGGCAGCCCCCCAGCCGGCAGCATCGAGACGCGGCAGCAGCTTTCTGAGCCCAATTTAACAACTTTTCATCCTTTTTGGGTTTGTGGGTTCCTGCAGGTGTACTGGAGTAGGCAGAGGATGCTCCCAGGGCAACCAGCTTCCAGCCATGAGCCTTCCTGCTATCCTCCATCTCATCCCATCCCATCCCGTCCCATCCCATCCCACCTCTCTCTCCACAAATCTGGGAAACCCCAGACCCAGCAGCCCCTTTCCCAGCCCGGAGCAGCCCCAGGCTGGGTCTGGTGGCACTTCTCCCCACTGATTACACTTGGCAGCTGCCTCCAATCTCCTTAACTCCGGCAAATGCCGAGTGCCACGGGATGCAGGGCTCTCTCAGATGCCCCGAGATCCAGCCTGATTAGACTGGAAACACTTCACGCATATCCCATACCCCGCGCCACTTTTCTCTCCCTCTCGCACACACGTGAACACACATGTGAATATACTTATACTTCTGTTAACCCTCTCTCATGCCCTGTAATGGCATCAACTGGCTGTTACATGGGTGCACAGCACTGGATGTGGCATGGGTGCAAGGTGCTGGGTGGTGCATGGGTGCATGGCATTGGACAATGCATGGGTGCGTGGCGCTGGATGGTGCATGGCTGCAGGACACTGGTAGGTGCAAGGCACTGGACGATGCACGGTTGCATGGCACTGGCTGTTACATGGGTGCATGGCACTGGACGTGGCATGGGTGCAAGGTGCTGGACGATGCACGGTTGCATAGCGCTGGACGTTACATGGGTGCATGGCACTGAATGGTGCACGGGGACAAGACACTGGAAGGTGCAAGGCGCTGGACGATGCACAGTTGCATGGCGCTGGATGGTGCATGGGTGCAGGACACTGGTAGGTGCAAGGTGCTGGATGATGCACGGTTGCATGGCACTGGTTGTTACATGGGTGCATGGCGCTGGGTGGTGCATGGTTGCATGGCACTGGACGATGCATGGGTGCATGGCGCTGGACAGTGCATGGGTGCATGGCGCTAGATGGTGCACGGGTGCAGGACACTGGTAGGTGCAAGGCATTGGAAGATGCACGGTTGCATGGCACTGGCTGTTACATGGGTGCAAGGTGCTGGGTGGTGCATGGGTGCATGGCGCTGGACGATGCATGGGCGCAAGACACCGGAAAGTGCAAGGCACCGGGCAATGCACAGTTGCATGGCGCTGGACAATGCATGGGTGCCTGGCGCTGGATGATGCATGGGTGCAGGACACTGGTAGGTGCATGGCACTGGACAACGCACGGTTGCATGGCACTGGCTGTTACATGGGTGCACAGCACTGGATGTTACATGGGTGCAAGGTGCTGGGTGGTGCATGGGTGCATGGCATTGGACAACGCATGGGTGCATGGCGCTAGATGGTGCATGGCTGCAGGACACTGGTAGGTGCAAGGCATTGGAAGATGCACGGTTGCATGGCACTGGATGTTACATGGGTGCAAGGTGCTGGGTGGTGCACAGGCGCATGGCGCTGGACGGTGCAAGGCGCTGGATGAGGCACGGTTGCATGGCGTTGGATGGTGCTGGAAGGTGCTGGATGGGACCCACCGGTGCTGGATTAGGTGAAATAACGAGCCACAGGGGGAGCCCAAATCTCTCCCTTTCTCCCCATCCCCAGATAACACCTTTCAGGATGGTTTTAGGAACAGGTTGGGGCAGGACCTGACTTTCCTCCCTGTCCCCTTTGGTGTCACAGTCTGGGCAAGCACCACACTGCCCCAGCGAGCCCAGGGCCCTGGGGAAAGCCCACAGGGCAGAGGAGAGGCCAAGGGCTGCGTGTGCGAGGACAGGCCCCTGTCCCCGGGTGCCTCGGTCTCCCTTTGTCCCAGATTTGGACTGTGCGCCCTGGGATCCGTGTGACTGAGCTGTCCCTCCAGCCTGGGCTACACCAGGGGGCCAGCAGCACGGTCACATCCAGGCCCCCGCGGCAGGAGGCTGCTGGTACCTGCAAAGAATCATAAAATCACAGAATGGTTTGGGTGGGAAGGGACCTTGAAGACCATCCCGTCCCACCCCCTGCCCTGGGCAGGGACACCTCCCACCAGCCCAGGTGGCTCCAAGCCCCGTCCAACCTGGCCTTGAACCCCTCCAGGGATGGGGCAGCCACAGCTTCTCTGGGCAACCTGGGCCAGGGGCTCACCGCCCTCGGAAGAAGGAATTTCTTCCCCACATCTCATCTCAATCTCCCCTCTTTTGGTTTCAACCCATTCCCAACGTCCCGTGGCTCCCCTCCCTGCTCCAGAGTCCCTCCCCAGCTTTCCCGGAGCCCCTTGAGGGACTGGAAGGGGCTCCAAGGTCTCCGCGGAGCCTTCTCTTCTCCAGGCTGACCCCCCCCAGCTCTCTCAGCCTGTCCTCCCAGCAGAGGGGCTCCAGCCCTCCCAGCAGCTCCGGGGCCTCCTCCGGCCCCGCTCCCACAGCTCCGTGTCTCTCCTGTGCCGAGGCCCCGGAGCTGGAGGCAGCACTGCAGGGGGGTCTCCCCCGAGGGGAGCAGAGGGGCAGAAGCCCCCCCTCGCCCCCCTGCCCACGCTGCTGGGGATGCAGCCCAGGCTGGGGGGGGGGTTCTGGGCTGCCAGCGCCCGTTGCCGGCCCATGGCCAGCTTTCCCCGCCCCAGCACCCCCAGGCCCGCCAGGGACCGATGCTGCAGGGTGCCCGCAGCACCCACGGCCGGGGCCGGGGCTCCCTCTGGCCCCGCCGCTTTCCCCCAGCTCACGCTGACATCTAGTGGAGCTGCCTTGGGAAATCGCTCAGCCCGACATCCCTCCTTCGGCAGCTCCAGGGCTCCACTTCCCCCTCCAAATCCCTTCTGGAAAAGGTGTGGGGAGGAGGCCAGAGCCAGCACCCCATTCCCAAGCCGGGGTCGCCATCGCACAGCTTTCCGGGAGTCAAAAAATCCCTTTTTCCACAGCAACACCGAGTCCCCTCCAGCCCATGCCGAGCCTCGTGCAAGGTGTCCGTTTATCGGAGAGCTGGGGGTGACCGCCGTCCTGCAGAGCCGTACATCAGGCTCCCCCTCCATCCCCAAAACATCCCGAATAAATGGTTCCAGGGCGTCAAACGCTGCTCCCGCAAAGCCAACGGCTGCCGGTGGCAAAGAAACCCCACCGAGCCACAGCTGGGGAAGCGACAGTTCCTCCCCTGAAGGTGAGGAAGGAAAACAAGAAATATGGTAACCAGAAGAAAGAAAAAAAAGCGGCAACGCGTAAAACACACCAGCAGCTCCCAGGGACCACGTCCCCATCGACGGTGCGGCACCCAACAGGTTAACGGCAGGCCGGGTTTATTTTAAAACTGGAAAAGTGCTGCAGCTCGCTCCCGCTTCGTTCCTTCAGAGATATAATCATAGGCTTTAGGAGAAGTAATCATAGTATTTATTTAAGAATTAAGCGCGGCTGAAAGTGGCCTAAATTCCCCTTGCAAGAGCTGAGTCGATGCCTCAGCGCCTGACTCAGCCCTGCTTCGAGGCAGCCGGGCCCCGACGATTCCCCTCGGGAACGATGATTCCCGACGGGGTGCTGGAGGAAAGGCCAACGCGGCCCTGATTCCCATGGGGAACGACGATTCCCAACAGGGTGCCGGAGGAAAAGGCGAGAGCCCGAAAGCACCCAGTGAGTGATGGGGAGGGGGGGGGGAAAGCTGGTTTAAGGAGAAAGGACCGTTCAGAGCACTTCTGTATTTTCTTATCCGTATTTATTGAGAGTAAATGAGCGGAGGCGGCACAGCTGGAACACGGCACAGCTGGACCACGGCACCCTCGGTGCGAGGGGTAAGCGCCGGTTGCAGCTTTGAAATGACAGAAAGGAAAAAAAAAAAAACAAACAACCCAAAAAATACATAAAAACCTCACGAACAAACGTCACCTTCTGAAGACAAGACAGAGGCCAAGACATCAGGGTAGCGCTGAGCTGCCAAGGCGGTTACCGAAGCAGCGATGGAGTTTCCCATTCAGGTCCCTTCCCCCCCTCCCAAAAAAAAAAGCTCCTTTACAGGGCAGGTTGGAGACCTGCTGCTCCTGCGCCTGAAGGAGACGGGGCTGGGAAGAGGCTTGGGACCATCACCAGCTCCTTGTCCCTCCCGTAGAAAGCGTTTACGGGGAGGAGAAAGTGCCTTAAAAACAGCCATGGCTGCGCTTTAAAAAAATAATTAAGCGTCAGAGCAGATCAACGGGGGAGGGAGCAGCCGCAGGCCTGGCTGAGCCAGGGGCTCGGGGCTTCTCCGCACCCGGCAGCGACGTGGTCCGGACGGGAGGAGAGGTCCCCGCTCGGGTCCCGCCGCAGCATCCCCGGGACAGCAGTGGCTCTGAGCCGCTATTTCCGCCCCCAGCCTGGCTGGAGAGCAGGCAGGGAAACTCATTTTTAAAGAACAAAATTCTTTCCTATCGCACCTTGGTTGAGCGGAGAAGAGCCCCTGGGTGTCGTCAGGAGCCGTTATCGCCTCTGGGTTCTCCCTCTCTCCCTACCCCGACATAAAGCCCGATTCTGACCTCTTTGACAATCACCTGACACCTAATTCTGACATCATCTTCCCCACGTTTAGTGGGAGGAAGAAAAAAAATATATATATTAAAATATACCTTTATTCCATCACTAAAAACCTGTGTAGTGTCCAGAAATCCGTAGCGTCCTCCAGCAGCCGGCCGTTAGCAACGCGGGAACTAAACAGCCAAAATACCCACCAAAAAACCCGAGAGTTTTTTGTTTTGTTTTTTTTCTCCCCCAGAAGCTACGTGCTCTGCAAAAGCTGCGGCAGCCGCATCCTTCCTGCGGGGAGGGTCGGGTCCCGGCTCACGCCCGCGCGAGCCGCAGGGGTTGGGGGGCGGGGGGGCTCCTGGCCAGCCTCTAGCCAACACCGATTCGGGGTTGCCCAAGGCTGAGCTCCGAACCCTGTGCTCTCCCCAGCCGGGCGCCGGCTGCTGCGGCTGCTCAAAACACGCGGGATGGGGGCAGGAAAGCTTCGCTTTGGCGGGTCCGTCCCACCCCCCCATAACCCCCTTTCCCCCCCCCAACCCCGTTACTTCTTGAAGAACTTCTTGTTGAGGAGGAAAATGAGCAGGTTGACGTTGACTTTGGCCTTGTCGAACATCTTCATGACGGCTACGCCCTCGTATTGCAGCTGCAGCAGGTCCTGCGGGAGAGGTGGCCGTCACCAGCCTGGGGATGGGGGGGACGGACGGACAGACGGACGACTGTCCCACCCTTAGCACCCAGCTGCAGCATCCCCCAGGGCAGCGGGGAGCCAGCGCAGAGCTGGGTTTGCAGCAGGGACGCGCTGGGTGAAGCTGTCCCCAGCTTGGGGCAGGGGGTCCCCCCATGGGCTCCAAGTCCCCCCAAAACCAGCCAGGTGGGGAGACACCAGCCACCCCCCCCGGCAGCCCCAGGATGGGCTCCCAACCTGGTAGTGCAGCTGGAACCGCTCCATGTCAATCCCCATGAATTTGGCTTTCACCTGGAACCTGCCCGATTCCTCACACGGGTTGATGTCGAAAATCACGTTCCTGAACCTGAAGGGAAAGGAGCCGCTGGCTACCAAAAGGGGCTTCACAGCTTTAATGCAGCCAAGGAGCAGGTCACCCACCCGGCGCAGCCCCTTGGCACACACGAGGCCAGACCCACAGCCCAAAAGCCCCCTTCCAAATCCCAACTCTCCCATGTTCTCCTGGTAATCATGGAATTCCAGAATGGTCTGGGGGGGAAGGGACCTGGAAGACCATCCCATCCCACCCCCTGCCCTGGGCAGGGACACCTCCCACCAGCCCAGGTGGCTCCAAGCCCCGTCCAACCTGGCCTTGAACCCCTCCAGGGAAGGGGCAGCCACAGCTTCTCTGGGCAACCTGGGCCAGGGGCTCACCGCCCTCGGAAGAAGGAATTTCTTCCTCACTTCTCACCTAGATCTCCCCTCTTCCAGTTTGAAGTCATTACCTCTTGTCCTACCACTCCATGTCCTTGTAGAAAGTCCCTCCCCAGCTTTCCTGGAGTCCCTTGAGGGACTGGAAGGGGCTCCAAGGTCTCCGCGGAGCCTTCTCTTCTCCAGGCTGACCCCCCCCAGCTCTCTCAGCCTGTCCTCCCAGCAGAGGGCCTTTAGCCCTCTTACCCAAAACAACTCACCCCATCCGCAGAGTGATGATGGTGAGCCCACACGCACCCTCCTCCCAGGCTATTTTCCTCCGACCCGCCCAAGCTTTGCTCTCCGGTAGCTCATCCCACGGACCAGTGGCTACGTACTGGCTGAGCGGCAAGTCCTCGATCTCCAGCAGCACCCCCTTCTCGAACAGCCGGGCCGCCGTGTAGTGCAGCGACTGCAGCTTCTTGTTCTTCCCGCTGACCCTTGAAGAGAAGGGACCACGCGCTCAGAGCCTGTCTTCCAGGCACACGCAACCCCTCGGAACCATCCCCCCAACATCTCCAGGACCCACCACATCCAGATGGCAGTAAAAAAAAAAAAAAAAATATTTTCTTAAAAAAAAAAATATTTTTTTTTTTTTGTAAGAAAACATACTTGTTGGCTGCCAGGTTGTCGAGGCAGGTCTTGATGTACTGGTTGTAATAATCAATTTGCTCCTCGTAAAACAAGGTCTTGGCGTTGAGGCCCTCCAGGGTCTGTCTCAGCTTCAGGAGCTCCCCTTTGCGGTGCTGCCGGTAACGCCTCTGGTTGCGGATGTCCTGGAGGAAACAAAGCCGTCCAAGAAAGCCGATATAACTCATTCTGAGCTTTATCGAAGCACCAGGGAAGGTTTAGAGAGGTGACCTCCCGACCCAGCCCACCTTGGCCAGCTCATCGATGAGCTCCTGGTACTGACGGGCAGAGTCCACCAGCCCCAGGCTCTCCAAGCGCCGCAGGTTGCGGATGATCTTGCGCTTCTTCTCCTCCATGGACAGTTGGCTGTTAGCAGCCAGGGAGCGGTTGCGTTTCAGCTTGGCAGGGGTCTGGGCGTCCCGCAGCGCTCGCCTGTGCATGAGGTGGTCATGGGACGCTTCCTAGGGACAAGAATCATGGAATGGTTGGAGTTGGAAAGGACCTTGAAGATCATCCCATCCCACCCCCTGCCCTGGGCAGGGACACCTCCCACCAGCCCAGGTGGCTCCAAGCCCCGTCCAACCTGGCCTTGAACCCCTCCAGGGATGGGGCAGCCCCAGCTTCTCTGGGCAACCTGGGCCAGGGGCTCACCGCCCTCGGAAGAAGGAATTTCTTCCCCACATCTCATCTCAATCTCCCCTCTTTTGGTTTCAACCCATTCCCAATGTCCCACGGCTCCCCTCCCTGCTCCAGAGTCCCTCCCCAGCTTTCCCGGAGCCCCTTGAGGGACTGGAAGGGGCTCCAAGGTCTCCGCGGAGCCTTCTCTTCTCCAGGATGAACCCCCCCAGCTCTCTCAGCCTGTCCTCCCAGCAGAGGGGCTCCAGCCCTTGGATCACCTCCGGGGCCTCCTCTGGACTTAAGCCTTGCACACGGCTGGAATGGGACGTGAGGAGATGGAGCAATCAAACCCCCCTCACACACACACTTTGATATGAGTCTCTCCTGGCCCAAAATACGTGATTTCTCTGAAAAATGGAGCCCAGCCACTGCTGGAGCATAAGAGCAATGGCCAAGCCTTCAAGAGGAACAGGGCAGCTTTTAGCTGAGGGCTTGTTTGACACTTGCCCGAGAATTTTTTTAGTTCATCCCCAGCAGCCACCTCATGCATCCCACCTCATGCTCCGAGGCCTGTGTCCACAGGATTTCTGGAAGGGAATCTCCAGGCTGGGACTGGATGATGTCCACCAGCATCTGCTTGGTGCTAGAGACCAGAGGGAGAGCTCAGGCGTCCGCTGTGGACCACCCACCACCCTCCTCCACCACAGCAGCCTCCCAAGGGTTTCTTGCCCCCCTTGACCATCCCAGCTGGCACACCCCAACCCCCAGGAAGCTCCCCCAAAGCCCATCCTCACCTCAGCAGCAAGCTCCTTGCATCGCTCTCCTCGCTGCTGGCTGCTGGGACCAGCTTGCTGGTGAGGGTGAGGGACATCTCCATTTTGCTGAGCTGGGAGAGTGCCTGCTCGGCGCTGCCGTCCACCGGGCTGGCCACGCTCTCCCCTGCGAGGGCAGAGAAAGCCCAAGTAGCCATGGGGGCTCAGGAGAGCTGGCTTTCCCATGCCCAAAGCGATCCAGCTAGAGCTTCATGCAAGGAAACCATCCTGATCTCCATCCTCCTCCTGCTGGGGTGGGTGGTGGGCCCCAGAGCTCTACCTACCGACAAGGGACTGGACCGTAGGAAGCTCCTCAAGGTCTTCCAGAAGCTCGTGCAGGGGGTCTCCGTGGTCCGGCGCGATGGAGTCCTGGTGCTCAAGCAGGAGCTGGACGGTGCAAGGGAAGAGAGTCAGTGGCAAAGGGACACGCAAAGAAACAGGGAGCAGAGGCCAGTTGGGAACGATGTGGTGGCCTTTGCAGCCGAGAGGGGACTGCAGAGCTATGAGGTTCAGGGCAGGACAAGCAGCAGAGAACCTGCAGAATCTGCATTATTTCCTTGCTTAAAAAGGCAAAAGACCAAGGCCAGGAGGAGCTCTGCTGGTGGTGGGATAGAGCGGAGTGCGATGAAACCCAGCAGAAAGCCCAGGAGGTGGGAGGAGAAGTGGAGCCTGCTTGTTTGGGGATGAGTTTTACGCTCTTACTTTGTGCGTGTCGACGAGCTCCCCCACCGTGATGTAGATGACTGGTTTGGCCACTGCCACCATCTCCGAATACTCGTCCATGTTAAACCTCTCTTCCGGCTCAGGGACACAGCAAGCAGCAGAGATGAACCTCCTGCAGAGAAGGACCTCTTTCGTCAGCTCCAAAAACCTTGCCACCAGCTCATAGTTGCCCTCCCACCCCAATGCCATCCCCGGTGCCCACCTGAACTTCTTGTGGGTGTCCTCCAGGTACCGGTTCACCCCGCAGAGGTGCGCGTTCTCCCCATCAAAGGCCTTGTGGGCAGCCGCGTGCTGCAGCACTTTGGCAATGGAGCCCAGGTTGCGGCGGTGGTCGGGATGCAGGCTCACCCCAGCCGAGATGTCTACGATGTCAAAGCCGTCGGGGGCCACCACCGCCGGGTTCATGAAGCGGTAGTAGAGCAGGTTCCCCACAATCTAGGGCACAAGACCGGCTAGGGAGCATGCAGGCTGGTGCCCCAGGAGGTGGTAGCTCATCAGGGAAGGGTGTTTTGTCCTGGTGGGACCCTCCCAGAGGGGACAGCAGCACAGAGAAGAGCCCAACCACTGGCATTTCCTTGGTGGCTCAAGGAAAATGTTGACTTGAAGGCTTTTTTAAGCCAAGAGGGCTTGACCTTCTGAGGAGGGATACTGGCCCTTCCCTTGCCCACACAGTTGAACACCACCAAGCCACAGAGACCCCCCAGCCTCATGGTACCTTGTCAATCTCCTCCACCGAGGCCCTGGGGAATTTCTCAGCCAAGGATGTCCTCAGGATTTTGGCCACATAACGCATCCCATAGCTGAGGAGAGTGCAGGAAGAGGTCCATTAGTATGTGGGGCAGCACCAGGCTTGGCCACCCTGCCCCCTCCCTACTACCCATCACCCAAGAAGCATTAAGCCCCCAGCCTTGGAGTGATGGAGGAGCCCATGGGAGAGGCTGGCGACCAAAGCATGGCTCAGCTCCCTCCCACACCCCGCCGCCAGCCCAGACATCCCCAGAGGAAGCCTTCATCCTCCAAGATTACCACAAAGCTCAGCTTCTTCCTTGCAGACACCTCAACACCAGCAGTAAAGCACTCAGAAGTGGAGTGACAAGAGGAGCCACCCCCCCCAGCCAGGGGGCATTGCTGGAGGAGCCGAAGCAGAGGCGCCCACCGATCTTCGGGTTTCCCCTTCGTGACAGTGCAGTAACTCAGTCCTGCAGCAGCTCCCATCACCCAACCTCCCTTTCTAAGGCCTGGCTGAAGCCACCTTCAAACCAACAGCACTGCAGGGGTGCGCACACAAACCACCCAGATACGTACGGGATCTTGTCTACGGAAGAGGTGATGGCAGAGACGAACTTGTCCGTCATCGTGAGGAGGTTGCGGACAGAAATATCCAGCCGCCTTTGGACCTCAGGGTGGCTGAGAGCCTGCTCAGGGCTGACCTCATACGGGAGCTTGCTGCAGATGGAAGACAAGGTCCCCCATCACCATCCCAGTGCCTGTCACCCTGGTGGTTGGGCTGAGCCTCCTTGCCCAGGGCCTGACCTTTTCTGGCCGCTCTGTGACTCGGTCTGGTTGATCCACGCCTTGTAGATGTCCACAGGGTTGGTG
The DNA here is from genome assembly GCF_964199755.1 of Larus michahellis. Taxonomy (NCBI): domain Eukaryota; kingdom Metazoa; phylum Chordata; class Aves; order Charadriiformes; family Laridae; genus Larus; species Larus michahellis. Next base: position 3,643,366 of record NC_133919.1, read on the forward strand.
CGGATGCTGAGGGTCTTGTCCTGCAGGACCTCCTGCACGGGGCCACCCAGGATCTGCCGCAGGGCATTCTGCCCACGGGCGTTGCGGTAGAAGCTGACCACCAGCCGGATCACCGTGGCGTTCCCCGTCAGGATATCATGGACGTGATCCACCTTGGACCTGGGCAGAGAGACAGGATGGATGGGATGACGGGGATGGACTAGTGTGTTTGTTCTCCGACACAGGACACAGCAGCCAGGGGAGACAGGTGCATCCAAGTTGGTGGTTCTGGTCGAGCCTTTTCCTAGACCTTCCCCCAAACTGGGGCACCCACGGCCACCCACCTGATCTCCTCCTGCAGCGCTGCTTTGAAGAGCTGGAGCAGCAGGTAAGCCTCCCGTGGGTTGGATGCATAGTTGTAAAGTGTAAAGATCACCGACTCCATGAACTTGGTGGACTTGTTCTGGGGCATCTGGAAGATCAGCCTGGCCAAGTACACAGGCTGGGTCTGCAGGGATGAGGAACACCAAGCTAACCCCGAGTGGCGTGGGCGGGTGGGGGTGGCAGGGTCACCGCACTGCTCCCCCAGCTGTGGCAGACACAGCAAAGCCCCACCTGCAGCAGGTAGAAGAGATGCTGGTAGGCCTCCAGCTTCTGCCGCTTCTCCTTGCTGAGCGACTTGAGCCCCTTCTGCTTGTCTATGGACATCATCTCAGAGAGCTGCTCCTTGTTCTTCTTGGTCAGCTTCTTGCAGTGGGACACCACCTCCTGGAGCCGTGCAGGCAAGGAGAGAGAAGCGTTGGGGACTGCCGGCAAGCTCTGCCGTTCAGCCCAGCTCCTGGGGAAAGGGAGTCAGAGGCACCTCAATGCTCCCCAACCCTTTCAAAAGCCAAGCGGAGAGAAGTTCTGCTCGAGCCATGCTGCCAAGGAGGGCAGGACCAGCTCTGTGCTGGCCGAACAGGCTGGGGCACCATGGTAGAGCCACACGAGGCGGACGGGGTCCGCCCACCACCACCACGCTCCCCACCTGCAGCGTGATCCTGTTCTTGACCAGCAGCCCGATCTTGATGTCCATGAGGTCTAGGTCACTCTCCAGCTGCCGGCTGGCGCGGATCCTCTTCACCACCTCCTCCTGCAGCCGCAGCACCTCCGACTCCTCCCAGAAGTCCTGCTGGCTCTGCTCCAGCAAGTGGATGAAGCGCCGGACGATGCTCAGCGGTGGGTTCCTGGCGTGGACTGCAGCAAGGTACAGCCCCGCCATGAACGCTCGTGGGGAAGGCTGAGCGGCCACCACCCCCGCCGCGGGCCCCCAGCATCTCGCCAAGACACCCCCCATCCTCCTCCCCAAAAAAGCATCTTCTTGCGGCACCGGGGCACAGGACAAGACGGTGCCGTGCTCTGCAACACCTCCCCGGGGACGCCAAGGGGCCACCAAGCCTCTCCCACTCCTGTGCTTGCCATGGGGACGCTGGTGGCCAGCCTGCCACCGCCTCCCCCCCACGCAGGGCCAACGAGGGAGGAGGCCGGGTCGCCTTCCCAATTAATTATAACCACTTCGGAGCAGAGACAAGCAGGCACTTACCCAGCATCCTGTAATCCCCACGGGCCTTGTTAGCTCGCACGAAAGCCTGGATTTTAATTACAGCTTTAATCTGCCAAGACAAACAAGGGGGTGGGGGATGTTTCCCCACAGCGACCCTGGAACAACGCGGGGAGAGCTGGCCTGCTCCCACCGCCGGGAATCTGCCGATGCCCGGGATGAGGGTCTCCACAACCCAGGAGAGGCATGTCAGGATTTCACCCTCCTCCATGGTGGTTTCCCCTCCGCTTGCCGGATTTCCCATGCCGCAGCAACTCCAGAGGCGCGGCTTTGCTTCCCGCAGCCCATACACCCCTTTCCCCCCCAAATTTCCTTCCTCTCTAATGGCCACCTTGAAGCCCTTGTTGGTTTTTGATGGGACTGGAGTGTTTTGGTTTTTTTTCCCCTCTTCCTCGCACTTCACAGAGCCTGAGAGTTTGGCTTCCGGACCCATCGGGCAGCTTTTCCTTCCCCTTGCAAGGATGCACCGATTTCTCTCTCCAGCTGCTCCACAAGCACGCGGGGGCAGAGCTCCCTCCGCACGCTCAGGATCATCCCCTCCCGTCCCCGCTCACGGTGACGCGCTCCCAGGAGCCGTTTTGCTCCCCCGTCCCGTCACTCACGTTCTTCCTGAAGTAGCGCAGCCTCTCCTGGTACTTTCTCCGCGCCTGCCACATCCTCACGCCTGCCTGGATCTGGGGGAGATGGTCAAGCGGTTGGATACTGGCAGGACTCACTTGGCCGAAGCAAGTGGGTGGAAAACGGGGAGAACCACGGGGATTGTTGCAAGACATCAACCCAAAATCATCCTCCCCCAGCCCCAATCTCCCCCATGCCCAGCCTTGCCCTGGTCCGTATTCTCCCCCGGCCGCCTCTTTACTGGGCGTTCAGCTTAGCTCCGGTCACCCTGATTTCAGCGGAACCGAACAAGCTCACGCAGCGCTATTTAACTCATTAAGAAGTCATGATCAGGCTGATTTATGCAACAGGCAAATCCACGTCCCTTACTGAGCCTGCAGTCCAGCCTTAAAAATGGAGACACGTGCATGTAGGGTTGCCCGTACAAACCGAGTTAGTGGAGAAAAAAAAAAAAAAAAAAGATGGTGAGGCAAGAGGAGACCATATTAAAGCGGTAAAACAAGCGCACGCTCGCACGATTGTAGTTTTGGAGCCGTGGTACGCTGCCTGCGTCCTGAGTGTCGATTTTCTCCCCGTTGCCATAAAACAAAACCCAACGGGCAGAGCTTGGGAGGAGACGGTGTGAACAGGCTGGGCGTCATTTGAAGCACTGCTGGCTGGGGATGGGGGCAAAGGGATGAACGGAAGCACAAATCGCCCGTTCCCAGTTTTCCCAAACTCTACCGAGGTGTGGGGGTGGGAGTGTCACCTTTTTTCTTTCAATACTTTCCTCCCAGCTACTGGGACATGCAGGGAAATGCCACGCTCGTTGCCGAGCAAGCTGGTGGCCATGCCCAAGGCAGGAGCAAAGGGTGAAGGAAGAGTTTTCCAAACCTTTACGGCAGCGTCTGCGTTGGCGTGCAGGTAGCGCAGCCTCTCCTGGTAAGCTCTGCGCTGCTTGTACCCTCTCCAACAAGCCTGGCCGGGAGAAAAGACAACCAGCTACCACCATCTGTGGCGTCTGGTTGGTTTTTTAGAGAGCGCACAAGAAGAGATGATAACAGCACGGGGAAAAAAAAGAGAGGAAACGAGCACCTAAAGCGGCTGCTACGAGAAAAACAAGCCCCAAAATATCTTCTGCAGCACCTTGGGTGAGTCCTGGCTATTAAACGTATGGAGCAGTAAGCACCGGTGCTCCCTGGAAAATGCTGTGAGCATCCCCCTCGTGGTTTGCACCCCCCCGTGGTTTGCATCCCACCCCCTCCCGCAGAGGAGACACGGATTCTGGGTCTGTCACCTGGATCCTGATGGCAGCCGGCCACTGCTCCCGCAGGACATGCCGCCGCGCCGCGAATTCCCGACGGACCAGCCAGCCCCGCAGCCGAGCCTGCAGCCTCACCACGAAGGCAACGTTGGACACCCACAGGCGCTCCCGGTCGTGCGCCGCAGTCACTCGGGTGATGACCGACTGCGGGGACACGACGCACCAGCTCAGCCCCGGCAATGCCACCAGCGCCCCCCCCGCCCCAGCCCCATCCTCCCCGTAACCTGGATCTCCTCCCGGCTCAGGTGCGTGGTGTTGAGGCCGCCGTCGCGCGGGCGCTGCCAGCTGCCCTCGAAGGTCTGCAGGCTCAGGTAGAACTCGGCACCATCCGGCAGCTTGTGCTGGATCCAGCACGGCTTCACGTTCCCTGCACGCCGAGATAGAGAGGGTGTCTTGGGGGGCGCTGGGGGATGCTTCTCCCCCTGACATGGCTCGGGCAGGGGTGCACCCCAGGCTCCTGGGGGGGAAGGTTTTGCAGCCCCCCAGGCTTTTTGTAGAATCCTAGGATCCTCAGAGCACGTCATAGAATCCTAGTAATGGTGGGAACCCCCCCTGCTCAAAGAGCTGGCTGCAGTCTCCAGTGCCCGGGAAGCCCCCATGTCTCCAGCGAGCGCAATTGATCCAAAACCCGGGTGCTGATGGCTGGGAAGGGGCTGTGCCAGCTCCTGCGGCCACGCACGGGGCTGACGGAGAGCAGCCAAGGTGCCTCCAGTGCATCTCAGTCACAGAATGGTTTGGGTGGGAAGGGACCATAAAGACCTTCCTGTCCCAGCCCCTGCCCTGGGCAGGGACACCTCCCACCAGCCCAGGTGGCTCCAAGCCCCGTCCAACCTGGCCTTGAACCCCTCCAGGGATGGGGCAGCCACAGCTTCTCTGGGCAACCTGGCCCAGGGGCTCACCGCCCTCGGAAGAAGGAATTTCTTCCCCACATCTCATCTCAATCTCCCCTCTTTTGGTTTCAACCCATTCCCAACGTCCCGTGGCTCCCCTCCCTGCTCCAGAGTCAGTCCCTGCCCAGCTTTCCTGGAGCCCCCCCGCCTTTTACCTGCTTGTCTCTTGGTGGCCATCACAGCCGCGAGCTGCTCCTGGTACGCCGCGGCGCAGGCGCTCACCACGCCGCACAGGGCCACGTCAGGGTTGCGCAGCACCCGTAACGTCTGCGTCGCCTTCCCCTCCTTGATGGCCTGGTTGATGGCAGCGGTGCCCAGAGCCACTGCGGGAGCAGAGGGGGCTCACATCAGCCCCTTCTCGCCTCTCCCCCCACTAGCAGTGCCCTGGCCAGGGGTGGGGGGGGGCCAGCACCCACAGTGGGGCAAGCACTCACTCCTCCTGGCTGCCACTGTGTCCTGGTTGGCCCTGCAGACCCCTTCCTGGATCTCCTCCCACCAAAGCACAGCTCCATCATCCTCCGTGGCCTACAAGATGGGGGGAGACGGGGTTTAGCAAGCTGTGCAGCCCCCCAGAAGAGCTTCAGCCATGCTCGTCTTGCACTACAGCCCCCCTCGAGCACCTTCTGCTTTGTAGGGTGCCAGGCTGCCAGGGGGATGCCACGCCACCAAGGGAGCGTACTGCATGGACACGGGGGATGCTGCACAACCAGGGGGGGTTCTACACAGTCGGGGGGGGGATGCCACGCCACCAAGGGAGGGTACTGCATGGACGGGGGAATGCCACACTGCCAAGGGTGGGTACAACATGGCCAGGGGGATGCCATGCTCCCAGGGGTGTGTAGCCATGCTCCCAGGGTGGGGGTACCATATGGCCAGGGGGGATGCCACACAACAAGGGGGGTTCTGCATGGCCGGGGGGGGATGCCATGCCACCAAGAGAGGGTACTGCAGGGACAAGGGGGGTGCCATGCTGCCAGGGGGGAATGCCACACTGCCAAGGAACAGTACGACATGGCCAGGGGGATGCCACGCTGCCAAGGGTAGGTAGCCATGCTCCCAGGGTGGGGGTACAACGTGGCTGGGGGGATGCCACCCCACCTGGGCTTTCAGCCTTCGTGCCCGGGCCAGGACGTCATGGTAGCGCCGAGCGGTCGGGAGGGAGACGTCAGACAGGGCGGCCTCCGGCAGCAGCAACGCCGCCAGCGTCTTCTCGGGGTCCGCCTGCGCCAGCGCCTCGTTGATCAGCCGCACAGCGAGGACGCCTGCACGGGAGGGAAGGGACACACGGTTCAGCCCCCCGCCCCGATGCTCCGGGCACCCGGTGGAGTTGCAGCCCAGGGTGACGCGAGGTTCTCTAGTGTCTCATTGGGGCTGGGCTCCCCGTGCAAACTCCCTCCCGGAAAAGTTTGCAGAATCCCCTGCTCGAGCAAACGCCACGCAGGCAGGACTCACGGTCGTTTTCGCCTTGCACGGATGAATTGGTGTTGGTCACGCTGTCCTGAATGTCATTCCAGCTCAGGAACTCGACTCCCACTTCCCGAGACTGGCCTTTCAGCTGCAGTAAGTCCTCAAAATACCTGCAGGAGAGACACAGGGCAACGGCTCAGTGCATTTTAAGCAGGATCGGTGCCTGACAGAGGGCTTTCCAGAGTGGAAAAGGCAAGGCATGGGGCAGAGGGGCCGGTGAAACAGGCCCACAGCGAAGCCCAGGCCCCCTGACCACCCCCTCCCCATGTGATTTCTCCACACCGTGGACCCCAACCACAGAGAGCAGCTTCTTACCGCTGCGCATTTCCATCCTCGACACCCGCGAGCCCCAGGGCAGGACTGACCAGGCTGCTCCAGAGCCCGTCGGCGTCCCCGGCGTCCAAGGCTCGGTTAACCAGCGCCACGGCCGAAAGCATCTCCACAGCCACAAACAGCTCCTCCTGCACCAGCTCGCCCTGCACGGGGCAGGCAGAGACGCTGACCCTCCCTTACCCCCAGCCCCAGCCACCCCCTGAGGCAGGGGGGGAAGCACCCCTACTACCTCAGCAGAGGCACCGATGCCCCCGCTGCCGATGCGACCCCGAGTGCGTCCCCGGGAGCCCTCACCCGTGGGTGCTGGCGCTGCAGCAGGGCCAGCTGGAGCTGGTACAGGGGGGCGGCGAGCGGGTACACAGCGGGCAGCTGCGCTGCCGGGTCCATCAGCGCTTCCAATGTTTCGGCTGGCATCCCTCGACGGATGGCCGCGTTGATCCGGCTGACGGCCCCCAGCACTGAGGGAGAGAGCAGGCTTGCAAGAGGCGGCCGTGCCCCATGTCCCTCCCCTGGGGCACTTGGCCAGGCAGCCAGCAGGGCCACCAGGCAGCAGTACCAGGCAGCAAAACCTGCCGCAAGCCCCGGTGTCCAGCCCGGCCACTCACTGGCTCGCTCCTCCTCGCCCTTCTTGTTCGCCGCAAGGATCCCTGCTTCCACCTCCTCCTGCTCCAGCAGGTCCACGTAGCCCAGCTCCTGCAGCGGGCAGAAAGAGGGGCTTCTGGTCTCACGCCAGACCAGCCACGCTCAGACCCCTTGCCGAAAGCTGCTGATCTGCAGAACAAACCCCTGCCCAAGGAGGGGGGGGACCCTCCTGGGGACCCCTGCAGTCCTGGGGTGCCACCCCAGCATAGGTGCCCCGCGCCCACAGGCTCCTGCCAGCCCCTACCAGCGCCTTCTGCTCCCGGTCCATGCTGAGCTGCTCCAAGTAGTGGTGGAGGTTGTCCCGCTGGAGGCAGCGCAGGGCCAGGACGGGGTCCTGCAGCGCGCGGTACAGCGCCGGAGCGTCCTGGCTCTCCAGAGCATCGTCCACCTCCTCCAGAGCCCCGTGCACTAGGAGAGAGACCAGCCCCCAGGGAATCACAGAATGGTAGGGTTGGAAGGGCCCTCTGGAGATCATCTAGTCCAAACCCCTGCCAGAGCAGGGTCACCCAGAGCAGGTGGCACAGGAACGCGTCCAGGCGGGTTTGGAATGTCTCCAGAGATGGAGATTCCACCACCTCTCTGGGCAGCCTGTGCCAGGGCTCTGCCACCCTCAAAGGAAAGTTCCTTCTCATGTTTAGGTGGAACGTCCTATGGTCAAGCTTGTGCCCGTTACCTCTTGTGAGCAGGTAAATCATCCCACGGCCCCGGGGAGCAACGGGACCTACAGCTGGAGCCTGCATGCCAATAAGTTTAATTTCTCCTTGGAAATGCACACCCAGCCCGGCTCCTCACTGGCTCTGAAGCTGGCCTGAGCAGACACAGCCCCTTTCTGCCGCACCCACCACCCCAGGCAGGATCCCCCCGCCGGCCTGGGGTACCACGGTCCCACTGATAAGCTCACGGGCAGGGACACCTCCCACCAGCCCAGGTGGCTCCAAGCCCCGTCCAACCTGGGCTTGAACCCCTCCAGGGATGGGGCAGCCACAGCTTCTCTGGGCAACCTGGGCCAGGGGCTCACCCCCCTCACAGACAAGAATTTCTTCCCCACATCTCATCTAACTCCCCCCAGGTGGGAAGCCGCAGCTTTGCTCACCATTCGCTTTGTTGATGTTCCCTTGGATTTCAGCCTGGGTCAGACACTGGTCGTAGATGTCCTCTCCCTCGGGGATCACCTGCAGGCACTGGAATGGGACTCCCCACTCTGAGCTTTCCAGCCAACCTCACCCCAACAGCACACAGTGGGGGGCCCCTGCCGATGCCTGGGCTCATTTCCCAACCCCAAGCCCGGGGTAAACCAGTCCCCAAAGAGGAATCATTTCCCCACCACATCCCCCCCATCTTATGACCAGCACAAGGGCTCCTGGACTGTGTTTTACCCCCCAAGCCTGGGGACGGTCTCTGACCCAGAGGGACCCCTCCAGCTGGAAGCACCCACCAGCACACCAGCTAAGGGGCTGATCCTCTCCCAGCCCCCCCCAGACCCCCTCAGTGCCCTCCTCACCCTGTTCCTGGCATTGCTGCCCTTCTCCAGCTTCGCCCGGTGGAGCACCTCCTGGTAGGCACCCGCCAGAGCCTCACGCAGGTCGAGGAGCATCGCGTTGGGGTTGTGGAGGGCCACCATGGTCTGGTCCACCACCCCCCGATCCACTGCTTCGTTGATGGCCAGCACCGCGGCGTGCACTGGAGGCAAAGCGGGAAGGAGGGAGGTGAGATGGGACACGGAGGGCTGCGGTGGACCATCCGCTACATCGCTGTGTGTGGTGGGACCAGCCACGCCATGCTCAGTGGTGGGAACCCCCCTGCTCAAAGAGCTGGCTGCAGTCTCCAGTGCCCGGGAAGCCCCCGTGTCTCCAGCGAGCCCAGTTGATCCAAAACCCGGGTGCTGATGGCTGGGAAGGGGCTGTGCCAGCTCCTGTGGCCATGCACGGGGCTGAGAGAGAGCAGCCAAGGTGCCTCCAGTGCATCTCAGAGTCACAGAATGGTTTGGGTGGGAAGGGACCTGGAAGACCATCCCGTCCCACCCCCTGCCCTGGGCAGGGACACCTCCCACCAGCCCAGGTGGCTCCAAGCCCCGTCCAACCTGGCCTTGAACCCCTCCAGGGATGGGGCAGCCACAGCTTCTCTGGGCAACCTGGGCCAGGGGCTCACCGCCCTCGGAAGAAGGAATTTCTTCCCCACATCTCATCTCAATCTCCCCTCTTTTGGTTTCAACCCATTCCCAACGTCCCGTGGCTCCCCTCCGTGCTCCAGAGTCCCTCCCCAGCTTTCCCGGAGCCCCTTGAGGGACTGGAAGGAGCTCCAAGGTCTCCGCGGAGCCTTCTCTTCTCCAGGCTGACCCCCCCCAGCTCTCTCAGCCTGTCCTCCCAGCAGAGGGGCTCCAGCCCTCCCAGCATCTCCGGGGCCTCCTCCAGCCCCGCTCCAATCTCCCCATTCGCTGGCCCCAGATTTGACTTTTGGGAGCTGACCCAAGCTCTCGCCACAGGCCGACGCACTGCACCGCTCCCCCCATGGGCGCCCATTACCTGCTGCTTCGTCCACCGAGAGCTCGTTGGCCAAGATGCCCCCGATCTTGCTGAAGGCAGGCAGCTGCAGGCCGTACTTCTCCAGCTCCCGCTTCATGTTGTTGATCTCCTCCTCTGGAGCGGAGCAGAGGATTCACCGCTCACCACCGGCGCCCAGCGCCGGAGTGGGGCCAACCAGCAGAGCTCCCAACCCGAGGGGTGCGGAAAACCCCCACGCCGGGGTCAGCATCACTGAGGAGGCTTTGGAAAAGCTTGCCCAAGGTCTTCGCTCCCCACATCCTTCCCACCGCAGGGGTCAGAGCTGGCAAACCCCCCCCCCCTACCTCGCAACCCCCCGTTTCCCCCCGCCCGGTGCCGTACCCGTGAAGTCCACTTTCCCGTACAAGTCCTGGATCTGAGGAGCCAGCCCCAGCTTGAAGAGGTACAAGCTGAAAGACGAAGCAGACACATGCCATGACGCTGTGGCTTCTCCCTCCCGATTATTCTGCAATACCCCGGGCCATCACCCCACCCCTGGGGTGACGCCACCAAAGGGCTCGCGGCCACAAACACAAGCCACAACAGTTTTGGCCCCGGGGTGGGACCAGGGACCCCCACCTGAGCGCGTGGATGCAGTAGACGACGCGGGGCATGTTCTTCTTGTCGTAGATGTCGGTGGTCTCCGGGTGGAAGATCTGCCGGCAAGAGAAGAGACGGCTCAGGTGGAGACGGTCCATGGGGAGGACGGTGCCCCAGGGTGGGGGGACAGAGACAAAGCCCCCCTGTGATGCCAGCCGAGCTGGTGGCATGCAGCCCCAAGTGTCCCTCGGCCCCGAGCAGAGGAGGGGAGGACGTGGGACGTTACCGAGGGAAGCCCCACGTGGCTCATGGCGTCGCGCCAGTGGTTGATGTTATCCGTGTGCCGAAAGTGAAGGCCGGCTGCCTGGAAGAGAAGAAGCCGGGGTGAGGCCGAACCCCACCGTCTCCCATCCCTGGGGTCCCCCTCTCCCCCAGAACCCACCCCCAACCCCCCCCAGCCAGGGCACGAGGTTAAAGACAGAGGCAAAAACCCATGACCCCCGCCCCGGGGCAGCCCCCATTTGCAGCCCCGCTCTATTAAACCATCCCTTAACGATTGCGATCAGCATCGCCCCCCCCCCACCCCGTCCCCCTCTCCCCCAGACTTCGCATTCACCAGCGCTGGGAAAGGTCCCTGCGAGTTTTGGGGCGCGCCCTGAGGAACAGACACCCCCCCAACTCCCCCTCCCCCAGCACCACAGCCGTACCTTGTACCGCGTCTGCTGGCGGTCGTAGATCTTCTTCAGGGGGACCACGGCGGGGGCGAAGCAGTGGCCCAGCTTGGCCAGGAGCACCCCGTTGCGCAGGTTCTCCTCCAGCTCCGTGGGGGGGGGCAGCTCCTCGCTCAGGCAGCCCTCCATCCAGCTGGCAGGGCGAGACGGGGGCGCGTTGGGCACCCCCCCCGCTACCCCCCCTACCCAGAACCCTTCCGCAGGGGGAAAGGGGCACCCAAAGGAGATACCCCCCCGAATCCCCATGTGTTACCCCCATGGCAGGGAGACATCATCCCCCCCATTCCCATAAATTCTGCCCCCCCCATGGCAGGGACAGGTGACACTCCCCCCCCCCCCCCCCCATGGCAGTGAGAGGTTATACTCCCCCCCATCCCCATAAATCCCCCCCATGGCAGTTAGAGGACATATCCCCCCCCCCAACCCCATAAATCCCCCCCATGGCAGGGACAGGTCATATCCCCCAACCCCATAAATCCCCCCCATGGCAGTTAGAGGACATATCCCCCCCCAACCCCATAAATCCCCCCCATGGCAGGGACAGGTGACTCCCCCATCCCCATAGATTCCCCCCCCATGTCAGGGAGAGGTGATCCCCCCCATCCCCATAAATCCCTCCCCATGTCAGGGAGAGGTGACCCCCTCCCATCCCCATAAATCCCCCCCACGGCAGGGAGAGCGGTCGCCCCTCCACACCCCTTTGCTGCAGGGTTTAGCAGCACATCCCAGCACACACCCCCCCCCTCCCCCCCCCAAAAAAAAAAAAATCAACCCCTAAAACACCTTTTAAGGGCCAGAAAGTGCCAGGAGCCGGCAGGATTTCGCAGCGTTAATCCTTGCAGCCTCCCCCTGCCCAGACCCCTGTGCCTTATTCCCCCCCGCCCAAATTTTGCACGCCTTTCCTCCCCCCCCCCGCCGAGACAGGAGCTGGAGGGGGTCCCCACCGCTTGGCTTCCTCCAGGTGACACAGGTACTGGTAGGCGACGTTCTGCCTCCGGCGCTCGTCCATCTCCTCGGCGGTCAGGCGCTCGTCTGGGTGACAGGGACACGCCGTCACACCCCGCCATGCCGGGGGACAGGGTGGGGGGACGGGGGCTTTTTTTAAGCCCCCCCCTCACCACGCAGATTCAGGTTTTTGCCAAGGAAAGGCGGGTTTTCCAGCCCTCGCGTGGGTGGCACCGAGAGCAACGGTGACAGTGACACCAGCCAGGCCCTTCTGGCGCTTGGAGGGAAGTTGCCAATTTCCCTTTTTTCCCCCAAATAAATGCCATGGGGGGGGCCCCAGAGCCGGCACGAGGCGGGGGAGGGGGGACAGGGCTGCAGGTTCAGGGTCCTTCGGCACCACTGGTGCGGGTGGCCCCCGGGGGTGCGGGGTGGCCCCCCCCCCCCCCAGCAGCACCCCCACCAGCCACCTTCCCCAAAACACGTCCCCTCCAGCTGGAAGGGACCGCTGTCCCCCCCCCACACCCCCCTACCCCCACATCCCCCCGCACTCCAACCCTCCTGCTCCCCTCATTCCCCCGCACCCCCAGACCTGCCTGTTCCCCCACATCCCCCTACACCCCACACCCCCCTGGCACCCCCAGACCTGCCTGACCCCCACATGCCCCCTGGGACCCCCAGACCTGCCTGTCCCCCATGCCCCCCTGGCACCCCCAACCCTCCTGCCCCCCCCCCACCTGCACCCCAATCCTTCTGCCCCCTACACCACTGCCTGCCCCCCAACACCCCCTGCACACCAATCTCCCTGCCCTGACACACCCCCCCGGCACCCCCAAACCTGCCTGGCCCCCCACAGCCACCCAAATGCCTACCCTCCTGACTGCCCCCCCTATCTGACAGCCTCAGACCCACCTGTTTCCCTCACCTGCACCCCAACCCTCCTGCCCCCCACACCACTGCCTGCCCCCCAACACCCCCCCGGCACCCCCACACCTGCCTGTGCCCTCTCATCCTCCTCTACCCGAAACCCCCTGCCCCCCAACAACCCTCCTGCACCCCCAGACCTGCCTGCCCCCCAGGTGCCCCTGGCACCCCCAACCCTCCTGGTCCCCACACCACTGCCTGCCCCCCAACACCCCCCCAGCACCCCCAGACCCTCCTGTCCCCCACATCCCTCCAGCACCCCCAGACCTGCCAGCCCCCCACAGGCCCCTGACAACCCCAACCCCCTGCCCCCCACATCCCCTGCACCCCCAGACGCGCCTGCTCCCCACATAACCCTGCACCCCCAGACCACTGCCTGCCCCCCAGCACCCTCAGAGCACCCCCAACCCTCCTGCCCACCCCCCGACACCCCAACCCTCTTGCCCCCCGCACCGCTGCTCACCCCCCAAATCCCCTGGCACCCCCAGACCTGCCTGCCCCCCTACACCCCACACCACTGCCTGCCCCCCAACAGCCCCCCGGCACCCCCACATCTGCCCGTCCCCCCCCCACCCTCCTGCACCGCAACCATCCCCCACCCCCCCCGGCACCCCCAGACCTGTCCGCCCGTCCCCCCCACCCCCCTCTCCGGCACTGCCTCCCACCCCCGAGGCCAGCGCGGGGCCCCCCCGACTCACAGCGCCCCAGACCCGTCCCCGCTGCCGCCATGGCCGCGGCCGCCGCGGCCCCACCCGCGATTTGAATCTCCCGCCGCCCACGTGGGGCCGCGCGGGGGATGCCGGGAGTTGTAGTGCGGGACGGGCGGGGGTGGGGTGTCACACGGGGGGGCACACACCGGGGGCCAGGGGCGACCATGGGTGGGGGGGGTGGCACACACTGAGGGGCGGGGGTCGGGGGGGCTTGGGGGCGGCACACACCAGGGTGCAGGGGGTCCCATGGGTGCGGGGTTCACACACACCAGGGAGTCCCATGGGTGCGGGGGTGGCACACGCCAGTGTGCGGGGGTCCCATGGGTGAAGGGGGGGGGCACAAACTGGGGGGTGGGGGGGTCATGGTGGCGGGGGGTGGCACACACCGCGCGGGGGGGGTCCCGCGGGTGCGAGTGACACACACTGGGATGCGGGGGGGGGACCCTGGGGACGTGGGAGGGGGCACACACTGGGGGGAGCACATGGGTGCGGGGGGGTGGCACACACTGCAGTGTGGGGGGGGTCCCATGGGTGCGGGGGGGGGGCACACACTGCAGTGTGGGGGGGGTCCCATGGGTGCGGGGGGGGGGCACACACCGGGGTGCAGGACATGGGCACCAGCGCCCTCCGGGTGCCAGACGCTCAGCGCAGATGGGGACACAGGGGACACGGGGGGGGCTCCGCACACCCCAGGGCTGTCAGCGGGGGCGCACCCCGGCCCCACCGGCCTCTGCCCACCCGCACGGGGGCTGCTGGGGGGGCCCTGCACCCCCGGGGTGCCCTTCGCCCTGGCTGCACCGTGCCCCCACCCCAGTCTGCTCCAAACCACCAACGTCCCCCCCTGCCATTAAACGTGTCCCCACGCCTGTCACGGCCTCTCCGGAACCATCCGGCACACGGCTCCCACCCCGGCGCTCAACCAAGTTGCCATGGCACCGTGCACCGGCCGGCGACGGAGGTGAAACCGGAGCCAGCGGGGCCATCGCGGGAACCTGCCTCCCCCGGGAGACCTGGCTTTGTCCCAGTTTGTCCCTGCTGCGCGCGAGCCCGACGTCTTCCTGCCCCTGGGAATCTCTCTGTTCCCCAGCACCAGGCACCGGCGACCATCACCCGGGGGGGGCTGCGACCCGCTCTCAGTGCTGGTGGGACTCGGAGTCCCTTCGGACACCCTCCATCCCCGTCCGGAGCCCCTTCAGACATCCTCCATCTCATCCGGAGCCCCTTCGGACACCTTCTATCCCTGTCCGGAGGCACTTCAGACACCCTCCATCCCCACTAGAGCCCCTGAGGACACACCATCCTCATCAGCGCACCATCGGACACCCTCCATCCCTGTTGGACCCCCTTTGGACACCCTCCATCCCCACCGGAGCCCCTTTGGACACACCCCATCCCCACCAGAGACGGTTCAGACACCATCCATCCCATCCGGAGCCCCTTCGGACACACTCCATCCCCGTTGGAGCACCATCGGACACCCTCTGTCCCTGTTGGACCCCCTTTGGACACCCTCCATCCCCATCTGGAACCCATTTGGACACCCACTGTCCCCGTCTGGAGCCTCTTCGGACACCCTCCATCCCCACCAGAGACGGTTCAGACACCATCCATCCCATCCGGAGCCCCTTCGGACACACTCCATCCCTGTTGGAGCACCATTGGACACCCTCCGTCCCTGTTGGAGCCCCTTCGGACACATTCCATCCCCACCGGAGCCCTTTCGGACACACTCCATCCTTGTCACAGCACTGTTGGACACCCTCCGTCCCTGTTGGAGCCCCTTCGGACACCCTCCATCCCCATCCGGAGCCCCATTGGACACCTTCTGTCCCCTTCGGAGCCCCTTTGGACCATCCCCGTCCCCGTCCCCGACGTGTGGTTTGGGGCAGCGTCGCAGGAGGCAAGCGCCGAGCACAGAAGCTGGGCTGGGATCCTCCGTGGAAAGGCCCTTTTCCTCCCCAAAGCTTTAGCAGCCAACGGGCTACCAGGCTTTTCTCATTTTATTTTATTTATTTTTTTTTTACAAAATAATATCAAATAACGCTGCTCGTTTCAAGAAATCCCAGGACGGCGCCGGCTCAGCTGCCAGCAGGTCACTCGCCCGGCCCATGGCGCCGGAGGAGGATGCTGACCTGGGGGCGCAGCCCGCGGTCCCTGCAGCCCCCGCCGGCGGGAAGAAGAGCCGGAAAAAAAGGAAGGAGAAGCCAGAGGCCGGAGACGATGCCCAGGAGCGGGGGAACGAAGCGGCGGCGGAGACAGAGGGGCTGATGCGAGCTGGGGGGCGGGCGCTGGCGCTGGGCGACGCGCGGGGGGCCGTGGGGTGCTTCAGGCGGGCGCTTCTCCCGGTGGGGGGCACGGCCAGCCCCCGGCTCCGCAGGGCTTGTGCCTTCAGCCTGGGGGCCGCCTACGTGGAGACCGGGAAGCCCGAAAAGGGCCTGGAGTTCCTCCTGCAGTCCCAGCCCCCGGAGGGCCACGGCGGGGAGCGCTGGGGGGATCTTTATTTCAACGCCGGAGCGGCTGACGAAGGGCTGCGGGATTTTCCGAAGGCTCCGGAATGTTTTGGACGCGGCTGGGAGGCGGGGGCCGGCGGCCGAGCGGGGACGCGGGTGCAGATGGGCTGCTGCTACCTGGGGATGCGGGAGCCGGCGCGAGCGGCGCGATGCTTCCTGGAGGCCGCGCGGGGCTACGTGGCGGCGGCCAGCCCCGAGGCCGCTGCCGTGGCCCTCAGCAGGGCCAGCACCTCCATGCTGCAGAGCCGACGCTTCGGGGCGGCGGAGATCGCGGGGGTTCTCGCTCAGTGCCGCTCGCTCTGCGAGAGCATCCCCGACCCGGCCCTGCGAGGTAACGCCGCGCCGCAGCCATCCCTCCCGGCGCACGGCGCCGTGGCACCCGCACCCAGCGTTTCCCCTCTGTCCCGCAGGGAAGCTCTACAACGCCATCGGCCTGGGCTACTCCCAGCTCCGCATCTTCTCCCCGGCGGCCGAGAGCTTCCAGCGGGCCCTGGCGCTCTGCGGTGGCGAGCGGGACCGGCGCGGGGAGGCCGCGGCCCTGCAGAACCTGGGTGCTGCCCACAACGCCCTGCGCAGCTTCGGCACGGCCCTGGGCTGGCACCGGCGGGCGGCGGCACTGCACAGTAGGTCACGCCGGTATGGATCGCTCTGGGCACTGCCGGATGTGCCAGGCCGGGATGGAGCCCCGTGTTCCCCATTCCAGGTGCTCTCGGGAACCGGCGGGCGCAGGGAGAGTGCTTCGGGAACCTGGCGTACGCCTGCGGCCGGCTCGGGATGCACCAGGCTGCCGCCGAGAACTACTTGCACGCCCTGCAAGCCTTCCGGGAGGCGGGTAAGGGGAGGCACGGGGAAATCATCCCTGTGCTGCCGGGCAGAGTCCAGAGAGGTGTGCACCAGATCCAAAGGGATCATAGAATCACAGAATGGTTTGGGTGGGAAGGGACCTGGAAGACCATCCCGTCCCCTCCCCTGCCCTGGGCAGGGACACCTCCCACCAGCCCAGGTGGCTCCAAGCCCCGTCCAACCTGGCCTTGGACCCCTCCAGGGATGGGGCAGCCACAGCTTCTCTGGGCAACCTGGGCCAGGGGCTCACCGCCCTCGGAAGAAGGAATTTCTTCCCCACATCTCATCTCAATCTCCCCTCTTTTGGTTTCAACCCATTCCCAACGTCCCGTGGCTCCCCTCCCTGCTCCAGAGTCCCTCCCCAGCTTTCCCGGAGCCCCTTGAGGGACTGGAAGGGGCTCCAAGGTCTCCGCGGAGCCTTCTCTTCTCCAGGCTGACCCCCCCCAGCTCTCTCAGCCTGTCCTCCCAGCAGAGGGGCTCCAGCCCTCCCAGCAGCTCCGGGGCCTCCTCCGGCCCCGCTCCCACAGCTCCGTGTCTCTCCTGTGCCGAGGCCCCAGAGCTGGAGGCAGCACTGCAGGGGGGTCTCCCCCGAGGGGAGCAGAGGGGCAGAATCCCCCCCCTCGCCCCCCTGCCCACGCTGCTGGGGATGCAGCCCAGGCTGGGGGGGGGTTCATGGGCTGCCAGCGCATGTTGCTGGCCCATGGCCAGCTTTCCACCCCCACCCAGCGCTCCCAAGCCCTTCTCTCAGGGCCGCTCCCCATCCCTCCATCCCCAGCCTGGGCTGGCACCGGGGGCTGCCCCCACCCCGGGCAGGACCCTGCTCTTGGCCTGGTTGAACCCCATGAGGTTCACACAGACCCACGTCTCCAACCTGTCCGGGTCCCTCTGGGTGGCATCCCGTCCCTCCGGCGTGTCACCGCTCCACACAGCGTGGCGCAGCAGCGATGCTCCCTCCCCGGGACCTCGGCTGGGACGTGCTGGGCCAGCACTGACGCTGCCCTTCTCCTCCCAGGGGACGTGCAGGGGCAGTGGCAGGCGTGCGAGGGGCTGGGAGCAGCCTGCTTCCACCTGGGAGACCCCCAGAAAGCCATCGGGCACTACCAGGAGGCCCTGACGTTGCTGTCCCACTGCCAGGTAAGACACACTGGGGAAGCCCCCGAGGCCGGACTCTCCCCGTGTGTCCCGGGGCGACTGTCCCAGCCCTGGGGACAATCCCCCTCGTCCCAGCCCGTGCGGGCTCTCTCCTGCTCAGGACACCCCCCGAGCTGCCCGCCAGCGGGTCGTCCGCAAGCTGACGGAGGCCATCCAGCAGCAGCTCTGCCTCCACGGCCGCGGGGGTGGCTGGGCGCCCGCCCCGGCCCCGGTGAGCATCACCCCGGCGGCAGACCGAGGGGTTGGTGGAGGGAGGCAGCAGGGTTTTGGGGGAAGAGGGACACCCCAGGCCACCCCTCCCTCCTAGCAGGACCCCGGCCAGCCACGGCTTCGCTCCACGCCGCCCCACGCCAGCGGGACACGGCTGCGAGGAGGCGAGGCGTGAGTAGGAAAGCTGACATCACCTCCACCCTTCCTCCGTGGAGGAGTTTTCCCAGCGTCACCCATGAGATAAACCTTCTTTCCTTCGACCCCAGGTCCTTCGGGGGGAACCCCCAGCCTGGGGACGAGCTGTACGTGCCTGCACCGGCACCACGTCCTGGCCATTCAGGTAAGAGGGAGGGAAATAAAACCCAAACAATTTAATGAGCCGTTAGACCCCATTTCTGCCCGAGCCAGGGCCCCGGCGTGGGCCAGTACCGCGCTCCTGCCTGTTTGCCCGTCCTCCCCGCAGGCACAGCAGCCGCCCCGGCTGACGGCCCCGCACCGCAGCCCCGCGACCCACGCGGCCGCCTGGACGTCTCTGGGGAGGATGAGGATGGTCCCAGGGCGGCTCCAGGGTCTCGCAGTCAGCCCCGCGCTAACGGGTGAGTGGGCCAGGGGGGCGCGGGGTGGGGGCACCCCAGTAATCCTTGCACCCACATACCCCTGCAGGAGCAGCGGATGGAGTGCAGCGAGTGGCATCGCCCTCGGGGGCTTCTCGTGGGTGAAGGTGAAAATCCAGAGATTTTAAAAGATGCGTCATTTTGAGGAGCACGTTTTGGGGGAATTCAAGCTGGAATTTGGGGGGGGCTCGGTAACAATGTGATAGGGGAGAGTTTGGCACGCTGGGAGAGCTGGGGGGGTTCAGCCTGGAGAAGAGGAGGCTCCGCAGAGACCTTGGAGCCCCTTCCAGTCCCTCAAGGGCTCCGGGAAAGCTGGGGAGGGACTCTGGAGCAGGGAGGGGAGCCACGGGACGTTGGGAATGGGTTGAAACCAAAAGAGGGGAGATTGAGATGAGATGTGGGGAAGAAATTCCTTCTTCCGAGGGCGGTGAGCCCCTGGCCCAGGGTGCCCAGAGAAGCTGTGGCTGCCCCATCCCTGGAGGGGTTCAAGGCCAGGTTGGACGGGGCTTGGAGCCACCTGGGCTGGTGGGAGGTGTCCCTGCCCAGGGCAGGGGGTGGGACGGGATGGTCTTCAAGGTCCCTTCCCACCCAAACCATTCCATGGTTCTATGCTCTCCATCACCTCCACATGAGCCATCGTCTCTGCTTTGCTCCCAGGAAGCTGAACGCCACCCGCCCGCGCCCGGACCCACCACCCCAGCAGCCAAGTAAGTACCAAACTCAACCAGAGCTTTGCTTCCCCGGCGAGCCGGGGGGGGCTGCGGTTCTCACGCTGCGTTTCACAGGGCATCGTCACCGCCAAACCCCCCGGTGGAGGTCCCCGGAGCGGTAGGTGATGCACCGGAGGAGCGGGCAAGGGAGCAGATGGGAGGTCTGGGCTCCAGGGTGTCCTCTGAGGGGAGGGTTCAGGGACAGACACCCCCGGCAGGGCTTGGGACACCCCCTCTCCTCACAACGGCCGTGTCCCCAAGCCCAAAGCCACAGGGGCTTGGCATTTTGGCACCTTGTAGCCAACCCCAACACCCAGCCCTGTAGATGGGGCAGCAGATCCGAGGGTGGATTCAAGCACCCCTGGGTGAAATCCCCACCCCCCGCCCTCTTATTCTGCATCCCACCGAGCACCCCCACACCCCCTAACACCTCGGTGGACTTGCTGCCCCCCAGCCCCACCGCCAACCCCGCTGCCAAGCCCCGCACGGGGAGCAGGACGTTGTCCCTCATCTGCAACCTCGTGTGACGACGGAGGACACCGGGGAGATGGCCGCATCCCCCAGGGGTCGCCTGGCAGCGTGACAAGGCTCCAGGATCCTGCCTGGAGCGCGGGGCAGGGACGAGCTGCCGCTGGGAGCCCCTTCGCTGTGCTCCAGTCATAGAATGGTTTGGGTGGGAAGGGACCTGGAAGACCATCTCATCCATGGGCAGGGACACCTCCCACCAGCCCAGGTGGCTCCGAGCCCCGTCCAACCTGGCCTTGAACCCCTCCAGGGATGGGGCAGCCACAGCTTCTCTGGGCAACCTGGGCCAGGGGCTCACCGCCCTCGGAAGAAGGAATTTCTTCCCCACACCTCATCTCAATCTCCCCTCTTTCAGCGTAAAACCTCATCATCATTTACCCTTTTCAATGAATATTTCTTTCCACATACGGCTATACTGAAATGACTACGCTGTCACTGGCGCTAACGTCACGGAACTCTAGAAGGCAGGTTTTGACTGTAGGAATTTGTTTATTATTAATCCAATAACTATTAATTCAACAATCATTAATTTTTGAATTAATTTATTACTGGGGGAGAAAAAAGCCATGGTAAATGGATTGAACGGATTGTGTTTCATCCTAAAAGGGAACATACGATAAAATTTTGTCCTGTATTCAGCGTAGAGTCAAATCTGTTGCTAAAGCCTTTTACTGCTAAAGCTCATTCTGCTATTCAAAAGCGACCTCAAAAGAACTTCCCAAGAAGCTGTAGTTTGTCGTGGGGTAGGGGAGAACTTTGTAGAGTGGGGTTGATGGTTGGACTCGATGATCCCAGGGTTTTTTTCCAACCTGAATGATTCTATGGCTCCCCTCCCTGCTCCAGAGTCCCTCCCCAGCTTTCCCGGAGCCCCTTGAGGGACGGGAAGGGGCTCCAAGGTCTCCGCGGAGCCTTCTCTTCTCCAGGCTGACCCCCCCCAGCTCTCTCAGCCTGTCCTCCCAGCAGAGGGGCTCCAGCCCTCCCAGCAGCTCCGGGGCCTCCTCCGGCCCCGCTCCCACAGCTCCGTGTCTCTCCTGTGCCGAGGCACCGGAGCTGGAGGCAGCACTGCAGGGGGGTCTCCCCCGAGGGGAGCAGAGGGGCAGAATCCCCCCCCTCGCCCCCCTGCCCACGCTGCTGGGGATGCAGCCCAGGCTGGGGGGGGGTTCATGGGCTGCCAGCGCATGTTGCCGGCCCATGGCCAGCTTTCCACCCCCACCCAGCGCCCCCAAGCCCTTCTCTCAGGGCCGCTCCCCCTCCCTCCATCCCCAGCCTGGGCTGGCACCGGGGGCTGCCCCCGCCCCGGTGGGTTCACACCCCTGCGAACGTTCACCGGACGCACCCCGGGTCTCTCCCCGCTCCGTCGCCTTCCCGAGCCGCGGACCGGGGGCGGTTCGAGCGACGGCGGCTCCGCCCCGGGGCCGGCCCCGCGCCTGCTCCGTGCCGAGCTCCGTGCGGGGCCTTACCGGGCCGAGCTCCGTGCGGGGCCGTACCGGGCCGTACCCGCCGCATGCCGGGCCCGCGGGCGCTGCTGGGGCTGGGGCTGCTGGTGGCGGCGGCGGCGGCGCGGGGGGGCGGGCGCTGCCCGGGCCGGGGCTGGGGCTGGGAGCGGAGCTGGAGCCGCCCCCACCGCGCCATGCACCGCGCCGGGCCCGGCCCCGCGGGGCTCCGCTTCCTCGGGTACGGCGGCGGGGGGCGGGGGGTGCGGGGGGGAGCGCAAAAGGGTCGGGGGTGGGACATGGGGGGGGTGCGGAGGGGTTGGGGGCACACGGGGAGGTGCAAAAGAGTCGGGGGTGGGATAGGAGGGGGGTGCAAAGGGGTTGCGAGGGACACGGGGGGGTGTGGAGGGGTTGGGGGGACACGAGGGGGTGCAAAGTGGTCGGGGGGACACAGGGGAGGGACTGAGGAAGGACATGGGGGGTACAAAGGGGTCAGGGATGGGACATGGAGGGGGTGCAAAGGGGTTGGGGGGACACGGGGAGGTGCAAAGGGGTCGGGGGTGGGATAGGAGGGGGGTGCAAAGGGGTTGCGAGGGACACGGGGGGGTGCGGAGGGGTTGGGGGGACACGAGGGGGTGTGCAGAAGGATCGGGAGGACACGGGGGGGTTCAGGAAGGACACGGGGGGTGCAAAGGGGTCGTGTGGGATATGGGGGGGGTGCAAAGGGGTCGGGGGTGGGATATGGGGGGGGTGCGGGGGGACACCGGGGAGGGACTGAGGAAGGACATGGGGGGTGCAAAGGGGTCAGGGATGGGACATGGGGGGGGGTGCAAAGGGGTTGGGGGGACACGAGGGGGTGTGCAGAAGGATCGGGGGGACACGGGGGGAGTTTGAGGAAGGACTTGGGGGTGCAAAGGGGTCATGTGGGATATCGGGGGGGGGGCGCAAAGGGGTCGGGGGTGGAATATGAGAGGGGTGCGGAGGGGTTGGGGGGACACAAGGGAGGCGCAAAGAGGTCGGGCAGGACACAGGGAAGGGGACAAGGAAGGACATGGGGGGTGCAAAGGGGTCGGGAGTGGGATATGGGGGGGTGTGGAGGGGTTGGGGGGACACGGGGGGGTGCAAAGTGGTCAGGTGGGATACAGAGGCGTGCAGAAGGGTCGGGCAGGACACAGGGGGGTGGCTGAGGAAGGACACGGGGGGTGCAAAGGGGTCAGGGGGACACAGAGGGGGTGTAAAGGGGTCGGGGGACACATGGGGGGGCTGCAAAGGGGTTGGGGGTGCAGAGGGGTGGGGGGGAACACGGTGCGGGGGGATGCAGAGGGGTCAGGCAGGACTCAATGGGGACTCAGAGGTGCACGGGGGGGGGGGGGTTCAGCATGGGAAGCCTGTCCCCCCGCCCCGGCTCCATCCCCGCTGGTGCTCCGCCGAGTCAAGGGGAGCACAGTTGCCCCCAAACCCCCAGGGCCAGGGTCCGGACGGGTCTGGAGGCCCCCAGGGGTGCCACCCTTTCCCTCCCCCCCCGCCCCAGGCAGGAGGAGGCCCAGGCCATCGACCAGGAGCTCTTCACCGAGTACAAGTTCAGCGTGGACCAGCTGATGGAGCTGGCGGGGCTGAGCTGCGCCACCGCCATCGCCAAGGTGGGCCCAAGAGAGGCGGGTGGTGGTCCTGGGGACGCGGGGGGGGGGCCCCCTTCCCCAGCATGACCCCACGCCTCCCGTCCCACCCCAGGCCTACCCGCCCAGCTCCTTCACCACCAGCCAGCCCACCGTGCTGGTCGTGTGCGGGCCGGGGAACAACGGCGGCGACGGCTTGGTCTGCGCCCGGCACCTGAAAATGTTTGTGAGTCTCTCGTGCAGGTTCCCCCCACCTCCCGCCGCCCCGTCCCCGTGCGCCCCTGGATCCACAAGCTCTGGGGTTCCCCCTCCTGCCGCCAGGGCCCTGCTCAGCTCCCTCCTGCTCTTGCAGGGCTACGAACCGACCGTGTATTACCCCAAGCGCCCCAACAAGCCCCTCTTTGAAGGTTTGACCACCCAGTGCCAGAAGATGGACATCCCCTTCCTGCCCGAGTTCCCGGCCGAGGTGAGGAGCAGCCCCCGGCCAGGGAGCAGCCGCCCTCAGAGCCATGGCGGGGGCTGTTTGTCACCCATCGCTGTCCCCGCCGCAGGCTGCGCTCATCGATGAGCTCTACGGCCTGGTGGTGGACGCGATTTTCGGGTTCAGCTTCAAGGGAGCGGTGCGGGAGCCCTTCGGCAGCATCCTCAGCACCCTCGAGCGCATCACGGTGCCCATCGCCAGCATCGACATCCCCTCGGGTGAGTAACAGCCGGACCCGCCGGAGGAAGGTGCCCGGCCGGGGTTTTCCTGGCTCCAGCGTGTCCTCGGGGCTCGTTGCAGGCTGGGACGTGGAGAAAGGGAAGGCGGACGGTCTCCAGCCCGACATGCTTATCTCGCTGACGGCGCCCAAGAAGGCGGCGATGCATTTCGCTGGCCGCTACCACTTTCTGGGGGGCAGGTTTGTGCCCGCCGCGCTGCAGGAGAAATACGCTTTAAACCTGCCGCCGTACCCCGAGACAGACTGCGTCCTGCAGCTCACCTAGGGCTGGAGCTCGGCGGGGGCTTGGGGTGCAGCAGATCAGGGCCTAATTCTGCCAAAGCCGCAGCGCTCTGCTAGGAGGATGCTCGGCACCTCACTGGGCTCCAGTCCTACCCAGCTCTGCCAGCGGGATCGAAGTGCGCTGCAGACCAAAGCCCCCGGGAGCTTTTTGGAGCAGGGCGGGGGGCTGCCAGGCGGGCGGTGTTTGGGGCCGGTGCGCGATCTGAGCGCTTCCAGGCGTAGACGCGACCCAGGATCCCGGGGTCTGCCGCATACCTCGCACTTCAGCATAGTTTCACTGCAATAAAGGTTTATTCATGCCCTTGAAAAAAATATTTCCATTCTCTGTGGGGTCTGTCCCCGCTGTGTCCCTCTGCGACAGACCCGCGGCAAATGTGTCCCTGCCCCAGGGCCTTGGGGGGAACTGGGGTCAGTTCCCATCCTCCTGATGGGAGGAAGGCTCAGGGAGTGAAATAAAGCTGGATCCAGCTCCAGCCCAACCAGTCCCAGCCCAGCATCCCCAGGCAGCGAACACGCAGCTGGGCCACGGCGCTGGGCTCCACCTGGGAAGAGCCCGGAGCATCCCTGGGCACCCGCCAGCGCCAGCGGGCAGGATGGGGACCCTCACAGCCGGGTGGGAGCAGCAGCCGCGCAGTGCAGCAGCCTTGGCCCTTGATCACTCTGGCTCCCTCTTCCTCTTCTTCCTCTTCTTCCTGGGGCTGTGCCCAGCCTGATCTGGTCCATCTGTGTCTTCTAGAGGGATCTCTGTCTCAGCCGGCTCTTCTTCGTCATCCTCCTCCTTCTTCTTGTCCTTCTTCCTCCTCTTCTTCTCTTTCTCTGTCTCAACTGGCTCTTCTTTGTCCTCCTGCTTCTGCTTCTTCTTCTTCTTCCTCTTCACAACCTTCCCTTCCTCTCCCGCCACCTCCTCTTCTCCGCTTGGCTCCTGGTTCTCCTGGTTCTTCTTCTTCTTCCTCTTTGCAACCTTCCCTTCCTCTCCCGCCACCTCCTCTTCTCCGCTTGGCTCCTGGCTCTGCAGCACCTCGGGATCAGCTCCATCCCTGGACAGTTTCCTTTTTTTCTTCTTTCTTTTTTCCTGCCTCCCCGCTGGGGGGCTGCTCTCCGGGGGCTGCTGCTGCTGCCGCTCCTTGTGTCGGTAGGTGGCCAGGAAGGCTCGCTCCTGCTCCTCCAGGCGTGCCAGCTTGGCGCTCATGGTCAGGCCGTGACGGGCACCCCTGCAACGATGGTGGGCAGCCGGGGTCCGGCACCTCCCTGGCAGGGAACGTGCCCCCCAGCCCAGCCTGCTCGAAAGCCCCCGCCAGGAGGGGGGAGCCCAACTGTGCAGCAACCCGCCCCGACCACTTACTTGTGCGCCGTGCGGCCCCCACACGCTCGCATCAGCTCCTCGTCCGTCAGCCTGCGGGACACAGACAGGACGTGTCACCCCCAGCATCGGCACGGGGGGGGGAGCACGGTCCGGAGCGGGGCTCCCCCTCACAGCCCTCGTCCCTCCCCACCGCCGCATGCACCGCTGCCCCAGCCTCGCCTCCTGGCCGAAGAGAGGTCCAGCTTCTCCTCCTCCTCCTCGCTGCTCTCTGAGCCGGCGGGCAGCTTCGCGGACTCCTCCCCGTGTGCTGTGAGCGTGGCTGACTGCGGCGGGGAGAGGCAGAGGGGCCGTGAGAACGGGGGGACACTGAAAAGGGGGCCCTGGGGGCCACAGCAGCGACGGGCTGGGGAGGCTGCGCTGGCAGGGGCGGTGTGCGGAGTTCACAGCAGCCTTCCCAGAGATGCCAGCTGCTCCCCAAGCCGCATCCCCAGGGCCGGTTACCTTCACGAAGCGGCCGTACAGCATGCTGCCAGCGCCGCCGGCCTTGCGGGGCTTCTTATTGCTGATCCCGAATCCCTGCTCGGAAAGTGTCTTCACGGAGATGCCATCCTGGGAGGGGGAGAGAGAGAGACAAAGGGCTCGAGAGCGTCCTGCCCAAGGGGCTTCGTCCCCTCCAGCAGCACATCTCTGCCACCGCAGTCCCCGTGGAAGATGCTGGAGGGACATGCAGCGGCAGCGGGCTCTACGTGGGACCCCAACGCCCTCCCCTGCCTTCAGCCCCATCCCGGCCCGACCCCCAGCCCTCCTACCTGCCCGGCCTCCACGGCGACGTTGGCAGCCGCCTTGTTGAAGACGTGGTCCCACCAGTGGAAGGCGAACGGCTCCGCCGCGTCGTGTCCCACCTGCGGGGCGCAGAGGAGCCACCGAAATGGCCGCAGGCGGCGGCGGCGGCGGCCGCGGGGGCCGAGCAGGGGCAGGGGGCTGCGCTCACCCCCGCCGTGTCACACTTCACCTTCACCCGGATGGCCTCGGCGATGCCGTCCTGCCGCTTCCCCAGGCCCTGCCCTGCGGACAAGGGCACCCGTCACTCGCCGCAGCGGCTGCCCCGGCGGCCACCGCGGGGGGGGCTGCTGCGAGACCCCGAGCGTGGGGGGCGAGGCCGACCCCTGCTCCTCCGGGAAGGGGGCTGGGGACGCCCGGGGGGACGGGCCGTGAGAGCGGGGAGGGACGGGGACCGGGGGGGGAGGGGGCCTGCGGGGAGACGGGGCCCGGGCACCGCAGGGGGCCCTCAGGGAGGAACAGGGGATGCCGGGACCGGCCGGGGACGGGAGACAGGCCGGGCCAGGGGGACCCCCCGGGGCGGCCCCCACCTCGCCGCCAGCCGTGCCGCCGCAGCTGCCTCTCGGCGAAGCCCATCCCGGGGCCCGGCGGCTCCGGCGCGCTCATGGCGGCGGGTCCACGCCGCCGCCGCCTCCCGGCAGGAAGCGCCCGACGCGCATGCGCGGGGCCGAGGGGCGGGGCCTGAGGGGGCCGGGTCTGAGCAAGGGGCGGGGCCTTAAGGGGGCGGGGCCTGCGCGGGCGCACTGGGCCGGCGGCGGGGCGGGGGCTGTGCGCGTGCGCGGGCGGCGGGAGCGCGGAGACACGTACGGACACGCGTACACACGTACGGACACACGTATGGACACACGTACACATGTATGGACACACGTATGGACACATGTATGGACACACGTACGGACACATGTACACATGTATGGACACACGTACGGACACACGTATGGACACACGTACACATGTATGGACACACGTATGGACACACGTACGGACACATGTATGGACACACGTACGGACACACATACGGACACATGTACACATGTATGGACACACGTATGGACACACGTACGGACACACGTACGGACACATGTACACATGTATGGACGCATGTATGGACACACGTATGGACACACGTACGGACACATGTATACATGTATGGACACACGTACGGACACACGTATGGACACACGTACGGACACATGTATACATGTATGGACACACGTATGGACACACGTACGGACACACGTATGGACACACGTACACATGTATGGACACATGTACGGACACATGTACACACCTATGGACGCATGTATGGACACACGTATGGACACACGTATGGACACACGTACGGACACACGTACACATGTATGGACGCATGTATGGACACACGTACGGGCACATGTACGGACACACGTACACATGTATGGACACACGTACACACACAGACACACATAAAGACTCTCACACTCACACACACACTGTCACACACACACACACACACACACTCACACGTGCCCGCCCAGCCCCGCGCTCGCCCCCGCGGGCTCTGGGGACCCGACCCCGAGCCCTTTCCCCCCTCCCCGGGGCAGCCCGGCCCCCGCCGCGCCGCGTCCTCGTCCCTCCCAGTCCCGGCCCTGCCACGGCCGCCGCTCACGCTGTCACCGAGACCACCTCCTGCCCGGCCCGGCTCGCCACAGGGCTCCCAGCCGTCGGCAGCTGCCGGCCTTGGGCACCCCGGCCTCGGGCAACCTGGGCCTGGCCCCCCCTTGCCCCGCTGTCCGTGGAGGGGGGGGGGGGGGTGTCTGTCCGGGGGGGGTGCCACAGGGATGGGGACACGCACCGCTGTCACCTCCCCTGGAACTCCCTCGGCTCCAGCGACGCTGCGCTCCCAAAGCGGGGGGAGGACGTGGTGCGGGGTCAGGGGGGAGGGATGGTGGCCCCCCACAAATGGTCCCCGCACCCTGCTTGGGCTGGGCAGGGGCAGCCCCGAGGTGCCACCAGTGCCACCAACTCCTGGGCGTTACCGCGGCTCCTGCCCCGCTGGGGAGGACGGATGGACGGACGGACAGTCCCCAGGTGAGCCGGGGGCGTGAGGTGTGTGACGGGGTGTGGGGTGTGTGAGGGGGTGCAGTGCGGTCTATGGGGTGTGCTGTGCAATGGGGTCTACGGGGCGCATAGGGGTCCTGGAGTGCAATGGGGTGCATGGTGGGGCATGTGTGGGGTGTGCAGTGGGGTGTACAGGGTGTGTACTGGGCAATGGGGTGCATGACGGGGCGTGTGTGGGGTGTGCAAGGTGTGCAATGGGGTCTACGGGGTGTGCGCGGGGTGTGCTGCGCAATGGGGTGCACAACGGGGTGTGCAATGGGGTCTAGGGGGTGCACATGGGGTCTGCTGTGCAATGGGGTGGGTGCATGGTGGGACGTGCGTGGGGTGTGGGGCGTGCGAGGGGGGCAACGGGGTCTACGGACTGTGCATGGGGCGTGCTGTGCAACGGGGTGCTTGATGAGGCGTGCACGGAGCGCACGGCGGGGTGTGCGTGGGGTGCGCTGTGCAACGGGGTGTGCACGGGGTGTGGGGCATGCGAGGTGTGCATGATGGGGTGCGCGTGGGGCGCACACAGGGCGCATGACGGGGTGCGCATGGGGCGTGCTGCGCAATGGGGTGCATGATGGAGCGTGCACGGGGTGTGCAGTGGGGTCTCTGGGGCGCGCGTGGGGCGTGCTGTGCAATGGGGGTGCACGATGGGGTGTGCAATGGGTCTACGGGGTGTGCCTGGGGTCTGCCGTGCAATGGGGTGTACGACAGGGCGTGCGAGGCATGCAGTGGGCGTCTATAGGGCACGCATGGGGTGTGCCCTGCAATGGGGTGCCCATCGGGGTGCGCGTGGGGCGCACACGGCGTGTGGTGCTGCGCACCCGCATCCAGCCAAGGCGCCAACCCCGTGCTCCGCGCGACCGTCGCACGCGGCAGCGGCGTTTCGCCGTGGCTGAGGGGGCCGAGAGCCACCCCCTGCCCTGCTCCGGCCCCCCCCCGGCATCGCCCCTGCACCTCCTCGCGCTCCCTCTCCCACCCGGCCCCAGCACCCGCTGCCCTCTCCCCCCGGTACGAGCGCGGGGGGCTCATCTCCAGGGTCGCGCCGCGCTCGCGGGGCAGCAGCCCTGACCGCTCCCGTATTTCACCGCGCGCTGCTCTGTCTGCCAGGATTAAAATAAGCCGCAATAACCTTGGTGGAGGAGCCGCCTGACGGCCGCACCCCAGACGGGTCTCCTGGGGCAGGGGAATGCAGGAGGACGGACGGGGACGTTCCCACCGGGACCCCCAGGAAAGCGGGAGCAGGGCAGGACCGAACACCCCGGCACCGCGAGAGCTGCCCAACGCAGAGACCCTTCCCACGGGATGCTTCTCCTCCGTCCACGGACACCCCGGGCTCCCAAACAGGAGATCGGGGCTGAGCTGGGGCTCAGACCCATGGCTGGCACTGGCGGGGGGGGGGGGACGGGCCATGGGGCACAACCACTGTCCTTTGCGTCACCGCTGCCAGCCCAGGGCTGTTCTCCGGCACCCTGGACCCTCTCCCGGTGCGTCCAGCGGGTTCCGCGGGTGATGCAGCCCCTCGCGCACCCAGGGGCGCATCCGCCAGCCCCAACCCAACCCCGCATGGGGCCAGGCAAGGGCAGGCGCGGACCCAGGGTGGGGGGACAGGAGGTGCCCAAACGTCCCCCCTCTCCCTTTCTCTCTCCCCAGGGCAGCTCCGACGGGGCTCTCCATCCGCCCCTCGGCCGCCCGCGTGTCCTTCAGCCCCGGGGCAGGCTGGAAGACTTGTGATTTTGTTGTTTCCAATGTCAAGGGGAGCAAACAACAAATCCCAGTCTCCGGCCTGCCCCGGGCACGGGCTCCCTGCCGGCGGGCACTGCCGACCCCAGGGAGACGCGGCCAGGACCGGGCAGGGAGCCGCAGGGAACGAGGTATTGAAGTGCCAGAGAAAATTACAAATAAACCCAATCGGAGCAAGGTGAATTCGGACGTGAGAGTGACACGGTCAGGGCCCGCTGGCCGGCAGCCGAGCGCCGTCCCAACCCCTCTCTAAATCGTGGGGTTCCGCCCCAAAACGCCACGGGATTGAGCAGAGAGGCTGAGGAGCATCACGCGGCCGGCTCCGCCGCTCGCCCTCCCTCACGGCTCCCCTGGCCGAGCAAAGACGCTGCAGCAGCTCAGCGCACACACACATACGTCCATTTTTCCAAGTTATCCCACTCCCTGACCTCCGAACCCCTTTCCCCACTGACCCCCCCTCTTGCAGCACGTTCATTGACAGGGTCAGCCTGAGCTCGCACCCCCGTAAATCAGGGCTGGGGCGGCAGGTAACGCCATGGCCCGGGGACCTTAGTGAGAAAAAACAGGTTTTTTCAAAGAAATTTAGATGTTGGTTTCCTGCCCTATCTCCCTCCTCCACATCGAAGAGGTCGGGTTTCCAAGTTGAAAGTGTTTTTTGGGAAAAAAAGCTGTCGTTCTTCTCCGGGGAGGGGGAAGGAATAAAGTGAATATTTTGACAGCAGCAATCTCTCCAAATCCATCAGCCGGATTCACCGCTACCTGCTGGGGAAAGCGCCCCTTCCATGACATTTTAATTCTATTGATCAGGAAAGAAGGAGAGGAAACAGTCAGCAAGGAACAGCCTGGGGCAATTCCTCGGGGAAGGAGAGCGACGACAGCGAGAAAGTGCAATCGTTCCTTTGAAAGAGGGTTTCCGACCAGCACATCACCGGGATTAGGGAAAGCTCTCTGGAAGGGATTCCTGTCTCCCTAAAAACCTCTCTCCCCGCCACTCTCCAAAGCCGCCTTTTCCTCCCCAGCCCGGGCCGGGCAGAGGTGGGACGCGCTGGGGAGCAGGGCTGGAGACTCCATCCCAGCTCCGTCCATCCCAGCTCCATCGCGTCCCACCCCGCAGCCCCCTCCTCCTGCCACGCTGCTGGGGAAGCCCCAAGCCCTCCGCTCCCGGCTCTTCTCCCCTGTTTTGAGACGGGGTCTGGGGCTGGCGGGGGACGCTGCTGGTCCCACATCCCTGCCCAGAGCTGAGGCCAGCGGCTGCCCGGGCTCCGAGCTCAGCACTTCGTCCCAGCGCGTGGGACCGGTGCTGTGTAACGGCTTTGTGGGCAACGTGACCCCATGAATCCCCTGTGGAATCCCACCAACAGTGGGATTGAGGGTGCCCTCAGCAAGTTTGGCAACGACACCACGCTGTGCGGAGCGGTGACACGCTGGAGGGACGGGATGCCATCCAGAGGGAGCGGGACAGGCTGGAGAGGTGGGACCGTGCCAATGTCATGGGGTTCAGCAAGGCCAAGTGCAAAGTCCTGCCCCGGGGCTGCCGCAACGCCAGGCACAAACCCAGGCTGGGGATGGAGGGATGGGGAGAAGCCCTGAGAGAAGGGTTTGGGGGCGCTGGGGGGTGAGAAGCTCAACATGCCCCGGCAACGTGCGCTGGCAGCCCATGAACCCCCCCCCAGCCTGGGCTGCATCCCCAGCAGCGTGGGCAGGGGGGCGAGGGGGGGATTCTGCCCCTCTGCTCCCCTCGGGGGAGACCCCCCTGCAGTGCTGCCTCCAGCTCCGGGGCCTCGGCACAGGAGAGACACGGAGCTGTGGGAGCGGGGCCGGAGGAGGCCCCGGAGCTGCTGGGAGGGCTGGAGCCCCTCTGCTGGGAGGACAGGCTGAGAGAGCTGGGGGGGGTCAGCCTGGAGAAGAGAAGGCTCCGCGGAGACCTTGGAGCCCCTTCCAGTCCCTCAAGGGGCTCTGGGAAAGCTGGGGAGGGACTCTGGAGCAGGGAGGGGAGCCACGGGACGTTGGGAATGGGTTGAAACCAAAAGAGGGGAGATTGAGATGAGATGTGGGGAAGAAATTCCTTCTTCCGAGGGCGGTGAGCCCCTGGCGCAGGTTGCCCAGAGAAGCTGTGGCTGCCCCATCCCTGGAGGGGTTCAAGGCCGGGTTGGACGGGGCTCGGAGCCACCTGGGCTGGTGGGAGGTGTCCCTGCCCAGGGCAGGGGCTGGCACTGGGATGGTCTTCCAGGTCCCTTCCCACCCAAACCATTCTGTGATTCTATGAAAGCCCCTCGGGAGCGGGAAGGAGGAGAGGGGGGAGGGTGGCAGATTTGCCAAAGTGCCCGGGGGAAGGTGGAGAGCTGGTAGCTGAAGATCAGATGCAACCAGAGGCTGCACGCTGAGACAGCAGCCTGCCCCGTTAGCTTTATTTTAGCACCTTGGCTGGTGGGCTGGCAGCAGGTGAGGAATGATGTCAAACTGACATAAGAGCGGATGCTGCGACGTGGAGAGACGGGAGAAATATGTTTCCCTGCTTAAACGAGCAGCGAGACACTGGGGACTGAACGGCCTGGGAAGACTCAGCATTTCCCCCTCCTCGCTTCTCCCCCCCGACAGACGACAACCGTTACCCTCCCTCTGCGGGAAGCGCTGGGGAATGGCTTCCACCCGCTTGTTCAGAGCCCCCTCTACAAAAGCAAGACCTCAGCTTAAGAAAAAAATACCCGAGGAAGAACTTCTACAAGAAGCAGATTAATCCTCCTCGGTGGCTGCCAGCAGCCTGCCCACGCTGCCAGCAGGAGCCCAGCGCCACGCAGGTATCGCCAGCCAGCTTCGCTCGCAGGCACCCAGCAGCTCAGCGCCAGCATCACCCCAGCCCTGCCCAAGCGTCACCGCCTGCTCCGGCCTGGCAGGAGCCCTCCCTCGCGCTGGGGTCACTGCTTTGGACCCACCGGACCCTCCAAAGTCCCTCCAGCATCCGAAGGTGCCCGCAAGCAGCGCGCCAGCTCGCCCGCCGACGCAGCCGGATCCCTCGCGTTGGTGTGATTTACACCACATCAGCACATCTCGCTAACGCCGAGGAGGAGGGAGCTGGAAGGGCCGCGGCTCGCCACAAACAACAGGGTTTGGGACCAGTTCTGCTTTTCGAAGAGGTTCAAAGGCAGAGCACAACCTTACGGCAGAGACGGGGGGGGCTGTCTCCGCTCCCCGCGACCCAGCAGCGCCAGCCGCCTTCTTTGCTCCCCGTCGCTTACCCCGTCACCCCGTCCTCCTCTGCAGGAGCTGGCTCACGTGGGGACAGAGCCTTTGCAGAGACAACCAGACCTCAGTGCAGGCAAAGGACATCTGCCAAACCTAAGAGATCACAAAGGACTGCACAGGCCTTTTTATAAGTCCATTTTTAGCTGCAAAGGGGCCGATTAACATCAGGAAGGAGCTCTGAGCCTGCCGGGGCGATGAGGAACCTCGGCACCCATCCTTACACAACGCTCTGCAAATTCGTTTTAGGTTTGAGGAGGAGGCTGCACAAAGAAATCCACATGTATGTGCACGGCCTCCAAGAGGAGAGATTAAGGCGAGGCTTTCCGAATCCTCCTCTAAACCGCCCCAGTCTCGTTGCGATGCGCACACACAAAGGCAGGCGTGCGCGCGCTCCCGTGTTTTCTCAAGCAACCGCTGCTCCACCTACGCTCTCCGTCAAGCCGGGGTATTACTGATAGATCCCATCTCCCACTCAGAAGCAAGCTGGGCGCAGCAGGTTTTACAGGTACACAAGAAAGCAGCGCGGGGATTCCTCCCGTTCCCTCGCGCTGCCCGATCCTCCCTACAAAAAGAAGCTTTAAAAACAAAATAAAACCAGAACGCTAACACCCAGCTATCAGCAAACACCGGTGGCTACAGAAAAGCAGGGGTAAAATCCATCGTGCACTGACCAGCCGCCAGCAAATGCCTCGGGGTCAGCAGAAGAACCCGCTGGGTTCTCATATACCGTGCATCAGGTCATCCAAATACCGCGGAACTACAAGTCACTGTCGGTTTGTCCTACGCATGCTCCAGAGTCCCTAATTCAAAGGAAGCTTTTCCAAACGGGCACGTTTGGGGTCAGGTTTGGGGCAAACCTTCAGCATTTCCGAAGTATTTCAGCATCCAAAAGGTTTCCTGCCACAAGAGGGAAGCGAGCCCGGCCAGGTGGGGAAGGACGCCCCACGCCGCCTGCACGGGGTAAGGATGGGGGACAAGACAGATTCATCACAAATAACTAGGGGAACTCAATCAGCGTCAATGTGGCAATCAAGGAAGATACATGGAGTGCAGGGAGACAGATGGTTGTGCGCATTTATTTTTCTTTGATAAAAATGGTATGCAAATTACACAGCCATGGAGGCTCTTGGGAAAATATCACCCTGCTGGTCCTTGGGGAGTTTCTTGGAGAGTCATAACATTCAAACACACCAAAATGGAGGGAGGGGGGGGGGGACGAGGGATGGATCTAAACCGGGAATAACATGAACTTCAACATTTTCCAGTGAAGCGAAAAGATTGTTAACGTATTTTTTTTTCAATTTCCTTTTTTGTTTTTACACTTTCAGGAACGAGCCTACTGAGCACACGAGTCAACAAACCCCTGCCACCACCGCGCGAGAACTACATCGCTCGGGCAAAAACACACCTTTCGAACACGTTCTTCTACACGGCACTTTCAACTCAAGTTCAAGAACAGCAAGCCTGATCCCCGAAGGCATCGAGGCTCCTTTACACCATCCCAAGAGCGTAAAGAGGCCATACTTCATCAGTCATTTTCATGCACGTTAGCCCTCTACCAGGAGATCAGAGGCACCTGTACGCGAGGGACACAGGCTCAGTTCATCCAATGGAACATTAAGACAAACGACATCAGAAATTTCCAGGTCATTTCAATTTTTCTTTTGATCCATTCCCAATAAGATGCTGGGAGAAATAACCAAAACCCAAACGTGGCTCAAGTTTTAAATATTTGCCTGAAAGGAGGGCTGGGGGAGGGAATCATGTACAGTTAAAATCAAGCTACTCAAAACACAATCATTCAGGTAAGTAACTAGAAGTATCGCCTCTACCATCTAGAGAGAGAGAGAAGAGTGTCTGAGACAGAGGGCATATTTAGGAAAAAATACACATCTGAAGTCTCTGTGGCCACGATGAGAACTGGAATCCACATACAAGCCAGTTAAAGAGCATTTCAACATGAAATCTTAACTTAGTAGGAAGGTCAGGGGTTAAGCTGTTTCTTTTTGTTTTAAATACATGGACAGCTGTCAGATATGAAAATGATGGTGGGCTTTCCTGAAAGATCCCCCTGTGCATGTGTATGGATGCATGTGCTGACATCTGTGGGGCAGCATGACAAGAGTTTAGGAAGGCTGGGAGCCCAGCAGTCTCTCAATAGCTGCATTGATGTCTCCACCAGTGGCTATAAGCGCCTGGAGGTTGGCCTCACGATTAATGAAGCCCATGGCGTTCAGCTGCTCCAGCTGCTGTTGGAATCGCACTTCAGGACTCTGCGCCTGCAGAGGGAAAGGACAAAGACCTTAGAGTCAGACAGCAGAGAGCAACAGCAACACGGGCAGGGCCAGCGACGGCGGCTGAGCGGGACCCTGAGCTCAGCTTTAGGGGTACTGAAATACGCCAGGCTCCCCACATCGCCGAAATACTCCCCGCATCGCCACGGGCTTTGGCACAGCAGCCACACTGCACACGGTTAGTCCAAGTTCTGTACCTACGGTGAGGGCAGCACTGCGAGGAGAATCCCTGCCACTCTTAGCTTCAAACCTGCGCAAAGGGTTACCACACCCCAAAGAACCAGCCAGCCCGAGACACCAAACCCGGCATAAAGCACCACAGCCAAGAGAAACCTGTTGGGGACCACATCCCTAGAGTGGGAGGGGGACGATCCGAACATCCTCTAGCTCACCCTGGAGATGTCCCTCCCCAGAAAAGTATCGGCATGCAGCTGGGCATTACATACTTGAGAGCTTCCTCCGGCCAGCAGCTGGATCATCTGCTGCATGAGCTGCTGTTGGGGGTTACCACCCCCAGCTGGAGAGGCACTGGCCGGCGTTGAAGCGGAGGGAACGGGGTTCTCCGGGATTGTGCTTCCTCCTGTGGAGGACGGGGGCATTCGAGGCATGCCGAAGGAGCCGAGGCTGCAGAGGAAGGGAGGGCACGCTCAGAGGCAAGCTGGCACTTCTGGGTGTCCCCCGAGTGCCGGGCAGCAGGGTAACCGGCAGGCTCTGCCAGGCTGGCCCTCGCTGAGGCCCGTACTACCGGACAGCTTTGTAAATTAAACTGGCTGCGTCTGTACCCTGGTCACACACGGTGCTGGGAGTACGCAATCCTAACAGAGGCGCAGGCCTGAAAGGAACTGCAGAGACTGAACGTGACCCACGCTGCCAGAGGAGAGAGGGCCTGCGGGCTGCCGGCAGACCAGTCCGCCCCAAAGCACCCACCCAACCTTGTGGCTGCGCATCTCAGACTGCTCTCCAGAGATAAAATTCTTGAGTTCAGCCAATACCGAATACAGCAAACAAAAGACGAAGGAGGGACCAAGTGGTTTCCAAACCTTGTCTCCAAAAAGAAAAGGTCAAGGACTTCCCCGCGTGAAGTACAAACAAGCAGAAAGTGCTAATTAGCTGGAACGCAGAGAGGCCTGCAGGCGCACACATACACAGACAAGTCCCCATGACAGAGAGCCCTAAGCAGATCTCCTCGATGAATCAACAGCTAGTTTGCCTGCTGCTATCAAGCATGTCATCTCTGCCTGCAGAAACCCACTCCGAAGCGCTCTTTACCTTGGCACTAGTCCTGGGGCCTCCGTTTGCAGCGTCTGGAGTCCCTGCTGGATTTGGAGGAGCGCCTGCATGGCGCGGGGGTTGGTGAGAATGGAGAGGGAGTCTGGGTTCTGCATCTGGGAACAAAGGCAAAAAAAGACACAGCGGTACCAAACAGCGAGAGCTTCGGCAGCCAGAGATCCACCAGCTTTAAATCCGAACAACGATTAGCACAGAGCTTCGCCTCTCGCCCTGCAGCCAGAGCAAACCTGCGAGTCTGGTTCCTCCTTCAAGTCTCCAGACTGCAGGGCTCATCATCTACAGATACTCAGAGAGTTCAGATCAAATTTCCTAAATGAACTAGGTGAATCAGATTAGAACTGGGGGCCCATGCCTTTGGAATTAAAGTGATTTTATTTGATTTACCTGAGTGAACCAGCTGCTCTAGCACAATTAGCTCGTTTAATTTTTGTAACCTCATTACAGTGAGAGGCTGTCCACACAGGGGTTTCATGTAGCTTAACTAGTCTAATTCGAAGCCCACCTTTAGGTAGATTACTTAATTTAGATTGCCTCGTCTAAATAAGCTCTTCCTTTCTCTCTCCCCTGTGCAAACCCCTTTCTTTCACAGCCCAGACCACCCGAGCCCACATGCTTCCTCATCCACTTGACTAAGCAGCCGAGCTACTCCCTCTCCTACAGAGGATGGAAAAGCTCTGGAGCCTGGGGGCCGAGAGCAGCACAGGGCCAGACAGGGGCCTTTACCTGCTGCAGGAAGACAGGGAGCTGAAGGCGGAGCTGTTCTTGAAGCTGTGGATTCCCAGCAAAGAGGGGGACATTTACCATGATCTAGCAAGAGACAGCACACGTAGGTAGGGTCAGAGGGTTGCTGCCACTGGCTGTTAAGCCCTACATAACTAAGCCATGAAGAACAAGTCAGTCATGCCCCTGTCTCCCTCCCTGGGCTTTTCAACACGTTCCCCTAATGCTAATGGGGACTGAAACAGGACAGCTCAATTCCTGGCAACAGTATTGAACAGGGACCACTTGGCCAGGGGAAAAAGAAGGCTCATTCCCATGTCCCTTTGAAAGCCACTTTTTTTTCTTAGGGGCTCTGCTAAGACACAGGGTTCAGTACTGCGACTGCCTTCAAGCTACCAAAAAACACAACGAAACTGTCTACATTCACTCAGCTCTCTGGTTTTTGCAAGAGGAAGCACTCCAACCACAGAAGCAGATCACAAGCATTGTGCTCACGGCCAGCCTGACAAGAGAAGACAACTGTAACACTTTTACCTGTGCTGCAAAGTCTGGGTTCTGAGCAAGAGTTTGCATCATGCTCCGCATATAAGGGGCAGAGATCATGTTCTGCATCAGCTGAGGGTTTTCAGAAATTTGCTGCAGGAGGCCTTGCATCTCTGGGCTGTTAAACATGCCTGCAAGGGGAAAGGGAAGAGAAGAGAAAGGAAAACCTGAGTGCTGCCTGAAATACAAGACGACATATAACACCAATGCCTTTACTTCATCCCCTGGCTAACAGGGAATATCGCTGTGGACAGCAATGGTAGTGCTTTGCTTGCCGCTCCCCCATGCCCTCGAGGGCTGCAGGGACCTCAGGGTAACCCTCCGACAGGCACACATTTGTGCTTGCAGCCAGGCTAGATTCATTCATTTGGAGAGCAGCCACTGGCAGGCACTCAAATGCCAGAGGAAACCGCCCTCCAAGGAAGCGTGGGTGACCTCTTCAGTCAGCAGCACCCTCTGGTTCCTCTCTTGGTTACGTACCAGCCCCAATGCTAGCAGCATTCAGCCCAAAGGGGTTGGATACAGTCGGTGTGCTTTGGGTCGTTGCTGAGCCGGTGCTCCCTTCGCTGCTGGGTGCCTGGCTCTGGGAAGCAGGGGGCGTGGGGCTCCAGGGGTTCGGTAACGGCTCTCTGTTCTCCGTCCGCAAAGGCTGAGAGCTTGAGCTATCAGAATTCCCCGTCAAGGAAGAGAAAGGATTGTTGCCAAACTAGGGAAAAAGAAAAAAGAAATAGCCGTAATCAGTGAGCCCCAGTAGAGAACGTCAGACTAACCCCACCACTGTGTGAGCTAGGGAACAGCCGATCATATTCATCCAGGCCCAGAATTTGCTAAACACACGCCATAATTTGCCTCCTGAGAAATCTGTAATCCACAACACACCTCGGTCAGAAAATCACCAGGCTCAAGAAGTGGCCACAGCCCTAGATTTGGCTCCCAAATGCAGGCCTTCAAAACATCCATGTAAAATCAGCACCCGGACATACCAGTAGGTAATGCTAGACTGGAGTATGTCTGCACGGCCTTTTGCAGACAGACCTGTGCTCACTCCTCCTGCGCTTCAAGCCAGCTGGATCTCAGCCAGCTCCAATCCAAAGGCGTCAGGCTCCAGCTAATACAGTAAGCCGGGCTGAGAGCAGAGGGCTGCGCTAACGAAGCTATGGGGCCTTTGCATCGGCAGTGGCTGGCATCCAGCCTGCTTGGAGACCAAAGGAGGGAGGGCAGGTCTCTGCTCAGATACACCGAACCGCGTAATAAAACCGGATGACGGGCACTGCCCAACATTCTCATTCATCATCTAGAGCAGGAGGGGTTAACAGCCACGCTTGGGGAAGGCTGCCCCGTTAACACAGGGGTCGGGGAAAGAGCCCTTTCCCATACTCAGCACACTGCAACCCACTAACGGGATTTCAGTCCGTACCTGCTCCCTGGCTGCACTAAACATGGGCTCCTGGATGTCCGTGTACATCCGGCGCAGGGCGTTGTATCCTCCTGGAATGCTCTCGAGGTTACTCAAAGCACGGTCCTGGTTCCGCATCATCTCCTGCATCATGGCAGGGTTACGAGCCAATTCCATTGTCTGGGAGAAGGAGGAAAACATGGAAAGCTCAGGCCCATGTGCACCACGGGAAGGCCGGAGTGGATCAGAATTAGCAGCCCAGCGGTATTCTACTGATCTACCAGCCAAGCACTGAAAGAGTTAAATCTCAGCTCCCAGAAGAAAGAGTATAATTAAACCCGTTTCACAGCCAGAGAGCAGAGAGATCATTTATCCAAGCAAAGAGAGCCCAGGGATCCTGGCTCCTCCCATCCTTGCTCAGCTCTCTTCCTTCTCAACCTCAATTCAGCTGGATGAGATTGTTTTGTTTCTAAGCAGTATCAGGACATCCAAACATTTAACACCCATATGTTCCCACTCAAAGTAGATGGACTGCATTCAAAAACTGAGAAGGTGGAAGAGATTGGATCCTTCCCATTTCAAGAAAACCCACAAATTCACCCTCTCCAGACTTCCGATGGGTCTCCCTGCACAAAGAACATCCAGATCTCGTTTAAGTACGGACCATTCACAATTTAGTCCTGCAACTCTGGAATTTCGTGTATGGCCGACACAGTTGAAAGAAAGATAACCAAGAAGCAGATGGAAACTAGGCTCGTTCAGCAACGAGCCAGAAAGACCTCCTGACAAGTCTTCCTGGGGGAACAGCAGAGTCCTGTCAAAGGCTATTTAACACTCAGGCTCTCACTCATCCCTTATGCTTCCCTTCCGATGAACCTTCGGTCTTCCAGATAGACAGTCCTCTAGGGCGTGGGTCCTCTCTGTTCTGGGACTGTACAGAAAATTGAGACCTCTAGGATCCCGGCCTACGACTAGTGCTCTCCACTGACACAGGTAGTAAAATACTGACTGTACAGCTCTGTAGCCTATACTTAATCTATCAAGAGAACGAGAGAGAAACAAAAAGCTTTCACAGTAGCTTCGCTTCTCCATGACTGCTTTTACTCCCCTTGCTGAATCAGAACACAGTAGCCTCGTATTCAGCACGCTAGGATGATCCCATCATCCCTTTTTTGCCCAACACCTGATGGATTCAATAGCCCTGAAAGGGAAATAAGAGTTGCAAGTATGTGGGTTGAGTAACGAGTATTCAGATAACTCAAGACCACCATCTGTTTGTGGGGGGCTTACAGCAGGAAGGAAGAGATGTCTAAAAAATCACTGATCTGGCATTCACACACTCCCTTTGGAGAGCAGACACTGGAGCTGGTCCACAAAGATTCTCCTGAACATGCTTTAAACAGGCCCTGGCCTGCTGACTCACCTGCCTCATGAGCTCCGGGTTATTCAGCATGTGGCTTATCTCTGGATTTCTCTCCATGAGCTGCTGCATCTGGGGATTGGCCATGATCATCTGTCTCATGAGGTCAGGGTTAGACATCATGTTCTGCACCAAGGGATTCTCCATGATCTGAGACAGCATCTCTGGGTTGGACATCAGCTGCCGCTGCATCTGCTGCTGGAGCTCCATGAAGTTGGCAGAGCCCATCCCAAGGTTGCCCAGCCCAGTGATGCCACCAAAGCCAGCTGGAGAGGGAACAACACACGGGGAGAGAGGCGTGAGTCAGTAACTGTCGGCAGCTGCAAAAAGAGGACAAGCACGTCAGCTGAGCTGCACCCACACGAATCTAGGGGTATCCTATATTCCTACGGCAGCCAACTCTGAGGGAGGACACCCCCTACACATGCTTCAACAAGGGCCTCGGCATTATCCTGAGCAGGGAAACTGAGGTACGCTGGTGGAAACGACTCATGCAAAGCCTACAGCAAGCAGAGATAACTGCAGGGGTCAAGAACTCCTTGGTCTAATCCTAGGAAATTCTTCTTTTGGGCCACACCTTCTCACAGCCGTCACTTACACAGGATGGATGTAGCACTATTAGGGCCTCCGTCTCCAGGACCTCCCATGGTCCCTGACCCACTGCTCCGTCTGCTGCCGCTCCCTGTGTCAGAACCGGCGCTGCTGGATGTGGAAGGCTGAGACGGGGCAGCAGGAGAAGAAGGGTTTGCAGTGGGGGCAGAAGCAGCATTGGGGGCAGAAGCAGCAGATGTTGAATCTTGGACCCTGCGAAGAAACAAAAGAAGGCATTAAACTCGTGAGATTCAGGAACGGTGAGCAGAGGCCTCTGTGGGGGACACAGGACAGTGCACCCCACACCGACCGAGCCTCCCTTTGCGCCTCTTGTCCCCACAGCAGCCAGCCCTGGCTGCTTCCATTCCTGCCTGGACGGATGCACAGCTGTGCTCCCAGATGCCTTCCATCTGCTGGAATCTGCCTCCCAGCCTGATGCATAACAGCCCCGGATATTTTATGCTGGCCCACACAAAGTGGCTTGACTGGTCTTACCCTGAGTTGTATGTAGCTCTTCCTTGAATCGCACTGAACTATTTACCTCAGCTATATCCTTGAGCAATGAGTTTGCTCCAAACAGGAAAATCCTCCTGCTGCTCCCACAGAAACCACAGGAGGTTACAGCAGGGCTAGCGCATGGGGTAAACAAGAATCTGCTTTTCTGCAAATCCTCCCATGCACTGAATATTCCTATCAGTGCTCCTGGGGGCAAAATTAAGTATCAGCATTGCTCTACAGATAGGGAAACTGAGGCACGAGGCAACCAGCATCTGCCCCATGAAGCTACAGAATGTTTCTGGCCGGCTGGGCTATGAATTCACATCTCGCCACACCTTGCACACAAGGCTTCTCCGTCCAACACAAGTTGACTAGAGCTTCTTTTAATACACACGTGCAGACACTGCGCCATAAGCCACAGCGGAGCAGATGCTGGACATGGGCTTTATTGAATAAACCAACCCAAGCTAATACCTTGTAATCACAGTTCCTCCTTAGGCTTTTTACAGGAATTTGAAAGAGAACATTTAAAGATTCTCTGAAGCAGCTGCAGTCATGACAGTTGAGTCCTGGACTAGTGCTGAGGAGCTTTCACATGAAATTAGACCACAAAACTCACTTTACTTGCCTCAAATAATGCCATTATGCCACTGACAAGTAAAAAAGAACAAACATTTCCTGATTATTTTTTTTTCCAAACCAAGAAAAAGTCCTTTCTCTAACTCGTTTTCCTTTTTCACTCTTATTCTAGGACTTTAAAAATCAAACCTGAAGGTCCCTGTCCACTTTCCAGACTCACCTGACTGCTGCTGCTGAAAAGCAGCAGCCACTGAGAGGGAGGCAGAGAGTGCGGAAACAAAGCAAAAAGGAAGCTGAACAAAAAAGGAAGAAGGAAGCTGGAGAAAGGTCACTTGGTTTCTCGCAGCACAGGAAGAGGCTGTAATGTCTTCAGTAAGCACTTATCTATGACT
The DNA here is from genome assembly GCF_964199755.1 of Larus michahellis. NCBI lineage: Eukaryota > Metazoa > Chordata > Aves > Charadriiformes > Laridae > Larus > Larus michahellis. The sequence continues at coordinate 3,686,136 of NC_133919.1, forward strand.
ATTATAGCAGGGGAAAAAAAAAATGAGCAACCCGGGACAGCTCTCTTGTTTACCCTTTGAAATGGTTCACAAGTACCGCCAGTTTGCTGTGGAGACAGTGGTAAACAGCATCAGGCTATCAGGCTACCTGGAGATGCACAATCCAGAGAGAGGCCTCCTGCAGAAGCTGACAATACACTTGCTTGTCTTTGCAAAAAAAAGAGAAGGGGGGGGATAAAAAAAGCAGTAATCTTGACTAAGCCAGTAAGGCAGCTCTCCCAAGGGACAGCAGAACCGCACAAAGAGACACAGCCCCACTAGCTCACTGGGAGTCCCATCAGACTGCAGCAGGGAGCCCGAGAAACAGTTGCAAAGGGGGTTTCGAGATCAACGAGACACGGCTGCGCCTGAAGTATACCAACCGTTCCCAAGAGCCTTCCGTGCCCGCTACTCCATCGGGCAGCACTGGGAAAAGCCTGCAGGACCTTGCGGTCAATCCTGCGTCCCTTTCTCAGGCCAAGCTACACGGTGTAGATGGACATAAGCGAGCCGTGTCCAAGCTGGGAGCCACCCCAGGGTGTGCCTGCAGTACTATACTTGACCTAACAACCACACCGCTGCGTGCACGTGGTCATACATCCCGAGCCTCCGCACACTCCCACTGAGGTGGAGCACCCACCTGTCTGCACCTGCCCATGCAGACATACTATAGGTACCACACAGAAACACCACTCTGCCCTACAGTTAGTGCTCTGTACGTGCAGCATGCCTCCCGTGGCACCCAAGAGAGCGTGAGCACAGGCTCAGAGCAGAGAATACGACAGGAAGCAAAAGAAAAACTGGGTATTGGTTTCAACTTCAACACTAATTCATTGTGAAAGTAATTTCAGTTAACAGCACCTTATCTTTGTTAGACCTAGTATCAAGTTCCAATGGGTTCTTTCACGATTACTAAATTATAAAGGCTCAAAATACGCAAAGCCACATACACGAGTTGTGTTAAAGAAGAGTCAACTCCCTCAGGTACTTGCCACAAACTTACAGCACCGTGTAACCTACGGAAAAGACAGGGCAAACGATAAACGCCACAGCTGCACAGCAAAGCCGTGGCAGGGAGAGCGCCTGGGAGAGTTCTCCTGCCAGATCACCGCTGCCAGACTCACACGCACCCCAAAACCGGCACTCAGGCCTCACGCAAGTACTCCGCTTCAGTCGCCAACCGCGCAGAAGTGCTCCACCACCATTTATCCGCATCATCCATTTATCCTCAGCCCCCCCAAGACGAAACAGCTTCTTACTTCTGTGGAGTCTTAATGACCAAGTGTACAGTCAGCCCATCTTTGATCCCATGTTGATTCAACGTGTCTCCATCCTTCAGGATCTTCCCAGCAAAGATCAGAACCAGCTGATCCTGTTTGGCTTTAAACCGCCTGGAAATCTCTTCTTTGAACTGAAAAACAAACAAAAGCATTTTTCAGGCAAAGGACCGAGACCAGAAATTTAAAGCTAATACTCCAGATATTACATCCACTATGCAAACGGCATAAGGAACTGACAGTCCTCCAGTACCTCACCCAAAAGCAGCCCATGCAGGTACCAATTCAGTCACCAGTTGCTGAGGATGTCTGAGGTGTTAAGAAAAAAAAAACCAACACAAAGACAAGCTCTGCATTTACATAATGCCGAGTAAATTTCTGAAAGAATAGAAAGATTACCTCACGAAGAGGTGAAGGCTTCCAAAGCCAGACCAAGTGTGTCTCTTAGGTCTAATCCAAATACACCATTTATCCTCTGAATGACTGAACTTTTTTTTTTTTGTCTCTGCTCATTTGATTTTTTTTCCTAAGGAAAGCCCAACTCTGATTTAATACAGGACAGAGCTCTATGCAAAAGGGAACAATCCTTTATCAGCCAATGGAAATAAACTAGGTCTTCTCCAATTCCTATTTCTGCAACTGAATTCCCTATGAGCATGCCACGCCACGTAACACGGACACCTCTTCTTTACTCTGTGATGGGGTGGGATTAACACCTGCCAATACGATTGTCATTGCTAGCCCAGCTGGGACATTTCCAACCTGAACTGTACGGAAAAAGCCCTGCGTTTGGAAGCCACAAACTAGAGGAAATCAGAGGGAAAGGCCAGGATGGAAAGAGAAGCACACACCTGCCCCAGAGGAGCTCACAGCCTTCACACTAGAAGCCTCAAAACCAGTGTCTGGGAGAGCGCAGCCCTGACCCCAGGTCATCCTGGTCACAAAGCTTTGTGCCCTCCTCTGCACAAAGCCCGTCACTTAACATCACACTTATACCCACAGGCTCTCAGGAGCCAACCGAGAAGGAGCAGGAGGGCCACACGTCCTACAGCCCCTGCCTACCCCACAATTCTGCTCCCCACAGATCTCCGTCAGGTCCTTCACACCGCAACCTCGTGCCCTACACCCCAGATCAAAGCATGCAGCAAGCCACGAAGCCGAAAGCCGTGCTGATGACACCTTGTCCCAGTGGGCACAGCCACTTCCACCAGCGCTTGAGCCAGGCCTTGCAAATTCCAGCCCCCTCCCGCTTGCCCCATGCCACCGTGCCCTGTGAAGCTCCCTCGCAGGAAGGGCTGATGTTCCCTTTCCTCTGCTCCATCCAACCTTTGACCCAAAAGACTTGCCCAGCCCCCCTCCTCTCGCCCGAGGGATCTGCCTCCCAGCGTCCAGACCCACACCACCAGCTGCTTCCCCCCAGGCAGCCTCAAACACACTCCTCCAGCTCTGCCCCCAAAGCCACTTCTCCCCGTTGCGGCAACCTTCCCAGACCAACTGCTCAAGGAACACCTTCCCTCCAGCACCCCGCGCAGCCCAGCGCGCAGACCGAGCCCCCAGACCCCCACCCCAATCCTTCACAGCCCTCTCCCCACAGCCACCATCCACCCCAAAGCTCCCTTCCCCATACAGCCACTCTCCAAGCCCCTCACCCCCCATCCCATCCACGAACCCTCCCACATATTAGCCCAGCACCATCCTGCCCCCTCGCCACCGGGACTGTCCCCATCCCAAGTGTCACCTCCCCACTCAAAGCCCCCCGCCAAGCCCCTGCCCTCACCCAGGTCTCCCAGCTCCCCCCGAGCCTGGCTCCCACAAGGCCCCAAAGGCCAGGAGTGCCCCCCAAGCCCCCCCAGCTCCACTGCCAACCCAAATCCAGGTCTCCCAAAAGTCCTCCAAGTCCCGCTAGCCCTCATCTCCAACCCAAAGCTGTGTTCCTCCAATTCCAAGGGCCCCCCGGCACCCGCAGTTCCCCTCCAAAGTCCTCCCCGCCTGCCTAAAGCCAGGTCCCTCCCCCAAAAGCCCCTGCATTCAGATCCCTAGTCCTTTACTCCCCGCAACCGCAGGCCTCCCCGGGTCCCCTCACCCCACCAAAACCAGGCCCCTCCAGGCCCCCTCAGCCCCTCATCCCCACAAAACTAGGCCTCTCCAGGTCCTCTCAGCCCCTCACCCCGCCCCCAAAACCAGGCCCCTCCAGGTTCCCCCAGCCCCTCACCCCAAAGCCAGGTCCCCTCAGCCCCTCACCCCAAAGCCAGGTCCCCCCAGGTCCCCTCACCCCAAAGCCAGGCCCCCCTCGCCCCTCCACACCCCCCTAGGCCCGCCCCCGCCCCCACCTCGCGCACGGAGGCGCCGTCCGCGATGACGATCTCCTCCTTGTCCTTAGGGGTCTTCACCGTGACGCGGATGAGAGCCCCGCCGGGGCCGCCCGGCCCCGCCTCGCCCTCCCCGCCGGGGCCGGGCCCGCCGCCGCCGCTCGGCTCCGCCATCTTCGCCGCCCGCCCCGCCAGCCCGGGCCGCCACCAGAGAGAGGCGGCGCGCGCCGCCGCGCGAGAGAGCGGCGCTCCGGCCCCCCCCCCCCGCCCCCGCGCCGCCGCTTGCGCCCCCTGGCGGCCCGGCGGGGACCTGCTGCAGCGCCCCGAGCGGGGCGGGGGGGGGTGTTAAAGGGGCAGGGAGGGGGCAGCTGCCTGCCGTGCGGCCCCCCCAGCAGCATCCCCAGCGGCTCCCCCGGGAGACCGATCCGTCCTGCACCCCCTCCTAGTAGCTGGCTTCAGCCTGGACCCCCCCTGGGTTAGCTGGGTCTGTCCCGCACCGCGCCCCCCCCCCCCCCGCCCCCGCCTTATTAGCTGGCCCTAGCCTGGATCCCCCTCATTAGCAGGGCCCGTCCTGCACCCCCTTCATTAGCTCGGTCCATCCTGCAACCCCCTTATTAGCTGGCTGCAGCCTGGATCCTCTTGGTCAGCTGGATCCATCCTTCCCTCCCAGCCTCATTAGCTGGCTCCAGGTTGAACCCCCCCTCCTTATTAGCTGGCTCCAGGTTGGATCCCCTTGATTAGCTGGATCTGTCCTGCATCCCCCTCGACCCCCCCTCATTAGCTGGCTCTACCCTGGATCCCCCTCATTAGCTGGATCCATCCTGCACCCCTCTTATTAGCAGCCTGGATCCTCTTGGTCAGCTGGATCCGTCCTGCCCCCCCCAGCCCCCCATTAACTGGCTCTACCCTGGATCTTCCTCGTTAGCCGAATCCATCCTGCACCCCCCTCATTAGCCAAATCCATCCTGCAAACCCTTCCCTCATTAGCGGGATCCATCCCGCACCCCCCCGCCGCCCCGAACCCCGGCCCCCCCATCTGTGCCCCCTCCCTTTGCTGAAGCCGCTCTAACGGCTCCATTTTTGACAGACCCCCCCGCCCCTTCACTTGGGCTAGCGGTGGGGACCAGGCCCCCTGCCGCCGTGCCACGGCCTTTCCCCGGGGCTGATCCAGGCCCCGGTGCCACCGGGGTGGCCGAGGGGTCGGTTTGGGGGTGTCCGACCGAGGGCTCAGTTCGGGGGTGTCCAGCTAATCCCCCCCCCTCTGGCCGGGCTTCCCCTTGCCTCGTCCCTCTGGGCGCGGGGGCAGCACCCCGGGGTGTTCCGGGGGCGCAGGCCACCGTCGGCGGGATGCATGGCGTCCCCGGCACAGGGACTACATGTCCCAGCGTGCTCCGGGCAGAGCATGGCCTCGCTGACGGAGGAGGCCTGCTCCGGCCTTCCCCGCCATCGCAGGGCCCGGAGCGGGGCGGCGGCGGCCATGCTGCGCCCCAAGGCCCTGACGCAGGTGCTGAGCCAGGCCAACACCGGCGGGGTCCAGAGCACCCTGTGAGTAGGGGCCGGGGCGAGGGGCGATGGGGGCGGCAGCGGTGGCCGGCTCGCTCCCGCTCCCCGCAGCGACACGCGCCTGCCAGGACACGCTGCCTTCCCTCCCTCCAACCTCCGGCCCTGGAAATGGCCCCCCGGGGCGCTGAGGGGCCCGGCCAGGGCTGTGCACGGTGCTGGGGCCCATGCACGGGGCGTGATGGATGGTGCTGGGGCCGTGCAGGGTGCACGGTGCTGGGGCCCATGCACGGGGCGTGATGGATGGCGCTGGGCCACGCACAGTGCTGGGGCCGTACACGGTGTATGATGCACGGTGCTGGGGCCACGCAGGGCGCGCGGTGCTGGGCCATACACGGTGCACAATGGACGGTGCTGGGGCTGTGCACGGTGCACAATGGATGGTGCTGGGGCTGTGCATGGCGCACGGTGCACAGTGCTGGGACCATGCACGGTGCCGGGTCTATACATGGTGCTGTGCTACGCGCGGTAGCAGGACCATTCAGGGTGCTGGGACCATTCAGGGTGCTGGGACCATGCAGGGTGCACGGTGCTGTGCACGGTGCTGTGCACGGTGCCGAGCCTGTGCACGGTGCACGATGGATGGTGCCGGGCTGTGCATGGTGCTGGGCTGTGAACGGTGCCGGGGCTATGAACGGTGCTGGGACCGTGCACGGTGCACGATGCATGGTGCCGGGACCAAGCACGATGCATGGTGCCAGGTGCATAGCGCACGGTGCTGGGGCCATGCAGGGCGCATGGTGCTGAGCACAGTGCCAGGGCCATGCACGACACACGATGGACGGTGCTGGGGCCATGCATGATGCACGGTGCTGGGGCCATGCACAGCACACGATGGACGGTGCTGGGGCCATGCACAATGCATGGTGCCGTGGCCATGCATGATGCAGGGTGCTGGGGCCGTGCACAGTGCCGGGGCCACGCACTCTGCGTAGCGCATGGTGCCGGGGCCATGCACTGTGCACGATGGACGGTGCTGGGGCCATGCACGGTGCTGGGGTCGTGCACAGCGCACGATGGGTAGTGCTGGGCAGTGCATGGTGCACGGTGCTGGGGCCACGCATGGTGTCAGGACTCGTGCGTGGTGTCGGGGCTGTGCACGGGTGCCGGCGCCACGCACGGTGCTGGGGCTGTGCATGGCGCTGGGGCCATGCGTGGTGCTGGGGCCGTGCCGGTGTGTGGTGCTGGGCGGTGCGTGCTGCATGGAGCTGCGTGGTGCCAGGACTGTGCGCAGTACCCAGTGCCGGAGCCATGCACGGTGGTTGCCCGCCAGGCTCGTGCCCGGGCTGCAGCCGGCACCGCAGGCCCACCACGCTGCCCTGCTCAGGGTGGGGGCACCCCGAAGCTTCCCGGCTTTGAAGCCCCCCACCCCCTGCCCAAATCCCCTTCAAACCTGGGGCGTCCTGGGTGGGGGACTGGGCTGGGGCTTTTGCTCTGCCCCCGGCATGCAGCAGGGTCTGGTGCCCCACTGGGTTTAGAGGCACCAATTCGCCCCCCCCCCCCCCCCCCATTTCATTTCCAGGCTCCTGAACAACGAGGGGTCCTTGCTCGCCTATTCGGGCTACGGGGACACTGATGCCAGGGTCACCGCGGCCATCGCCAGCAACATCTGGGTGGCCTACGACAAGAACGGGCACCAGGCGTTCAATGAGGACAACCTCAAATTCATCCTCATGGACTGCATGGTACGTGGGGCTGGGGGCTGCCGTCCCCTCCCCAGGCAGCCGGGCACCGCCGTGGCCCTGGGGGTCCCCCGGGACCCTGCGGGCCGTCCCTGCCAAGGCGGGGGTGCGACGGGTGCTGTTTCTCCCTGGGCAGGAGGGGCGAGTGGCCATCACGCGGGTGGCAAACCTGCTGCTCTGCATGTACGCCAAGGAGACGGTGGGATTTGGGATGCTGAAGGCCAAGGTAACGCCGGTGGGGAGGGGGCCGGGGGCGGGGGGCACAGGGCTGCATCCCTGCTGTGGGGTGGGAAAGAGCTGTTGAGGAGGATGAGGATGGGAGTGGTGGAGGAAGCTGCCGTGCCTGGGACACTCCTGGGACAGAGTCCTCCTTGCAGAGGCTCCTCCGTCCCCTGCGCCAGCCCAGGCGCCGCACCACACCTTTTTAGGCTCTAAAAGGAAATAGAAATGAAAACGAGCGCACGGGCGGGGTGTGCGCACGCGGGTGGCACCGTCCAGCCGGGCCCCGCTCACGCCGCTCCCCGCTCGCAGGCGCAGGCGCTGGTCCAGTACCTGGAGGAGCCGCTCACGCAGGTGGCCGCATCCTGAGCTCGCGTCGCAGGGCTCGCACCTGCCGCCGCCCAAACGCCGTTTGCTTCGACGCCGTCACCGGTGCTGAGGGTGCGGGGGGGTAGGGGGGGGTGAGCAGCCCCACGGGCATCTTGGAGGTCGGTCCTGCTTTGGCGCGGCCTTTAAAAATAAGGTGGGGGGAGCGAAAAAATGGGTGGGGAATAAAAGTGTGTCTGATTCTTGTGTCCTTTTGTGTCTCGTGTGAATAAAAGGAGGAGCTGGGGCGGGGGGGGTCATGCCGGGCTTGGGTGGTGCTTCGGGGGTGCCCGTAGGGCCACGATGGGGAAAAACAAGGCAGGGGGTGTGGGGGGTTCATGTCAAGCGGGGACAACAAAGCCCTGGCACCCCTGTCCGGCTGCGCTGGGATAGCGAGGGGCGGCGGGAGCTCCTTCGCTTCCCCAGTTTCCCCAGTTTTCACACGATGGCAGCAGAGGCGAGGGAACGCGTTCTCAGCTGGCGTGAGCCGGGGCTGGGCTGGGGGTTCTGGCCCCGCAGCCCCAGCCTGCCCCGCGCCGGCCTCGGCACCCAGGATCAGGCCCCAGCTCCTCCTCCCGTGACGGTCCCAAGGGTGACACTACCTGCCCAACCTGCGCTGCGACACCCGGTCCCACCCCTTGGGTTAACCCGTCGCGCCACGCCGCCAACCCCGCCGGCCTCGCCGTCGTCGCTCCCCCGCACCCCGCTCGCTCCCCACCGGAGAGGAAACTTTGTCCCCTCCGTCCGCTCCCTGGGTGCCCCTGGGCGCCCGTCCCGCCCTGCGCCGTCCGCTCGGTGGGAAGGAGGAAACCCGGCGGCGGCGGCGACATGGGCAGCGCCGAGGAGGATTATAACTTTGTCTTCAAGGGTGAGTCCTGGGCTCGATGTCGATCCCCCTCCCCAAACGGGATGGAGCTGGAGGCCGGGGGCTGCCTTCCCCCCCTGCCCCCCGCCCAGGGCTGCTGTGTCCCAAACTGGGATGTTGACCATCGCTGCAGCTCTGATGTGTGCAGGGAGCTGCGAAGGGTTGGGGGATCGGGGAGCAGGCACCGGCCTCGGCCACGTCCCCGGGCTGATGGCGGCGAGGTCAGGGCTAGTGAATGGCACGGGGGGCACGGGGACACCCATGCCCACCCCAATGCCACACGCGTGGGACGCCGGGCGAACGGCGGGCAGTGGGGGCTGAGACAGCTGGGGTTGAGCGTGCGAGACGTAAATACCGTGTGAGCCCATTAACCCCTGAGAGCAGCGGGCGTTTAAAAGTCATTCGGCTGCGGTGACCTGGGCGGTGGCACACGCAGAGGACACAGGGGGGGTCAAACCGGGGCTGGAGAAACGGGGGCAAGGCCTCGTGCCCACCCCCCCAGCTTGAGCTCTGCAGGTCGTTGCCTCAGCCGGGTGCTACCGGCCAGACCCCGCTGGACCTCGGTGCTCCCCTTGGGCAAGCGGAGATGGACGGGCTCCACTGTGCCACCAGTCCCGGGTGCCCACCGCAGTGGGGTGACCCGTGGCCAGGGCAAGCATGGTAGCCGTGACCCCCCCAGACAGCAGATGGGGAGCGCGGCTGGGCTCAGCCGTGAGCTGAGAGCTCATGGTGCAGGGACGGGACCCCCGTTTGCTGAAGGAGTGACGGTGCCAGGTCCTGCGTGGCCTCGGTGCCCGGGTCGGGGGGTCATCAGGCAACGCAGGACCCCCGTGCACCCCGTGCCAGCAGCTGGGGCGGTCCGGCTGCCACACGGGCAAGGCAAGGAGCTGCTGGCTGGTCTGGCTCAGGTCAGAAAGGGTTGTTTGAATTATTAAGTGTTTTGGAGCTGCCCTCTCCCCTCCCCGATGTCTCCAACGGGCTTTCTCCCTTCCGCAGTCGTCCTGATCGGGGAATCCGGGGTGGGCAAAACCAACCTGCTCTCCCGCTTCACCCGCAACGAGTTCAACCACGACAGCCGCACCACCATCGGCGTGGAGTTCTCCACCCGCACCATCCTGGTGGGAGACGCCGTGGTGAAGGCTCAGATCTGGGACACGGCCGGGCTGGAGCGGTACCGCGCCATCACCTCCGCGTAAGGACGGGATGCCCGAAATCGGGGATCCCCCCTGGCACCTGCCTGGTGATGCCCTCGTAGTTGAGCCCCACGGGGGAGGACACTGTGAGGGGTGTCCGGAGCGGGGGGTGATGGTGGGGTTCTCCCGTAGGTATTACCGGGGAGCCGTGGGTGCCCTGGTCGTCTTTGACATCACCAAGCACCAGACGTACGACGTGGTGGACCGCTGGCTGAAGGAGCTGTACGACCACGCTGAGGCCAGCATCGTCGTCATGCTGGTGGGGAACAAGACCGACCTCGCGCAGGCTCGGGAGGTGCCCATGGAGGAGGCAAAAATGTTTGCAGGTACAGGCTGGCACCCTGCCCCGGGGCTGGGGGCCTGGCGACCTCCCCGAGAGCAGGGACCCGCACCACGGCGGGCACCCTGACACCTCTAAAGGGGCTCGGAAACGGAGCCCGTGCCCTCGCCGGGGTCTGCATCGTCTCGGGGGACCCCTCTCGTTGCAGACAACAACGGGCTGCTGTTCGTCGAGACCTCGGCGCTGGATTCCACCAACGTCGAGCAGGCGTTTGAGACCATCCTGAAGGGTAGGTGCACCGACGCCGTGCTGCAGCGGGGTCCCGGGGGCCGGGGCATCGCGGGGTCCCTTACCGGGGACGCAGGGCCGGGCAGAGGATGTGCGGCGCATCTCTCCTCTGCCCTGCTCCACCTGAGCTCTTTGGGACAGGTTTCGGCGTCGTCTTTCTGGCTGGTTTGGTTTCCGGCCTTTTGCACTGGGCGTTTCGCTCTCCGCGCCCCATGGCTTTGTTCCCGCGGCCCCTGGGCATCCCCGAAGCCCCGGGGGCTCCTCCTCCCCCTGTAATCCCTGGTCCCCTTCCTGTTGTCCCGGGCTCCTGACTCAACGTCTCCAGCACCCTGCCCGACCGGCCGGGGGCACCTGGGGGCAGGGGGATGGCCAGGAGCACCTCTCCGGGAACGGCAGCCGGCAGCACCCGGGCAGGAGCGCGACGAGGTGTGCCGTGCCGTGCCATGCCATGCCATTCCGTGCTATCCTGTGGCGAGCCGTGCCGTGCCATGCCGTGCTATCCCATACTGTGTTATCCCATGCCGTGCTATCCCATGCCGAGCTGTGCCATGCCGTGCCATTCCGTGCTATCCCGTGCCGAGCCGTGCCGTGCCATGCCGTGCTATCCCATGTCGAGCTGTGCCGTGCCGTGCCATGCCCTGCTATCCCATGGCAAGCTGTACTATGTTGTGCCATGCCAAGCTGTGCCATGCTGTGCCATGCCGTGCTGAGCCATGCCGTGCCATGCTGTGCTATCCCATGCCGAGCCGTACTGTGCTGTGCCATGCCATGCTGTCCCATGCCATGCCGTGCCATGCCGTGCTGTGCCATGCTGTGCCATTCTGTGCTATCCCGTGCCAAGCTGTGCCGTGCCGTGCCATGCCGTGCCATGCCATGCTATCCCATGCTGAGCTGTGCTGTGCCATGCTGTGCTATCCCATGCCAAGCTGTACCATGCCGTGCCATGCCATGCTGTCCTATGCCGTGCCATGCCATGCCATGCCATGCTATCCCATGCTGAGCTGTACCATGCCGTGCCATGCCATGCTATCCCATGCCGAGCCGTACTGTGCTGCGCCATGCCGTGCCATTCCGTGCTATCCCATGCCAAGCTGTGCCAAGCTGTGCCATGCCATGCCGTGCCGTGCCATGCCGTGCCATGCCATGCTGTCCTGTGCTGAGCTGTGCCGTGCCATGCCGTGCTATCCCATGCTGAGCTGTACCATGCCGTGCCTTGCCATGCTGTGCCATGCAATGCCGTGCCATGCCGTGCTATCCCGTGCCGAGCCGTGCCATCCCATGCCGAGCCAGCCCAGCCCGGCATGCTGCCAGCCCCGTCCCGGGGTGAAGCACTAATCCCAGGTTGGGCAAGAGGAAATTGCCCAAGCGCAGGGTGTTCCCCGGGCACCGCGGGGATGCAGCGTGGGGGAGCCGCTCCCTTGTCACCCTCAACTCGTCCCCTCTGCTGCATAAAGGGCAAGGAGAGCCACTAACGTGCCAAGCCACGGGCCAGCGGGCGAGCAATGGGGGCCAAGCCATGGGCTAGCGGGAAAGCAACGGGGGCTGCGGGCTCGAAGCTGTCCCTGCTTCCCAGGGGGACCCTCGGGTGACGCACAGACACCCCCCCCACCACCCCCCCGGCACCTCTTGCTTTGCAGAGATCTTCCACAAAGTGCAGAAGCAGAAGCAGAGGAGCAGCCAAAGCAACACGGTGTCCCTCGGCAGCGAGAGCCCGGGGAGCACAGCTCCGGCGCAGACGGAGAAGCGCCCGTGCTGCGTGGCCCTCTGAGCTGGCCGGGCACCCCGGGGACCCCCGGGGACCCCCGCAAACCCGGGACACGCCAGTGGCGCCGAGCTGGGTCTGCCTCTGCGCGGACTCGTCTGGCCACCGGCACGGGCTGGTGTCACCCAGCCTGCGGTGCCACCCCCGTCCTGGGGCAGCGGGGACCAGCAGCCCGGGCAGTGGCCAAATTCTGCCATAAACGGTGAGAAGCGCCAGTGCCGGGAGCTCTGCTCTGTCTGCTTCGTTTTTGCCGGGCCTTGATCAGCATCACCACCGTCCCGCACGGACCCCCCCAGCCCCTCCGGACCCCCGGTGCAGAGGACTGAGATACCCCCCAGGCACCGCTGGGGAAGGAGCCAGGAGGTTCTGGCCACGATGGTGCCAGCGATGGTAGCCACTCCGATTGTGTCTGGCCCTGGGGTTGCTCCCCTGCGGCCAGCCTGTGCCACGCGCTGGGGATGTGGCGGTCCCCACAGGTCTCCGTCCCCACCGGGGACTGCTCTGGGGTCACCCCAAGCCCTAAGGAGCGAAGCGGCAGCGCTCAGCCCTCGGCGCATCTCTGTCCCCATCCCAGACACGGGACAAACGTGACGGCGGCACCCAGCGAAGGTCGCTCCCGTCCGCGGGGTGGGATGGGGCCGGTGCCCGGGGGCCCGGGAGCAGCTCCGTGCCCAGCGCAACCGGTGACGCAACCATTAAAGGACTTGCGAAATGCGGGTTTGCTGAGCTGGAATTCCTGCGTGTTTGTGGTCCCGTCCCCTGGTCCCCACCTCTGCGAAGCGCTGGAGATCGCGGTCACCCGAGCAGCCCAGCCCGATGCCACCTACGACCCCTCCCAGCCTGATGCCACCATCCCCCTGAACCCCCTCCCAGCCCGATGCTATGGCCCCCCTGTGACCCCTCACAGCCCGATGCTGTGGTCCCCCTGAACCCACCCCCAGCCTGATGCCACCGTCCCCCTGAACCCCCTCCCAGCCTGATGGCATGGTCCCCCCATGACCCCTCCCAGCCCGATGCTGTGGTCCCCCTGAACCCCCTCCCAGCCTGATGCCACAGTCCCCCCATGCTCCCTCCCAGCCTGATGCCACCGTCCCCCTGAACCCCCTCCCAGCCTGATGGCATGGTCCCCCCATGCTCCCTCCCAGCCTGATGCCACCGTCCCCCTGAACCCCCTCCCAGCCTGATGGCATGGTCCCCCCATGACCCCTCCCAGCCCGATGCCATGGTCCCCCCGTGACCCCTCACAGCCCGATGCCACCGTCCCCCTGAACTCCCTCCCAGCCTGATGCCACCATCCCCCTGAACCTCCTCCCAGCCCGATACCATGGTCCCCCCATGCTCCCTCCCAGCCCGATGCCACCGTCCCCCTGAACCCCCTCCCAGCCCGATGCCATGGTCCCCCCGTGACCCCTCACAGCCCGATGCTGTGGTCCCCCAATGCCCCCTCCCAGCCCGATGCCATGGTCCCCCCACGCTCCCTCCCAGCCCGCTGCCACAGTCCCCCTGCGCCCCCTCCCCACACAGCCTGTCCCAGCCCGTGTCCCCACGCCCTCGCTGGTTTATAGGGGACAGCTGGCGGTTTATCAGTCCAAGCCGCGACGTGGCCTCAGCCAGTTCCTGAAACCCCTCGGGAACGTGAGAATCGCTCCGGATTCTCCGCATCTTCCTCTAGTTCCGGGCACTCGCTTTCCCTTGGCCCAGCTCCCATCCCGTCCCCGTCCCCACGGCAGTGGCCGTGGCTGTCCCCATGGCTGGCACAGGCGGTGGCCTTTCCCTGCTGCCCTGGGGTGCCCCATGCCCCGGGGAAGGCACCGTGGGGCTGAGCTGGGGCCCACGTACCTGCCCGCCCCCGCCCCTTACCTGGCCCAGGTGAGCGCACCTGGGCGGTGACGGGCAGCCCTGGCCACCAATGGGCACGGAGGAGGAAGGGCTGTGGCCACCAATGTGTGCGGAGGTGACAGCCCCCGCCAGGGCTGGAGAGGGCCCCGGAAATCCCAGTCGTCCCAGTGGGAGTGGGGCTGCGGTGCTGGGCGAGATGCGGGGCAAGGAGGATGAGTACGACTACCTCTTCAAAGGTGGGTCTCCTGCCCTGCCATGCCTGCGATGAGCTGTGCTGGGTCTCAGCCTGCGCCGCTCTGGCCATGCCCGCGATGAGCTGTGCTGGGTCTCAGCCTGCTGCGGGTGGGTTCTACCTCCATGCAGCACCCTCGGGATGGAGCTGGAAGCCGGGGCTTTGGCTTGCACTGGGATATAAACACAGCTCCCAGCGCTGGGGATCTGGGGGGGCGGTGGTGTTGGGGGGGCTCCTCCGCGCTGGGCAGAGGCGGGGTGGGTATCGGTGGTGCCGGGGCTTCAGGGTAGAGGCTGAACCGCTGCCATGGCCCGAGGGTTGGCAAAGAGCTGGTCTGTGTCTGTTTGTGGCCCTAGCGCTAATTAAAGCAGCTCGTTACTGCTGGGGGGGGGGGCAGTCTGGAGCCCTCACCTGGGTGCAGCAGCCAGGGGGGTGGTGGCCGTGCCCCGGGCAGGGTGGGGGGAGGCAGGGGCCCGGGGGAAGGCAGGTCCCTGCGGGTGCTGTGCCGGCCCCTGAGCCCCTCGGTGCAGGGGGGCGGTTTGGGGGCTCCCCTCTGCGTGGTTGGGGCGGGGGGAGCCGTTCTGGGGCCTGAGGGGAGCGTTCCCGAGAGGAAAAGCTGCTGCTCTCCCGGCTGCGGCGAAGGGAGAGGATCCAGGGCTCCGGGGTTGTCCTTCCCGGCGCCGTTCGCGGTGTGACATCTCCGGTGTGCGAGAGGGGACGGGGCTGGGCCCTCGGGGACACAGCGCCGGTTTTACCGGCTGTAGGAGCCAGCATCCCCGTCGGAGCCGCCATCCCGGCCGTATGCTGGCTTTCCCTGCCTTTAGCAGCTCTGCCGGTGTCCCGGGTGGCTGGGGGAAGCCAGGGGACAACGTCACAACCTCCCGAGCCATAAAACCCGGGGAGTGAGATCAGCCGGCGGCGGCCGTGAGTCAACCTCCCCGGGCAGCGCTGCCCGAAAGGCCCCCAGTAATTCCAGCCACCGACAGGCCGGTGGCCCCCGGCTCCTCGCACACCTCCCCTGGCTCCTGCCCAGGAAAATCCTCCTCTCCGGAGTTATTCTGGGACCCGGTGAGGGGGAAACTCTGATGCAGCCGGAGCTGGGTCGTGCCTCCGGCTGCTGTGCCCTTCCCTTCCCCAGCAGCCTGGCTCTGAGGTGGCCCCGGCGTGTTGTCCTCCCCCGTCCCTTCCCTGTGATCTGTCAGGAGCCGGGGCTGGGAGCAGCTCCACGCCGGGCTCTGCGTTCCCTTCCTCGGTCTCATGGTGATCTCTGGAGTCCTTAAAATAACAAGAGAGCCCAGTTTTGAACGGCAGGCCTGCTCATCCCTGCTGAAGCAGGAGCAAAGTCCGAGGCAAGACGCGGTGTTTAGGGGCCCGGTGTGGGCCAGTGCTCTCGGGGGTCCCATGGCTCTGCTGAGCCCAGCCGCTCCCCGGGGAAATGGGAGATGGTCACCGCTCGCAGCGGCATTATCCCGATTTCCACCGAGCCGGGAGAGTCAGCTGCCTTCTCCGGATGCAAAACATGGCGCGAATTCCAGCTGCGCTCACGGGAAAGCCCTGGGTGCTGCTGGAGGGGCTTGGGATAGATGAGAAACGGCCCTGGGCACGGCTGCTCCGTGGACCCTTCCCTCAGGCCCCTCTGCGGAGCTCCAGGCTGTTTCCATCCCCGCCGCTGCGGTGGGCCGTGATGCGGCAAGGACGTTTCCCCAGGATTCATGGGATGCTTTGAACCGTGCGCGCGGAGGCAGCGAGGACCCAGAGCGCCCTTGTGCGCGGGGTGGAGGATGCCGCTCGAGTCCCTCTTGCCCTCCAAGCTCGGGGGGGATGGGACTGAGCACGTTCCCCCCTCTGCATCGCGGTGCCGGATCCATCCATCCCCCTCCCCACATCCCTGGCGTGGTGCGAAGCCCGCAGGAGCGTGCCGTGGCCGGGGGGGCTGTGTGAGGTGTGCCCGGCACGGGCTGGCTCTGCTCCTCGCCGCCTCCCCCAGCCCGCTTTCCCAAGGCGTTCCCCTGCTGATACGGGTTTTGCCGGCTGCGGGGGTGCCGCAGCACGGCGCGCTCCTGCCTCAGTTTCCCCTGGCCGTGCTCGGTGCTGGCTCCCGGTGGGCCGGGCGCTCGCAGGCTGCGCTGCCCTCCCATCCCCGGGGCTGCAGGCGGCAGGAGCGCGGCACTGCCGGCACGGGGGATGCAGCGGTTGAGCCAGAGGAAGTGGCAACTTCCCGTTGTTCAAACGCCGAGCCGGGATCAAAGCGGCGAGGCTCGGTAAGCGTTAACGAACCCAGCTCATCACCGGCCTGCATTTTTCTGCTGGTTCGTCCAGGGTAGCCCCGGCTGTCGTGGTCCTCCTGGGCCTCCACGTGGCAGGCGGTGGCTTTCAGGGCTGCGCGGAGGAGCCGCCATTGCCTCCGTCGCCGGCTGCCCCGACATGGGGATGGCCATTGAGGCTCCGGTGCCTTCCAGCCGCCCTTGGTGATCACCGGGAGCTGCCCCGCATGGAGTCGGGCTTCGCGGAGCGATGCTACGTGCTGCCTGTCCGGCACCGAGGGTTTTGGAAGGGGGTGGCTGCGCTGCTGGAGGCTTTGCATCCCAGCCCGCGGGAGGGAACCGAGTCCCTGGGAGCGGGAGGTGCTGGGGAAGGGGTTACCCAGGACACGGAGCAGCATTCCCGGGGGATGGCGGCTGCTGGGCCTGCAATGAGTGCAGATGCCTCTTGCCGCAGAATTGCAGCCCTGAGGACGCGCGGCGGCGCGGCTGTGGCGTAGCCGGGGGTCCCTTGCTGCTGTGGCAGCTCCGGGGTTCTCCCAGAGCCGTCGCTGGAAGGTTGTGAGCTCAGCCCTGCTGTTTGGTCCCGGGGAGGGGTGGGGGAGAGGCGTCCGTCCCCCCCCCAGGCTTGGTGCCGTGAGGGCGGGCGGAGAGAAGCGGGGCCGCGTTACACAGCGCACCCGGAGAACGAACAGAACCGGCAGCGGGGGAATAAAACGATGATAGTAATAATTAAAAAAAAAAAAAAAAAAAAAAAAATCCAAACCTGTTGAGTCATAAACTCAACAAACTCGATAGGGGAGCCACGTGATAACGCCTGCCCGGAGCCTGTTGCGCCAGGTTTTACAGGAACCAGCCAGATCTGGGACAGGCAGAAAATGCACTTAAGGAACCCACACCCAGGGACTTCCCTGCTCTCGGTGGCGGCGGAGGAGGAGGAGGAGGAGGAGGATGATGATGATGCTTCCTTTCAGACCATGTCCTTAAGTCCTCTTGTGTGCCCTCAGGGTTGGAGCTCAGGCTGGCAACAGGAGACCCAGCTCTGCTTGGCCTCTCTGGCCCGGCCGGTTTCCACACAGGCTCTGGTTTTCTGCCCCTCGCGGACCTTCCGGGGCGCAAGAAACCATCGCAACTTCCAGGCGATGGCAGGAATTTTCTTGCGGGGTGTTCACAGGCAGCTGCGGTGCCGCCGGGACGAGTGGAGGCTGCTGGTTCCCCCACCCCGAGGGCAGCGTCGCGGCCCCCTCGCCCGCCAGCTTCTCCCCGGGGGTGGGAGAAGATGGGGAGGTGCCCCCCCCCCCGGCCAGTCTGGGCTGTGGGGTTTACTGGGACGGTTGGCGCTGTGGGATGCAAATGCCTTTGCTGGGTCCGGGGCGGGGGTGACACTGTGCTTGTCCCCCCCCGCAGTTGTGCTCATCGGGGACTCCGGGGTGGGGAAGAGCAACCTGCTCTCGCGCTTCACCCGCAATGAGTTCAACCTGGAGAGCAAGAGCACCATCGGGGTGGAGTTTGCCACAAGGAGCATCCAGGTGGACAACAAGACCGTGAAGGCTCAGATCTGGGACACAGCCGGGCAGGAGCGGTACCGGGCCATCACCTCAGCGTGAGTTTCCTTGTCCCCCACCCGCCTCCCTCGCCCGGCGCCCCGCTGTGACCCTGTCCCCTCGCTGTCCCCCCCAGGTACTACCGGGGGGCGGTGGGAGCTCTGCTCGTCTACGACATCGCCAAGTACCTGACGTACGAGAACGCCGAGCGCTGGCTGAAGGAGCTGCAGGACCACGCTGACGCCAACATCGTCATCATGCTGGTGGGCAACAAGAGCGACCTGCGGCACCTGCGGGCCGTGCCCACCGATGAGGCCAAGAGCTTTGCAGGTATCGCCCCCGTCCCACCCCGTCTCCCCCCGCCCCAGGGCGGCTGTGGCTCATGGTGCCCACCTGAGCTCGCCCTGTCCTTGCAGAGAAGAACGGGCTCTCCTTCCTCGAGACGTCTGCCCTGGACTCCACCAACGTGGAGACGGCTTTCCACAACATCCTCTCGGGTAAGGGGCAATGGCGGAAAGGGGAGGGATGACGGAGGGAGATGGTTTTGGACACGGTGTCCTCCCAGCACCCCGCTGGGGACGTTCTGGGGTGGGATCCTGCTCCCTGGGTTGGGGAGATGTGGGCCTCTGCACCCCTGGAGCCGTGTGTTTTGGGAGGGGGCAGGTCCCCCGCTGAAATAGAAACTTAAAGAACATTTTTTTTTTTTTTTTTTTGGCGCTCTCTTCTCTCTCCGTGCTGGCAGAGATCTACCGCATCGTCTCGCAGAGGCAGATCGCCGGGCAGCCGGAGGCCGAGTTCGGCCCCGCCACGACCATCGAGCCCATCCGGGTGCTGCCCACGCAGCAGGAGGGCAGGCAGGCGCCCTGCTGCCAGAACATCTGAGCCCCCCCCCACACCCCGGGGGTGCCCCAGCCCTGACACCCCCCCGCCACCCCCCAGCGCGTGGTGGCATCACGTTTCTCACCCTCTACCTCTGCTCGCTGCAGCCCCCCCAGGACAGGGCGGGCTGGCGGCTGCTTCTGCACTGCTCTTGTGCGCGCCATCACGCCGCGCTCCCCGTGTTTATGTAGGACCTACACAAATGGGGAGGGGGGCAGGGAAAAGCATCAGGGTCCCTCCGCTCTCTCCCCACGGCTTGGGACACGCCATCCCCTCGTGTCCCTGCTTCCTCCAGCCCTGAAGGAGCGTCACCGGGTGACTCAGGGTGGCACCGAACAAGCCCCAACACCGCGACTCCCTTGTTTGGTGCCACATTTCCCGCGGCACCCCTGGGTGCAGCACCTCCGGGGCAGGGTGTGTGTGTGGGGGGGACACACGCAGGGTGCACCCTTCTCTGGCCCGGTGAAGCGAGTGCGTGCGCCCAGCCTTGCCCCCGCGGCACCCGGGGCTGGCTGCGCCTCTGGGTGCAGCGGGGGCAGCTCTGGGACACCCAGTGTGGGGTGCGGGGGGGTGACTCCCCCGCTCCTGCCTGCTTTTCGTGCCGTCAGCCCCCCCAGGCGTCCCTGCAGCACAGCCCCGGCAAAGGGAGACGCTGCACCTCTGCCACTGCTGCCCCAGCGCAGGGGGACATGGCGGGGGGGGCATGTCCTTTGGGGGACCCCCCGGGAGGGGACAAGGGGGTCCCGGGGCTTTAGTGGGGTGAAGGCGGGGATGGGGCGCTGAGGGTGGGCACCTGGTCCCTCCGCACGCCTCCCCGTGTGGTGGCCGGGACCAGCACATGGGTCCCCTCGGCTGCGAGGAGCATCCCCCCCCCCGTGACTTGCGCCCGCTCCACTCGAGTGTTTTGCCACTGGTGACAGCGTGGCCCGGCCGGGGGACACGGCTGCCACTAGATGGAGCGGCTGCTGCACCTACAGGGTGACAGTGGCCCCGTTCCCCCCGCCCCGGGCCCGGGGGACAGTGGGTGCCCCCCAGGGTGGATGTGGGGACAAGGTGCTGGGACAGGCTGGGCTGAGCCCAGTGCCCCTGGCGGGGGGTGACTGGGAGGGGTCAGTCAAGAGGGGTGCGGGTGCCGCAGTGGCCTTCCTGGGGGACGCCGTCCCCATTTAGCCCCGATGCTGGGAGCGTGTCCCCCATCCCAGCGTGGGCTTTTTTGCGGGGGGGGGGTGTGTCTGTCTCCGTGTGGCTGCCCCCGCTCACCCCACCCCACTTGGCCTGTGCCGGGGTCTTGCCTTGGGGAGCCATTTATCGGCGAAACAGGAATTTGGGCAAAATCCCCAAATAAAGTTGCTGCTGGATGTTCTTTTTCTCTCTGCCAGGGTCTGGCCTGGAGGCCAGGAACTATCCCAGCTCCGGCCCCGCGCCTCTGCCCACCTGGGCACGGGGCAGCATCCCCCCGCGACGAAGGGCGAGGAGGAAGAGGGGTGGGGAGGAAAGTGGGACCTGGGCAAGGGGGTGACTTGTCAGGAGATTGGAGGGGAAAAGCTTGAAATTCGGGCTCGGAGGGGCGGGTTAGATCCTGCCGCCCTGGCACCGGGGCAGGGGTGCATGAACCGGGTGCAGAAATGGCCGCGCCGCGCGGGTGCCAACCCCCTTTGGGCTGAGGTTGTCCCTTTTTGCCCAACTGCCACCGCAGCCCCGGCAGCATCGTGACCTCGGCTCGAGCCACCCCGCCGCAGCGTGTCCCTGCTGTCCCAGGGGCAGCCCCATCGTCCCTCAGCTGGCCGGACCCATCCGTGGCCACGTCCTCGTTGTGTCTGACCGTGGCCGGAGGCTGTCCCCAGGCCGGTGACAGTTCCTACCCCACCCGGCCGGACTCTGTCCCGTGCTGCGAGCGGCACGGCTCTATGCAGAGCATCCGGACCGCTGCCAAGCGTGTCCCCCCCTGCCCCGCCATCTGCCCGCACCAAACGCGGTGCCAAGAGGTGATGTCAGCCCCCAAAGGTGGGTGCGGGGGGGAAGGACGCTGCCCCCGGCCCCGCAAAGGGACAAGGCTCGAGCCAAGCGTCCCTTGGGGCTCGCTGCCGCCAGACGTGCCACCCCGCTGGCACGGGCACCCGGGGCAATGAGCTCATTTGGGCTCACGGAGACGCTTTCAGGCTTGGTAGCTCCGTTTCGTTCCAGGTTTTCCAGCTTTTATACGATTTCTGGCGGAACGAAGCCATGGGAAGGGTGCAACAAGGCACGGGGCTGCACGCAAGGCTCGGGGACGCGGGACATTGCTGTCACCGGGACTGGGACCGGCAGCCGGCGGCAGGGGAGCTGCCAGTCTCGCAAATGAAACTCCTTCGCTCGAACGAACCCCGAGAAGTGTCGCCAACGGCGTGAAACTCAGTGGGGGAGACCCATGAGGGGTGGGAGAAGGAGGTTACGGCCCCACCGACCCCCCCCCGGGCTCAGCCTGGCCGGGGGCCCCTTCCCAACCGCCCCCTCCCAAAGCGGGGATAGAAACCCAGAGCAGACATCAAGTTTCTTAAGTAATAATACTTTAATAAAATTAAGTTCTTAATGTAATTTAGCACATTTAATACATTAACCCTTTCCCTTCTTTGTTTTCTACAAGTTGTGCAACATCATTATTTTAATTTTTTATTTTATTTTAATTTTTTTTCCTTCTCCCCTTATACTATATGCCTCAAAACTCAGACAACGAGCCTAACTCTACTTCTATGTTCGGTTATATCTCTCTCTCAGGCCTTTATTTTTGCGTAACGCCAGAGAGATGAAAATACCTGGATGGAACATGTGATCGGTTTCCAATAGTAACAATCCCGACTACAGGTTTCCTATGACGTTAAAAGAAAAGAGAGAGAAAAAAGAGAGAAAAAGAAAAAAAAAAAAAAAAGAAAAAAAAGCAAACACAACGTAAGAGGGAATGGACTTTAAATGAAAGGGCCACACAGTCAGGACGGCCGGGCTAACACCGGGCAACTCTGTGGCCAGCTGGCTCAGCGCGAGGTTGGTGGTACCGTGGAGTAGGACCGTGTGCTTGCACCCGGATCCGGGGAAAGCGGATACACCCAAACTTGTACGGCGACTGTTTGGAGCGAGGACGAGAGAAAGCTGAAACGCTACTTGGTCAAGAGAAAGCCACGAAGGGCTGGCGGAGGGCTGCGCTCCCCCAGAAGCCACCGCCGCCACGCGGCTATCGCCGACATCGGCTGCCGAGGGTCCCCGGTGGCTTCGGTTTGGCTCACGTCTTCCATGGGAAATCCCACCGGAGTCCCAGCGGCAGCAAGCCGGAGCCCAAATCGCTTTGATAGCGGGGCAGAGCCGGAGGAAACCCTCTGCAGCCCCACAGGCTCCCGGCCGTGCCGCCGGGCACCCGGGGGCTGCTCTGGGCATCCCTAGGGATTCCCCTGGCTGGGATCGGAGGCGGCTCCGCGGCACGGCAGCGTGAGCGGGTCCCGCAGCGCCCAGGGCTCTGACAGACCTGCCGGCTTGGGACTCCTGCCCGCTGCCTTTCGTGTTTGCTTAACACTGCTTCGAACCCAGGAGCAAATCCTCAATGGCAAAACAGGATCCGGCCCCTGATTTATTTTTTTTCCCCCCCCTCTTTTTTTATGATTACTTTGAGCAGAATTCCTAAGGAAAAAGGCGGGGGGGAAAAGAAAAGTGCTGATTGTTTCACAGCCGAGCCAAGCAGCCTGCGACCGCGTCTCTCCGTCCCGGCTCCTGGGAGCCCAGCGAAGACCCCTGCGGCCACGAAGCGCTGCTCTGTCTCGCCGCTCCGTTTCTCTGCAAGTTGTTTGAGAAGCACCATCGCCAAGACCGAAGAAAACACATTCTGCCGTCAGCTGCCCGGTAAAGCGGTGCCACCGTCGTCGGAGGGTGACTTCATTTTTTTTCATGCCTGCGCAGACACCCGTGGACCCACTCCAGGTTTGACATTAGTGTCACTTTACTGGGGGTGACTTTCAATTTGCTCCGTTAGCAGCCCCGGAGCGACGCTGGAGTGGAGCCAGTGGTAACGCAGAGCTGCCAGGGCTGAAGCGGCTTCTGATTCCAGCAGAGTAACCCCATCGAAACGGGGGCGTTAACGCGGGGAGGGAAGGCAGGAGCTGCCCCACCTCCGCCGTCTCGAGCCGGCACGGCACAGGCCAAGCCCGGCGTAATTACGGCTGAATTTTTCACCGGGTCAACCGACAGCAGAACGTGACTTCCGAGTTTCTACAGTATGTGAAAACCCACAGTAAAATACAGAGATTGCTCCCTAATATCCTAGAAAGGTTTTTGGAAGAACCAGCCCCGTCCTGGCTCTGCTCCTGCCGGTGCTGACACCGAGGAATCCTCGCCGCCGGCTCGGCAGAGGCGGGATGGGACCCCGCTATCCGTATACAAGTTACTATAAAGTGCATCCACTCTCCAGTCCAGGGCATCACTGTACAATGTCAACCACTGACTCTTCTTCAAGTATTCAAACCAAAAAAATGAGGTAAAAACAAAAATGAAAGAGCAAACAGGCCGCCTCGCCGCCCCCGCCAGGGAAGGACCAGGCGCTTGATGCCACCAAGCACGGAGCCCTCCCAAAGCGCGGGGGGACGTTGTGCCCTGCTTTCCGACACCCCCACCCCCACCACCCCCCCCCCCCGCCCCTCCCGGGCCTGGCGGGGAGCGTCCCGTGGGGTGAGCTCTGATTCACAGTGCTATCCGCAGAAACCGACTGAGAACTGTCTTCGCTTTCCTGTCCTAACCTAATTGCATGGCTTTGCTGAAGGAATGCTGGTTGAGCGGCCGCCTCGGCCCCCCCCGCCCCCGCCCAGACGCCGGAGAGGGAGCGAGGGGCAGCCGCCGTGTTTCTCGAAGGCTTTGGGATCCTTGTGGATGCTCCCGAACTGCAGGACATCCCTGGGTTCGCTACGACTGAGCCACGACGCAGAGGACAGGAGCAAAAGCTAAACCCAGACGCAACCACCTTCCAAGAGTGTTTTCTTTGCAACGCTCCGCTTCCCTAATAATAACGGAGTTGACGCTAAGTCATTTATTTTCGAGTTATATCGTGTAAACGGTGATTTTGGCGCAGGGAAAAGCAGTCACCAACGCTCCGGAGAAAAGTGCTGGCCTGGCTCCGAAACGTTAAGGACCAGGGTTTCACCGGGGGGCGAATCCTGCCCCACCGCCGGTGCCGGGGCCGCGCTCCCCTGCCCTGAACCGCCCAAAGTCGATCTGCCGGCAGCGGAAAAGCTCTGTGCGAACGGACCCGCCGTCCGGCCTCCGCACCCAAAGGCTGCTCCGCCAGCCCAGGGAGCCGGACCCTCGGCACCGCAGGGACGCAGAGCCCGACGCGCGGCACCGACCGAGAACAGCCACCACCTTGGCTTTCACAGCCAAAAAACCAGGCGCTCGCGGTGAAATGTCACCGTCCCAAGAGGTGACGGCGTGGGACCGGCCATCGGGAAGCAGAGCGGTGGGATCAGGGATGCCGTGGCCCGGCACTGCCATGGGAAGGACCTCCCAGGCCAGCAGAGCCTTTTGCCAACATTTCACCCGCGGCTCCGGCGCTCGCACCCGATGATTTGAGGCTGAACAAGAGCATCCGGCGCGGAAAAACCACCCAACGAGGCAAATCCGGCATCCCGAAAGACGCCCGGTTGCTAAACAACTTGGTCATCCCAAGGCGCACATCGTCTCCCTGGTGCAATGATTCAGCGGGTCGAGATATAACGGAAAAAAAAAAAAAAGAAAGAAAATAAAAAAAAAAAAAGGAAAACAAAAAGGGAACAAACCAACCCTAATGTCCTACGTCTACCGCCCAGCTCCGGGGGCAGAAAGCCTAATTCCCGGCCACGCCGGAGGAGCCCCGCGCCTTCGCACCAGCACCTCGCTGCCTTCCAGCTCTGTCCGTCACGTTACAGAGGGGAGTTCATCCAATTTTCCTTTTCTTTCCTTTCCTTCACCTTCCCACCCAGGAAGGGTCCCACCGCGGGGACCTTCCCGCCCCCGCGCTGTTCCAAAAGCGAGAACGGCACCAGAAAAGCAACTTTTTAACATGTCTTTTTCAGAAATTTCCCACTCCGAGCCCGAGGCCGGAGGTCAGAATAAGGCAAAAACAATGGCCTAAAACGTTCTTATTTTGTTCAGTGACTAGCCAAATCTTTATATTTTTATTAAAAAAGCAACATAAAAACCCAAACGTATCTTTTTAAAAAAATACATATTATTAGATCCCTTTTTTTTTTTTTTCCTTTTTTTTTTTCCCCCTCTATAAAAATAACTTCGGGACTTTGATTGACGGAAGGTACCAGTCGGTGGCCTGTTATTTTGTTAGGCTTTCGTTCGTTTATTTGTTTGCTTCAGAAAAATAGTACCAAAAAAAGATGGAATTTCTGGGGAAGTTAAAAATGATAGCTGATCTTGTTTACAAGTTTTATTTTACATTCTGCTCTGTCTGGGATCACTTGGATCTACTATAGATTAAACAATATGGATAGCATCTACTATTTGAACTAGTTAATTTTATTTTAATCTTTACTCTAGGATTATATGAAATAAATTTGAATGTTTATTATTATTATTAACTTTTTTTTTAATACCCATCAACGCAAACTTTTTTTTCTTTTTTCTTTTTTTTTTTTACTTCTCCTTTTTGGTTAAAAACAAACAAACAAACAAAAAAAAAATTTTTTTTTTTTTTTTCCTCTTCTTTTAAAATGCTTCTTTGAAAGGCAACAGAGCAGAAGCTTCCCCCCCGCCCCCCACCATCGTCTTCCTGCTGCTCTGGGGAGGGGAGCGGGCCACGGGCTGGCTCCGGGGTGGGGGTCCGGGTCCCCCAGCCCATGGGGGGACGTGGGGGTGGCTCAGCCCGGCTGCGAAGCAGCTCCTTGGGCCGAGATCCTGCCAAAGGCTCGGGGATGCAGCTGGAGCTACGCGCACGCTTAAGTGCTTTCCTGGATTAAAGCACGTGCTTTGCAAGCTCAGAGCCTCACCCGCTAAAAAGGGGGGCAACTCCGCTCGCTCCAGGCTCTCCTTCCATCAGTTGTCTTGCACGAGCCGTGCCCGTGCTGGCTTGGGGGGAGCGGAAAGGGGAACATGTACCGATCTCGGAGGGGTGGAAGCTGGCCAGGTCTCACCCCTTGGCTGCTCCGAGCACCAGGAACCAGCCCAAAGCAGCTGGAGGAGGACACGGGTCCTGCACAAGCCCTTCGGTCCGAAAGGACGATGGTGGATGTTTGCAAGAGCAGGCCTGGCCTGAACGCTGGGACAAAATAATCCCGTCCCTGCAGATCGCTCAACCACGGAAAGAGACGGAGCCCAAAGGGAAGCAACGGACGGCAACCACCACCCTCGGCCGCAGAGACGCCCTGTGACCGCTCTCGCATCCCTCATCCACAGAGCCACCCTGTGACCACGCTCCCGTCCCTTGGCCCCAGAGCCACCCTGCGACTGCGCTCCCATCACTTGGCCGCAGAGCCACCCTGCGACCACTCTCACATCCCTCAGCTGCAGAGCCGCCCTGCGACCGTGCTCCCGTCCCTCATCCGCAGAGACGCCCTGCGACCGCTCCCGCATCCCTCATCCGCAGAGCCGCCCTGCGACCACTCTCGCATCCCTCGGCCACAGAGCCGCCCTGAGACCGCTCTCACAACCCTCGGCTGCAGAGCCGCCCTGCGACCACGCTCCCGTCCCTTGGCCCCAGAGCCACCCTGCGACCGTGCTCCCATCCCGGGGACACCCAGGCTGGCGGTGGCTGGCGGTCCCTCCCGTCAAGGCTGCGGGAAGGACCACAAACCCTCTCGCCTCCCACACGAAGCGGTTTTACACTGGGCTCTCCGAAACCCTGCCACCAACCGAATCGATGGCAGGACTCGGCCGGCTCGCTGGGACAGGGTAGGGCCGGGAGGAAAACGAGGAGGCTGAAGACGGGAGGAAGGCAAAGCTTGGCTTTCCGAGAGCGCCCGGACGCCTCCCAAGCCCCCGTGCTCCCCACCGAAACCACAGCCAGAGCGAACTCCATCCTGCTCCAAGAGCCCCCGGAGCGTCGGGATGTGCCGAAGCACCCGGCGGCAGCGGGGCCGGCGTTGGGCGACGCTGCCCAAAGACCCCCCCAGCCCCGGCCCGGGCGGGGGTCGCTGCAGCCGGGGCCGCATCCTGCCAAGACATTTCGGCACGCTCAGAGCCCGACCCCTCGCGCAGGGATTCACTAGCCAAGGGCAACCACAGGACGGGGGCTTCGAAACGACCGCACGGGCTTGGATTCATAGTGGTTTTTCTCTTCTACGTCTCTGGTTTTTAATTAACCTTTTTTTTTTTTTTAAATTTTTTTTTTTTTAAATACATCCAACTGCGTTAATTTCTTATTTCTGGAAAGGGCTATCTGCACCATAACTATCACCTTTTACATACACACACGCACACACAAAAAAGGAAACATATATTAAAAACACTTTTTAAGCAATACTCTGGATACAAATGTATTTTTTAACCTACATATATTCTAAACCTTCTAAACTTTTAAGGATCACTTTATCATAAAATAAAATATCCTTTTTTCTTATAATAAATTACCTAATAAAAAGTATTTTTATTAGCCCAGTTCCTTGCTACATTTACATGTAATAAATGCCTTTATTAAAATAGAATATTAAATTATAAAGAAATGTTCTAATTTTAAAATCTTAGTCTTTTTTTCCCTCCTCTCTCTCTCTTTAAAAAACACCAGTAAATGCATCAAAATAAACCCTTCAAATACCAAATAAACAGGTTGGAGTGTTTTGATTTAAGAGGTTCACAATATTAACAGTCTGAGCCTTTGTATGTATGGAGATTATTTTTTTTTTTTTTTAAGAAAGAAAGAAAAGAGAAAAAAATAATAGATATCCCTCCAGCTGAAAAATACTTTTGCAAATGGGAGCTAGGACAAGATATTTTTATAGTATCTCCTCATTAAATATAAATCCAATTTTGGTTCTTTTTTTTTCTTTTTTCTTTAGTTATGTATTATAATACACACTATTCTCTATATAATTTATGTCGATGAGGATGACATCACAGCACGGTATTACTTTCTCCCTCCGTTTCCCTTTGTTATGTTTCGTCACCCTCTCCCCCGCATCGTCCCTTCTCCAGGAGTCCCTGTCCCCGCCGCGGCAGACGGCGAACACCGAAGACGCAGCGGGTTTCGGGGGACGGAGCAGAGCAGCGCCGGCATCACCCCGAAACCCCCCCTGCCCGGCACCCCGCTGCCAGCCCTGTCACATCCCAGTGCCAGGACCGGGGAGCCCCGGCTCCCTCAGCCCCGACGCCGTCTCGCCTCTGCCCGGGAGGCCAGGTCCACGCGGAAAGGTTGCAGGATGAGTCCCAAATCCAGCAAAGCACCGGAGCCCTCGCTCCTTGGTTCCAACAAGCGCCGAAATCGGCTGCAGTCTGGCAAAGCCCGCGCGGAAATCCCAGCGGCGCTGAACTGGGGCGTCTGGCACCAAGTCGCTCTACTCCGTCCCCCCGCGGCTCTGATCCTGCCTGCACCTGGGAGCCTCCCGAGAACAGCTCAGCACCTTCTGAACGCGGCGATGCTCTGAGCCCCCCAGGTTTTTGGGGACCTGCCCTCCATCCCACTGCCTTGCAGAAGCACCCCGACGCTGCAGGATGAGTGCCCAGGGGAGACGGCCACCACCATTCACCCCCGGCCACGGCAAGTCACAGTCGGGTCCTCGGCCGCGTCCCCACCCCGGCTCCACCATCCAGATGGAAACACTCAGGGACAACCCGCTCCCGGAAACCAGCAGCGCCCATTTGCCTTGGGCCACCACCCGCGGTCCCATCCTGCCGGTGCTTTGCTTTGCCGCTGCCAGGAGCCGGCCCGATTTTGGTGGCCCGCTGGCTAGCCGGAAAGTGAAGCCCCCGTGGGATTTGCAGGATGGGCGTCTTGAGGAACAAGCTCCTTGCGAGGGTTTTGCTGCTCCTAAACCACCTAAACCAGAGGGAGGGAGAGCCGGGTGGCTCGGCGAGACGCGGCTCCGGGTGCCGGGTCCCAGCACCGTGTGCCACCCTCCTTCCCTGCTGGCACACGTAGGGTGCCCCCGTCTCAATCCAGCACCCCGAAGGGTTATCCCGCTGCGTCCTGGGAGGGATGCTGAGGGCAGCTGAGGTTTAGGGGCTCCTATCGCAAGGTGGGTCCCCAAAGGCAGCCCCGCGGGGACGGGGGAAAGCAGAGGGAGCCCCGCCGGGACCCCGCGGCGGAGCCGGGCAGGGTGCGGGGAGGAGGGGTCTGTCTTTAGTTAACGTTATTGCTGGTGAATTAGACCAACAAGCCATTTTTAGTCACCTATCAAGGAAGATACAAGTCAGAGCAAATAGTTAAGGTCATGGGCATTTTTCTTGTTTTTTGTTTTTATTTTATTTTTTTTTTTTAAGGTTTTTATATATATACATATATTTAAAAAGAGAGAGAAAAAAAAAAAAAAAAAGTTACGCAAAATTTGTTGTTGAAGCCCCCGCAACCGGGCTCCCCATGGATGCTACCGGGGACTGCCCCGCTCCGGGTGGGGAGCGGCCGGGGGGGGGGAAGGACGGACGGACACTGCGGCTCTCCCGCACTGCCCGAGCCCCCCCCCCCGCCATCCACCCCCCGTGCAGCCCCCTCGAGGGCCAGAGGTAGCTCTCGGTGGGTTTACAGCGCCTGTTTTTCTTTCTTCCAAAGTTGCTACATCAAAATATGGAGTTGGGGAGGTGGGGGGGGTGGGGGGGCTGGGGGAGCGGTATGGGGGAAAGCAGGGGAAAAAGGAGAAACCAAAATAAAACAGGGGCCGAAATACTTCTATTCATTTTAAACTAGAACTGCTACATCAAGCTTTCTTTTAATATATATGTATATGTATATATATATGTATATATATATATATATATAAAGGTTATTGGAACTGAAGATTTTATTAAAGGCCAACTTGGAGACTCGAGTGGGAACCTCATCTGCGGAGAGGGGCAGCCCCCTCCGGTTCCCATCAGCAAGCATGGACGTTTGTTTGGGTCATTATTCCTTTTTGTTGTTGTTGTTGTTTTGTTTTTCAAATTTTTTTCCCGTTTTTTTTGGTTTTTTTTTTTTAAAAAAGAAAGGATTTTTTTTCTTTTTTTTTTTTTTTTTTTTTTTTCTTCTCTAAACATTTTTTTCAGCATGCAGGAGGCTTTTACATCGTTTTCGCTTGTTAAGGTGAAGGGAGGAGATAAAAGGAGCAGAGAAGAGCCCCCCGCCCCGTACCGTCCCCCCTCCCCACTCCCTAGGGTCAGTGCTAGAATAGGTCCCCCCCACCCCAGGCCCCCGACACGGGTGTCTCCTTCCCCCCTCCCCGCTCCCACCCACCTCTTCACAACCTGGCAGCAAATAGACACTGATCAAAAACTTGCTCACATTACCACGAACAGACTTCACTCAGCCAAGAACGACTAGTCACTCAACTAACATATCAGCCCCGGGGGACTCGGCCGGGGGAAGCATTTTGCCATTTCATTTTCCAGCTAAATCCCCTCCGTTACCAACACGGACATTTCCGAACGCCCCTCCGAAGGGTGGTTGGACCCTCCCCGCACCCGCTCCCATCCCCCCCCCCCCCACCCCAGCTCTTGCCCCAACCACTCTCTCGACATCAGCGGGAGAATTTTGCACAAGGAACGGTTTAAAAATCCAACCCTGGGGTGGCGGGGACGGGACAGGACGGAGGAGGAGGTGGCGGAGGGGAGAGGTTACTGCCCGCTGAACAGAAATGTTCCCCCTCTCCCTTCCCCTTCTTTTACTGGGACCAAACAGAAGCCAGATTTTGAACGAGAACTGGGCCAGTTTGAGAAAGGACGTGGCCAGGGCTGGCCGGGGCTCTGAAGCCTTTGCCGAGGCCACGCTTCCACGAGGGGATGGCTGTCACCGCGCTCGGAGACACCCTGGGCTGGGGGGACTTTGGGAGTCCGGCTGCAGCACCCCCAGCCCGCCCTCGCCCCGCGGCACCCACACCGGCGGGTCCACAACGCGGCGCCTTCCCCCGGGAAGCGCCCGCATCCCGACCCGCTCCCGGGGCCAATGGCTGCGACCGCCCCAGGGCCGGGGGAACCGAGCGGCCGGAGGTTTCTTAAAGCTTTGGGGAGGAGGTGAGCACAAATTCCACCTGACAGCGTCCCTTTAGCACAGCATTATTTCTTTTTTAACTTTTTCCAAAACATCAGCATCCACTACAGAGCCTAGGAACGTCGTCCACCCCTCCGTCTACCTCTTGCCCCTACGTAATATTTTACCGTTGATGCAAAACGGTGGAGGCACCATCGTTTCACGCCCCTCCACCCGCTATCTGAAGATGGAAAAGCGGATCTTTATCGACGCAGAGCACCGGAGCAGCCTGCCCCGAGCGTGGCAAGCTCAGCCTCTCCTCCGGCGGCCGAGGATGGCTCGAGCAGACCATGCCAGGGCGGAGGCGGCAACCGGGAGCAAGCGGCAGCAAAACGAGCAGAAGAGGGGATGTTCCCAGGAATATTATTACGATGAAAATAAAGTCTCCTGTAACTGAAGGGAAAAAAAAAAAAAAAATCTCAGGCGATTTTTGTGTGCGTGTGTGTGTGTGTGTGTGTGTTTTTGCTGTAGAACTGTCTCTGCCAAGTTGTGAAACTTGTTGGTTCAGTTCTAAATCAGGGTCCAGGATCTGCGAGAAGTCGAGGGGCAGGAAAACAGGGAAGCAGTGGCGGTGGGAGAAAAATTATGTATATATATAATTTTATATACACATATATATATATAGGTGCTTGATGAGTTAAGTGCCCATATATATATACACATATATTTATAGATAGGTATACTGGTACTCGACAGGTTAACCCAAGACACATCTTTACCATCACAGCATTTTGGCATCCAGAGGCTGGTTGGACAAACCTGACGGCGTTAAGATGCTGGCTGGCATCTTGCGTGCGTTGGCACAGAAGCCAGACTCGAAGCCCATCCTCTCCCACTTCCCAATGGTTTAAAAAGTATCTGATTTAACAAAACCAGGAGTCTTGAAACGACTAAAGGATGTTCGACAAGGCAATTATTTTTTTTTTGTTTTGTTCCGTTCTGAAAAAAATATAATATATAAAAGTGGCCAACCTCAGGAAGATCCAGGTAAAGGACAGCTGAAGAGGTTTTGGTCCATAAAGAAATACTTTTTTCTTCTTTTTTTTTTTTTTCCCCCACTCGGTTTTGGGTAACAAAAGTTTTGGTCCAGTTTAAAAACGACGACAACAAAATTATATATATAAACTCGGGGTTTTTTTTTTTTTTTTGCTTTCTGTTGGGATGCATGTTGGTTTCGTATGGGCTCATTGCCTGTATTGCATGATCGTCTTTCTTAGGTTTTGGTGCGATATATATATATTTTTTTCTAAGAAAAGAAAAGCACAATGTTACGTGTGTGCGTGTGTGCGCGCGTGCGTGTTGTGTGTAGCTGCAGCTGGCATCACGTGGAAAAAAGGATGAAGAGTGAACTACGGAAACGCGGAAGTCGGTACACTCCCCCCATGGATGGGAACTCAGGACCGCTTTTGAAATACCCTGTTAGTGACTCCTGATTCGTCTGATGAACAAATCCCTGCTCGGATAAGGAAAAAAGAACAAAGTTCCAGACTCCACGGTGGCTCAGAATAATAAAATAAATGCTAATCGCCCAGTGTGATTCCAATAGGTTCTTCCAAACCTTCTTCAGTTTCACCGGCGCCATTTTTATTTCTTCATCTTCTTCTTTTGATTTTCTTTTTTTTTTTGTGTTTTTTTTTTGTTTGGTTTTTTTTTAGAAAAAAAGGAAAACAATAAAAGTTCTTTAGCTGCTGTGGTTTTTTTTTTTTTTGTTTAAATCTTTGAGGTAATACAGTTGTGCCCTCGTTCTAACAGGTTCCCAGAGGTTGATGGTTTCTTTCTTGTTTTTTTTTCTAAATCCCCGACATCCGTTTTCCTTTCTTCCTATTTGTTTCTTTCTGAGCTCCCAGTTGGGCTGCCATCCCTGGGGGGGAGGAGAGTAGGGGCTTCAGACCAAGACGAAGGTTGAACGTGGCTGGAGAAGAAAGGCTGGCAGGGCCCTCCCCGCGTCCCTGCTCCCTTCCCCGTCCGATCGCGATGGCCTGGCTTGGTCAATGCAGAGAAGTCCCAATCTCACCACCAAAAAAAACTGAACTAAACCGCTTTGCTTGCGAGATCCGAGTGTGCGTTCAGAGTACTTGTTTTAAAAAAGACATTGCAGGCTGGAGCATCGTTCGCCCTTCAAAATTTCTGGCTTTGCTATTCATTTTATTATTCACTTTTTTTTTTTAAAAAATAACATACATTGCTTGTAAAATAATTTCTTTTTTTTTTTCTTCTTCTTCTTCTTTAAATTAATTTATTCTTTCATTCATTTGTTTGTTCTTCAGATGTCATTATTATTATTATTATTATCATTATCATTATTATTATTATTATTATTATCATCATCATTTTTCTTTCCTGGCCCCCCCCCACGCTCCCTTCCTACCCCCACCCCCCCACCCCAATGCCCTGCTCTGTCTCTTTAGGAAAATATTCTAATGGCCTGAGTGGCTGCAGCGTGGCAAACCGGGCACTCCGGATCAGTCCTCTCGCAGATCCTCACGGCACACTCCATGCAGAAGAGGTTGTGGCCGCACGGCACCAGAGCTGCCGTAACTTCGCTTTCGAAACACACCATGCACTCGCGGCTGCTGGAGACAGACGTCCGGGCAGCGGTGGTTGTCCCCAGCTTGGAAAACCCTTGGAGCGGTTCCCCCTGCGATCGCCTGGGGAGACCGGAGAGATTGGGCTCTTGGATGGAGGAGGACGGGGAGCGATGTGAATTTGGGTGGATGGCGCCGGTACTGCTGGACCGCTGCTGCTTCGAGAAGAGCACCGAGACGGGGTTGGTGTTCTCCTGCCCAGCCCACATCGGGGCACCCGACTCCGGCACCCCGTAATACAGATCTTGCTTGTTCACGCCATAGTTGGGGAAGAGGTAACCGTAATTGAAGTCGTTTTGGTCGTTCAGCCGGGGGGTCTCGTAGACGGGGTCGACGGAGCAGTCGCCGATGCACCCCAGGCTGTTCTGCCGGAAGGTGGAGAGGGGCTTGCAGCCCGGTGCCGGCGTATGGACCCGCCAGGCCTCCGAGTAGCGGTTCTCCATGCCGGAGTCAGGGCTGCTGGAGAGGAAGTCGTTCTCGTTGTTGTACTCCAGGATCTTTCCCGTCCTCACCGCGATGTGGGTCTCAATCTCCTCCCGGGCGCGCTCAACGTTGCCCGGCGCGCCGGTGATTTCGAAGACGGGGTCCCGGTCCCGGCTGGGCGTGATGATGTAGGTGTTGGTCTGCTGCTGGATCCGCTTGATGGTGGCTCCTTTGGGACCCACCACCAAGCCCACCACGCGGTAGGGCACGCGCACACGGATGGTGACTTGCCCCGGCAAGGTGGGAGCGCTGCCGAAAGTGGTGCCAGCCTTGTTGCGGGAGGCCCTGATCATGGAGAAGTGCTCGGCCGCGGAGATGATCTCCCGCCGGGCCATGGCCACGTCCTCCCGCCGTCCCGTCACCATGAAGACCGGCTCCTCACCCCGCACTGGAGTCTTGATGTAGGTGTTGGTCTTCGCCCGCAGGGCTTTGATCTTGCAGCCTTGGGGAAGAGAGAGAAAACAAGGCAGGGAGGTTAGAGAGGCTGTCCCGCCGCCCTCCCCTCTCCTCAGGAAACCAGGCTGCAGCGCCATGCTTGCAGCAGGGCCTGCACCACGCGGCAGCCACTGCCCGGCAACCTAAAATGAGGGAAAGGCCCTTTCTTCCCCGCTAACCCTGACAGGAGACATGCCAGAGGAAGGTTTCCTCCCCTCACCATCCCAAGAGAGCTCTTCCCTCAGGAGCTCCCAGTCCCTCACCCTCATGAGGGTGTCGCCATTTTGTGTGCTGCCCCCCACCACACAATCCCCCTCAGCCGCCTCCCCTCAGAAACCAGCCACCCCTCAGCAATCACCCCTCAGAGATCTCCCTGTCTCACACCCCCAGGCACCAAGGAGCCGCGGTGGAGGGGATTCAAGCCCTCTGGTCCCTGTGAGGAAGCCCGTCCCCACTGATGGCCAGGTCCCGCCACGTTGCCCCTCAGAGAAGATGGCTGCCCTGGCTCCCCTCTCCTCAGAGGGCACAGGATGGATTCAGCTGACACACGGGGCCACGAGAGAGGCTGGAGATGACAGGAAAAAGCAGGGGGATGCCGAGTCCACAGCCAGGCATGGCTGATGCAGAGCCCCTTCGCCACCCCGTGCCAGCTCACGGGGAGCACGAGGGGAGACTGCCATAACTCCAGAGAGTGGAGCCTTCCATGGGGACTTCTGCCCCGCTGTGGAGCTTTTGGGGTGAATCGGGTGTGACCTTGGCCACTTCTGGGGAGTGAAGTTTGGGCAGGGTTAGCGGAGATGCAGCAATTTGGGCTCCCCACCTCAGATACGGCGGGACCCCAAAGGTCTGTACTGCCAGGAGGCCGGGGGGGCGTCGCAGGATGCCAGTATTTGCTTTGGGGTCAAACCAGCAGGAAATGGGGCAGGGCTGCCCTCCCGTGTCCACGTGAGCCCCGCTGCAGGCTGTGAGGGGGCCTGGCTCCTGGCGCTCACCGGGAGCTGCAGCGATGGCACGGCCATGGCTGCCCGGGGCGGGGAGGCCATGCAGGCGAGGGCTGCGTTTTGCCCTCGACTCTCCCTCCAGTGTGTCAAACAGCGATGGCCACAGGCCACCCCACCACCCCGGGCACCCGAGCAGGCGCTCGGACCCTTTCCCGAGGTCACTTGCCATACCAGTGCTTTTGCGTATCGGTATCCACCTCCCTGGAGCCCACCAAGCCTATTCCCCCTGCTCCGTACGGCTCAGAAAACATCTTTCTGCTTTTCCAAAAAAGGCAAGAGAGTTTTCAGTGTGTTTTGGCTTCCAAATCACTTTTTAGAGGGGTTTAGAGCCAGCTGTGTAACTCCAGGTTTCTAGAAGACACTAGGATGCCACCAAGCAACTAAATGTTTTTACAGATGTGGCACGGTTTTCTAAACTACTTCTGGCAGCCCTCCCTGCTGCTGTCCCTCTGACCCCTCTCTCCAAAAGCCTTCCTCGGTGCCTGAAGGCATTTTCAAAGCCTGGCACCAAGTTCCCGTGCAGACTGCAGCTTCCTCTGCGGGGAGGTTTGCTCCAAGTTCAGGTCCCTAAGAAAAATCAAAAACCGTGATTTTCCATGACATCGTGTTTCTACTTGTGCGGATGGAGTACGGCAAGCGTTTTGCCTTGGTTTCCCAAGGATTCAGGTGTCTGACTCGGGGCTCATGGAAGAAAAGGATCAGGATATGGCACGGAACCCTCTGTGAGATCCCCCACCTCCTCCCCATCCCAAAAGGAGCCCATCTCTTGTCCTCTCCTCTGACCATCTGTTTCCCTCAACTTACTACTACACTGCCATCATACTTTAACACAAGGTGACCTGCAAACGATGCTTCTGCAACCCAGAAATTAAGATTCCGCAGCTGGTGGGCTGGAACATTATTATTTACACAGATCCTAATAAATAACAACACCTCTCCCAGCTGGGAGTTCAGGGCTGCCACTCGCTTTATGCTGCCCCTTATCTTCAGCTCATCTCATGAGACACCGACTTGTGACACCAGGGTATTTACAGGAACGTAACAATCCCACCACCACGTATCATTAGCAAGAATCGAACCCCGCACCTTCAGTGGTAAAAACAGAGCCTGGTGCCACGACAGCTGACAAGAATAATTCCCCGCGCTCGCAGCGGTGGCAGGCGCCGCACACGGTACGACCAATAGTCAGAGACGGCACAAAGCACGCTCAGCCTGACGGGTCGCAACTCGCATCTCGCGACGGCGCGTGGGCACCGGGGTGCAGCCTCCTCAAACTGCGGGAGACGGCGCCAAGGCGAAACCTGCCGGCAGTGCTTCGAAACCCCACCGCCCGTCGGAGGGTCTTGGCGTTGGTGTAAGACACGTGCTGGTAAATCCTGACTTCGCTCTCGACTCCCAGTGCGACTTTTAACTCCTCGGCTCTCTGAGCCTCAGTCCCCAGTTCGTGCAACGGGAAGAATTGCTCTCTCTTGCTCTGTGCTACTGCAAAACTTCCTCTAATACTTAGCATTGCGATGCTGCTGCATTAGACCCATCTCTAAGCCACTAATTTCATGTTCCTGCGGAATGGAAATGCTAGACCTGACCCAGAGAAGGAGCTGGGCAAACCCCCAAAATCCAAACCAAATCCACCCCCTGCCAAGTCCAACGTAGCTCACATGGTACTCCCCACCAAGTTTGCACCCTGGAGTATATTTGCAACGCTTTGTTCAGTAAAGTTTCTAAACAGCTGATGTGGACGGGTGGTCACCTACCGTGTTCTATTATTAGGACTTGGGAAACTCAAAGAATAAGACTTTGCGGGGCTGGGCACGACACAACTGTAGAATAAAACCACGCAGACACAATCCCAGAATAAAGGTTCATCCCAAGGAGGCCGTGGAGGGCGGGATAAAAGCGTGAAGGGGTCACCTCTGCCCTCCCGCAGCCCCAAGGCAGGGCTGGCTCTCCCTGACCCGTCCCTGGCAGACATTTCCCTGCTCCGCTCCTATGCCGCTCGCTCCAAAGATGGAGATTCCATCTTAGGAAGATTAACCGAGATGCCACCATTTCCCCAGGGATATCACCGGAGTGTCGCGTGGAAAGAAAAGGGGTGTTAGCGGCAAGCATCTGCGCTGAAAACGACTCCTGTGCATCACCCCAGCCCCAAGCAGCAATCGCCAAATTCCTCGGTGACCCATGTTCTGCCTCCCAGCAGCGCGAGGCTTGCTCTCCTTTGCAAAAGGACCTCAGGTAGGCGTTCGTCAGGGCTGGGGCTGGGGTTCGGCATTTTTCTAAGCCACGGGACAATGACTGCGTGTCAGGGGAGAGGGATCTGAGCCCAGCACGAGAGGGAACAATCAAGGAGGCGACACGGAGGGTCAGGCAAGCAGAGCAGTGACAAAGGACGGGGGCTCCATGCTGGGGACAGATGGAAGGAAACGGTGGCAAGGAATACACATGAATGAGGGCAAACGTAAGCGAGTTACACGAGAGGGTGGGAGGGAGTTAGGGATGGAGGAAAGGTGATGGAAATTCAGGGAGAGGCATGCTGGGATCCCTCGGAGGCAGGAGGAGAATTAGGTGTGTGGAGGCAAAGGAGAGACACCCCAAAACGGCGAAAGGGAGACGGGCAAGGAGAGAGCGTGGCGAGAGGGGGAGGGAGGATCGAGAAACGGACAAAAGGACGCATGGTGCAGTCGATGGTGTGAGAAGCAGGGGGAGGAGGAGGAGGAGGGAGGGTCTCCGTGCAGGCCTGCAGACAGGAAAGCCAGCTTTGCAGAGACAGACAGATGGGGGATCCTGTGCTTAAAAACTGGAGAAAATAACCCCACAGGAAATTAGACCAACTCCATCAAGACCAGCAGCCCAGCAGGTCCAGTGGCCCAGATCTCTAGCAGCTCTAAACTGGTGCAGACAACAGGCCAAGCCATCAGCAGCATAAATCCAGGTAACTCCACCAACTTCCGAGAGAGCTGCGCTGATTTCCATCAGCTAAAATCAGGCTGGGCTTAAATCTGATTTACCCACCTCGTGCCGAGGCTCCCAGCCCATCTCAGCCCCATCCCTGACCTTGCTGCGCACAACGGAATAGGGGCTGAGCCTTCTTCGACACCGCTCCGCTTCTGACAGAGCACAGCCAGATCAGGATGCGGCCCCTTACACCCCGGCCGGATGAGCAGCACAGTCCTACGCGCTTTTTCCAAACGAATTCTGTCCTGTACAGTTTTGGGATTTTTTAAATGAAAGGCCTGCTTCATGCGTAACTGAAATTTGAAAACAACACGCAACAAACAGCTTTACTCGGTGGATTATTAAAAGGGGAGAGAACTGCTTAGTAGGTGGTGTGAAAAATGTAAAACTAAGAGGAGAAAAGGACCCGTAGAAACTATAATAATATCTAACTTTGCTGTTGCGTTCTACTCTTTAAAAGGCAGTGTGCAGACATCAGCTAATTGATCCCTGGCAGACTCCTGCCAGTTAGATTTTGATATTAGAGAGAGAATTAAGCCCTTTCTTGTCGTGTTTCCACTACCTAGCTTCTATTATTCTGGTCTTTGCCAATAACACAGATCCCAAAGCATTCTGCAAAGGAGGCTTGTATGATTATTTCCTCCCCCCACCCCTTTTTCTTTTTAACTTCAGTTAACTGATTGCCAATTGACTCAAAGTAAATGTGTTTGCAAATTACCCTAGTAAGCCACAAACCTTAACATACAGGAACAAACCCTTGAGGACTGCCGCGCCTCCGGCACCCAGACCAGTTATCTAACTGGAATTAATCCGCAGAGCAGCTAGCTCTGGCTAAAAAACAAATAAATAAATGGAGTCTAGACATTGGCAAACTGGGGAGGGGTAGGGGAAGATTTGGATGCAGCGCCCCATTCTCCTCTCCGCTTACCCCCGCATCAGGGGGAAACAAATCCATCACAACCAACAGAGAAGGCTTCGAGAGCACGGTCCAGCGAAGGCTCACGAGGGCACCAAGGGCGTAAGACGCATCTGATCTGGCTGCTTTTTACTGCGCACGAACCCATCCCAAACCTTGTCTCACTTCAGAGCGGTGTAAAACCACCGTGCTTCCACGGGACATCCCTGCGGTTTGCAGCCCGGCTCCGGAGCGCTGCTCCAGCAGCAGGAAAAGGCCGGAGCAGCGCACGGGATGGACGTGCACTGGACGTGCCCACCTCACCCCGCACGGTGTAAATGCCAGCAGAAGGACAGCGCGATGGAAGACGCAGCCATGCCTACAGAGTATTTCCATCAGATATTTTACTTTAGTGTAAATTCAGAGTTAAACTCGCTGACGACCTTCTCCTTACTGCCGCTGGAAGGCCGGATCCTGCCCAGCGACACGCTGGTGCAGTCTAGAGGGTCCTACCTGGCGCACACCAGCACACCTCCGCCACGTGCCAGTTTACGCCCAGCAGCGCGGGCTTCCCCGGAAAGCATCGGAGGTGCCGTACCAGCTCCCAGCAAAGAGCTAAAGACCCAGCCCTGAGGTGGGGGGTTTTTTTTGTTTGGCTGGGGTTTTGTTTTTGTTGGGTTTTTTTTTTTAAAAAAAAAAACACACCACACAAATCACTCCAGGTCCTTGTATTTCTTGTTTTCATCAGATACAAAATTATCTTTACAGACAAAAGATTTTTAGGCCTCTTCTCATTTACACTAACGCACCTTTACACTGCCCGGGTATAAATTACACCTGCAAATACCCCACTGAAGACATTTTGACATTGCTGGTGTGGTGTAAGAGAGCCTGTGGGCAAATTAGGACCCAGTCTTTTTTCTGTTATAGTCATAAAATTAAAGAGGACCATAAAATAAACAACCCTCAAATATCTCTGGTAAGGTGGGGCATTCTTTTTCCATTTAAGATGAAAGCCATGTTAAAAGACGAGCACACAAAGAACATCACAAATAAACCCTCCTGAATATCTGTGGAGTGAGATTTTTGCTGCATTGAAAAATCTGATGAAAGTGGTGTCAAAAAAAAAAACAACCCCAAACACAAATGCACACAAAAGGACCACAAACAAACAACTAAATCCCTTTGCATTGAGGTTTTATTGTACTGATGATGCAAGTTGTGTTTACAAGAAGGGGGGGGTGGGGGGGAGAAAAACCCCAAACCCAACGCACCGTCACGCCACGAAAATAAGCAATCACCTCATTTCAGCGCAGCGATTTTAAGCGTTTTCATGCGGCGACGAAAGTTGTTTATTAATTAAAAAAAAAAAAAAAAAAGGAAAAAAAGAAAAAAGCAACCGACCCAAAAGCAACAACCCAGGTGCCACAGACAATCGTCGCCTTGTTGTGCGGCTTGAGGTGGGGGGGGGAAAGTTGGGAAGTGGGGCTGGAAGCCCCCGGTGCTGAGCAGCCGCTCTCCGGCAGCGATGCATCACACCGGGGTGGGTGTGACCGCGGACCCCTGCATGGCACAATCCTGCGCGGCACACGCTGGGAGCCGGACGGCGCGGGGGGGAACGCGGGGCCCGGCGAGCTGGCGGGGAGAGGGGGGGATGCAGGAGGAGGGGGCTGCCAGACAAAGACAAGAACGGGGTGGGGGGCGGGGGCCCCCACCCAACGCCAGCGCGCTTTCCCACTGCCCTAGATTCCGGCCGGCTGCTCTGCGGCGCGGTTCACTCGGTCAGCGCGGCATCCAGCAGCCGGATCCGATGCGCGGGGCGTGCGTGTCTCCCTAGAAAATTCCCTTTGTCTCTCTCCCAGACCCATTTTCTCCTCCCACCTCTAGTTCAAACCGCACAAAGTCGATCCCGTTCCGCACTTTTCCCTGGTGTAAATTCAGATGGATTCTCATTAACACTTTATAACAATCTGACACCCACTGCAATTTCTCTCTCTCCCTTCAAGGCCCGTCTCCAGCTGCTTGAGCGGCGGACGGAGGTTGGTTTTCAGGCCCCACCGGACCGGGTGCCTTTAGCTCCAAGATTTACGCGAAGCCAGCAGACAACAGGATCTGACCCCCTCGCTGCTTCTCGGATGCTGTGCATCCACCTCCACATGGTGGGTGGGGGAGCTGCAATCATCAGACTTCCTCAATGAAAAAAGGCTTCCTTGGACTATTTTTAAATGCTGAAAGCGTTAGAGCATGTTTGGAGCTACACAAAGAGCCCAATCACCTGGGGTTAGTGGGGCCTCTTGTTATTTGACTTCACCTTGCCAAGAAAGAGCAATTTATATTAAGCTCCTCTCTCACATAATCTCATTCCTGGTGACAACGGGCTAGTTGGAGCAGGCTGGGAGATGCTTCATCAAAGGGTGTCTCCGGGTACAGGTGACAATGGCTGCTACTATTGATGATGAGAGCAAAAATACTCTTACTGGTGCCTGCTGGGAGCGGGCGGCTCGCCCTGTTGTGGTCCGCGCAGCAGGAAGCCAAACTGACCCGCTACCTTCTCCCCATGGCCGCAACACAGCAGGCACACAAAGAACCGCGACCGTGTCTCCCTAACCGTGTCTCCAGCCTTAAACGTGCCCCGCTTCGAGCCCAGCAGCCTCTTCCCTGGCTCCACTGACAGCAGCCCAGTTTGGCACGGGGAGCAGATCGAACACTGGTGGAAAAGTCTGATACGCATCTTCACCAGGCTGGTCTACACCCACCGCAGGTGACTTCCAGGCAAGAACCTGGACATCTCGGTGGCTGAGGATTTCTGCCCCTTTTTCTGAATTCACAGTCTGAACGGCCGAAGCACAACACCTTGAGACGCTCTCCCAGCATCTCCCCCATCTCAACCCACACCCTTGGCTTGCAAGAACCTTCTCCTTTGCGACTCCCTTGGTGCCCCACCATCTCCTCAAAAATCACCTGCAAACCACTTCTTCCGTGCTTTGTCTTTACACCCCGGCAAATTTATCCGCGCGGCCCTGAGAACACACGCGGTCACGGAAAGGGTGTTGCAGGGAAGACGCCCACAAGAGCTGGCAGGAGAAATACAAGAGCCACCAAGCATCCCAACGCACCACGCAGGTCCGGAGCGGCTCCAGAAGAACCAGGGAGCACCATGCTCACCACGCCACCTGCCAGGAGGTTCAGCCACCCAAACTCAGCACGGCTGGAGTTCACACACCGAGGGAAAGGGGAACGATCTGCAGGAATCGCGACGGAGGCAGAGACATCCGCGCTCCTCACCCTCGCAGCAACAGGAGGGCGTGCATGGAGGTCATGGCTCCACTTCCAGCCGGGGAAGGGAAGTCATCGCCAACCATGGCCAGGGGCAGAGTGGAAGAGGTCACAAACGTCAGTCAAAGGGACTGTTAGGACTTCATCCCCTCATCCTTCCTTTTCCAGTCTCCTCTCCTTCAATTTGCAAAGCAGTCCTTGGCGCATCCCACCAGCCACCCCGCTCTCACCGCGGAGGGCATCCCAGTGGAGACGCAGCTCCCAGCGCCTGTCCGGCCAATTCCCACAAAGTCCCCGATCTCGTCCCAGCGAGTCCCCCCATCCGCTAGTCCGGCTAGCGGTGGTCGCGCTGCTGAAGAAGCGCCGCTCGAATCCAGCGCACAAACCGGCACCAGCGCAAACTCGAGCGGGGTTTCCAGCACGCGATTGGCTCCATCCGCGAGGGCACGGTCCCAGCTCCCGGGGAAAGCGGGGAGCCGCCGCGCATGGGTTTCGCTCCCGCAGCATCTCTCCTTCCAAGCGGAGCCACCCCCTCCGCCACAATCAAACCTCTTCACAAATCACACTTACAAACGGTCCAATAAAAATATATGGGGCTTGAGCCTTATTTATACTCAAGTGCCTTTCCGCTCTTCCGGAAAAGTAAAGGGCAGGTGGAAATCCCATCGCCGGATGCACATAAAGGGGCCCCCGTGCCCAAATCCAGGCCTTTTACACACATCCATGACAGTAAGGTACACTTTCAAAGATGGTAGATAGTCTTTTAAAACCATATGAAGGAACAGTGTGGCGCGTCAGATCAGAAAATACGAAGTTGAAGAAAAAGCTCAACCCTGTTACCCATTAAAGCCCTGAAATAATTTTTATTTCACTGTTACATCTTTTTTTTCGCTCTCTTTTCCATGATATTCATCACCCCCTTCTCAAGTACCCATAAAACACTCCTTTCCTTAGAAAGCCACCGGCCCCGTGAGCAGTATTACTGAGGGGGGGGGGGACAAAATCTGCAGCTCCTGGGTCCCCCCCTGGGATTCCCGCTCAGGCACCCATGAGCGCGCAGGATTCGGCCCCTTAGGGTGCCCTGCACCCAGCTCCACCCTCGTAATCCGGCCTTCCGCCCAAAACCAGGACCCAGCAGACATTCCTATAGGCCTTTAAAAATAAGAAGTGTGGGCCATAACCTCCGCTGGAGTAAAGAGCTGGGGCTGCTCTGCTCAAGCCCCCTTGGTTTCCACCGGCGCAGGATCCGGCCCACCCGCCTCTTCCAAGGGGCACGGCTCACACCGCCCACCCCACCAACTGATGGAGCCGGGGCTCGGGCCCGCTGACATTTCCCAGTTTGCCCCCATGTGGGAAAAACCCTCACACAACGCTAAAAATGGTGGAAAAAAAAAATAAAATAAAATAGAATAATCCAGGTCTCCGCGTTCCTCTCCATCACTCCGGCCACGCCGCTGCGTACCGAGCACATCGAAACACACCCCCTTCTCGGGAGTTTGGGGCAGCAGCCAGAGCCAGGGAGAAAATCGCCCGAGCGCCTCCCGCATCGTCTAACGTTTCCCCTCGATTCCGCCTGCCGAATCCTCTCTCTTTTCTAACTTTATTAAACAAAGGGGGCCTGATTCTCCACGGCCTCGCACCCGCCAGTGCCGGGTTGGTGCAGCCCCCGCCGTTTCTGGCCGCGCTCAGCCCGCAGCGGTGTAAAAGCATCACGGGGAGGATCAGGCCCTTCACCCCACTGTGTCCCCAACATCCCTGGCGCGGTGGCCACCATCCCAGCGTGGCAGCCGGGGCGGGGGGGGGGGGGGGAAGCCAGAGCAAGAGCCGTTCCCTCCACTGCAGACACCGCGAGTTTTGGGGGAGGACAGGCCCCCCCCACGCACTCTCCATCCCAGCGTGGGGACCGGTGGGAGAGAGCCGAGCCACCAGCTCCATTGTTCCCATCCCACGCTCCAGCGGAAGGATGCAGAGCCATGAGCCACTCGTGTCCCCTTCCCCGGGGCCTCCCCTTGCCCACCTCGGCCTCCCTACTGGGAGCACTGGTCCCCAGGAGCCTCCCCCCGACCCCCCCCCCCCCCCACCATGTCAAACTGCAAACCCCCTGCTCGGGCGATTTCA
Source organism: Larus michahellis (assembly GCF_964199755.1). Classification (NCBI taxonomy): domain Eukaryota; kingdom Metazoa; phylum Chordata; class Aves; order Charadriiformes; family Laridae; genus Larus; species Larus michahellis. Next base: position 3,730,600 of record NC_133919.1, read on the forward strand.
ATTCCCGAGCCAAGAGGAAGCATCTGGCTTTGGAGCCGCAGTCTCTGCCCGTCACACTTCCAGAGCGTCAAGTTACTTGCTTAGAGAAAGAAAAAAAAAAAAAAAAGAAAAAAAAGAAAAAAAAAATCCCACTTAGCCACACTATTATTTTTTTTTTCTTTTTCTTTTTTTTTTTTCCCCCCCCCTTCTCCGCTGTAAGCGACACGAAACTTCTCTCGCCAGCCCCACGCCCGAGCCCCCGCCACGGCTCCCGCAATGCCCGCGGAGCTGCCCGCACCGCGCCCCCCCCACCCCCATCTCCCCCCCCCCGCCGCCCCCCGCACACCCGGGAGCCCGGAGCGGTGGGGGTGGGCGAGGGGTGACTTAAGAGTGGGTGTGGTGTAGAGAAAGAGAGAGAGAGATATAATTTTTTTTTTTTTTTCCCTAAAGCCCTCCTCCATTCCACCTCGCTCCGAACGGAGCCGTAAGGAGAACAAAAGCATCCCTGTGGCGGAGCGCGGGCAGCGGCGGGGCCGGGGGGCGTGGGGGACCCACGCGGGACACCCGGGTGGCTGCTGCGGGGGTCCCCGCCGGTCACATGGCGGCAGGAGGAGTTCAACTCCCATTAATCGCCCGCTTGGACCCGCGCTAGGCCCGGCAGCTCGCCCGGTAGCCCCGGCACAACCACACCCCCTCGCTCCGCCGAACCCAACAAAGGGGATTTTTCTCCCCACGCCGGGAGCCGGGCTCCGCCGGCGGCCAGCCCCGCTCTCCTCCTTCCCTTCTCCCCGCGACCCCGCTTTCTTTTCTTTTTTTTTTTTTTTCCCTCCTCTTTTTCCTTTTTTTTTTTTTTTTTTTTTTTTTCCCCTTTCCTTTCCTTAAAGGAGGAGGGCGGGGAGCGCGGTTCTCTTTCGCGGAACCGGCGGAGCGACGGGCTCGGTGCCCCGGTGCAGCCCGCCGGAGCAGCCCACGCGAGCATTCCTATAGATTGCCCCCCATCCTCCCCAAAAAAGCTACACCCCCACACACACCCCGCGACCCGTCCGCAGCCCCGGGGAGCCCCGCTCGGCCCGGGGAAGGCGGGGAGTGGCGGGGAGGTGGGGGGGGAGGCGGGGTGTCCCCTCCGCTTTGTCCCCGGTAGGGCTGAGCCGAGCGGGGCGCGGGTGCCCGCCGGGCCCCGGCCCCGAACAATGGGAGGGAGGGAACGGCGGGGGGCGAAGCGACGGGGGGAAGTTGGCGGGGCGGTCCCCGACCTCGCCGGGATGCCGCGGGGGAAGTTTCCCGAGGAAGGAAGGATGGATGGCGGGGGGGGGGGGCGGGGGACACACCGGCGGCCGGGGAGGGGGTCACGGTTGCCCCGGCGCTCACCTTGCCGGCCCACGATCTCGGCCACGTGCTCGGAGCTGGGCACCGGGACGCACTCGGTGGTGTTGGAGCTGCTCTTCAGCCTCAGCTCGGCCTCCTTGTACAAAGCGCACAACTTGGGTTCCGCCGCCCCGGCGCTGGGAGCCGACGAACCCTTCGGGGCCGGGGGCGGCGGCGGCGGCGGCGGCGGCGGCTGCTGCTGCGGCGGCGGCGGCGGCGGCGGGGGCTGCTGCGGCGGCGGCGGCGGCGGGTTATTGTTGTTGTTGTTGCTGTCCTCCACCAGCACCACGGCGGAGGAGGAGGAGGAGGAGGAAGGCTCGCCTAGCCCCAGCAGGCAGAGCTGGTCCAGGGCGAGCTGCAGCGCCCGGTCATCCTCCAGCAGCGCTCTGTCTTTGCCGCTCCCACCGAAACAGCCTAAATCGCCGAAACCCCCGTTCCTTTCCATTATCCCTGGTACTACCAGGCTAGGCATGGCTAACAAAGACTTGAGAGGGGGTTGGGTGGTGGTGGTTGGTTGGGGAGGGGGGGGGGGGGTGTGAGAGCGAGAGGAGGGGAGTGGGGGGGGGGGGACACAAAGAGCTCGGGAGGGAGAAGGGAGAAAAAAAAAAAAAAAAAAAAAGGCAGAGGGAGAGAAACAGAGAGAGAAAAGGACCCTCCGCCCACCTCCCCTCCGCCTGGCCAAGCCCCTTTCTCTCTGTAACCCGAGCTCCCTCGCCCAGGCACTTCCAGCCCGCCGGGGTCCCCCCGCCGCCGCCTCCGCCCCCGGCTCCCGGCCGCCGGCGGGGTGTGCGGGGGGCCGGCGGGGCGCGGGGCGGCGCGGAGCCCCGCGGGGGGAAAACTCTTTTGTTTGAAGGCGGCTGGGCGCAGCGGGAGGCTGCCCCGGCCCGCGGGCTGCTGGGGGATGTAGTCCCCGGCCGCCGTCACACCCCCGCCGGCAGCGACCGCGGGGCGCCGGGGGAGCGGCGGGACGCGGGTGGAGGGGTGCGGGGGGACCCGCTGTGACACGGGTGGAGGGGGCTGCAATGGGACCCACTGTGACAGGGGTGGAGGGGGCTGCAATGGGACCCAGTGTGACACGGGTGGGGGGGTGCGGGGGAACCCAGCGTGACAGGGGGCTGCAATGGGACCCGCTGTGACATGGGCGGAGGGGTGTGGGGGGACCCGCTGTGACAGGGGTGGGGGCTGCAGGGGGACCCGCTGTGACACGGGTGGAGGGGGCTGCAATGGGACCCAGTGTGACATGGGGGGGGGGGTGTGGGGGAACCCAAGTGTGACAGGGGGCTGCGATGGGACCCGCTGTGACATGGGCGGAGGGAGCTGCGGGGGGACCCGCTGTGACAGGGGTGGAGGGGCTGCAATGGGACCCGCTGTGACACGGGTGGGGGCTGCAGGGGGACCCGCTGTGACACGGGTGGAGGGGGCTGCAATGGGACCCAGTGTGACATGGGGGGGGTGTGTGGGGGAACCCAAGTGTGACAGGGGGCTGCGATGGGACCCGCTGTGACATGGGCGGAGGGAGCTGCGGGGGGACCCGCTGTGACAGGGGTGGAGGGGCTGCAATGGGACCTGCTGTGACACGGGTGGGGGCTGCGGGGGGACCTGCTGTGACAGGGGTGGAGGGGCTGCAATGGGACCTGCTGTGACACGGGTGGGGGGGTGCAGGGGGACCCACTGTGACAGGGGTGGAGGGGGCTGCAATGGGACCCACTGTGACATGGGTGGAGGGATGTGGGGGGACCCGCTGTGACACGGGTGGGGGCTGCAGGGGGACCCGCTGTGACACGGGTGGAGGGGGCTGCAATGGGACCCAGTGTGACATGGGGGGGGTGTGTGGGGGAACCCAAGTGTGACAGGGGGCTGCGATGGGACCCGCTGTGACATGGGCGGAGGGAGCTGCGGGGGGACCCGCTGTGACAGGGGTGGAGGGGCTGCAATGGGACCTGCTGTGACACGGGTGGGGGCTGCAGGGGGACCTGCTGTGACAGGGGTGGAGGGGCTGCAATGGGACCTGCTGTGACACGGGTGGGGGCTGCAGGGGGACCTGCTGTGACAGGGGTGGAGGGGCTGCAATGGGACCTGCTGTGACACGGGTGGGGGGCTGCAGGGGGACCCGCTGTGACAGGGGTGGAGGGGCTGCAATGGGACCTGCCGTGACACGGGTGGGGGGCTGCAGGGGGACCCCCTGTGACAGGGGTGGAGGGGCTGCAATGGGACCTGCCGTGACACGGGTGGGGGCTGCGGGGGGACCCGCTGTGACAGGGATGGAGGGGTTGCAATGGGACCTGCTGTGACACGGGTGGGGGCTGCAATGGGACCCGCTGTGACAGGGGTGGAGGGGTGTGGGAGGACTCGCTGTGGCACGGAGTGGGGGCTGCAGGGGAACCCAGTGTGACAGGGGACTGCAATGGGACCCACTGCGACAGGGGTGGAGGGGGCTGCAATGGGACCCAGTGTGACATGGGTGGAGGGGGCTGTGGGGGGACACACCGTGACATGCATGGAGGGGGTGCGGGGGGACCTGCTGTGACGCGCATGGGGGGGTGCTGCATGGGGACCTTCCACGCCATGGGTGGAGGGGGCTGCGTGGACACTCGCTGCGCATGCCCTGGGCATGGAGGGGCCTCAAGTGGAGGAGGAGCGTGTGGGGACCCAGCAGGACCCACCCTGTGCAGGGGAGCAGGGGGTGGAAGGGGTCTGCAGGGGGACCCACCACGGGGGGGATCACGGGTGGAAGGGGGAGCTGCCCGGGGACCTCTAAACGTGCACCCCACCAAGGAGGGTCTGTGTGGGGACCACTGCCCACCCGGGGGGTGCTGTGGAGAGGTCAAGGGTGGGGATAGCGGGGACCCTTGGGAGAAGGGGTGGCTCGGCAGGGACACCTCAAGGTGGAACTGCTCGGGCCACGGGCTGCCACCGGCTCCAGAGTCGTGGGGTGAACGGGGGGGAGAAGGGGGGCGCTGGGTGCGATGGGGCAGGTCCCGAAGGGACGAGCCCACCTCCCGTGGACGGGTGCCTCCATCCTCGTGTGAAGGGGCACAGGGCCTTCAAAGAGGTGCTGGGCGCTCCCCAAACGTGGGCTCTCCAATCTCGTGATGGGAAGAAGCACACACACACCCCCACATCCCCCCCCCAACCAAAATCACAAGCGTTTGAGGGGCTGAAACCGCGTGTCCAGCAGCTCTGGGAATCAGGGAACGAGGGGAGAAGGGGGAACCCCCCGGTCCCCCAAGGCCTCCTGGTGGCTCCAGGAGCAGCCGGGCTCCATGGGGCTACAGGGGCTCGCCCCCCTCCAACCAACCTTGGCTCCCTGCCCCAGCAAAACCCCCCCCCTCGTCTGCAAACTGGGGATGCTGGGGGCGAGCCATGGGACACTGTCCCTCGCCTGGCTTTTCTCATTGAAATGAGGAGCGCTTTAACGCAGAGGGAACCATGGAAAATACCTTCCCTGCTCCTCGAATAGCTTCCCCGCTCCCCGCCAGCGAGGCCGGGGCCCTGCGTGTGTGTGCGTGTGTGTGTGTTGTGTGAGCGTGCGAGCGCGCCTTTCTCCCCTCTTCCCCTTTCTTCCCTCTGAATCAAACCAGATGTCTCTCCCATGAAATGAGATTTGCCGGCGCTTCCACTGGAGAGAGACAATGCAGGAAGATGCGAGAGGCTCCCCGGCGAGCCCCATCGCGCCGCAGCTCTGGCAGAGGCGACGGCTGCGGCGCTGGCTGGGGACGGAGCCAGGGGGATGGTGGCCCTGATGCCTCGTCACTGAGGCAGGAATTTTTCTAACCCCCTCCACAACACACCGTATTTTCTTTGATTTCCTCTCTCTGGCTCTCAGATCCTTGCAGCAAGGTTTCTCCCCCCCCAGCCCTCCCTCCCCTTTCTGGGTCTCCAAGCAGAAGATCTCAGCTTGCAGATGAACTAAGCAGATGGGGCACCCAGCACAAGGAAATGTCTCATCCACTGACTCAGACGGTAAGGTGTTGCTGGTGCAGCTTTCCCCGCAAGTTTGCCCAGGCGCTCGGGGAACGGGAATTCTGCTTCCGTTTGGTTGGGGCGCCCAGGTTTCCCCATCCCCAGGGCAAAGTCAGGGAGACGCTGGGACAGGGGCCGGGGGTGGCAAGGTCCTGCTGCGGCACCCGGCGCGGGGACGCTGTGGGGTTGGAGGTTTGGGCGTTTGTCTGGTGAAAAAAAAACGAAGAAAAAGTCTAGCTAAGAACAGCAGGACCCGCCTCACGCTGTTGCATTTCACGTGGGTCGTCTTGGTCGTGTTTGTAGAACAGCATCTTGAATTACTCGCTTTTTTTTGGTTTTTGTTTGTTTTGTTTTGTTTTGTTTTTTTTTAACCTTGGCGCGGTGATGGCACTCGTGAAAGTCTGGCAGTTTGGGGGGGGTTTTTCTTTCGTCGAAGAGGTGGCGTCTGGTTGCGCCGCGATGTGATGGATGGTGGCTCTGGGCGAACACAGGCATCGCGTGGAGGGTTTGCTTAATACGGGCACGCTCGCGTGTGTGCCACACGGAGATTATCCGGGCAAAAACGTGCGTGTTTCCCGCACGGGGACGTTCACGCACGCGCTGCCTGTGACTAACGGCTCGCTCCCGCGCTTCACACCGTGTAAAAATACCGCGCGTGTCCGTGCAAGCGTGTGTCGCGGGCACGGGTGTGCAAAACACGAGCACACGCGGCGAGCGTGGCCTTGAAACGCATACATAAGCGGCAAATATATTTTTACACAGAGTGTTTTTGCATGCACGCGCGTCCCTGTGCAGGCGTGCCCATGACGCGGGCGGTCTCTCCGTGCGCGTGCACACGTGTGTGCACCCAGCATGGCGCGGGATCGCCGGGAACCGTCGTGTTTGGTCCTGTAAATTACAGAGCGACGTTTTCACCTGTCAAAAGTTTCATCTGGCTCGTGAAGCCAAGCAAGATGCCCCGTCACGGGTAGCATGTCATTTTAGGGCCACCGTTTTGCTTCCAACCTCCATTTTAAATCCTGGCCTGGAGCTTTCAGGAGCAGAGAAGTGCCCCTCGGAATCGTAAAGTGAAAAGAAAAGCGAAAAAGACAGCTCCGAGCTTGCAAAGAGCACAGCTCGGGCCCAGAAATCATAAAACTAACTAAAAAAGTTTGCGTGACTCCACAAAAATAACCAACGCGGGGCTTCTTTTTCATTTCCCTTCTCCCGGGGCTTTCGGATTTCACCGGAGTTACATCACCTCACTTTTCCGCATGGCCACGAGGGCTAGAAACCTAACTTTAAAAAAAAAACCTGAAAATTCCTCCTCGCGCATATATTCACATGACTCACGGAGCTGGGAATTTCGGGCAAACGTGAACGCTCCGAGAAAAAACTGCAAGAATTGGCAACAGGGGCAATGACTAATCCTGATGGGTCCCTGATAGCGCCGTTTCTCCGTTTGTACAATATTTTTGGGGGCGTAGCTGGGCTCCAACCAAGGCTTTGATCCTCCTCAGGGCGATAGCAACTGCGGAGGAATGATCTTACCCACCGTCTGGCACCGGTGCCCCCTGGGGAAGCTGTATTTCAATAGCAATTCAGGTTAAAGTTAGCGCTGCCAGGCGGCTTGAATTGACTTGATGAGCTGGAATAGATCGCCGGGGCTCCCATCACGGGATTCTCGGAGGTTTGAATGTTCGCAGCTCCCCGGACGTGGGAGTAAAAGGTTATTTTTCGGTTCCAGGTCGTGGGGCGGGATTGGGAGCCGAGAGCCCTTTGCTGCGGGTGCAGACTCTTGCACAGCTCCATCCGCTCTCCGAACGGCCCGACCGAGGGTTCGGCAGAAACGTGGTGTCTCTAGTTAAAAAGTTGGGGTTTCCGAATGGTTTAAAATCCACGTCCCTGAATTACTGTCCAAAAAAAAAAAAAAGTATTAATTAAAACCAGGGGCGACGGAAGACCGCGCCAGGCGGAGAGGTTGGGATCGTGTAGCAGCGTCACGTGCTCCTCGCCCCCTTCCTCGGCAATCGGTGGCAGAATGATCAAAGAAAAGGGAGAAACTGCAAACTGCAACTGCCGCCGATGCCAGAGCCATCGGGGAGGGGAGCGCGGGCACCGCGGCTTGTAATAGAAAGCCCTTTCGAAGGCCAGAATAAAGCTGACATTGACTGAGGTGGTGCCAGCAGACTGTCCTGAGGCAAAACAGTAACTTGCATTCATCATCAAGAGCGAACAGAGGAAAGAAACTTTCTAGGTTAATTTGTGTCATCAACGCGAAGCGAAGTTTGGCACTTCCCAGCGCCGCGTCCCTCCGCTGCCCGAAAGTACCTGAGCCCGGGGGGAAGAGGTATTTGAAAGACGGCAGCTGCTAGAAAAGCTCGAATTCTGGGTGAGGATCCCCGTTCCTGCAAAGTGCTGTGAAAAGCCAGGGCGGTTTGGGCAGAGGGGAGGCAAAAATGCTGCTTGTGATCAGGACGCCTTCTTTAGGCTTTTCTTCATTTTCATTTCACGTGAAGGTGGAGCTGGGGTAACAGCCCCCGCGAGAGCTCCGAGGCATCACCTCCCCATCCCGGGGCAGCTCGTTTCAATCCCTGCTCAGCCGCAAGTGAAACAGGACTATCCCAAACCCTGGAAAGGTGGAAGGGAACGTAGAACCATGGAACGGTTTGGGTGGGAAGGGACCTGGAAGACCGTCCCGTCCCACCCCCTGCCCTGGGCAGGGCCACCTCCCACCAGCCCAGGTGGCTCCAAGCCCCGTCCAACCTGGCCTTGAACCCCTCCAGGGATGGGGCAGCCACAGCTTCTCTGGGCAACCTGGGCCAGGGGCTCACCGCCCTCGGAAGAAGGAATTTCTTCCCCACATCTCATCTCAATCTCCCCTCTTTTGGTTTCAACCCATTCCCAACGTCCCGTGGCTCCCCTCCCTGCTCCAGAGTCCCTCCCCAGCTTTCCCGGAGCCCCTTGAGGGACTGGAAGGGGCTCCAAGGTCTCCGCGGAGCCTTCTCTTCTCCAGGCTGACCCCCCCCAGCTCTCTCAGCCTGTCCTCCCAGCAGAGGGGCTCCAGCCCTCCCAGCATCTCCGGGGCCTCCTCCGGTCCCGCTCCCACAGCTCTGTGTCTCTCCTGTGCCGAGGCCCCGGAGCTGGAGGCAGCACTGCAGGGGGGTGTCTCATGAGAGCAGAGTAGACGTGGAGCTTTGAGGAGCCCCCGATCTCATCCGGCAGCTGCTGGATCAGCAGCATCCCCATGCGCTGGCCCTTCGCCGCCGATCGAGGTTCAGAAATGAATCTCCCGTCCGCGGCGGCCGATCCACCCCAGGGAACGCCCCAGCTGCCGCTGTCCTTACTATTCATTTGCTGCCCCTTGATTTTAAACCTCTTTGCTTTGTAGACGGGACCGACAGCAAGAGGTATCTTGCTTTTCCGTGCGGGGATCCTGAAGTGCTTTGCAAACATTTGTTAATTAAGCTCTTCTATGAGATAAGTAAATTACCGCAAAGCTTTGATCCAAAGCTTCTGGAAGTCCATTGGTTTTGGTGAGTCCGGGTCCATGGGATCAGGCCCAGGAGACCAGATTTAAAAACCCCTCAATTTTGTTAAGAGCTCAGCATATTGGCTGCAGATGGAGCGCTAAGCTACGGGGACAATCTGGCGCTGGGACCAGCGGTGCTGAGCCACTTGCAGATTTGATCGCCATTGTAAGAGTGGAGGTTTCGGACTTTTGGTCATGAGGTTTTTTTTTTGGAAAAACTGCCCTAAGGTTGTTGAAGAAATTCCTTCAGCTTGAAATTTGGATGATTTTAGGTCTGGGCTCGAAAGGGGGTTTCAGTTTCGGGGTCACGCTCTCCCCTTGTTCGTGCTGCTTATACATGTGGTTCGTTTTCCAAGGAATACTTTTTCTTCCCATTGGAATCCCATCTTCTGCAAGCAGGTAATTCCTGATTTCAATTTATAGAACGTCAGGATTACCATACGTTTCCTTGGACATGCCCTCTTCTAAATCTTGGCTGGGGGCGGGGGGGGGCAGAGTTAGGGTTTTGGCCTCTTCTCTGGCATTTCTGAATCTACACCAGCCTAGGAATCCTGCCGTAGCAGATCCACACGCGCGGCTGGGCTCCTCGGGCATCGCACCATCCTCTGCTGGGATGCCACGGGGCACATTCCCCGCGCGCGCTCCCACCCTGGCGCATCTGCAATAAGTCAAGACGCTTCCTGGCCATGTCAAGCCCCCGAAGCTCATGTGCTGGCCAGATGGTCCGCTTGTGCCCGGCAAATCCAACACCTCCAGGATGTGTTGGATTCACGGCACGTTCCTGGTCAAGCTGTGCAGCACATGCGCGTGTTATTTCCATCCAGGAAATCTCATACGGAAACACGGCAGCCCCATCCAAGGGACTTACCTGTCTCCTGTTACCCTAACAAACGAGCGCGGTCTTTACCGGCCCCCGGGAGAGGGGGATGTGCTGTATTTCCAGTTTCGGGATGAGGATCTGAGTGGTGGAGTCAAACCAACTTGCATCAGGGTTCAACCAGAGCGGCTCATCTATTTTCCTGAGCGCTCTCGGCACAATAACGTCTTCCTGCTTGGAGGCTCGGTGTACCCACGGCTTGGATGCTCTCTCCAATAATAGGTGATTTTAACTGAAAACCCGAGTAACCTGGTCTAGTGGGGAGGTGTCCCTGCCCATGGCGCGGGGTTGGAGCTCGATGGTCTTCAAGGTTCCTTTTCCAACCCGAACCATTCTGTGGAAACAGGGAAGGTTCATAGCCGGGGGTGAGGTCCGGTGACATCCCAGTGGCTTTCAGGAACGTGGATGTGGGCGATGGGGCTGGCTGCAGTCATGGGGTTTTCTGCCAAACAAGGCCAACCAAGAGCTCAGCAGCGCGGATGTGGATATCCGTGCATGGAGTAAAGACCATCCCCACTGGCTGTGCTGGAAAACGGTGGCGCTGATCATTCACAAAGCGCTCTCAACGCACGACGTTCGATAGATGTAAAAGAGATTTTCTTTTCCCTTCAATCTGGGTGTTTACTTGTAACCAGAGCAGTTTATAAATCTCAGGCAGCGGTAGCGTGTGTGATCCTTAAGTTTTTTGTGTCTTTGTTAGCAATTTAACCAAAATCATACAGTGTGCCCATGGCACAGCCCAGCAGAGCCAAGGTCCTGTTTTTCTCCTCTGGACAAGCGCTATGGCTCCGATTTTGCATAGGAGCATCTTTCTCTTTCTCCCTTCCTTACCTTTCCCCATCGCATTCCACAACGGTTGTTGCACGTTGTGCCAGAGACGAGGAAAGTCATTACGTTGCACGTGATGCCTCCTTTCCAGGGATGCTTTAATCACCCCGGCGTACTCCGGAGCTCTTCCTGTCGCTACTAATTTTAGTCTCGCGGGGGAAGTCGCAGCGCGGTGTTTGGGGCCGGCATGGGGGCTATGCCACGCAGGTGTGTCGCCATCACTGCGACACGCCTCTTCGTGCTGCTCCGGTGTCCCGGCTATCAGACCTCTTTGGGGAAAAGCCCCAAGAGCACGTCCTGCAGCTTTTTGTAGGTGCTTTGAAGGTGCTTGTGCAAGGCCAGGCGTGGATGATGCCCCTCCAGAGGCTCAGCCCTGACAGCGGGGACCCGCTTTTCCAAACAGCTCGGTTCTCATGCAGGCACCTAAATCAGGGCCAGGGTTTCCCGGAGCATTCGCCTCTCGGCTCTGCCTGACTACGCGGACTCCTGCGGGAGCCCTGAGCAATTTTGAGTGAGCTGGTCCTCGCTACTGCTGTGCAAAGAAGACCTTCTCAGCTGGCTGCACTCAGCAAAGGGACTTTTGGCACAAACAAGCAGGTAACACTGTCAGGACTTTGCATTTATTTGCTCTCTGCAATTCCAGATCCTTTTGGAAGCATCTCACAGCTTGGACAGGCAGGGCTTCCTGAGAGAGGCAAAGTCACACCTGATCCCAGGGCTTGAACCTGTTGACCAGCCTCAACCGAGTTTGGCAGAGGGATGCCTCAGAGGTATTAAATTCATAGAAACATGGAACGGTTTGGGTGGGAAGGGACCTTGAAGACCATCCCGTCCCCTCCCCTGCCCTGGGCAGGGACACCTCCCACCAGCCCAGGTGGCTCTAAGCCCCGTCCAACCTGGCCTTGAACCCCTCCAGGGATGGGGCAGCCACAGCTTCTCTGGGCAACCTGGGCCAGGGGCTCACCGCCCTCGGAAGAAGGAATTTCTTCCCCACATCTCATCTCAATCTCCCCTCTTTTGGTTTCAACCCATTCCCAACGTCCCGTGGCTCCCCTCCCTGCTCCAGAGTCCCTCCCCAGCTTTCCCGGAGCCCCTTGAGGGACTGGAAGGGGCTCCAAGGTCTCCGCGGAGCCTTCTCTTCTCCAGGCTGACCCCCCCCAGCTCTCTCAGCCTGTCCTCCCAGCAGAGGGGCTCCAGCCCTCCCAGCAGCTCCGGGGCCTCCTCCGGCCCCGCTCCCACAGCTTCGTGTCTCTCCTGTGCCGAGGCCCTGGAGCTGGAGGCAGCACTGCAGGGGGGTCTCCCCCGTGGGGAGCAGAGAGGCCAATGGTGTGAGGTTCACCAAGGCCAAGTGCCGGGTCCTGCCCTTGGGTCACACCAACCCCATGGACGCTCCAGGCTGGGGGCAGAGTGGCTGGAGAGCTGCCCGGCGGAAAAGGGCCTGGGGGTGTTGGTCGACGGCCATCTGAACGTGAGCCAGCAGTGTGCCCAGGGGGCCAAGAAGGCCAACAGCACCCTGGCCCGTACCAGCAGGAGTGTGGCCAGCAGGACCGGGGCAGTGACCGTCCCCCTGAACTCGGCACTGGTGAGGCCCCCCCTCAGGTGCTGTGTCCAGTTTTGGGCCCCTCACTCCAGGAAAGACACTGAGGGGCTGGAGCGAGTCCAGAGAAGGGCAACGGAGCCGGTGAGGGGTCTGGAGCAGGAGTCCTGCGAGGAGCGGCTGAGGGAGCTGGGGGTGTTCAGCCTGGAGAAAAGGGGGCTGAGGGGAGACCTCGCTCTCTACAGCTCCCTGAAAGGAGGGGGTAGCCGGGGGGGGTCGGGCTCTTCCCCCAAGGAACAGGCGATGGGACAAGAGGGAACAGCCTCAAGTTGTGCCAGGGGAGGTTTAGGATGGATATTAGGAAAAATTTCTTCAGCAAAAGGGCTGTCAAGCATTGGACCAGGCTGCCCAGGGCAGTGGTGGAGTCGCCATCCCTGGAGGGGTTTAAAAGCCGGGCAGACGCGGTGCTGAGGGACGTGGGTCAGTGGGGGTTTGGGCAGCGTCAGGTTGATGGTTGGACGCGATGATCTGAAAGGTCCCTTCCAACCTCCACCATTCTGTGGCTCCATGATCCTAAAATGGTCTTTGCCTTTCTTGTGGGGGCAGGCTGCGGGATGGTGTCGCAGGTGGCGGTGCCCCAGTCTGTGGGGTTTGCTCCACGGAGAGCGGGGGGACAGCGAGGGCATGGCCAAGGCAGAAAACTAAGCCCTCAGAAAAGCTAATTTGAGCACGTTGAAGGTTTCTGAGAGTTCTCCTCGCCTCTGCCTCCAAGGGGTTAAGGATCCTGACAATACCTCTGAAAAAAGCGGGAAGAAGAAAGGCTGGGGACGCAGGGCCTCGACCCGTCTTGCTTCTGCCCACAGAGACGCTCCCGGGGGCGCTGGCCGTGCCAGGCTGCGCCCACCGCCCTTGCGAAGCAGAATCAGGCCCTGAGCCAATTTAACCCTTCTTCTTATCAGTCTAGACATCCTCATTATCCAGATAAATGTCTGATCCCCCGCTGAATCCCGCTAAGCTCCCGCCTTTACGGCGCAGAAGGCAGAGGGCACTCGGCCTCACCCGGGACTCCCCTCGGGTGGGAGATCCTGCCCCGGCCCCTGGCCCTGTGCCGGGAGCAGGCCCTGTATTATTAGGAGCGCTTTACCAATTACAAGTCATTACGAATGCCTTCATTACTATTATTTAATAGATCGTGTTAATTATTATTGTTCATTTGCTTTAAAAGAAGCGTTTCCATGGCAACGGGGAGATGTGCGCTGCTTTTCAGGCGCGTCAAGTGGACACATTCCCGGCCTCCTCCCAAACGGGCTGCCAGCCCACCGTGGGGCAGGGTGGCCCAGTTGGGAGCCGGGACTCCCATGAGGTCCCCGTGGGGACCGGGACCCGCAGGACCATCCGGAGAAGGTGACAGCAACGTCTCTGTCACTGAAAGGTCCCTTGTGCCGTTCAGAAGTTCCTGCTGGCTGTAGATATTGCGCTGAAATGTTGAGGTTCCTCTAAGAGAGCAGAGGTGGTGTGATAACCTTCACGTGTGTGTGTGTGTGTGTGTGACCCAGGAATGAGGGCACCCGCTGTTAATTATTGCATCGCTGAGTGCCCCGGACTCCAAGGCTCCCTGAGAAAGTGCCTTGTCTCCTTTTGTATTTTCCAGTCAGATGCGGAAGGACCAGGACTTGGAAGTCAGGCGGAAATCCAGCCGATCTGGCATTACCCGGCTGCGGGATGCCGAATCCCCAGGCTGGTCCTGAAGAGGTCTGCGGTGAGACGGGAATCTGCTGCCGGGACACGGAGGCGGCTCCGAGCCTCTGCCTGCTCCTGGGGATGAAGGGCCGTCCATGCACCTGCTGCTCAGAGGCCACCTCCCTGCTGCCAGGCGGTGGCCGGGCTCTGGTACAGGTAAGCCTGTGGTGAAAGGGCAGCGTGGGGGGCCGGCTCTTCGAGGGTGTTTTTAAGGCACCACACATTTGCCGAGGCTGGAGAGGGAACCCAGGCATGCTGCTTCCTCCTGGCCTTGCAGGTGAGGTATAAACACCGACTCGTGTTTAAAGTTAGTCTCTGTCTTCTCCGGTCCGGCTCACACCATACCCAGCTGGCCTTCAGTCAGCGCTTTGAGATCATCCGTCTCCTGTAAAGCAAGATGAAGGTCTCCGGGGAGACCTTGGAGCCCCTTCCTGTCCCTCAAGGGGCTCCGGGAAAGCTGGGGAGGGACTCTGGAGCAGGGAGGGGAGCCATGGGACGTTGGGAATGGGTTGAAACCAAAAGAGGGGAGATTGAGATGAGATGTGGGGAAGAAATTCCTTCTTCCGAGGGCGGTGAGCCCCTGGCGCAGGTTGCCCAGAGAAGCTGTGGCTGCCCCATCCCTGGAGGGGTTCAAGGCCGGGTTGGACGGGGCTTGGAGCATGGTTTGGGTGGGACGGGATGGTCTTCAAGGTCCCTTCCCACCCAAACCATTCTACGATTCTATAAGCAAGACTATCACAGGAAGGTTGTGCCTCCCACCGTAGCTTCTGGGGGGCCGAGGGGCTGGAGGTGTGAGCAGGCTCGGAGTGGGGTCACCCTGTAGTTCCCTGGGGACAACATCCACCAGCAGTGACGGAGATAACGGCGTGTCGGGGCTGTAAGCTGTGTCCTCTGGAGAGGAGTTTGCAGCAGGGGAGACACAAGCGGGCACGGTGAGGCTCAGCTGGGAGCGGTAGGGCTGGGGCACGTCCCGAGCCCCCGGCGTGACCAGCGATAGCTCCGAAATGAGCTGGTGCACTAATTGGCACCTTTGCTGGCAGCCTGAACCCCGGGCCCAGGGCTGGGGAGCCCGTGGGGACCACAGCTCCCATCTGCCCGACCTCGAGGGTTTACCCGCGGGGCTGGAGCGAGACACGCTGTCGCCTCGTCCCGGCTGGGTGACGGTGGCTGCTGGCCCCGAGGGTGGCACCGGGAGCACACGTGCCACCGACTGGGTCCCCGGCATCCGCGTCGTGCTGGCAGCTCATCCGCAATTGCATTTCCCCACATTTTCTGTGTTGTCAGAGCAGTGGGAATCGGTTCGTCTTCATGGAGGGTACGGCCAGAGGCGGTTGCTCAATCCAGCGACTCCTAAACAGGGGTCTGAAAGCTGCAGCCTGAAGGGAAACCAGCGGTGACGGCCCAGGCGAGCCACCACGCTTAAAAGCACTTGCTGTAACGCTTAAAAGCAGTTGTTCGGTGGCAGCATGTCCTGCGTTGCGCTGATTTACCCCGGCGCCTGCCTCCGCTCTGCAGGGACAGTGGCTTCCCCGGGGCTGGGGATGCTGCTCAGCCCTGCGTGTCCCCTGGGCATCCCGGCTCCCGCCAGCGTTGTGGTTCCGGCAGCTCCGGGTCAGAAATGGGAATGGCAGGTGGCTTGGGGACGAAGCACCGTGTCACCCGCTTGGCGGCCCGCGGCGTCCCCAGGGTTTGGGGGGCTGCCCTGTGTGCGGGTAAATCAGGTGCAGGCAATTATGTCTAGACGGGACCCGCCGGGAGCACGGTGGCCTAATGGTCCCACGGGGACACCCGTGCAGCTCCGCGCTGCACAAAGCAGCCTTAAGAGCCCGCGCCTCCCCCTGCTCCTCCGAGAAGTGGAGAAACACAAAAGAGAGAGGCAGGAGGGGCTGGGAGCGGGTGGGAGCCAGGGAGGGAGGGAGGGAGGGAGAATCCCCCCATGCCCGGCAGCTAATCCCAGCTCCGCTCCGAGAGGGATCTCGAATAACAAACGTCCGTGGTCGAGGCCAGATGGATTTGATTTAATAACAAAGCAGGGGGGCTTGGGATCGTTTCGGAGCCTGCCAAGGGGCCGGATCCTCTGCAAGCAGCAAAAGGGCCACCCGGTGTAAATCCGAGCAGACGGCTTGGACGCTCCCCGAAACGCTGGGATTGCCGCGGCTGTGGGAACATCCTCCCGCCCCTTGGGAGACCCCGGGGTCCCGGCCACCCGCGGGGCACAGGGCCCTGCCGAAGGCACAAGGGCTGCGGGTTTCTCACACGGACGAGGCCAGGAGGGAGAAGGCGAAGGCGAGCGGGAGGCAATGGCCAAGGTTCGCGCAGCCCCCGCCTGGGACGTCTCACCTCGGGCAGGGCCCAGCGCTGCCTTGGGCTCAGACCCCTCTATGGGGTGGCAGCGAGAGGAGCAAGGGCAGCCCTTGGCCCTGCTTTTGCAAAGCCCGAGAGACCCCCCCACACCACATCCCATGGTGGCCAAAGCCGCCCACGCCTTGGTTTCGGCATCTCGGAGGCAAGGAGGTGGCTCAGGGCTCTGCCATCCCGTCCCCATGACATGCCAAAGGAGGAGGCAGCGGGTCAGGTGAGGGAGAAGCAGCCGGCGCAGCGGTGCTGATGCTGGGTTTTACCCCGCTCCTGCCTCAAATCCCGCCCTGCCTTTGCCTTGGCAAGGGTGGGTGGCCAGGGTTGGCCTCCCTGCCTGGTGGGGGGCCACAGGGAGATGTTTCTTGCACATGGCACAATTCAGCGCTTTGGCAAAGAGCCACCCAGGTGGCTGAGCCCCTCTAGGACACGTAGGGCCCCATCCTAGATGCCGGTGTCAGGAGACGCCGTGGGCTCCTCGCGCCACGCCTGACCCATCACCTTGCTCAGAGGAGCTGGAAGGTCGGTGTCAGCGGGACGGACGCCCGGGGCAGCGTTGAGGTGCCGGGCTGGGGACCGAGCTGGCTGTGGGCAGCACCAAAACGTTCTTTACCAGGCAACGCTCCCGCGGCAGGCAGGGTCCCGGGGCAGCAGAGCGACACCTCGCTGCCCGGCCGTCCCCACTGCGGCGTTCGCCACGTTCTGCCAGTTGGTGCCCGGGCCAGGCAGCCTCCCCCGGAGATCTTGTTTCTGGAAACCAGAGAAGCCTTGGCGCTGCCCCCGCCACCTCCCCGTGCTGCTGTCGGCCCAACACCTGCAGCTCAGCCCGGCTGTCAGCCTGCTAACTATTCCCGGCCAGATCGCTTGGCGCTCTGCCTCCGGAGCAACGAGATCCTGGCGCCAGCGATGTGCCAGCAAGAGCAGAGGAGGGGTTTGCGCTCGGGGGGAGGACGCCGGGGCTGCGCAGCTGGGCTGGAAGGGCGCTGGGAGGCAGGAAGGACCCTGGGTCCATCCCAGAAGCAGTGAGCCCAGCTCCGTGTCCGGCGTGCTCCGTGCAGAGAGGCGGGGATGCAGGAGCCATCGCTCGCATCCCGAGTCTCCAAAGGGCCCTGCTGTCTTTTTGGTCCAACGCTATGAGTTTCGACCTGCGCAGGGCACTGTGTTCATCTTCATCCCCGTCCCACCCGGGCTGTGGTGGCACCACCGGAGCTTGCTCCGTACGGGGGCCCCAGCTGGTTTCCCATTCCTGCTGTCACCCAGCAGCCTTGTTGGCAGCGTGTCCCATCTCCTGGCTGGCTCACCGGGACTATCTGCTATCCGGGAGCCTTGTTCCCCCTCTCTCCTCCCTCCGCAGCGTGCCGTTGGCAAAGGGCCTGGAGGCAGAAACGAGCAGCGTGGGGCGGTTGGTGCTCGGGGAGAGGGGGGTGAGCTGCCATGACACCACGGGGGTCAGGACATGGTTGTGTGTCCCCACACCAGCAGCAGGTGGAGACAAGGGGGTGCTCCCCACAACCCGGGGCTGCGTTGGGTGCAATGGGCCAAGCGCCGCAGGCAGCGCAGACCCCCGTGAGGGATGTCTCCCCTCCCCGTCCCCTCTGCATCCCTTGGTAGGACGCCAGCCCGTTATGGGAGCTCAGCACCATTTATTACCAGGCTCTGCTCGTCTGATGAGAAGCAGTTTCTCGGCCCTGGCGCCGTGCCTGTACAAATGAATCCGTGCCTGTGCTGCCGCTGCCACGCGCTGTGCCGCGAGAGCAGGGATCTGCGGAGCCGGGTGGCATAGGGCAGCGAGGGGGTGGCATCTCCGGGGGTGAACACCCCCAGAGTGCTGGGAGCCTGAAAGCTCTGGACGGCAGGCGGGTGATCCCCACGCCACCCTGGGTCTCCAGGCCGGGGACTTCTCAGAGACAAGCGACATCTCTGTTGTAGGTCCCAGCCTTCTCCAGAAGGCGCCGGGTGAGGGTGGCTGTGACGCTGGCAGCTCCCAGAGCCCACCCAACTCGGGGTCCCTGGGAGATGAAGAGAGGACCTGCCATGGACAGTGTTGTCCCAGAACTGGACTCACCTCTTCTGGACTAACAGCCTGGAGAGATGGGCGGAGAGGGACCCAAGGAAGTTCAACAAGGGCAAGTGCAGGGTCCTGCACCTGGGGAGGAATAACCCCCTGCACCAGGACAGCTTGGGGCTGACCTGCTGGAGAGCAGCTCTGCAGAAAGAGACCTGGGAGTCCTGGTGGGCAACAAGTTGCCCATGAGCCAGCGATGTGCCCTCGTGGCCAAGAAGGCCAATGGTGGCCTGGGGTGCGTTAAAAAGAGCGTGGCCAGCAGGTGGAGGGAGGCCATCGGCCCCCTCGGCTCTGCCCTGGGGAGGCCACAGCTGCAGCGCTGGGTCCGGTGCTGGGCTCCCCAGTTGCAGAAGGACGGGGAACTGCTGGAGAGAGTCGCGAGGCCGCGAGGCTCCGAGGCCCCCTCGGAGGCCGCGAGGATGATGAGGGACTGGAGCATCTCCGTGCTGGGGAAAGGCCGGAGCCCTGGGGCTGTTCAGCTGGAGAAGAGCAGGCTGAGAGGGGATCTCCTCGACGCTCAGCGAGAGCTAAAGGGCTGGGGGCGAGAGGATGGGGCCGGGCTCCTTCCAGTGGTGCCCGGGGACAGGACGAGGGGCAGCGGGCACAAACTGGGACAGGGCAAATTACTCTGAGGGTGGCAGAGCCCTGGCACAGGCTGCCCGGAGAGGCTGTGGGGTCTCCTGCTCTGGGGATATTCCGAACCCGCCTGGAGGTGACCCTGTGCGACCTGCTCTGGGTGACCCTGCTCTGGCAGGGGGTGGGACGAGATATCTACTTTGCCCCTCTGCTCTGCTTGGGGGAGACCCCCCTGCAGTGCTGCCTCCAGCTCCGGGGCCTCGGCACAGGAAAGACACGGAGCTGTGGGAGCGGGGCCGGAGGAGGCCCCGGAGCTGCTGGGAGGGCTGGAGCCCCTCTGCTGGGAGGACAGGCTGAGAGAGCTGGGGGGGGTCAGCCTGGAGAAGAGAAGGCTCCGCAGAGACCTTGGAGCCCCTTCCAGTCCCTCAAGGGCTCCGGGAAAGCTGGGGAGGGACTCTGGAGCAGGGAGGGGAGCCACGGGACGTTGGGAATGGGTTGAAACCAAAAGAGGGGAGATTGAGATGAGATGTGGGGAAGAAATTCCTTCTTCCGAGGGCGGTGAGCCCCTGGCCCAGGTTGCCCAGAGAAGCTGTGGCTGCCCCATCCCTGGAGGGGTTCAAGGCCAGGTTGGACGGGGCTTGGAGCCACCTGGGCTGGTGGGAGGTGTCCCTGCCCAGGGCAGGGGGGTGGAACGGGATGGTCTTTAAGGTCCCTTCCCACCCAAACCATTCTGTGATTCCGTGATTCTACGGTCTCCAGAGGTCCCTCCCAGCCCCTCGCACCCAGGGCTCTGGGGTTCTGCACCGCACCCCTCAGACACCAGGTGGAGCTGCCGTTCGCTCCGTTCCCTGCCTGGGGAACCGGGCTGTGCCCGGCCTCCGACCTTCTCCTGCCGGGAGCGCGGCCCCCCCGGCTGCTAATCCCTCCGGGGGGGACAGAGCCGCTGTCACCCGCGGGGTGTGACACCCTGCCAGCGCTTCCCGGAGAGCTGGCAGCTCCCCTCGGCCGTCCGCTCCCCGGTTCCAGAAGGACGGGGAACTGCTGGAGAGGGGACAGCAAAGGGCTATGAAGATGCTGAGGGGACTGGAACATCTCTCTGATGAGGAGAGGCTGAGGGATTTGGGTCTCTTCAGTCTGGAAAAAAGACAGCTGAGGGGGGACCTTATCAACGCTTATAAATACTTAAAGGGGGGGTGTCAGGAGGATGGGGCCAGGCTCTTCTCAGTGGTGCCCGGCAACAGGACAAGGGGTAACGGGCACAAACTTGACCATGGAAAGTTCCATCTCAACACAAGGAGGAACTTCTTTGCTGTGAGGGTGGCAGAGCCCTGGCACAGGCTGCCCAGAGAGGTGGGGGAGTCTCCGTCTCTGGAGACATTCCAAACCCGCCTGGACGCGTTCCTGTGCCCCCTGCTCTGGGTGACCCTGCTCTGGCCGGGGGTTGGAGGAGACGATCTCCAGAGGGCCCTTCCAACCCCCACCGTCCTGTGATTCTGTGGGTGCAAAGCTGGGGGTTATGGTGTCCATGCAGTAAGAGAGGGGTTTGTGCCGTGTCTTTGCCAATGCGGAGCCCCACGGGGACGGCTGGCCGTGCCGCCTCTCGCAGCCAAGGGAAGGGAACCGGGATGGACCCGGCCATGTGTCTGCAAAACCATGGGGCTGGTCAGACCCTGGGTGATGGCACTTGCTTGGCAGAACTGAGAACGGCGCAGAGACTGCGGCCTGGATGATGCTGTATAATCAATATTAATCTGTGGCTTTATTTGTATTATGGTAGTTTCCAGCATCCTCAGATGAGAGCGGGGCTTGGCCTTGCTGTCTGCCGTGTACATATGTCCTGCCAGAGGGGGTGCCTTACTGGACCTGATGGTCACCAACACGAGTGAGCTGATCGGTGACATCAGGACCGAAGGCGGGCTGGGCTGCAGGGATCACACACTGGGCGAGTTCACAGTCCGGAGGGGTGTGGGATGGGCAAAGAGTAACGTCAGGACCCTAAATTTTAGAAAAGCAAACTTAGAGTTCTTCCAGGAGTTAGTCAGTAGGAGCCGCTGGGAAACTGCCCTCAGGGACAGGGGAGCAGAACGGAGCTGGCAGAGATTTAAGGACGCTTTCCATGCAAGAGCTCTCGATCCCCAGGTGTAAGAAATCAGGGAAGGAAGGCAAGAGACCGGCATGGCCGAGTGGAGACCTGCTGGTCAAACTAAAGGGCAAGAAGGAAGTGCACAGGCCGTTGAAGCAGGGACAGAGATCCTGGGAGGAGTACAGGGACGCTGCCCGGTTGGGTAGGGATGGGGTCAGGAAGGCCAAGGCACGGCTGGAGCTGAACTCGGCAAGGGGCGCAAAGAAGGTCTTCTGCAGGTACGTCAGCCAGAAAACGAAGGTCAAAGAAAGTGTGCCCCCCATGATGAACCAGACCAGCAAACTGGTAACAATGGGCGAAAAGAACAACTTCTTTGCTTCAGTCTTCACTAGCAACCCCTCTCCCCACACCTCTCGAGTGGACAGACCTCAAGGCAGGGACAGGGGTAGCAAAGTCCCACCCACTGTAAGAGACGATCAGGTTCGAGACCACTTGAGGAACCTGAACATCCAGAAGTCTATGGGACCTGATCCCATAGTCTCCGGTGACTGAAAAGTCATGGCTGCTCCGGTGAAGTCCCTGGTGACTGAAAACAGGGAAACGTTGCAGCCATGTTTAGAAAGGGGAGAAAGGAGGACACTGGGAACTACCGACCCGTCAGCCTCACCTCTGTGCCTGGGAAGATCATGGAACAGATCCTCCTAGAAGCTCTGCTAGGGCATGTGGAGGCCAGGGAGGCCATTCGAGACAGCCAGCGTGGCTTCACCAAGGGCAAGTCCTGCCCGAGCAATCCAGTGGCCTTCTGTGGTGGAGTGACTACAGCAGGGGACAAGGGAAGAGCTACGGATGTCACCTGTCTGGACCTCTGTAGGGCCTTCAGTCCCCCACAGCATCCTTCTCTCTAAATTGGAAGGATATGAATTTGATGGGTGGACTGTTCAGTGGATGAGGAATTGGTTGGATGGTCACATCCAGAGGGTAGTGGTCCACGGCTCAGTGTCCGGGTTCAGATCAGTGACTAGCGGTGTCCCTCAGGGGTCCATATGGGACCGGCTGGAGCCCCTCTGCTGTAAGAACAGGCTGAGAGAGCTGGGGGGGTTCAGCCTGGAGAAGAGAAGGCTCCGCGGAGACCTTGGAGCCCCTTCCAGTCCCTACAGGGGGCTTATAAGAAAGATGGGGCCTACTTTTAGTAGGACCTGTTCCAATAGGGCAAGGGGTAACGGTTTTAACCTGAAAGAGGGGAGATTTAGACTAGGTATAAGGAAGAAAAGTTTTATGCTGAGGGCAGTGAGCCCCTGGCCCAGGCTGCCCAGAGAAGCTGTGGCTGCCCCATCCCTGGAGGGGTTCAAGGCCAGGTTGGACAGGGCTTGGAGCCACCTGGGCTGGTGGGAGGTGTCCCTGCCCAGGGCAGGAGGGGGCACTGAGTGGTCTGTAAGGTCTCTTCCAATACAAACTATTCTGTGATTCTGTGATTCTGTAGGCTTAAAGAGACCATCTCTATCCAGAGAAACTCCCAGGTGAAGAGCTAAGACGGGAAAAGGCTGGAAGAAGGCACTTACCCCAGTCTGGCAAATGGACAAACTGAGGCCTGGACCATCACCTTGGCCAGATGAGTTTCCAGGATCCCATGGCTTGCTGGGGGGTAGAGGGATCATTTTCGGGGTGGGCTGAGCACTGCAGATCTGACAGGCCGGCGCCGGGGGCCAGGCTTGGCACAGAGAAGGGCAAAGGTGGAAGCGGAGACAACTGGAAGGGGACCCTCAGCTCCGGCGCGGGGGCGGGAGGGCGGTTTGGACTCTCCGTCTTTGCTGCCCGAGCCGAGGGCGTTTCCTGACTCCGTGAGTCGTTCCCGCTGGGGTCTGTCCTCCAGCCCCTCTTGAGCAGTGGTTCTCGGGGGCTCGTGTGTGTGACCAGCGCCCTGCGCTCCTCCTGGGCCCGCTGGGGCGGCTGACGCTCGGTACGTCCACAGCCTCCATCCTCGTGGCTCTCTGCAGCCATTGAGGTCTCCACCGGTGCCAGCATGGCCAGCACGGCCCCCTCTCCTGCTACCACAGGCTCCATCCTGCCCAGTCCATCCAGCCCTCTGGTTTCAGCTCTGCTGTCCGGTCCAAGGCAGGGATCTCCCTGGCTTCCCCCGTCCCAAACCCCCTCGGCGAGTTCGAAGCAGTGCCCGAACCGCGGGGCTTGCAAATCCCAACCCGCAGCCACGGGGCACTTGGCAACGGGCAAACAAACAGCCCGGCGCTGAGCTCAGCCGCTGGGCTTCGTCACACCGCAGCCCGTAATTAATAGTGAGGACAAAAAGGCCCGTTCGACTGCTTGGCCCCTCCTGCCTGGGACAAAACCACGACGAGGCACTTTTACATCACATTTCCCCTTTGATGTTAATCTATTCAATTCCAGCCTCCGCTGCCATTTACGTCCAAGCCCCATTAAGAGAACTCCTGTCGCTCCTCCGCCCACGTACCCAGAGATGCTGCAGGATCAGCTCAGATCAGCAGCGCCCACGAAACTCTGCCTCCTGGGTGCTCCGCAAACCTCTGCTGCCTGGGTGCTCTGGCGTCACCCCGCCTCGCCGTCCTGCGGCTGCCCCGGCAAACCACCGCCCGGGCACTCCTGGGGCCATCCTGGGGCTCCGGTGCCTTCGTAGAACCACAGAATGGTTTGGGTGGGAAGGGACCTGGAAGATCGTCTCATCCCCCACCCTGCCCTGGGCAGGGCCACCTCCCACCAGCCCAGGTGGCTCCAAGCCCCGTCCAACCTGGCCTTGAACCCCTCCAGGGATGGGGCAGCCACAGCTTCTCTGGGCAACCTGGGCCAGGGGCTCACCGCCCTCGGAAGAAGGAATTTCTTCCCCACATCTCATCTCAATCTCCCCTCTTTTGGTTTCAACCCATTCCCAACGTCCCGTGGCTCCCCTCCCTGCTCCAGAGTCCCTCCCCAGCTTTCCCGGAGCCCCTTGAGGGACTGGAAGGGGCTCCAAGGTCTCCGCGGAGCCTTCTCTTCTCCAGGCTGACCCCCCCCAGCTCTCTCAGCCTGTCTTCCCAGCAGAGCCGATACGCGGAGCTGCCCCCCATGGGGCAGATTTGTTCACCCCGCTTTGGGGAAAGACTTTTTTTCCACCCGCAACGTAGCCGAGAGCAGCCCCGGGGTCGCTCTCCCCCTGCAGGGGCTGGGCTGGAGCAAGCAGGCGGTAAATCCCGCACCCCCTCCCTCGGCGGGTCTGCGCCGTCCCCTTCGTGCAACGTCCTGCTCTCATTTCTGCAAGCGAGCCCGTTTCTTTTTCTCCTTTAATCTGCGGGACTACCCCACCGCTTCCGTTTTGCGCTATTTTGGGTGCGAGTTGGGTTTGGGGTTTTTTGGGGTTTTGTTGGGTTTTTTTGTGTAGTTTGGTTTTTTTTTTTTTTTTTTTTTTTTAATTTCACTTTTTGCAGCACTGAAGCGTGGCAAAGCGGCCGGCCCACATCCCTCTCCTCTCCCGCCCCGGCAGAAAAGCCGAGCGGGGTTCTGGGAGGGAGAGGTTGGTAGTAAAATAGCAGGAAAACACCCCTGTTGCAGAAAGGTGTGTGAAGGGAAATGAATGAAAGGCTGACGCAGCCGTCTGGGCTCGCTTGGCCGGCGCGGCTTCCCCCGTCGATGGGTTACGGGGAGCGATGGTTCATCTCCAGGAAATACAGAGGGCGCAGAGGAGGGAAGGTGCTCGGCTGCCAGCGGAGTAACTCCCACCATCCAGACCCTTGGGACGGCTTCTGTCCCCTCCTGCTCCCATCCCCGCACTGGGAATTTGCAGCTCCGAGCAGCTCTCCGCTGCTGGGCGGGGGGAACCCAGCGGATGCTCCACACACCAAGTGCCGGGAGAGCGTGAGTCAGGCCTTGGGACCAGGAGATAAATCACCCTAAATGCTGGTTTTTTCCCTCCGGATCCTGCTCTCCGAGCTTTTCAGCATTGCTCGGCCACACTTTTAAGTTGCCTCCGCAGCGGGCAAGGGTTGCAGATTGAGGAGGAAAGAAGGGAAGAACTGAGATTTCCGTATCCCTGTGATTCCGAGCTGAACGAAGCAAACACTGGATTTTGTATGAGAAAATGTCTGGGATGTTTCTCGCAGCGTGTGATGACACTGAGGGGTTCATTGCCTTGGGATCCAGGGTGGCCAAAAGGACGAAGAGGCTCAGGAACGGGATGAGAAGGTGGTTTTTGGAGGACTAGTGGCCTTAATGAAGCACCTCTGGCGTAAGAAGTCCTCGAGCTGCCAGGAGCTGGATGTGCTGGGGCTGGGTTTCCTTCTGCCAGCGGGTGAGATGGGTCATTCCCTCTGCTCCCGGCTGGGCACGGGGACCGGCAGCTGGAGATGTCACCCCTTCTGCGGGGAGCTGCCGAGAGGTGACAGGAGGAGCCGTCCCCTGCTGTGAGATGGTGGCACCCGCCCAAGGAAACGGAGCCGCGTGGGGACCACCGGGGAGGTGGGGATGCTGCTGGGAAACACGGGCTCTCGCCCATCTGTGCCGAGGATGCCAGGAGGGACGTGCTGAGGCCAGTGTGCGCCGACACGCACAGGCCATCCCTGGTCTCTCCCCCGGTTCTCCCTTTTAAATGCAGCAAAAAGGGATGTGAATATCTGCACAGCGGGCGTGGGGCTCCGGGGGGTTTGTCCTGGCACTGTCCCAGCTCATGTGCCTTGTCCCTGTCCCCGTCCCTGTCCCCGTCCCTTCCCCGGGGCTGCAGGGGTGAGTGAGCGATGCCCGGAGGCTGCTCTCCGGCACAGGGCAGTCTGGCTCTGCACAGCCCCCAGGAAAAAGGGGGGGTTTTAATCCCTGAAGCTGCCCAAAGAGCAGGAACAAAGGTGCTGGGCTGGGCGTTGTGTGTATGGGAAAATGTAAAAGCAGGAGAGGTCACCTTAAAGGCAGGATTAATTCATCCTGAAACCACCCCTGGGGATATTTGTCCCGTGGGATCCTAAAAGCCCCAGGCAGCAGAGACCTGCGAGCACGTGGCTGTTTTGCCGTCGGAGCAGCGCCAGCCCTCGGCTGCAATTCCTTGTGCCCGCAGCCGTCCACCTTGGGGCTTCCCCGGGGACGAAGGAAAGGCGCCGGGAGCGCTGCCAACCTGGGGACATTGTCCCCGAGGCCAGGTTTGGGGCTGGGCTGGCGTGGCGGAGGATGCCGGGGAAGCTCACGCAGTGAGCCCTGGAGGCAGGATGGCTTTTAGCCACCTTTCCTGCGGGCATTCAAGCGAGGCAGACGGGGAGGGCTGAGCACCGCCAATGTCCTGGATCTTCTCCAGCTCCATCCTGCACAAACATCCCCATCGGCACCTCCACTGCCCCGCGAGGAAGCTGGTGAGATGCCGCCCAATTTCTCTGGCCTGGGATGAGGGAGGCAGATCCGCATCCTGCCGGACTTGCCAGGGCTCGGAGGCTCCGGCGTTTCGCACGCCAAGGTGAGCTGATGCAGCCCGCACAGGAGGAAAACCTCCCCGGCCCTGCAATCCACATCCCTGCCCGCGCATCCCGCAGGCTGGGCGAGAGGCAACACCACGGGACCGTCCTCAGCCCAGCTCGAGTCGTGGCCGGGGGGCTCAGGAGGGACCCCCCGAGCCCTGTGCATTGACACCACAGCCTGGTCGCAACCAGCCCATCCCTGCCCGGGGGTGTCATGAGGGCTGTGGCTGCTTTAGACCTTTTTATAGCAGAAATAGGAAGAAATTCTTGGCTGTGAGGGCAGTGAGCCCCTGGCCCAGGGTGCCCAGAGAAGCTGTGGCTGCCCCATCCCTGGAGGGGTTCAAGGCCGGGTTGGACGGGGCTTGGAGCCACCTGGGCTGGTGGGAGGTGTCCCTGCCCAGGGCAGGGGGTGGGATAAGACGGTCTTCAAGGTCCCTTCCCACCCAAACCATTCCGTGATTCTATGATAAATAGCGAGAGTGGCCGGGAAGAGCCGCCTGCAGCTCTGCTTTTTTGATTCGCAAAGCGCATCCACCGCGGGAGATCCCCCAGCTCCGCGCCGCGGCCGAGATGACTCTGCTGCCGCCTGTGTGGGAAGCAGAGATTAATTTCCAGCAGCACCAAGGTTCCCCTAATTTGCCCCAGGTGTCTGGGCAAAGCGCAAAGGCATTTTTAACCCCTTCGAGCCCCCCCGCTCCAGATCCGTGGGGGTGAGCCAGGCTCCCGGGTATGGGTGTCGTTCCCGAGGCGGTGTTTAACGGGGCACATCCCCGGCTGGCGCGTGTCTCCGTGCCTCCGTCCTCTACCCCACGCCGGCCTGGGCTGGCGCCAGCCCATTGTGTTCGCTTTTCCTGCGCGCGCCAAGCTTGGTGGGGGGCGGGGGGGGAAAGGTGATTAAAAATGTGAGCGTGACCCCAAACCCAGCCGCGCCGGGGGGTTGTGGGGAGCAGAAAACTGGCTTGCTCAGGATTTTACACTCAGAAATTTGCTTCTTTCGGCAAAATGGGATATTTGGGGTGGTTGTGCACGTGGCCAACTGACTTCATGGAAAATCGGCTGATCCCGCTCTATAGGAGCGACCCTCAGCGAAGCTGGGAAAGGGGCAGGAGGGCTCAGCATCCCGTCCACGCCTGGTACGGGTTGGATAACGGGGCCAAAAAGCAATGAGACGCCAAAACAGCTTTTCCTTTAAACCCCTCCCCTCGCGGGGAAGCCACGAGATGCATTTTCCATTGGGCTGCCTGGAGCGGCCGCATCTCCTGCTCGGCAGCCCAGCGGTTCCTGGGGTCGGGGGAGCTGCAAACCCTCCGCGCTCCCCCCGGCCCCACCACTTTGGGTGTGCTCCTCTCTCTGCCCCAGCACCCATGGGTTCCTGCACCCTTGGGTCCCTGCTGTCCTGCTAAAGGGGGATCCAGAGGCTGGATGTTAGGGATGCTTTTGCTTCCGAGAGTGAAGCACGGGACTTGCGGGGGGGGACGCAGGCGTCCCCTCGGTTGTCACTGTGGGGCAGACACCTGCCCCAGCCCAAGCAAACAGCGCTGTTCCCACCTCAGGAGCTCAGCCAGAGCAGGGGTGACTTGTTCCAGTG
Source organism: Larus michahellis (assembly GCF_964199755.1). Lineage (NCBI taxonomy): Eukaryota > Metazoa > Chordata > Aves > Charadriiformes > Laridae > Larus > Larus michahellis. Next base: position 3,758,505 of record NC_133919.1, read on the forward strand.
TCCCCAAGGGACACGGCGGGCATCCCGTGAGCCGGAGCCTGCGCCGGTGGAGCCTCATCCTCACGTTTGGCGTGTCCGTCTGTCCATCCGCTCTGGTCACAGTGCGGTCCGGGGGGGGCTGGCGGCTCCCAGGCTGGCCCGGGCAGAGGGGCTGGAACAGGATTCGTGCCGGAGCGGCTCCACGGCTGCTCTCCTTTCTGCTGTTGGCATCTGAGAGCATCGTCAGCGCTGCCCTGGCTGCCGCTCGCTGCAAGTTTCAGCTCTCTCAATAAATACAACTGGTAAATCTATTAATTTTACAGCTCTAATTGACGTATTGCTGTAATTACCTTTTATAACAAGGCAATTAAACCCTATTAAAGATTATTAGCTAATTAAAACTCCTCTATGCACACACACCAACCCCCTTATGTGCACAGATTGTTGGGGGGGCGGAACTGGAAGCCCGTCGCGGTCAGGGCCTTGCGGGTCAGCGCGGTGCGTGGCACGATGCCATGGGCTGGGGATGCTGGACGGAGAGACGCGGGTCCCGTCCCTGCCTCTACCACCGCGTCTCTTCATCCTCGGGGATGTCACTTGCTGCCAGGGCTATAAGGGAGGGGGGACGGCTGCGTACACCCAACGCAGTGATTTTCGGCTGTCTGGGATCAGATGGGGAAAAAACTTGGGAGGCCGGGATCTTCTCCTCCTGGTAACGGGGTGGTTGGGGATGCAGGGTTAACGGTGCTAAGTCTTGTTGGCCAGAAGAGAGGGTTGGAAAGGGAAAATCCCCACTTGGAGATGGGGCGTGTCTGCTTTGGAAAGGAAATAGCTGGAAAAACGGCCCCGCGCTGGGGCCGGGAGCGAGGGGAGCACTTGGAAGGTGTCTGGGGGCTCGTGGCGGCTCAGTGCAGGGTTGCTCCGTGCCTGCAAAAGCAAGTGACAAAAGCTGTGCACAGCCTGGGAGGCGAACCCCAGGGTCCTTGGGAAGAGCCAAAAAGAGCTGAAAAGTCCTCTGAAGAGCAGTCCCCAGGGCTCCCACCTGGGAATGACGGCACGTCCCCTTCCCACGTTCCTCTGTGCTGGAGCAGCCGCCCGGTGCGGGGGTCCCTGGAGCCGCAGCTCCTCCCGCCGCCCCCGACCCCGGGAGCAGCTGCGCTTCAGCACTGCCCACGTTTGCGCATGTAAGTTTGCATTGCGGCATTTGCAGGCACCCAATGTTTCCGGGCTTTTTTTGCAGGCCAAAGAGCTTTGGATGGGTTTGAAATTCCAGGGATGTGACTGCTCTCTGCCTTCTGAGTAACGCCGAGGAAGATGCGGCCCGTGCCGACAGCCTCTCCTGGAGCCACGCAGCCTCCAGTCCAGTCCATCCATGGCCCCTCTCCGGTCCCCCTCGCTCTGCCGCAGCGGCTGCACGCCGCTCCAGCGCCCCACGCGCTCCTGGAAACCGCAGGAATTCTCCTTTGTGGGCTGAAGCATCGCCCCGTGCCCCGCGCCCCGGCGGGGAAAGGCGATGCGGAGCGGAGCCTGTCCTCCCGCCTGGCCTGAGAGCCAGCCCGGCTCATCCGGTTTAAATCAAACCCCTCTGGCAAACGCCTCTTTGCCAGCCCTGGACCAGCCGGACCCAGTGGCTGGCTCATGGCTGCGCTGGCGACGGGCTCCTCTGTCTCCCCGTGGGCGTGCCGGGTCGGGATCCTCCTGCCCTGGTTGCCCCCTTGCTTGGGGCTGGCGGGGAAGACGGGGCTGGCTGCAGCCAGGAGAAGGGGGGTTCGCATGGGTGCGGTGTGGGGGACGGCCCCGTCCCGTCCCCTCGGGGCTCTGCACGGAGCAACTCCTGCAAAGGAGCCGGAGTCTGACCCTCCCTGGGGCCTCTTTACTCCGGGCTGCTGATGCCACCGAGGAGGATTGCAAGATTCCGCCCCCCCAACCCCAGGCCCCCGTGTCGTCCTGCCGCCCCCCGCCCAGGGGAAGCCCCCAGGCTCAGTCCCCCCACGGGACCAAGTGCCAGGGTGCAGTGCGCGGCGGGAGCTCTGTGGGCAGCGCAAGGGGCCGGGATGTGCCGGGACGCGCCGGAGCATGGACAGGCTGTGCCCGTGACCCTTAGCTGTCATTTTTTGCCGTTGCCCAAGCTGGTCCCTCCGTGGGGAGGTCCCTTTGCCCTGGCCACGGTTTCCCACGTTAAGGCTTGGAAGCTCGAATCCCACTGTCCTTGTCCCAGGGGATGCTCCGGACCCCGGCGAAAAACGCCCCTTCGGGGAGCACCCCGAGGCAAAGGGCAGAAAGCGCTTTCCCTCCCGCCCGGGGGTTACTTTTTAAAACAAAACAGAGCCGGGGAGTGGAAGGCGGCTGTTTGCGTCCCACAGTGCCCCGCGGTTTGGCAGCCGCCCCGCCAGAGCCCTCGGCCAGACCCCGCCTTCGGCAGCCACGCTGCGCCCGCACGGGCGTCCTGGGGGGCCACGGGCCCCCAGCCTGGCCCGCCGTGGTGCCAGGGCCAGCGTCACCATCCCTGCCCATGGCCCCTGCCTGCGTTGCCAGGCCCCGGGGTCCCACGTGCTCTCACCTCCCTTGGGGACGTGACATGGACGGGGGTCCCCAGGGGTGCAGTGTGTGTCGTCCCCCCCAGGCAAGGGGATAAGTGCCTGGGGGAACATGGGGGAGGAAAGGCAGCCTGGGACAGACGAGGAGGGAGGAAAAGGGGACATTCAGCTGCAAATGGAAAGGGGGAGGACTGAGGGGTGGGGGTAAAAGAGAGTAGAATCAACGGTGGGTGGGTGGGGGCACGGTCACCCCCTGCCCGCAGCACCCAAGGGTGCCCCTGGGTGCAGGGAGGGACCCCCGGTGGGATGGAGAAGGGGGTGCAATGAGGCCAGGGGAGCGGAGCACCCCAAATCCGCCCCCGGCTCCCTCCCCGTGGCAGTGCCAGGAGGGCTGTGCCCAGGCTGTACCAACCCCCACCAACACCTCCCCCCCTCAAACCCCCAGCCCTGGGGCGGTTTCGCGGCATCGGGCTGTTGCTTTTTGAAAGTTGGACCCTGGATTTTCGCCGTGGTCCCTCTCCCCACCCCGCTACTGTTGGCTGGCAGCAGTGACTCATCGGCGCTGGGATTAATCATTCATAAAGCACACGCGTGTGTGTGTGCGCGCGTGTGTGTGTTTGCGTGTGTTGCTCCGGTTGCCGTGTGAGTCATCCCCTGCCTGCCTGGGGCTCTGCCACACTGCAATTAGCTGGAAAGGGAATGGAGCTCGTTACAGCGCGGGGCAGGACGAGCCGGGCCGGCCGGGCTTCGGGAAGCGGCGCTTTGGCCAAGAATCTCAGCAGCCCCCGACCCCTCCATCCGCCGGGGCAGATGGTGCTTTGGGGTGGGCACCCCCACCCGGGCTATTCCCAGTGTCCCCAGCCACTGGGCACTGCTCCCATTGCAGCTTTCCTGGCTGCAGAACCCAGTTTTGCAAGCGGGAGCAGCCGAAGGGAGGAAGCTGGAGCCCCCACGACCACCACCCACCGAGGTCCTGCCTCAGCCCCTCCTTAGTGGGGTGCAAAGGGGTTGTTCCTCCATTCCCCTCGCCATTCCCAGTTCTCCCTCTTCCCCTGCAGGAGGGATTGGCTCTGGAGTGCAAAGCGTGTGTGTGCGTGTGGGGGACGAAGTCCGAGGAGGGGACAGCCCCCCCCTCCGCGGTAGCTCCTGGCGGGGGTGTGCCAGGAAGCGCGTGGCAGATCTCAAAGTCACAAGTTGCCGAATCTCGGCGGCGCCTCGAGGGAGTCAGGGCACCCCGCACCCCGCTCCGAGCTGGCCAACAGCTGGGAGGACTGGGAATCGCCCGTGGTGGGAGCTGGAGGTACGGGAAGAATGGTGGGGGGGGGGGGGCGGGGGGAGACTGGGAATGGCTGGGGTTGGGAAGTGGGAGAATGGGAAACAGCTGGGGCAGGGAAACTGGGCTCAGCTGATGCTCGAAATTGGGGGGGGGCAGTTACAAACTGAGCCCAACCAGCATGGGAAACTGGGAGGAAGGATAAAACTGGGCAGAGCTGGTACTGGGGAGGGCAAGGAAATGGGGATAGCCAGTGCTGGGAGAAGCTAGTGCTGGGGAAACTGGGGGGGTGGTGGTGAGGTGGGGGGGTGTCCTCTGGCCCCCCAGGGCTCTACGGCTGTGACGCCTGGGTGGCCTGGGGCTCTGTATTTGCGTCCCCGGAGCCCAGAGTTCGGGGTGCTCCAGGGCCCCGCGCAGCCGGGGGCTCCCGCAGTCGGGGTACGCCAGAACCCCCCCGACGCTGCTGAGATGCCTCCTGCCCTGTCCTGGGGCGGGGGGGGGGGGGCAATGTCCTGGGGGTGCCCAGCCGGGGGGTCCTGGGGGTGCCGCGCAGCCCCTCTCAAGGGTGCGCTTTGCCTTTGCCAAGCCCCCCCCCCCCCCCCAAGCTGAAATCCAGCCTCGGCCGGGGGAACTGCAGCAGAAAAGGGGGGGGGGGCGCAGGGTGTTTGCAAGGGGCAAACCCCCAGAGCCGCCCTCCCAAGGCCCCTTTTCCCAGGGATGCTTTTCCAGCCTTTGGGAGGCGATGGCCTTGACTGATGCAAGGGGGTTGTCTCCACCCAGGGCCCGGGTGACTCCACCCGCCGCCTCCCGCCGCTCCTCCTCCCGCTGCACAGCCCAGCTGGGATATAAGCAAGTCACTCACACAACCAGGAGCAGCCGAGACAGCTGGGTGGGTGGCGTGGGACGCCGAGCCGTGACCTGTGCCGTTGTCCTTCGCCTCGACACCGGGCCCCATGGCGACGCCTTCCCAGAAGAGGAGCACCCGCAGCGGGGCTTCGGGGACCCCCTTGTCCCCCACCCGCATCACCCGCTTGCAGGAGAAGGAGGACCTGCAGGAGCTCAATGACCGCTTGGCCGTCTACATCGACAAGGTGCGCTCGCTGGAGCTGGAGAACGCCGGCTTGCGGCTCCGCATCACCGAATCCGAGGAGGTGGTGAGCCGCGAGGTCTCGGGCATCAAGGCCGCCTACGAGTCGGAGCTGGCGGATGCCCGCAAGACCTTGGATTCGGTGGCCAAGGAGAGAGCCCGGCTGCAGCTGGAGCTCAGCAAAGTCCGGGAGGAGCACAAGGAGCTGAAAGCCCGGTGAGTGCCCTGGGGACAGGGAGGGGGGGACGGTGGCGGGACGGTCACTGTCGTCATGCTTGGCAGGGAGACGGGAGGGAGGAAGGAGCGACCTGGAGGAGGCAGGGAGAGGGGAAACCCGTGACCCGGCTGGGGCAGGAGCGTCCGTGGTGGGGACCGAGAGAGGAGGGAAGCTCTCCCGGCATTCCTGCTCCCCCTCCAAGCGCCATCTTTGGCCGGGATGCCCTTGGAGGGGGGATCGGGGAGCAGAGCCGCCAAAGCGCGGGGCTGGGGCTGAGGGGACGTGCCCCGGGCTCCTGGGGAGGGACTGTGCGCCGCGGGGATGGCGGCCCCTCCGCCTTCGTCATCCTGGAGCAGTTCCCAAAGGCTCCAGCGCAGAGCGGGAAGCGGTGCCAGCCAGCTGGCTCTGTCCTGCCCACAGATCTCGCCTGCTCGTCCTATTTTCCTCTGCTGTCTTTGGCACCCGTTATAGAACCTGCTCGGGTTTTGTTCGCCTTAACCCTCCCCGTGCCGAGCTGTCCCCGCTCTGCGGCGTCCCCCGCTCTGGGGCCGGCAGTGCCCGGGCAGCGCCCACATTCCCGTCCCATGGGCTGGCTCTGGGTGACGTGCTCCGGCTCTGCTTTGAGGCTCGAATCCCCCCAGCCCCTTCCCGTCAGGTTTATCTCTTTCCCTTCCTGACGTCAGACATGCTCACCGCGTTGCCACCTCCCTGCCGCCGTCGGGTGCCTCCTGGGGACGGTGGCAGATGCCCAGCGCGGGTCCCCTGAGGACGCGGGTCCCTGCACGGGGCTCCCTGGCCACTGTCACACCCCTGGCCAGGCAAGGACCGGCCGCGGGGCTTCCCTGGGGCTCTGCCAGCCCGTGCGGCACTGGGACCACAGCCCCGTCACGCTCAGCTCCCGGCATCCCGCTCCATGGAAAGTCCCTTTCCGTCCTCAGCTTTGCCTCAGGGCAGGATCCGGGCGGGACAACCCCCTCTTCCTCCATTTGAGCTTTTCCCTCTTATTCTGGACGCCCGGTTTTGAGTCGGTACCAAATGAGGCTAAAATTAACGTCCTTGGAAGATGCCATAAATACTCTATCTGCTGGGAGGGGAGCGAACGTGCAGCCTTCTCCAGCTGTCTTTGAAAGCCGGGCGGTGTTTTATATTTAGCTTTCTATTTCCCGTGCGCTGCTGCGGTTCTGTCCTTAGATAAGGCGGCTTCGCCCGTCCCGCTCGCCGGATCCCCGGGAGCTGGCGCGACGAGGGGCTGAGCTGCCTAAAGGCCTTTGCTGCCTTATGCAAACCCAGAACTATCTTGGCCGCGATCTTTCGAGGGCTGGAAAAAATGCCCGACTTGCGTTCCTGGCCGAGAGCTGCGCGCTCAGCCCGGAGCCGGCCGCGCCGCGGAGCCGGCCCCGCGAAAAATATGCGTTAAGCTTTTTTCCTGAGCTCCCGGAGCTCCCCGTGCTCGTTCCCCAATGCTGACAGATCCCCCTAAAAAAAAAAAAAGTGCTTCGACTCGAGGGGATTCCCGAAGAGCAGCAGCCGGTTTGAGGGCAGGTTTCGGTGGGGTTTCAGATGGCTGGTTTTGGAGGACGGGCGGCAAGCAGGGTTTCTGGAGAGAGGTTTTTCGATGGGGTGAGTCGCCTCTGAGTCACAGTGCGCGAGGTGGAAGAGCGGCTCTGCCGGGGGAAGCCGGTGCTATTCATTCCTGCCTCTGGCGTGTCCCCGCTTCCTTGGGCGGTGGTGCCAGAGCCGCTTTCCAACCCCCAAAATCCTTGCAGAGGGGCTGCGGCTCCTCTCGTCTCGCTGGGGACCCTCAGAGAGGGGCACAGATCAGCTGCCGCGCTGCGATGTTGCTCTTAGGGCTCGGTTTGGCTGGGGCGCCCCGAAATTTTTGGCAATGGGGCAGCCGCGAGCCCGACCCTGCGGATGGGTTGGAGCGTTCACAGGGTCGGGAAGGACCCGTGTGCCGGTGCCATCGGTACCGATGGCTGCCCCATCCCTGGAGGGGTTCAAGGCCCGGTTGGACGGGGCTTGGAGTGACCTGGGCTGGTGGGAGGTGTCCCTGCCCAGGGCAGCGGGGGGGGAACGGTCTTTGAGGTCCCTTCCCACCCAAACCATTCCATGATTCCACGATCCTGCCGGCTCTGCCTGCCCGCCCCGGGTTAGCCCGGGCATTTCTGCTGACCTGGGTGCAGCGACGCTTTTCTTGGCTAATAACTAACTTGCCAGCCCCCCGCTCGCCCCACTCTGCCCGTCAGCCCCGGGGGAAGCGCTGGGTATCTCCCGCGGGGCAGGCGGCTCTGGGGCCGTGTTATCGGCACCCGCAGCATCGCCGCTGCCCGCCACCGGGGTTGTCTCGCCTGCGCAGAAGGGAGGGCTGGGGGGTGTCGGGGCACGGCGCGTCTGGCTGCGGGCACGGTGCCCAGTGCCGGTGCTGGAGCCTCCCCGGGAGGGAGAGGAGCTGGGTGCCCCATCTGGGGTGGGGGAAGAGGGGACAGGGCGTGCAAACCCGAGACCGGTCTCACCAGCCGCTGACGCACTGGTGCGAGAGCTGCCAGGGTGGAGGAGGGTCTGGCCAGCCTGGGGCAGAGCTGGGTCGAGAGGTGCGGGCATCTGCCCGTCCTCTGCCTCCCACCACCCCCTTGTCCCGTCCGGCTGGACCCTTCCCATCCAGCTTTCCCTTCCCGCTGCCTGTTTGGCTGCTCTCGGTGCAGGTCCAAGAGGGGTTTCCCAAATCACCCGCATCATCCCACCATCATCCTCATCCCTGCGCAGCCTGGCGCTGCCTGTGCCCCCGGCCAAGGGACCGCTGCCTGGCCCCGTGCCACCCACCCGTGTCCCCAGGCCACTGCCGGCTCCCCGGCCCCGTGCGGCTGCTGACTGTGCCAGAGCCGCGTTTGAGGCGAAGCAGAGGGTGCGCTGAGGGTGGCTGGTGACTCAGGGGTGCTGGCAACGCCTGGCATCGTCCCCTCCCAGCGCGTGGGGAGAGCCAGGACCAGCCCCAAATGTCCCCATCCCAGGTGTCCCCGACCCGCGGTCCCCAAGGAGGGACGGGTGAGTGGTTTTAGAGGGCTCAGGCTGCAGCACGGCACCGGGCTGCTGCGGAGGGATGCTCTGCACCCCGGTCCTGCCCATCGCCCCCTCGCCGTGAGCTGGCTCCTGACTCACGGGGTGAGAGCAGGAGCCGCAGCCCTCGCCCGGCTTCGCCAGGGATTCACCCCAGCCCAGATCCTCGAGGCGGAGGCGTTTTGTCAGCGCAAGCCCCAATTCGGGGGCGCAGGGGGTGTATGGATACGGCCCTTGGGCTCCTCCATCCCCAGGCGAGGAGCCCCGGGGGGGGGGTCCCAGTGCCCCGCTCCCGTGGGCAAGGGGGGGCTGTGCTGTGGCCGGCTCCCTCCTCCGAAACAGGAACCGAGCCCTCGTTAGCAGCGCGGCTGATGAGCGATGGCTTCCTGAATTGCAGCCCCTAACCCGATTAAGCCGGTGCCTTGGCAGCGCCTCTTCCTCCCCGGGCCTAGATCTCATCTCTGGCCCTAATGAGGAAAAATCGCCTGTTTTCCAAAGGTTGTTGAAGAGGGTTGAGGGTGGGGGGAGGTGGCGGGCGGTGGAGCTCATCCAAGGGCAGAGCAAAGGTGGTGGCAGCGACGGTGCCAGGAGGGTCAGCCCCACAGCCCTTCCCCATCCCAGGTGGATTTTGCCCCGTGCTGGGTTCAGTGATGACCTGCCGGGAAGGAGCAGGTAAACTGGGACCCGTTTACTGGTGAGGAAAAGAAAAAGGGAAAAGAAAAAAAAAAAAAAAAAAAAAGATTAGAAATAAATCACTAAATAAGCCTCCTTGCCGCAGGGCTGGGCGCTGCCTCTCTGCCGCCTTTAGCAGCCATGTGCTCGCGCTGGAACGTTTCGCGTGGGGGAGAAACCTCAGGCTCCTGGGCTCTTTCCCCCCCGCTCTGCCTCATAGAAACCCCGCCAGGGGAGGGACGGGTTGGCTCGGAGGAGGCTTTGCCCTTTCCGAGAAAACAAAGAACAGTTTGTGCAGGCGGGTGATGCTCTGGGAGAGCGGGAGACGCGGAGCCTGGGCTGGTCCGGGACCCTCCGTGTCCCTCGAGGACCCTCTTAAACACGTCCTCCCTGAGTCTCCAGCCCTCTGGACAGATTTATTTTCCCCTGACATCCTCAGCCGGCAGCTCGGGATGGGCAGGAGCCCCTGCCCTCCCTGCGGGGCTGAAAGGCGCCGTGGCAAAAGCCCTGTTGCTTCAAGGCTGAGGCTTTTGTTCGTTACTTTTGGGGGGGGGACGACACACACATATTATTTCTTATCTGTGCCAATATCCAGCCCCGCTTTTTCCCAGCTCCCCGAGCAGGAAAAGGCTCCCCGGCTCTGCTCCCGTCGCTGGCTGCGTTCACCGGCCTCTTCCACACACTTCTGTTACCCCCTCGCTGTCCCGGGGGAGGAGGGGAACGGGAGGAAACCCCTTTTTTTTTTTTTTTTTTTTTTTATTACCATAGGATCCACCCCGGCAAATTAAGGCCCTCGGCCTCAGAGGTGGGGGATTAGAGGAGCGACTGCAGAGGGAAAAGGGGCTGGTTTTGCTGCGGGAAGGCGTCCGTCCCCCGTACAGCGCCTACTGCGGCGCGTCCCAGCCTGCCCTTGGCTGCGTTTGCTGCCACAAGTGTGTTTTTTTTTTTTCCAGCCTCGTGTGCGTCACTTGGGTTGTCTGAATCCCAATAACGCTTAAATTCGGAGCCTGGCAGAAGGGAGAGCCTTCCCCGGCGCAGTGCTCGGCCGTGGCGTGCGAGGCGGACGGGGTGCGGCACCCCCAGCTGCTGCCAGCTCCTTATTTTGCTAAATCCGTGCCCTTTGGGAGCTGCCGTTTCCTTCCCTGCTGCTGGCAGCCGCGGTAGGAGGAAGCCACCGGAGCTCTTCCCCTGCTCCTGGCCAAAATTAGGGCTGGCATGGAGGAGATCCCCGGGAAGCATCGGTGGGTTTGGGATGGGCTTCCGCATGGCAGAGCTGGGAATCGCCTCCTGCTGTCCTGCCGCCGGCCACGTTACCCGTTTCCCCGTCCTGCTCTTGTCGCGAGGCCCTTTGAGCTTCTTCCCCTGCGCCGGGCTCGGCGCGTTCCCAAACAGCCGAGGCCGGTGCCATGTGAAACCCCTGTCTTGCCCGCAGCTGCCGCCAGTCGCCCGCAGCCCCTCACCGGGGTGTCAGGGCTGGGCACCCACCTGCCTCCGCTCCTGCCACCCCCCCACCCCCCGGGGCTGAATAGCCCCAGTGTGATGCTGAACAACTGCCGGGGGCTGGCGCGGTCCCCCCCGCTCCCATGGCTGCGGCGGCAGCTGCGGCCCCCTGCGCCGCAGCCCGGCTCTCTGCCGTCCTGGGGAAAAAAAACCAAAAAACCCACCCTGTTTCGGTGTGTGAAGGGTGTCGCAGCACGTCTGCGAGCCCCGTGGTGCGCCGTGGGTGTTAAGGTTGAGCCAAAGGGAGTGGAAGTCGGTTGAAGAAGTGCATCGAACCCAGCCCGCAGGGATGCCGCAAAACCAGGCTGGGGTTAGGACACCTCGCCTTCCCGAGCGGCGCTGAGTCAGCATCGCCCGCTGCCGACCGTAAACCGATTTCCTCTCCAAGGTGAAGGCGAAGGCGCCTGTGGCTGGGCTTATCGTCCCAGCCGTAGCCAGCTGTGATGCTTTATTGCCCCTTTCACGTATTTAGAGCCAGGAGGTGCGATAGCAACAGGGACAAAGTTCCCGGGGAGGGTGCGCGGCGGGTGCCCCACAGCCTGTACTTTACCCTGCTTAATTACGGGGCTGGCACCGCTGCAGGGGCTGGCGCCGTGTCCCTGCAGAGAGGTGTCGGAGCCAGGCTTGGGCGCAAACAACGAGCTCTCGTGAAGCTTTTTGAATTTTTGCACGGGGGCTGCGAGCGGCGCAGAAGCACCTCTGGAGGAGAGAGGGTTTGCGATAGCCCAGGTCTCCCAACCCTCTTGGACAAAAGCCAGCTCCAGCCACTCGCGGCGGCTCCGGCTTTCAACAGCCGCCGCCTCCTCCGGCCGTCCAGCTCCGTGTCCCCCACCCCGGCCGAGCAAAGCTTGGCGTCTCCCTGCCTCCGTAGCGCAAATTTGTTGGGGTTTTCATTAATAACAGTTCAGGGACCCACTTTCTCCCTTAAAGCCCCAGCTCTGAGTCACGTAAATCCAGAAAAAAAAAAAAAGGCCAAGCTCTTGACACGGATGCGTAATGTGAGGGCTTCAAAGGGGTGGGAGCCTGAAGGAGACTTGGCTCTCGTGCTCATGGGCGCCCGGCTGTTTTCCAGCACTGGGGGCAGCCAGTTGCCCCATTGCAGCTCCCAGTCCCCGCTGGGAAGAGCCGCTTGTCCCCCTCTCCTTTGCAATCTGTTGGCCGAGCTCTGGGCTCGCCGGTAGCTTTGGGGAGGGCACTGGATCCAGCCCGGTGGCGAAGCAGGAGGTGAATGGTGGCAATAAAACCTCCGTGCCACTCTCCATGGGTTTTGAACGCCTGCCCCGCTCCGTGGGGAGGTTGCAGCGGGGCAGGGGGAGGATGGAGCCCGGCAGCGGGGCAGGAGCGGGGAGATGAGTCACGCTCGGCGGCACGTCTTCGGGCTGGAGCAGGGTGCGGCCGCCGCCGGCACTCCGAGGTCCCCCCGTTCCGGAGTCACGCTCGCCTGCCCCTTCCTTCCTGCCGTGCCGGGTGCTGGCGGATAACCCGCTCCCTGGCAGCATCTGTGGGGTGCGAGGATTCCCCCCCCCGCCGCGGGGCACCGCGCTGCGCTCACTCCCCCCGTCACCTCTCCAGGAGAAATTAGGGGGGGTCCAATGTGGAGCCTTCGTGCCCTGGGCCGGTGGGGGGGAAGCGGAGTGCTGGGCGGGGGGAGCAGATTTGGCTCCTTGGCACGGTGCTTTGGCAGGCCGAGATGCACCCAGAGCCCCCGTTCGCAGGGCAGGGAGGCGAAACTGCGGCACGCGTGTCCCAACTAGCCACCGGCGCTGCTTTTTCGCCTCAATTCTGTCACTCCGGTGCAAAAAGCCACCGGCTTGTGGGTCCGGGGGGCTGAGCAGGAGGGGGAAAATGGGGAGGCTGGAGCCTCTTGCAGTGGCCCCGTTTGCAATTGGGGCTAAATTGCACTTTCTAGGGATGCCGCGTCTGCAGCCCTGGAAGAAGCGGTTCTTCCCCGCACGGACGCCGAGGTGTTCTGGGTTTCGCCCCGGCACAGCGCAGGGCGGGCAGGGGGGTGCTGGGACCCGCTGCGTACGGCAGAGCGCAGTGAGGCGCCGGCGCTCGCGGTTGCTCCCGCTTCTCCCCGCACCGAGCTGCCCTTTTCCCAACAGCATCCACGTTCGGAGCCATGCCGGCAGCCACCCCGATGGAGGCGGTGACTCACGCCGGCGGCCAAAGTGGGCAAACAAGGCGGCCCCGGCGCAGCCCGCGCCACTGTGGCATGCAAACAGACCTTGTGGCAGTGTAAACACCTCGCCCGCCCTTATCTGCGCTCCCACAGCCGGGATGGCAAAACCCTTTGTGTTCCCAGGAAGATGGGTGGCAGCTGGATCCAACAATCCCCAGCTTTGTTTCTTAAGCAAATTTTACTGGCCAGAAGCTTTGTGTACCCGGACTTATGGAAAACCATAGAACCATAGAATGGTTTGGGTGGGAAGGGACCTTGAAGACCATCCCGTCCCACCCCCTGCCCTGGGCAGAGACACCTCCCACCAGCCCAGGTGGCTCCAAGCCCCGTCCAACCTGGCCTTGAACCCCTCCAGGGATGGGGCAGCCACAGCTTCTCTGGGCAACCTGGGCCAGGGGCTCACCGCCCTCGGAAGAAGGAATTTCTTCCCCACATCTCATCTCAATCTCCCCTCTTTTGGTTTCAACCCATTCCCAACGTCCCGTGGCTCCCCTCCCTGCTCCAGAGTCCCTCCCCAGCTTTCCCGGAGCCCCTTGAGGGACTGGAAGGGGCTCCAAGGTCTCCGCGGAGCCTTCTCTTCTCCAGGCTGACCCCCCCCAGCTCTCTCAGCCTGTCCTCCCAGCAGAGGGGCTCCAGCCCTCCCAGCAGCTCCGGGGCCTCCTCCGGCCCCGCTCCCACAGCTCCGTGTCTCTCCTGTGCCGAGGCCCCGGAGCTGGAGGCAGCACTGCAGGGGGGTCTCCCCCGAGGGGAGCAGAGGGGCAGAATCCCCCCCCTCGCCCCCCTGCCCACGCTGCTGGGGATGCAGCCCAGGCTGGGGGGTGTTCATGGGCTGCCAGCGCACGTTGCCGGGGCGTGTTGAGCTTCTCACCCCCCAGCGCCCCCAAGCCCTTCTCTCAGGGCCGCTCCCCATCCCGCCATCCCCAGCCTGGGCTGGCACCGGGGGCTGCCCCCACCCCGGGGCAGGACCCTGCCCTGTGCCTGGTTGAACCCCATGACGTTGGCACGGTCCCACCTCTCCAGCCTGTCCCCATCCCTCTGGGTGGCATCCCGTCCCAAACCACAACACCAGCGCACATTGCCGGCTCGTATGGAGCTCCTCCATGGGGTGAGCTGCTGCTGCTGGGGAGGAAAAAGGAGAATTTGAGCTTGTTGCCTGGTTTCCCTCTCTTGGGTCCTCTCTGCCTCGTCCCCTCTTGCCCAGGGTCCCTGTTCCCAGCTCTTCGCCCCTGGGGTGCAGCCATGTCCCCGTGAGCAGAGCAACCTCCTCCTTGCTCGCCATCGCCCCGCCTGGGAGCTGCAAACTCTGCATTTGGCATCGCCCTCGGCTCCCCCCACCCAATGCGCGCAGAGGGAAGGGAGACGGCCACCACGTTTGCATGGCGGCCACGCATTTGCATGGTGGCCATGCGTTTGCATGGTGGCCACGCGTTTCCTTGCTCCGGGGGCTGGGATTTGCATCCCTGCTCCTCTTCCGCTGCCCCGGGTCCCGGCCGCGTCCTCAGCTGCCATCTCCCAGCGAAATGCGAGCTCACGGCTGGTTTTTTCCCCCCCCACCCCAACGTTCCCCATCCCGAAGACATTATTTAACACGACTCAGCACCCTGTTTTTGACTCCTTTTGTAAAACCTCCCCCCACCACGTCAAATCCCCCCAGGGAAACGCTGGGAACCTGCACGTGGTCTCCATCCTTTAAGGCGGTGGTTTATAGGCTTTGCCTTTCTCCTTCATCAGGAGAAGGGTATATTAAAGTAAATCTGATGGGATTTCTCCGGAGGTGCAACGCGAGGAGTCGTTTTAAGCTGGGGGGAGGGGGGGGAACCAAAAATTACATATAAAACTTTCCCGTTAAGTCTTAAACCCATTATCGCAAAAACGGGGATTTGCCGTGTCGGAGCAAGATAGTCAAGACTGAGCGAAATCCCTTAAATTTAATTCAGTCCAGAAAGTAGTTGTTGGGTGAATATTTGGCCATTCTACTAAAGATAGAAACCGGCGCTTGTCGCCATCGTGGGTGTTCCCAGTGTTGCAGTGAACACTTGGGATTTCCTTGTTCTCTCCTCTTCCCAACGGCAGAAGGACGCGCAACGCAGGGTTGCGCTTTTAACAGGCTTTTATGTTATATACAACACTATCAATTATTAGCAAATTCTGGGTTGGAAGAACAAGCTTTCTTCTTGTGCCCGTTCTACCAAAACCTTGTCCTCAGAAGGTGGCAGATGAGCAACGCGGACGGTCTCGTATTCATGTATTTGAGCTATGTCTAAAAAAAATTGTCTTTCCAGCACAATTCCAGTTTGGTTTTTTGTTTTGTTTTTTTTTTTTTTGAGACAGAGAGCGAGCTCCTTTTTTCCTGATAAAGGCCGTTATTGCTTTCCTCTAGATTTAAGATGGTTCAAGTCCAGGCCACCAAGTGTCATTCAAAAAAGCCAGAGCCGAGCTGGTGTGTTCACAATCCTGGATGGGTTCATAACCGTAACAGACGGGTTTGGGTCGTGCCGAGCTTGGGCCGGCGGGTGGGGACCGATCCGTGTTTGATGGCGGTTTCCGAGCGGTTGAGGTGTTCAGGTTTTTAAAGTCTTTGGGGATTTTTTTTTTATTTTTTTTTTTTCCCAATGGAAAATACAGTTTTTACAAGCGAGGCCTTTCCCTCCCACCGGAAAGCCCAGGATCAGCCAATTCCCTCGAGACCCGCGGAGACGAAACCGCTGGCCGGGTTTTTTCCTGTGCGCCGTTGCAGCCAAAATTGCCGGGCTCTGGTGACAAACTGGACCGGTTTGCCGAAATCAAGTTTCAACCGGTGGCACTTTGCATGTTATCCCAGCCCGGAGGCCTGGGTCTCTGCCTGTTCCAGGTAGCCCAGGTGTTTGGTGGCGAAAGGGAAAATAGGGAAAACAGGGGAATTCTGCCCTCGGTTTGCTCCCTCGTCCCCGAGGCTCGGCCGCGAGCAGGGACGGGGGCTGCGCTGGTGGCTTCCAACAGCCGCCGCTCGCTTGCGCCTTCCCGGCTCTTTGTGTCCTCTTTGCGCGTGGGAGCAAAGCCCGGAAAAGTTCAAGGCAGCTGGGAAAGGGGGTGCAGAGGCAACGAGGGGGGTGCAGAGGTATTGAGGGGGGTGCAGAGGCATCAAGGTGCCGTCGGACCTGGCGGAAAGCTGTTCTCCCTGCTCCGCGCTGGGGCACGCTGTCCGCGGAGAATAAATCCTGCCCCTTGTCTCCGCGAACGCATCGATTGCTGCCCGATGCAAACCTCACCGGGGGCCCCCAAAAACGCGGCGTGGGCAGCGGAAAGCCAAGTCCCGTCCCGTCCCCCCGTCGACTCCCACACGGGAGCCGGCAAAACCCCCTTTTCCAGCTCTAAAAACCATCCGCCCTCCAAAACCACAAAAGCCACCCGTTTCTAGGGGGGACTCAGCCCAAACAGCAACGTCGCTCGATGACTTGGGATTTCCATTTCGAGCCGCTGGCGAAGGCCAGGATGAGTCACCAGCGCTGGCGTGACAGCCCCGGGACGGGGAGCGAGTGACAGCGGGGCTCCCCCGCCAGCCGCGGGGGTGCTATTTCTTCTCCGAAATGGTGTTTTTAAATAGCGGGGGGGTGGAAGGCCATCGGTCCGCGCCGTGGTCACGTGCATGGCTGTGTCGCGGCGCTGGTGAAGCCCCGTGAGGAGTGGCGCGGCTGCGGGGGGCCGCGGGGGGCGGCTGCTCTTGCCGTACCCGGCCGGAGGAGAAAAACTCCCAAAGGCTCCCTGGGGAGCGTTGGTAGCCGATTCCTGGAGGTATCCGCTGGGATCACGTTCAGGACTTTGTATGCGCCCGCAGCTCCCAGCGAGGCTCCCGGGGACGGGGTTTTGTGGAGGGACGGGAGCGACTGAGATTTTGGGAACCCCGGGTTGAAGGCTCCGTCCGCCTCCCAGCAAAACGCTCTTTTCTGCTTCCCAGCGAAGCAGCGGTTTTGGTTCATTTTTAGGACGCAAGGAAAGGCCGGATCCCAATTCCAAAAGGGCGGGGGGGGGGCGCGGGGAAAGTCCAGCTCTTTGGTGATGCCAACAAGCTGCTCTCGCTCCGCTGAACAAACCCAGGGAGGAACGTGCCAGGAGCGTGCGGCATGGCCGGCACCAACCCTGGCACCGGGAAGGGCTTTGGCAGAGCTGAGGCTGGAGGGTGGGGGCTCTTCCCGTGTATCCTTGAACCCCGCCGGCCCTGGCATCCCCGGGCTGCCGTTTGGCCGGGGTTTTGGTGCCGAGCAGGATGCTGGCGCCCTGCAGATGTTCTTCTCGCTATACATCGCGCTGGCTATTTACGGCTCCCCTGCCTGGAGACCGGCCGATGTTTATCCTGGTGATTTGGCAAAGGCGCAGCGGCACGGATGAGTCAGGAGCTGGGAGAAGCTGCTTTGCCACATTCCCATTGCCCCACCGCAGAGGTTTTCCCAAGACCGCCTTTCCTCCCGCTGGCCCTGAGGGTCCCAGGGATTCCTGCAACGGGGGAACGATCCCCGCAATGGGGGGATGATCCCTGCGATGGGGGAATGATCCCTGGGATGGGGGAGTGATCTCTGGGATAGGGCAGACAATCCCTGGGATGGGGGAGTGATCCCTGCGATGGAGGAGCGATCCTTGCGGTGGGTGGGAGGGCGATCCCTGGGATGGGGGAATCATCCCTGGGATAGGGGGAATGATTCCTGCAATGGGAGAATGATCCCTGGGATGGGGGAGCGATCCCTGGGATGGGGGACTGATCTCCGGGATAGGGGGAACGATTCCTGCGATGGGGGAGTGATCCCTGCAATGGGAGGATGATCCTGGGGATGGGGGAGCGATCCTTGGGATGGGAGAGCAATTCCCGGGATGGAGGAACGATCTCTGGGATAGGGCGAACAATCCCTGGGATGGGGAAGCAATCCCTGGGATAGGGGGAACGATTCCTGTGATGGGGGAGGGATCCCTGGGATGGGGGAATCATCCCTGTGATGGGAGAACGATCCCTGGGATAGGGGGAGCCATCCTTGTGATGGGAGAACGATCCTTGGGATGGGGGAGCGATTCCTGGGATGGGGGACTGATCTCTGGGATAGGGCGGACAATCCCTGGGATGGGGGAACGATCCCTGTGATGGGAGAGCGATCCCTGCGGTGGGGGAGCAATCTCTGGGATAGGGGGAACGATTCCTGGGATGAGGGAGGGATCCCTGCGACGGGGGAGCGATCCCTGGGATATGGAGAATGATCCCTGGGAGGGGGGGGAACAATCCCTGGGACGGATCCCCGGTGCTGGAGGCAGCACGGCGCGGCGCAGAGCGAGCCCAAGGTGGGGCAGAGCCGGTTTTCTGGGTCCTCCCAGCAATCGGCTCCATCGCAAACCTGCTCGACGCCTCTCTTGCCTCAGTTTCCCCAGCTGTAAATCTGTCGTGGGGCCTTTTCCGGGGGAGCGTTGGGCCGGGGCTCGGGGCAGGAGGAGCAGGCTGGGGGGGTCGCCTGGCAGCGAGGTGAGGAAAAAACCCGCCGTCCCCGGGGAACGGTGGATGCGTAAAAGGATTTATAGACGGGGCACGAGCCTGCGAGCCCCCCCAGCTTGGCACCTCATCCTGGGGGCAGGGGGGGGCGGCTGCGATGGGAGGCAGGGAAGGAGGGAACCCCCGTTTCTCCCCCTGGCTCCATCCCACTCCTGCTTCAGAAACGGCTCCTGGGGATTAGGGATAGGGAGAAACCAAAGGGTGTTCCCTAAAACGCACGGAGCGGGCATTGGCACCCTCCTGCCAGCCCGGCGGGCACCTGCCCAAAGCTGCTCATCTCCCGTCGGCTCCGACAGCTTTTCCAGAGGGAGAGCCCGGATCTGCGGGGTTTTTGGGGTTGGAATTTGGGGGCAGAGCGAAGGGGAAAGATGGCAGGTCCTGGGCGCCGTCCCTGATCCTTCTGCAGGGACCCTCCGCCCCGAGCGTCTTCAGCCCCCGGCCCTTTTTGAAGCCATCGCTCCAGCTTTGCCGGCTCGTGTCCGTGTCCGTGCTGAGTGCCGGCAGAGCAGCTCCAACTTTCCATTAACATTTGGATTTTCTGGCAGCTCAGCTGCGATTTTCTTTTTTTCTTCTTTTTTTTTTTTTTTTCTTCCCCTCCTTCCTGCTTTTAAAAGCTAAAAATAAAAACGTCTTGAGGCCCCTTTTCCCCTCCATCTTTTCTCTGGAGACGTTTGTTTCTTGAGGATTTGGTGCCTCTGTTGTGTTTTTTCTCCTCTTGGCTTCGGTAAATGCTTGTTTTTTACGCCCGGCTCTCCCAGCACGGGGGATCAAATCCCGCGGGACGCCGAGCCCGTGTCCTTCAGGGTGGATCTCTGCTTCCCTTTTGGCTGGCAGAGGATTTGGGATCTTTTTGGCAGGATGGGGGGACCGGTGAAACCCTCCGGGGAGGAGGAGGACGGTCCCTCTTCATCCCTGGGCCGAGGGAAGTGGGAGCGACGCAGCTGCCATCCAAAGTTTTTTATTTTTAGCCCCGCGCCAGCTGGAGCCGGGGAGGCTGCGGGGGAAATAAAAGCAGGACCCAACGGGAGGCGAAGGGAAAATCCAAACCCTGGTTGGGCTGGAACGGGGAGCACAAGGGCTCGCCTGGGGGCGGTGGGCATGGGGAAGGAGGGGGTCCCGGTGCCGGAGAGGACG
Organism: Larus michahellis; assembly: GCF_964199755.1. Lineage (NCBI taxonomy): Eukaryota > Metazoa > Chordata > Aves > Charadriiformes > Laridae > Larus > Larus michahellis. The sequence continues at coordinate 3,777,646 of NC_133919.1, forward strand.
CACAGGAGCGTTGGAACGTCGTCTGGAGGCTGCCGCGTCGGGAGTCAGGGCTGCGTTTCGAAGGAAGATTCGGGAGATGCTCAGGTCCCGGAGAGCAGCGTCGCGCAGAGCCCCGGCCTCGCCGGAGGAGGCGAAAGGACAGGGCAGGGGTTCGTCTCACCCTTCACCTTCCCGCAAAACAGCTCCCAGAATCAGCCCCGCCGGCAGGCGCCCGGCTCTGCTCCTCCTTGGCGCAACCCGGAGCCGGGCACGGGAGGCTTGTATGGAAAAAAGGATTTGTCCTCAATTCTGGGATTTACCACGGGGCTTTCTAGGCATCGGTGCGTTTTGCCCTGAGTCCTGGATGCCTCCGGTCCCCTGGAGAGGGCGAATCTGTCACCGCTGCGGAGGCACAAGTGCATCTATCTAATCTCAGCGTTTTCCCTTCCATATTTCACTTATCAATGGTACCGGTGTTCCCTAAAGAGTCGTCGGAGGCTTCGGGATGTGCCTGGTGCACGTGCCACAAGCCCCATCCCAAAAAGCCGGCGACCCCCAGTCGTACCCGAGTCCCTGCAGCCGACACGGTGAGCAAAGAGCTAAGGAAGCAAAATGCCGAGGGCAGGCTCTTCCCCGAGCTCAGCGCCAGTGTTAACTCCATCCAGGACAGCGGGATGAAACCCCGCCGGCAGCGCCGGGGCGGCCACGCTGGCTGCAAGGGCGAGCCGCTGCCAGATGGGAAAACTCAGCCTCAAACGTTGCTCGCAAAGGGCTCCGGATCCACTCCCAGATGGCATTTTTGTCCTATGAGTCACTGGCATGAAAAGAGCGGGGACCCGCCGGCGTGGGCTGGAGCGGCCGGGCTCCGGCACAGGCTCCGGCACGGGCTCCGGCAGGCGGAACCGCGGTTCCCCGCCAAAGGGGGTTCATGGGGTACGGCACGCAATTATCTCAGAACACCGTCTCCGGTGTTCAGAAAGCAGAAAGAAACGCAGGAAAACCTGCTGTTGGCCAAGGAAGGAGCTTCCCAAGTGCGTGCAAGTCTGGGGACGCCGGTCCCTGCTTGTCCCCGGTCCCCGTGGGCAGGAGGAGAGGAGTCGAGCCGCCTCCTCGGCATCTCGCTGCTGACGCTGCCCCGTCCTGCCCCGGGGCCCGATCCCGCAGCTGGGGCAGGCTGAGCCCCGTCTCCGCCGCCGGCCCCTCCCTGGTATGTTTTTACCCATGATCTCATGGCGCGGGTGCGCGCTCGCCGCCCCAGGAATGCGCACCACGCACCGGCCTGCGGCCAACGCTCGCCCCCGGCCGAGGGGGCACCGCAGCCGGCGCCGGTTCCCGGGCGCATCCCAACTCCATGAGTCCCGCGCCCGATTTCCAGGGAGGTGGGGTGACAATCCCCGTCGTGAGCCGACAGCGCAAGCCGGCCCGGTGCCGGCGGCCGCTGGGTGCCGCAGACAGAGCGTAGGGTCTGTTCTTTTTATAGGCCCTGCCGAAATAGCGTCAGGTGGCGTTTTGGTGGTTCAGTCGGATCAAATTCCCGAGGCTCGCGGCACGTCTCGGCTCTGCCGCCTCTGAGAAACGGCCTCGACCTGCTGTCGGGGCTGAAAAAGCGAGAGGGGATGGAGGCAGGGGATGGCGGGGGGCTGTGAGGGTGCGCAGCGGTGCTGGGGGCCGGGACACGCGGCCGCTGTGCCATGCCACGCTGCACCGCGTCACCCCACACCGCGCTGTGCCACACTGCACTGTGCCATGACACACCATGTCATGCCGCGCTGCACTGTGTCACCCCACACCGCATCACCCCACACCGCGCTGCGCCATGCCGTGCCGCACCACGCCACACTGTGCCAGGCCGTGCTGCATCATGTCACACCACACCACGCTGTGCCTCGCCGTGCCATGCTGTGCCATGCCGTGCCGCACCGCGTCACACCACACTGTGCCATGCCATGCTGCACTGTGCCATGCCACCCTGCACCATGTCACACCACACTGTGTCACACTGTGGCGTGCTGTGCCATGCCATGCCGCACCGTGCCACACCACACCACGCTGTGCCACGTCGCACTGTGCCATGCCATGTCGTGCCACGCCGTGTCACGCCGCGCTGTGCCATGCCATGCCGTGCCACACCACACCACGCCATGCTGTGCCACTCCGTACCGTGACACACCACACCATGTTGTGCCACGCCACGCTGTGCCATGCCATGCCGTACTGTGCCACACCACGCCATGTCACGCCGCGCTGTGCCATGCCACTCCGTACCGTGCCACACCACACCCCGTTGTGCCACACCACGCTGTGCCATGCCATGCCGTAGTGTGCCGCACCACACCACATTGTGCCACGCCATGCTGTGCCATGCTACACCATACCATGTCACACCACACCACACTGTGCCACGCCGCGCTGTGCCATGCCACGGCACACCGTGACACACCACGCCACGTTGTGCCACGCCGTGCCGTGCCATGCCACGCCGTACTGTGCCACACCACGCCACACTGTGCCAAGCCGCGCCGTGCCATGCCATGCCATACCGTGCCACAGCACGCCACGTTGTGCCATGCCATGCCACGCCGTACCGTGCCACACCACCCCACGTTGTGCCAAGCCGCGCTGCGCCGGTCGGCACTGACCTCTAGTGGGTGCAGCCGGGCCCGGGTGCGCATACTGCACCGGGGCGTTACGGCCCCGAGACACCTCCTGCTCCCCCAGTTTTTCCCAACCTTTTCTGCTTTCCGGTATCCAAACCGGTGCGGGACGGGACGGGTGGCCGGGAGGTGCCGGTGCCTTTGGCGGGTGGGTGTAGGGTTCAGTCCCGCAGCTCTTCTGGGGGCGATCGGAGGGGTGCGGACGTGACGCTCGGTGTGCTGGGCGCGGGGCGCGATGCCTGGTTCCTCCCCGCCGTGCCGCTTACCCCCCTGCCCCGTGCCACCGGTGCCTTGCAGGAATGCCAAGAAGGAAGGGGACCTGCTGACCGCCCAGGCGCGCCTCAAGGACGTGGAGGCCCTACTTAACTCCAAGGAGGCCGCGCTCTCCACGGCCCTGGGCGAGAAGAGGAACCTGGAGTCCGAAGTGCGGGACCTGAGGGGGCAGGTGGCCAAGGTGAGCGGTGGCAGCCCTGTCCCCAGTTGCTCCAGGGACCCCCGGGTCCCCTCGGTGCCAGGGGCACGGCTGGGCGGTGGGTCCTGGACAGTCGCCGGGAGCCTGCTCTGACGGTCCTTCTCCATTCCCCGCAGCTGGAAAGTGCCTTGAGCGAAGCCAAGAAGCAGCTGCAGGATGAGATGTTGCGCCGCGTGGACGCCGAGAACCGGCTGCAGACACTGAAGGAAGAGCTCGAATTCCAGAAGAACATTTACAGCGAGGTGAGGTGCCATGTGCGGTGCCGGGCTTGCTTGGGCTAACACCCCTCCCCCCCCGCAATCCGTGTGTTGTGTCCCCATCCCCAAGCTGATCCCAACCCCGAGGTGACACTGTGTCCCCTGGCCTGTCCCCAGGAGCTGCGGGAGACCAAGCGCCGCCACGAGACCCGGCTGGTGGAGATCGACAACGGGCGGCAGCGGGAGTTCGAGAGCAAGCTCTCCGAAGCCTTGCAGGAGCTGCGGAGACAGCATGAAGACCAGATCAGGCTTTACAAGGAGGAACTGGAGAAGACCTACGGGGCGAAGGTGAGCAAGCACCCCCCCCCCTCCCCGATCCTCTCCCCACCCTGCCCGGCGGGGTGCCGGTGGGCAGAAGGCGCTGGGGATGCCAACCCCTCCCCGGTCTTGTCCTCCAGCTGGAGAACGCCAAGCAGTCGGCTGAGAGGAACAGCAACATGGTGGGTGCTGCCCACGAGGAGCTGCAGCAAACCCGCATCCGCATCGACAACCTCTCCTCTGAAGTCAGCCAGCTGCAGAAGCAGGTGAGGCTGGGGGATGTCCCCCCCTCCCCCGGCCCCGGGGATGGTCCCCTCCTGGGGATGGTCCCCAGCAGCCATCCTCACCTTCCTTCTCCACGCAGTTGGCCGCCAAGGAGGCGAAGCTGCACGATTTGGAGGATATTCTGGCCAGGGAACGCGAGACCAACCGGCGCCTGCTCTCCGACAAGGAGCGGGAGATGGCCGAGATGCGGGCGCGCATGCAGCAGCAGCTGGACGAGTACCAGGAGCTGTTGGACATCAAGCTGGCTCTGGACATGGAGATCAACGCCTACCGCAAGCTGCTGGAGGGCGAGGAGGAGCGGTGAGCGCGGGGAGCTGCGCCCAGTGGGCTCTGGGGGTCCCAGCCCTCGTGTCCCCACTGACTCCATCTCTCCTTCTCCTCCTGCCCAGGCTGAGGCTGTCCCCCAGCCCTTCCTCCCACAAAGGGGCGTCCCGCAGCCACTTGTCCACCCCGGGCTCCTCCAAGAAGCGGAAGCTGGAGGACAGCGAGAGTCGGACCAGCTTCTCCCACCACGCCAGGACAAGCGGCCGCGTCGGCGTGGAGGAGGTGGACTTGGAGGGCAGATTCGTCCGTCTCAGGAACAAGTCCAACGAGGTGCGTTTGCCGTCGGGGAGGACCCTCTGGGGGTTCAGCCACGGGCAGGAGGTGAACGAGGACAAGCTGGGGAGGAACTGGAGGATCTCAAGGTTGCCGCTCTCTCTCTCGCACAGGACCAGGCGATGGGGAACTGGCAGATCAAGCGGCAGAATGGAGACGATCCCCCCATCACCTACCGCTTCCCCCCGAAGTTCACCCTGAAGGCTGGCCAGGTGGTCACGGTGAGTCACTGCCCGGAGAAGAAGGATCCAGCCGAGATCCCAAACCCAGCCGGTGGTGGGTGGTGGCCACCGGTTGGTGACACCGAGTGGCTGGAGCCAGGGCGCCGGCTCCTCGGCACATGGCTTTTTTGGGGGGGACAGAGCCGCATGCCTGGGGTCCGGGCTCCGCAGACCTGAGACGTCACTTTCCTCTGTGCTTTTCTCCCTAGATCTGGGCCTCGGGGGCCGGGGCGACCCATAGCCCCCCCAGCAACGTGGTGTGGAAAGCCCAGAGCAGCTGGGGCTCCGGGGACAGCCTGCGCACTGCCCTCATCAACTCCAACGGGGAGGTGAGAGCCCGGCGGCAGCACCGGCTCGGGGCGCAAGGGGGTGGGCAGACACCGAACCCCCCACCCCCACCCCCGCCAAACTCCTTTCCTGTCCCCCGCAGGAGGTGGCCATGCGGAAACTGGTCCGCACCGTGATCATCAACGATGAAGACGAGGATGAAGACGACGATGACGCCATCCACCACCGCCATCACCACGTGAGTGCCGCGCTGGGGAAGGCGCTGGTCCCAGGGGTGCTGGGGGGGGGATGCTGGCGGGGGGGGTCGGCAGGGTGGGGGGCAGCTCAGCACCGCACAGGATGAGGCCTCGTGGGAGAAGGCAGTTGGGAGGCTGCTGTGGGAACAACCACGGGGGAGAAGCCGACAGAGCTCTGGCACACGGAGAAGATCACTGCTCGCCAAAAAAGCTCTAGGGACCTTGCTGGAACTCATCTCCGACCCCGAGCAACCTTGACCTGCCAGGAAAAAGGCTGGAGGAGCCGGGAGGGAGGACCAGCCGGTACCTCGCGCCGCTCGGAGGTGGAGGGCAGGGTGGTGGGAAGTTGATGGATGATGCTCCTCGGCGGCAGCTGCTCCATCCTCTCCTCTTCGCGAGGGGGCTGGAACGAATCCAGAGGTGACTTTGTCCTTCCTCCCGGCCCATCGCTCCCCTCCACGGAGCTGAAATATGCACCAGGAAGAGCTGCGGGCAGGGAGCAGGCAGGCAGCAGGCAGGGAACAGGCAGCGTGCCCGGAGCAGAGCTGCAGCCGCTTCTCCCCATAGAAGGGGGACTGCAGCCCAGGACCCCCCCAGCCCATCCCGCAGGGAGAGATCTGTCTTGCCCAGGAGACGCCTGCAGGAATCATGCACGGAGAGGTGCCATCGCTGCCATGCTGTGCCTCAGCGCCGGCAAAAAAACCGCCAGATGCCGCTGCCCCGGGGGCTCTGTGTGCCAGGAGCAGGATGAGGCCTCCATCGCCCGCTTTCCTTGGAGTTCTCTGGATGTGAAGAGCCGCACCGAGACGGATATCGATTATCCCTGGCCGGAGGAGCCAGTGCTGCCCATTCATCTGAGGGCGAATCCTTTCCAAGAGCGCATTTCCCGTCGGCAAGCAGTCGGCTTGTGCTCTCCCAGGCAGCGAGGAAGAGGATGCTCTTGGATAAGCAGAAGAGAAGCGCGGCTGAGACGTCTCCCATGTGCGGAGAGCCCGGGGTGCAAGGACAGGGCAGCAGGGACGGTTCACCCGGTGCGCCAGCCCTGGGAATTTGGGATTAGAAATATAAATAAATACTATAAATATATAGAAATAGAAATAATAGAAATAGAAATAGAAATAGAAATAGAAAGAAATAGAAATAGAAATAGAAATAGAAATAGAAATAGAAATAGAAATAGAAATAGAAATAGAAATAGAAATAGAAATAGAAGAGGAGAAGAAGAAGAAGAAGAAGAAGAAGAAGAAGAAGAAGAAGAGGAGGAGGAGGAATAATAGTAATAATAGTAGTAATAATTATTATCATTACTATTATTATTATTTATTATTATTATTTTTAAACCACATGATGGGGAGGATGGCTGGAGTACGGACCTTCTTTGAAGACCAACTTGAAGAGCCCTCCCTGGGTGACACCGGCGCTGCCGCGGTGCCCAGGACAGGGTGCTCGGGGCAGAAGATGCTCAGGCGGGTGCTCAAGGTTGTTCTCTCTGTCGTCCCCCCCCTCCCCGCCCCCATCTAGGGTAGCTGCAGTGGCTCTGGGGACCCCGGTGAATACAACCTGCGCTCGCGCACGGTGGTCTGCGGCACGTGCGGCCAGCCGGCTGAGAAGTCGGGCGGCCAGAACACCGGTATCAACACCGTGTCCTCGGGCTCCTCCACTTCCAGCGTCACCGTCACCCGCAGCTACCGCAGCGTCGGCGACTCCGGCATCGGCCTTGGGGAGAGCCTGATGAGCAGGAACTACCTCCTGGGGACCTCCAGCCCCCGTAGGCAGGTTAGTGGTGTGGCCAGAGCCCGGGTCCAGCTCTCCCTGTGCCGGTGGGTCTCCACACGGTCCCTCCCAGCCCCTCTTGGTGCGGGGGGGGGCCCTTCCCCTCCCTCCTCTCCTCCTCTCCGCTTTTCCTCCTGCCCCGGCCACTGTCGGGCTCTTTGCCAGGGGAGCGTGGAGTCCAAGAGGGACTGGAAAAGGACGTGGCCGTAGCATCCCCATGCCTGGAGGGGTTCAAGGCCAGGCTGGATGAGGCTTTGAGCAGCCTGGCCTGGTGGGAGGTGTCCCTGCCCAGGGCAGGGGGTGGCACTGGATGGGCTTTAAGGTCCCTTCCAACCCGAACCATTCCATGGTTCTCTGATCTCCCCACCCCATCCCATGCTCGGCCCCTCTCGGCAGCCCCGGAGCTTCCTTCATCCTCCATGTTCCACCACCGCCCAGCGTTATCCAGTTCTGGAGCCCCTACTACAAGAAAGATATGGTTGCGCTGGAACATGTCCAGAGAAGGGCCAGGAGGATGATCCGAGGGCTGGAGCACCTCTCCTGTGAGGACAGACGGAGAGAGCTGGGGTTGTTCAGTCTGGAGAAAAGAAGGCTCCGAGGAGACCTTATGGTGGCCCACCAGTATCTGAAGGGGGCCTACAAGAAAGCTGGGGAGGGACTTTTTAGGATGTCGGGTAACGGTAGGACTAGAGGGAATGGGTTAACACTAGAGCTGGGACGATTCAGACTGGACGTTAGGAAGAAGTTCTTCACCGTGAGGGTGGCGAGACACTGGCCCAGGTTGCCCAGAGAGAAGTTCTTCACCGTGAGGGTGGTGAGACACTGGCACAGGGTGCCCAGGGAGGTGGTGGAAGCCCCATCCCTGGAAGTTTTTAAGGCCAGGCTGGACGGGGCTCTGAGCAACCCCATCTAGTGGGAGGTGTCCCTGCCCACGGCAGGGGGGATGGAACTAGATGATCTTTAAGGTCCCTTCCAACCCTAACGATTCCGTGATTCTCTCCGTGCTGGGAACAGGAATATTTCAGCACTTGCAGATGAATACCCTCGCTATTAGTCAATATTATTACCCTAATTCCCAAATTTCTGACTCCAGTGCTAGAAATAGCCCAGCCAAGGGGTAGTCGTTGTACGCCAAGGGTGGACGAGAGCCAGGGGCGCACGCGGTCGGGCACCGTGGGCATCCGGAGGGTCCCGCTATGGACATCGCCGCCTCCCCCACAGCCGGAGCAAAGGGATGGGAACCAGGAACACGGGGTTATTTCTAATTTTCTGCTTTTTCTTTCTTCCTCCCAGGCTCAGGCCGTGCAAAACTGCAGCATCATGTAACTCCGTGGCACCATTCCTGTGTTTGCTGGCCGTCTCCAGCTCGTTTTTTTCCCAAAGCAAAAGAAATATTTTTTTTTTTCCCCCCCTTTAAAAAAAAATGATACCAAAAACCAAGGTTGGGGTTTTTGTTTTCTATAGCAGGAATTTTATATATATATATATATATATATATTAAAAATGCTAAAAGATGCTTTGATTTTTTTTTTTGTAAAGAAAAAAAATCTATTTCTATAAAAAAAAACAAACAAACAAACAAACAAAAAAAAAAAAAAAGCTTTTCAGCTTCGTAATTTTTTTAAAACTTCAGCCAAAGACACCGAGGAGTCGTGTTTACCGAACAGCCCCGCGGGAAGAGATTGTCGTTTAATAGCTCTTTAGATTGTACCTTTTTTTGCCAAAGCTTTTTTATCCAGGAGCGGGAGAGGCCGCGCCGTCGGAGGGGCTGGGGCAGAGGCCGAGCCCCGATGCTGGCGCCCATCGTCCCGCCGGGCCGTGGAGGTCGCTGTCTCGAGCAGAGCGCGGCACCTCCGCAACCCTTATTTTTGTTTTTTTTGGTTTGTTTTTTTTTTTTTTTGAGGGGGTGGGCGGTTTCTGAAAACCCAAAATTCCCTTTCTTTCTTTTTTTTTTTTTTTTTTTTTTTTTTGGATTTTTTTTCTATTTTACTGCAGGGGGGGCCTCCCGTGGGGGTGGCTGGCGGGCGACGCCCCGCGTCTCTCCGCGGCCGTGCGGGCATTTCCCCCAGCTTGGCCCGCGTGCGCCCTCCCGGCGCTCCACGTACTGTATCGCCCACCCCCGGCACCTCTTGCCCTTTGGGTTTTCGTTATTTTTTTTTTATCAAACAGCCCAGTTGTGCCTTAGCCGAGGCTGGGAGCCCCCTCCCGGCCCCCTGCACAGCGTGGATGTAGAAGGAGTTTGGGAAGTGAAAACCCACCGGAGCTGCATCCCGGGACCAGGTGGATTTGACGGATGGGGTGATGGAGCTCGGACCCCGTGGACCCCCCTCTTTTGGGGCTGCCGCATCCAGTGGGGTTCACCCCGGTTTTTTTCTCGGCCGCGGTTAGTTGGGCTCTCCTCCGGTGGCGGGAGCTCGGGAGCCCGTTTCGGGGAAGGATGAGGCCAAGGATGCTGAGTCCAGGACAGGGCTGGTTTGCCAGGAGGGCGCTGAGAAAGGCTTTTTGTCCCAGTGAGGGGGATTTTGGGGTCCGGCGTGGGCAGCTCCCCTCTCTTCAAGGGTCCATCCAGCCGGTGACGGAGATTTCAGCTTTTTGCCTCGATTGGGGAACGCCGGCAGCACCCCCTGCCTCGAGCGCGGCCTGGGGGCAGGATCGGGTCCCCAACATGAGCCCCCCCTCTCCCCCCGACTCCGGCGGGATCTGGTGAGACCGCGTTTGTATTTGTGCTTGCAAAGCTTCCGTATTACTGCCTGTATTTCCTTGCAGAATCAATACAGCTGAACCCTTTCCACCCCGCGTGCTGTCGTCAATCTGTCCTGGGGGGCGGAATTTGGCAGGGGGGGGCGGGGGGAGAGGCTTTGCTGCACCCCAGCTTGGCGCTCGCTCTTGGCCCGGGGTGGGGGGGGGGATCTCTTTCAGCCCCCCCATCCAGGGCTGGGGCTCAGCGCGCCCTACGGTGGAGAGGGGGAGAGCGGGGTGGGCCCGTGCACCCCGAATCACCGGGGGGGGGGGTGCCCTGGAGGGGGTGCTGAGCAGGGCCAGGAGCCCCCCCCCCCCCCCCGGCTGGTGGGGAGGGGGTGGAATTTGGGGAGAGGGCTCAGAGATTTTCTCCCCCTGGGATTTTGGGGAGCAGACATTGCCCTGGATGGGGTGGACTTGGCCGGGGTGGCGGGGGGCGGGGGGGGCAGCACCCAAGTGAGTGCAGGTTTGCTCCTACCGTGGGGCACCCCGGCACCCCACCAAGGGGACCCCCCCCTGTGTCCCCCCCGCTGTGGGGCCGTGCCAGGCACTGGAGCGAGGCGGGAGGCGATGCCGGGGAGAAGGAGAGAGCCGTAAAGCCGGCGCGTAATCGGCTTTACCGGGCACCGCGCTGGGAGCCGCGATGTGAGGGACCGCGGGCGGGCGGCCGGGGCGCAGGCACAGCCAGGTAAGTGCCCCCCATCCTGGGGTAACCCGCCCCCCCAAGCGCTTGGGTGCCTGGGTGCAACACCCCCCCCCCAGCCCCACAGGGTCACATCGCCCCGGACTTAGGGGGCAAGCAGGGCTGGCAGGGGGTGCCAAGGGGGTCCCCGGGGCATCGCTGCCACCTTCCAGCTTTGGGCCGGCTGGGGGGGACGCAGCGAGGTACCCATGGCCCATGGACGGGGGGGGTTACGGTGGGGGATCTCAGAGGTGGGTGGCGGGGGACACACTGGCTCCAGTGCCACCCCCTCCCTGTGCCCCATTTGCCCCCTCCCCACACCGTCTCTCTGCCCGGCTCAGGGGTGCCAGCGCCACCGGGACAGGTACCCCGCGCCGCCGGCGATGCCGAGGAGCTGCCGCGCGTCCCCTCTGTGCCACCTCTGGCCCTGGGGTGGGAATCCAGCCTGACCCCGAGCCCCGCGCCGCCGGGCCCCGAAAGTCATGAGGTTGCGCCCAAAATAGCGGGTTACTGAACGGCGAGGGGAAGCCGGCGACGCTGCCGGGACCTCGTGCTCCCGCCTGGCCGTGCCACGGGGAGAAACAAGGTCAGGAGGTGAGGGGACATGTCACGGGTCCTCCCCACGTCCCCCCCATGGGACCCAGGCGTCCTGGCACGGCGGGGCTGGGTCACCCCGGGGAAGGGCTGCGCTGGCGGCGTCGGTCCCTTTGCCACCCTCGGTGCCCCACGGCTCACACGACCTGTGGGGTCCCTGCACGGCCCCACGGGGACCTTGCACAGCCCATGGGGACAATGTACAGACCCATAGGGACCTTGCACAGTGCCATGGGGACCATGTACAGCCCATGGGGACAATGTACAGACCCATAGGGACCTTGCACAGCCCCATGGGGACCTTGCACAGCCCATGGGGACAATGTACAGCCCCATAGGGACCTTGCACAGCCCCATGAGGACCATATACAGCCCTTGGGGACCATGTACAGCCCCATGGGGGCCACGTACGGCCCGTGGGGAGCTTGCACAGCCCCATGGGGACCATATACAGCCCTTGGGGACCATGTACAGCCCCATGGGGACCATGTTCAGCCTGTGGGGACCTTGCCCAGCCCCGTGGGGACAACGTACAGCCCATGGGGACCTCACACAGCCCTTGGGGACCTCGCACAGCCCCATACGGACCTTGCACCACCCATGGAGAGCATGTATGGCCCATGGGGACCTCGCACAGCCCCATGGGGACCATGTTCAGCCCATGGGGACCTTGCATAGCCCAGGGGGACCTTGCACAGCCCCATGTGGACCTCACACAGCCCCACATGGGGACAATGTACAGCCCATGGGGACCTGGCACAGCCCTTGGGGACCTCGCACAGCCCCATATGGACCTTGCACCACCCATGGGGACAACGTACAGCCCGTGGGGACCTTGCACAGCCCCGTGGGGACCTTGCACCACCCACGGGGAGCGTGTGTGGCCCTCGGGGACCTCGCGCAGCCCCTGGGGACCGTGCACACGGGTGCCCGTGACAGATCTCCGGCCCCGCTCCAGCTGAAGCACCAAGTCGGGGCGGTTTCTCCAGCTCCTCCTGCCATCCCGCTGGGCCCACCCCCCCCGCCCAGCAGGCTGCCAAGGGGGAAATGGCCAGGACTCGGCCTCGCTCACTTGTGCATCGAGTGTCAGGGTCTCTGCACCGGGTGGGAGCAACGGGGTTTGGGCACAGCAGACAAAACATGGCCGGGGGGGGGGGGGGGGGGGGAGGCATGTGCTGGGGACCGTTGTGCTTTTGGGGGGAAAAAAATCTAGCACAAGGGAGCCTTGGAGCAATCACCGGGATGGGGTAGAGCCAGGGCTGACCCCGACGTTTGGCAGCCACCGGGTTTACCGGGCTGGGACATGGCCGAAGGGGTGCTGGGGGCCCCGCGAGCCCCACGCTGGCCCCCTCCAGGCCCCCGCGTGCCCGGTGGGATTAAGGTCAGGCCGCCCCGCTAATCCCAAGGGTGGTTTAAGATGTGAGTTTCTGCCCGCTGCCGCCCCCCGAGGTTGCACACCAAGGTGCTGCGTGTTGCGGGACACCCCACGGGGCACCCTCGGGGGGAAGCAGGCAGGGGCGGGGGGGTTGCTGCGGCTCAACTTTTGGGGTGGGAGGGGGCCGGGGCAGCTCCGTGTCCCTGCACTAAGCCCCCGGTGCCGGCGGGACGGCAGGCACGAGGCACAAGGTCCTTACGACTCCCGGGAAAGGCTCCCGAGCCCCGTGGGAAGCGGGGAGCGGGAAGCGGGGAGCAGCCCCGGGGAGGGGACGGGGGACAGGTAGCCCCAGCGTGGGGTGAACGGGCCCGTTCCCGGCTGGCTGCTTTTGGGGGTGTCGATGGCGGCGCCCCGGTGTGCGCGAAGCAGCGGGGCCGACACCTCTCCCGGGCGCCCCGCGGGCGGTTCCGCCGTTGCAGGCTGGGGACGAGGTGACACCGAGCCTGAGGTCGTGCAGGGAAGTCGGTGGTGGGGGATCCTGTTTCGGGGCTCGGGGCACCCCGCTGCAACACGGCCGGGAAGGGGAAGGAGGGCGGCTTCCGAAGGAGAAGTGGGATCTGCCGGCGACAGCGGGGCCAGTCTCCCCGGCAAGGGAAGTTCCAATGGGGAGGAAGTGCCATCCGCCATCATCGGGTGCTGCGGGGTGTGGGGACACAGGTGACCCGCTCGGGACCGGGGCCTGGCAGCTGCTGGTTGTGCCAGGGCTGGGCCCCGAACGCACCCCCCCGGAACCCCCCCCAAAGCCAGGGAGAGCGGGCAGCCAGAGCCAGGGACCATCGGGGACCCGTGAGCGGCAACGGGGGCTGAGACAGGGGCGCAGAGGTGGGGGCGCAGATTCAAGGACGCAGGGATCCAGTGTGGATTTGGGGGTGCAGGGATGGGGGTGCAGGGGTGGGGGTGCAGGGATGCAGGTGGATTTGGGGGTGCAGAGATGAGGGCGCAGGGATGGGGGTGCAGGGGTGGGGGTGCAGGGAAGCAGGTGGATTTGGGGGTGCAGTGATGGGAGTGCAGGGATGTGGTGTGGATTTGGGGATGCAGGGATGGGGGTGCAGGGATGGGGGTGCAGATTCAAGGATGCAGGGATCCAGTGTGGATTTGGGGGTGCAGAGATGGGGGCACAGGGATGGGGGTGGATTTGGGAGTGCAGGGATGGGAGTGTAGAGATGTGGTGTGGATTTGGGGGTGCAGGGTTGCAGCGTGGATTTGGGGGTGCAGAGATGGGATGCGGGGGGGCAGGTGTAGGGATGGGGGTGCAGGGATGGAGCACAGATTTGGGAATGCAGTGTGGATACGGAGGTGCAGAGATGGGGGTGCAGGGCTGCAGTGTGGATATGGGGGTACAAAGGTGGGGGTGCAGGGATGCAGTGTGGATTTGGGGGTGCAGAGATGGGGGTGCAGGGCTGCAGTGTGGATTTGGGGGTGCAGAGGTGGGGGTGCAGGGATGGGGATGCAGGGATGCAGTGTGGATTTGGGGGTGCAGAGACGGGGTGCAGGGATGGGGACGCAGTGTGGGTAAGGGGGTGCCGGGATGGGGGTGCAGGGGTGCAGTGTGGATCCGGGGGTGCAGAGATGGGGGTGCAGGGCTGAAGTGCGGATTTGGGGATGCAGAGGTGGGGGTGCAGGCATGCAGTGCGGGTATGGGGGTGCAGGGGTGCAGTGTGGATTTGGGGGTGCAGAGATGGGGGTGCAGGGTTGCAGTGTGGATATGGGGGTGCAGAAATGGGGGTGCAGGGATGCAGTGTGGATCCGGGGGTGCAGAAATGGGGGTGCAGGGATGCAGTGCGGGTATGGGGGTGCAGGGGTGCAGTGTGGATCCAGGGGTGCAGAGGTGGGGGTGCAGGGCTGCAGTGTGGATATGGGGGTGAAGAAATGGGGGTGCAGGGGTGCAGTGCGGATCCGGGGGTGCAGAAATGGGGGTGCAGGGATGCAGTGTGGATTTGGGGGTGCAGAGGTGGGGGTGCAGGGATGCAGTGCGGGTATGGGGGTGCAGGGCTGCAGTGTGGGTAGGGGGGGTGCAGAAATGGGGGTGCAGGGCTGCAGTGTGGATCCAGGGGTGCAGAGGTGGGGGTGCAGGGATGCAGTGTGGATCCGGGGGTGCAGAGGTGGGGGTGCAGGGGTGCAGTGTGGGCAGGGGGGGTGCAGAAATGGGGGTGCAGGGGTGCAGTGTGGATCCGGGGGTGCAGAGATGGGGGTGCGGGGCCATGGTGCAAATGGCAGGGAGCAACGCTGGGGCGAAGGGACAGGGCGCAGCTCTGGGGACACCAGAACGCGTCGAGGGGGGGTGTTTGACGGGACACTGTGGGTGCAGAGGGGTGTCTGTGCCCGTGCGCCTCCATCCCCATCTTGGGGGGGGGGGAGATTTGGAGGGGGTGGGGGGTGGGGGGTGTCCATGTGCATGTTCTCGCGTGTGTGCGGGTCTGTGCGTGGCGGCGTGAGCCCAGCCGTGCCCGTGCAGGGGCCGGGGGTCCATCTGTCGGGCCGGTCCGTGTGTCGGTGTGTGGCTGCGGGGGGAGCGGGAAGTGGGGGGGGGGGGGAGGCCAGCCGGAGCCGGCCGAGGTAAGCCGTAGCCATGGCGACCGGAGCAGGATCCGGTGGCCCCGCAGGGATGCTGCTCCCGCCAGGCCTCCCCGGCCGCCCGGCCCCGGGGGCTGCCACAGGTCGGTACCGCCGCACCGGGACCGGAACGGGGCCGGGGAGCGGGGCGGGGGGGGGGGGTGTCACTGCTGGGCGGTGGGAGGCAAAGCCGGGGCTGGGGGCAGTCGCCATAGTGGGGACGGGCTTTGGGGACCCCCCCCCCCCTCCCCAGACAGCCCCGACGCTGACAAAGGGGGCCGAGGTCCCGACCCCGGGGGGAGCTGCCCTGCGCCCCCCACCCCGCATCCCACCCCTCCCGCGTCCCCCCCTCCCCGCTCCTTCCTCCCGGCTCTCCTTTGCGTCCCTCCACACCTCCTCTGCCCGCCCCCCCCCCCCGCCCCGGTCCCCACATCTCTCCCCACCCTCCGCATCCCGCCCTTTGCATTCCCCAACTCCTGAATCCCACCCCCACCCCCCCAGCTCCCTCCCCTGCAGCCTCCTGTATCCTTACCGCATCCCACCCCCCCCCCCCCGCTCCTCCCTCGCTTTCCATCTCCCCCGCACCCCCTCCTGCTCCTTGTCTAGGGGGGGACCGAAGGAGCCTCCCCCAGTCTGAGCCAGGCTGCCCCAGTCCCTGATAAACGCCTGGGTGTTGGAAGCATCCCTGCACCCTGGCACGCCACAGGGATGCTCCTGCGGGGGGAGGGGGACACGGACAGGGGGTTGGGGTCAAGCAGCAGAGGAGGACCACGCTCTTCCCCGCTGCAGGGGGATCCCAGTTCCCAGCCGCTTGGGAAACTGAGGCACGGGGAAAGTCTCGGCAGTGCCAATGTGGCCACCAGCTTCACGTCTGCCCTGCGCCATCGTGACACGTCTGGGTCTGGCCCTGTCCCGGGGCGGGTTAAACCCCTCTTTCCAGGGATGATGTGTGTTTATCGGCAGCGTTGTATTCCCCGGCTTGGAGGGGACCTGGAGAGTGAGTGGGGCAGGGGACCGAGTCCCATGGAGCCGTGGTGAACCCGAAAAGCACCAGGGAAAATGAAACCACCCCAATGTTGAGAGGCCCTTGGTGACGCTCGCTTCCACGTGCCAAATCCCACGCAGGAGGCTGTAACGGTGTCTCCCCCCCGGGTGTCCCCAGCCCACTTTGGCCAGAGGACCCAGAGAGGAGGAGGGACAGGGCTGTGACGGAGCTTCGGCTCCCCATGCCGCTGGAGCAGCCTTGAGACAGCTCTTCCTTCACAGAGATGGCTCACATCGGGGGGGAACCCTCTCCGGGGGCTTTCCCCAGCCCCCCGAGCCTTCAGCCTCGCCGAGGAGCCTCCACTCTCTTTCCCATCCCTCCTCCCCCTCCGCCGGCCCCGGTGGCTCCGGCCCAGGGCAGAACAATGCGGCCGGTCCAAGCCTCCGTGCGGCCCCATTTCTCAGCCAACCCTTCGCCAAGTGGGAAATCCGGGGCAGAGTAACCTAGTTTCTGGGCTGACAAGGAGCTTTCTGTCCTGGCCAAGCAAGGTGGCAGGGACGGAGCTGCCCTCCCGGGGCTCAGTGTCCCGGCGGGCGGATGGTGGCACTGGGGGAGGCAGGTAAGGAGGTGCCAACAGGGCAGGATGCTCCTCAGCCTCGTCAGGAGTGGGCTATCGGGGTGCCTCCGATGTGGCTATGGTGTTGGGGGGACACCAGGGCTTTGGCTTCGGTGGGTTTCTCGCCCACGGCCATCCCAAAGCAGCCTGGAGTGGAGCCTGACAGCTACAGGCTGGTTGTAGGGGCGGTGCTCAGCCCCGGGGGGCAGTTTGCGGGGGTGACGCTCAGCCCCGTGGGGTCGGTTGTGGGGAGCAATGCTCTGACCCATGGGGTTCTTTGTGGGGGCGATGCTGATGCTCAGCCCCAGGGGGCTGTTTGTGGGGCCAACAGTCCCATGGAGTTGTTCGTGGGGGTGATGCTCGGCCCCATGGGGTTGGTTGTGGGGGCGATGCTCAGCCCCGGGGGGCTGTTTGTGGGGCCGACAGTCCCATGAAGCTGTTTGTGGGGGTGATGCTCAGCCCCATGGGGTTGTTTGTGGGGGCGATGCTCGGCCCTGGGTGGCTGACAGTCCCATGTAGTTGTTTGTGGGGGTGATGCTCAGCCCCATGGAGCTGTTTGTGGGGGTGATGCTCAGCCCTGGGGGGCTGTTTGTGGGGGCGACA
Source organism: Larus michahellis (assembly GCF_964199755.1). Taxonomy (NCBI): domain Eukaryota; kingdom Metazoa; phylum Chordata; class Aves; order Charadriiformes; family Laridae; genus Larus; species Larus michahellis. Next base: position 3,794,873 of record NC_133919.1, read on the forward strand.
CTCAGCCCCATGTAGTTGTTTGTGGGGGCGATGCTCGGCCCCATGGGGCTGTTGTGGGGGGCAATGCTCAGACCCGCTGTCGATCCTCACAGTCAGCAGGAGAATCGCCATCGCTTTGCTCTCACCCTAAAGATTTCCCCGAAGCCAGGAAAAGAACCCAGGCATCCGGGGACCCCGTTGGCACCCACATCCCCCCCCGGGCACCCCAGTCGGAGGAGCGGGAGCACCCCGGCTCCCATCCCAGTTCCCTCCACCAGGCTTCGCTGCCCTCCCGGCGGGGACACAAGGCAGCGAGGCGGGAGCAGGCGCCCGCTGCCCCAACCTGCTGAGGCTCGTCCTCTTCCAGCAGGACTTTCTGGTTCCCGTAGTCCCCGCCGGGGCCACGCTGGGCTGGGCCGGGCCACTGCGAGCCCCGCCACCAGCCGGGCTGGGAGCCCTGCAGCGCGGCTGGACCTTGGCCGGGCGCTGGGCATGGGCCCGCGAGGGTCTTGTGGCCGCAGCCCCCTGGGGCCAGGCGCCTGCCGGGTGCCGATGCTCCAGGGCCGGAGGTGAGCCAGCTCTGTCCTCGCCCGCCGGAGAGGTAATGCCACTCGCTGGGGACACGGTGGCCACCTGCAAGGGGTCCCGGGGACCACCCGTTTCTCAAGATGTTGCTCTTTCCCCATTGCTTCCAGCAAGAGCTGCAAAAAGAGCTGCAAGAGGGGGGTTTCTCGGTCCCCCCCACTAATTTTCTGGATTCTCCGGCCGCTGATGGAGCTGCACGGGGGAATCCCTGATGGGGTCGGGCACTGTGGGGCTCTGCGGGGGCATCTGGACACCCCATGCCGGGGGGGGAGACCCTGTCCCCACAGGGTGTGGGGACGTCTCCGTCTGTGCAGCGGGAAGCTCTCAGCCATATTCGGGGGCCCACGTGTGGCTTCAGGCGCCGGGTACCCAGGGCCCCCCCGCGCCGGGTTGCTGGCTTCCCCCATCTCGTTTCCGCTGGGTAACACGCAGCCCCGGCAGCGCTCGCCCTAACCCTCGCCCTTCCCGCAGGGATGGTGCCGGGACCCTCGAGGGCTACATCCCTGCCGCCCCCCGCCATGCCCACCGCCGCCCTCCGCCTGCTCTGCGGCGTGGTGATGCCGGCCGCCATGCTCTGCGCCGAGCCCCTGCCCCGCGTCGCCTTCCCCAGCGGTGAGTACGGCACCGGGCTGGGGAGGGGATGGGGACAAGCTGGCTGGGGAGGGGGACAACATCACCTTGGCACAGCATCCGTGCCCAGGGGGGCGCATCCGTGCCCAGGGGGGAGCATCCGGCGTCAGGGCGGCCCCATGGGCTGCTCTCCATCACAGCCTCCCCGCCTCGTTAGCCCCTCTCATTAGCCCCTCTCATTAGCCCCACGACGGGCTGGGGCAGTGGGACGGTGGCTACGGGGCTGGGGACGGGGGCTGGTGGCAGCAGGGCGATGCGAAGGGCTACGGGGCCGCTGCGGGGGCAGATGTAATGGGGCTGGTCGGCACCCAAATGGCTTTTGGAGCGGGAGGTGGGTGCACCCCAGGGTGCCAGCTCCGGCAGAGCGATTTTAGCCGCCCCCCCCGGCACCCAGGGATCCGCTCAGGGCCACCCTGGGTGGGGGGAAAAGCTGCCTCCTCGGGGGGACGGGACACTGCGTCCAGCCAAATGGCAGGTGGCAGAGCAAGGGGTTTGGGGGCGGGAGGGCGGCGGGGGGGGCAGGCAGGAGAGGTCTGTGCCCCCATGGCAGGGCCGTGCCTGGCCGAGGCCCCTGCCCACGCCACCACTTCCCTTTCCCCACGCAGCCGTTCCAAGAATTGCAAAATCTCCCTTTTCCTTTTCTCTATTTCGGTGGCTGGCGGGGGGCAAACAAGAAGCCTGCGGCCCCCTAGCTGTGCCTGGGGGCACTGTGGGGGCTTGTAACCCCCCAGGCCTCCGCCTTGGGGTGCGGCATCCCCAAAACGCCCCACGGCTGAGGCCCCAAAGCATCTCGGGCAGAGCTCGCAGCCCAACAAGGGAAAATGCGCCCCGTTTCTTACGGGCAGCGCAGGGACATCAGAGGGCGAGGGCAGCAGCTTGGGGACGTCCTGCTCTTGCAGCACGACCTGGAGGCGATGGGGGGGGGGGTCAGGTGGGGACCTGAAGGGGAAGTGGGAATGGCAGTGGGGGGGCCGTGGGGGAAGCGATGCACCCCATTTCCTACGTGAGCGGTGACACAAGCCGCAATGGCAGCTGCCGCCGCATCCGCCCCGGGGTTGACGGTGATGCCGGGACGTGCGCGTGTGTCCCTTGGCCCCCATCATCCCCTTTTTGCTCCTGCCAGGGGACCCCCGCCGGACCCTGACCCATTTCAGCCAGGACAACGTCTCCCATTACGACATCTTCCTCCTGCACGAGAGCGAGGAGGAGCTGTACGTGGGGGCACGGGACCGGGTGCTGGCCCTCGCCGTCGGCACCCCAGGCAGCATCCGTGCCAAAGCCTCGGTGAGCAGCAGCTTTTGGGGAGGCTGGAGCAGGGGGGAGGTGGGGGGGGGGGAAGTTGCCCTCCACTGTGCCTCAGTTTCCCCTCTCGGGCTCGGCGGCCATGGACACTTTCCCTTCCCTCCGCAGATAATGTGGGGACCCACGGCTGAGAAAACCTCCGAGTGCGCTTTTAAGAAGAAGAGCCAGGAGGTGAGACAGCATCACGGTTTGGGGGGGGTCCGGCAGGGCTGCAGGGATGCTCAGCCCCCGTCTCTTGCTCTTTCCCGGCCTCCGCAGACCGAGTGCTTCAACTTCATCCGCGTCCTCGTGGCCCTGAACCAGACCCACCTCTACGTCTGCGGGACCTACGCCTTCAGCCCCGCCTGCACCTACATCGTGAGTGTCCCCCCAGCCGAGGAGGGGGACGAGGGGGTGTCTCCAGACGTGTTGTGTCTCTGTTGCATAGAACCATGGAACGGTTTGAGTGGGAAGGGACCTTGAAGACCATCCCGTCCCCTCCCCTGCCCTGGGCAGGGACACCTCCCATCAGCCCAGGTGGCTCCAAGCCCCGTCCAACCTGGCCTTGAACCCCTCCAGGGATGGGGCAGCCACAGCTTCTCTGGGCAACCTGGGCCAGGGGCTCACCGCCCTCACGGCCAAAAATTTCACAGTGAAGTCGTCTCCCCACTTGCCGAGCCCCGCAGCTTCCCCGCAGGCCAGAGGGAGTCCGCAGCCGTTTCTTGCAGATTTGGGGTTTGCTTTAACTCCCTCCGTTGATTTTTTCTCCCCTTTTCCCACAGCACCGGGAGAACTTCACGCTGGTGTCCAGCCGCAGAGGACAACCTTTCCTGGACGGGAAGGGCCAGTGCCCCTTTGACCCCCAGCACACCCACACGGCCCTGCTGGTGGGTGAGTAACGAGGCCAGTGGCCCCCATGGGTGGGCACCCATCTCCGGGGTGGAGTGGAGCGGGGGGAGGTCCCTGCCGCGGCTCACCCCTGCCCCGTCCCCGAGCAGATGGCGAGCTCTACGCCGGCACCATGAACAACTTCCAGGGCAACGAGCCCATCATCTCCCGCTCGCTGGGCAGCCGGACCCTGCTCAAGACGGACGCCTTCCTCCGCTGGCTTTCGGGTGAGCGGGGAGACGGTCCCTGGGAGGATCCCCCCCCTGCCTCGCCCTCCCCATGCTGGGGGTGTCTGCAGCCCCCCCCTCACCCCAGCTCCTCACCCACCTGCCCTGGCTGTGCCCCACAGCCGACGCCGCCTTCGTGGCCTCCTTCAGCATCCCTGGAGACGACAAGGTCTACTTCTTCTTCGAGGAGACGGCCGACGAGTTCGATTTCTTCGAGCGGCTCCTGGTGCCGCGGGTGGCCCGTGTCTGCAAGGTGCAGGGACGATGACGGGGGACGATGACGGGGGACGATGGCGGGGGACAATGGGGATACCCAGCCCCTGTCACCCCAGGGGCTGAGCATCCTCCCGCCTCCCGCAGAGCGATGTCGGGGGGGACAAGGTGCTGCAGAAGAAGTGGACGACATTCCTGAAGGCCCAGCTGGTGTGCTCCCAACCTGGCCGCTTCCCCTTCAACGTCATCCATCACGCCTTCGCCCTGCCCCGCCGCGACGGCGGTGCCGACTTCTACGCCGTCTTCACCTCGCAGTGGTGAGTCCCAGCACCCGGGGGTGTCGCGGGGGCGCCGGGGACCTGCATCCTCCCCGTGCTCACCTTGCTGTCCCTGCAGGCAGGCGGGCAGGGCGGGCAGCGCAGCCGTCTGTGCCTACAGCCGGGAGGCTCTGGAGGAGGTCTTCGAGGGCAAGTACAAGGAGCTGAACAAGGAGAGCTCCCGCTGGACGGTCTACAGCGGCGCCGACATAAGTCCCCGGCCCGGCAGCGTGAGTACTGCCCACCCCCGGGGGCCAAGACCCTCCTGGGGGACGATGCTGGTCCCCATGAGGAGTGGGTTTTCTGTCCCAGTTCACCCTGTGTGCTCGCACTGGGGTGAAATGGTGGTGGCGTTGCAAGCGGGATGGGAAGGGGATAGTGGTCCTTTTTGCACCCAACTGACGCTGGCACAGGGCCGCCTGGTGGCCTGTCCCCCCCCGTCCCCGTACCTCAGTGTCCCCCCGCCAGCACTGACTCCTCTCTCCCTACAGTGCTACATGGGTCCCTCCTCTGACAAAGCCCTCACCTTCATGAAGGACCATTTCCTGATGGATGGGAAGGTGACACCCACCCAGGGGCAGCCGCTGCTGGTGAAAACGGACGTCACATACACGCGCATCGTGGTGGACGAGACTCGTGGCGTCTCGGGGGCCACCTACCGTGTCATGTTCCTGGCCACAGGTGGGTTTCCATGGGGGTACACACAGGCCACCTGGTCACCCCTCCTACCCTTCCCGCGTCCCCCTAAAACACCGGTGATGTCCCCTGTGCCCCTGCAGCGGAGGGTTTCCTGCACAAAGCGGTGGAGCTGCCTGGGGGTCCCCACATCGTGGAGAGCATCCAGCTCTTCAAGACGCCGGAACCGGTGAAGAACCTACTGCTGGCTCCGGGGAAGGTAGGGGATAGGGATGACCCAACAGCCCACCCCAGCCTGGCACGGGGGGGCAAGGGGGAGGCTCAGCCCTGCACCTCTCCCACCCCAGGGCATCCTCTTCGTGGGCTACTCCGGTGGCGTCCTCCAAGTCCCGTTGGCCAACTGCAGCCTGCACCGGAGCTGCGCCGAGTGCGTGCTGGCGCGGGACCCGTACTGCGCCTGGCACAGCCTGGAGGGCTCCTGCCAGCCCACCCGCACCGCCGTCGCTGCCGAGGACATGTGAGCCAGGGAGGGAGTGGGATGAGGACGGGACGGGGGACGGCGGAGGGGACCGGGATGCTGATGCCGCTCTCCCGGCCGCAGGAGCGCGTGGGTGCAGGACGTCGAGGAGGGGAGCCCAGACACCATGTGCCACCGTGGGAGGGCCATGCCCCGAGCCTTGGGGACACAGGAGGACCCCGCCGCAGAGAGTTGAGTATGGGGGGGCACGGCGGGATGGGATCTGGAAGGTAGGACATGGGGGGGCACTTCATCACCCCGCTCTCCCCCTCCGCACCCCGCAGGCATCAGACCCCAGCTCAACGCCGTGGTCCACCTGCCGTGCCCCCACCGTTCCGCCCTGGCCACCTACAGCTGGCAGCAGCCCAACGGCCGTCGGGACCAGGGGGACACGGCGCTGCTGCCCGACCACACGCTGGTGGTCATCATGCGACGGGGGACTGTCGGCACCTACAAGTGCCTGGCCACCGAGAACGGCTACACGTGGACTGTGGCTCACTACCAGCTGCAGGACCCCGGCGGGGCGGCCCCCCAGCCGGATGGGGTGGCTGAGGAGGGGTTGTCCTCAGCCCCCAGCACACCCGGGTCTTACTGGCCCCAGTTTGTCACCGTCACCGTGCTGCTGGCCGTGACGCTGGCCGCTGCCGCCTGCCTGGCCCTCCTCGCCTACCACGACCAGCTCAAAGCCAGGAGCAAGGTGCGGGGGTGCAGCGCGCCCCAGAGCCCCCCATCCCAGCGCCGGGAGAAGGTACCCCTCAACGGGGGGACAGGAGAGCCCCCGGCACCCGGAGTCCCCACCACGGAGGAGGAGGAGGAGGAGGAGGAAAGCTCCCGCGCTTGCTGCCTCCAGCTCGATGGGGACATCGATGCTGATAACAACAGGGTCCGCGTCCCAGCGGGGGACACGGCGTGACGCCGCCAGCGGGTCGGGGAGACTGTGGAGAAGCAGCGGGGTGTGAGGGGGATACGAATGTGAAGGGTTTTTTTTCTTTTTTTTTTTTTAATTTAATACGTGTGTTTTAACGTTAAGGTAACATTATGGGGTAGTGGCGAGGGGCAGCGGGGTGGGACGGGCCCCGGGAAGCAAGGGGGTGGGACGGGGCAAGGAGGTGGGTTTGGGGGAGAGAGGGGGTCGAGGCAAGGACACGGGGACAGGGAAAGGACGTGGCACAGAGGAGGGACGTGGCCGTGGGGCAAACACATGGAGCCAAGGGCAGGACGTGGCCGTGGGGTGGGGACGGGGGGAGCTGGCGGATGCCGACACTGGTGTCGCCCCAGGGAAAAAAAAAAGAAAAACTGGGACCCATCAAAGCTGCAAAATGGGGAAGGCCGATCCCAGCTGGGCTCCATGGGCTGACCCCATGGGCACCCACCCTGCGCCGCCAGACCTCCCCACCCCGCTCCCCACCGCCCTGGGTGCTGGGGGGGGGACGGCACCCCATCGCCTGCCCCCTGGCCAGCCGCGGTGGTGGAGCCCCCCCACTTCTCCCCAGCTGCACCCCCCCCGGCGTTGGCCCCTGCTGCTTTTTTGATGACGTTGAGCCTTCTTTTTTTTTTAAGACGAACAAGCTGTAAATTTTCCTGCTCTTTGTACATTTGATTTTTTTTTTTTTTTTTTAATTAAAAAGGAAAAGCTACTGCGTTGTGCTGCTGGGTCCCAGGAGCAGGGGAGGGCAGCGCCTGGCCCCTCGGCCTCCGGCTTCCAGGAGTGTGTCAGTGTAACCGGGGGGGGTGTGCGTGTGTGTGCACTTGTGTTTGTGCGTGTGCAGGGATGTGCATGGGATGCGCACACGTGTGCAAGGTGTGCACAGGTCCAGAGGAGGCCCCGGAGCTGCTGGGAGGGCTGGAGCCCCTCTGCTGGGAGGACAGGCTGAGAGAGCTGGGGGGGGTCAGCCTGGAGAAGAGAAGGCTCCGCGGAGACCTTGGAGCCCCTTCCAGTCCCTCAAGGGGCTCCGGGAAAGCTGGGGAGGGACTCTGGAGCAGGGAGGGGAGCCACGGGACGTTGGGAATGGGTTGAAACCAAAAGAGGGGAGATTGAGATGAGATGTGGGGAAGGAATTCCTTCTTCCGAGGGCGGTGAGCCCCTGGCCCAGGGTGCCCAGAGAAGCTGTGGCTGCCCCATCCCTGGAGGGGTTCAAGGCCAGGTTGGACGGGGCTTGGAGCCACCTGGGCTGGTGGGAGGTGTCCCTGCCCAGGGCAGGGGAGGGGACGGGATGGTCTTCCAGGTCCCTTCCCACCCAAACCATTCTGTGATTCTGTAGGCTTAAAGAGACCATCTCTATCCAGAGAAACTCCCAGGTGAAGAGCTAAGATGGGAAAAGGCTGGAAGGCGGCACTGGCAAATGGAGAAACCGAGGCCTGGACCATCACCTTGGCCAGATGAGCTTTGAGGACTCCACAGTCCTCATGGAGGGATCATTTTCGGGGTGGGCTGAGCACTGCAGATCTGACAGGCCGGCGCCGGGGGCCAGGCTTGGCACAGAGAAGGGCAAAGGTGGAAGCGGAGACAACTGGAAGGGGACCCTCAGCTCCGGCGCGGGGGCGGGAGGGCGGTTTGGACTCTCCGTCTTTGCTGCCCGAGCCGAGGGCGTTTCCTGACTCCGTGAGTCGTTCCCGCTGGGGTCTGTCCTCCAGCCCCTCTTGAGCAGTGGTTCTCGGGGGCTCGTGTGTGTGACCAGCGCCCTGCGCTCCTCCTGGGCCCGCTGGGGCGGCTGACGCTCGGTACGTCCACAGCTGCGACATCTCCGTGCGCGCCTGGAGGCGCTGGCCCTTTAAGAGCCGGGATTCGGTGCTGTCCCTTTAAAGGCGAGGCCTCCCCGCTGTGCGCACGCGCGATGCGTCCCCTGCGCCTCTCGCCGGGGCGCGGCGGGCGTCCGTCCTCTTTATTGCGGGCGGAAGCACGCGGCGCCTCTTCCGGAGCGGCGTCAGCCCTTCTCCAAGATGGCGCCGGCGCTTGGGCGCTGATTGCTCGGGCGGCGCGCGAGGGCCCCGACGCGCTGCCGCCGCCGTTCACTTCCGGCCGGCGGCCGCCGTCGAGGGACGCGGGGGGGAAGCGGCCATGGGGCGGCGGGACCGGCCGGCGGCGGGGCCAGGCGGGACGGGGGCCTCCCGCCCGCCGGCCTGAGGTGAGGGGGTGGCGGAGGAGGCGGCGGACCCAGGCCGGGAGGCGCTGGGGGGGGAGCGGGGCTCGGTTGTGGGGCGGGAGGAGGGGGAGGCCTGGGCGAGCGGCCGCCGCGGCCCGGCTCTGTGCCGGTGCTGTGGGTGGCTGGTGGGGTTGGGCGCGCCTGGGGCGGGTTGGGGGGCGCTGGCCGTGGGGCGGGAGGGGGAGCGATGGGGAGCCCCCGGGGCAGGATGCTGGGGGACGGCTGGCGGGGAAGGGGGGCGAGGCGTCGGGGAAGCCGGGGTGCGGTTTGGTGCAAGACCCCCGTGGGTGAGGAGCAGGGTGCTGCGCTCCTGGGGGGGCCTGGGGGCGGGAGGGGACGGGGATGGAGGTCCCCTGCGACTCCCGGGCTGCGGGAAGCAAAGGTGGGAGGGGGAGAGAGGGGGGGAGACGGCCGCGACGTGAAACCGGGGCGGTGGGAAAGGCGTCTGGTCCACACAGCTGCTCACCCCGCCGGTGACCTTGAGCGGGTCCCATGCCAGACTCTGCACGTGTTCGTAGAATCACAGAACGGTTGAGGCTGGAAGGGACCTTTCAGATCATCGAGTCCAACCGTCAACCTGACGCTGCCCAAACCCCCACTGACCCACGTCCCCCAGCACCGCGTCTGCCCGGCTTTTAAACACCTCCAGGGATGGCGACTCCACCACTGCCCTGGGCAGCCTGGTCCAATGCTTGACAGCCCTTTTGGTGAACAAATTTTTCCTAATATCCGTCCTAAACCTCCCCTGGCGCAACACGAGGCTATTTCCTCTTGTCCTGTCGTTTGTTACCTGGGAGAAGAGATTGACGCACACACCCCCTCACTACAACCTCCTTTCAGGTAGCTGTAGAGAGTGATAAGGGTCTCTCCTCAGCCTCCTTTTTGCCGCCTTTAGAGCACGTCTGATCTTTTGTCTGCCCAAACATAAGCACCGATGGCTTTACCTGTGAGGTAGGCGGGTGGCTGGCTGCGTACGGCCGGCTGCGTACAGGCTGTGGGTGTGTTGGGAAGCGCTGGCCTTAGAATGTCTCTGCCTCATCGTTTACAGAGCAACAGCTGCTTGCGGAGGAACTGCAGATCTTCAGTGAGGCTGGTTTTATGTCCACTTCCCTCCCAGGGTAAATTTAAAGAGTTTGAAAACGCAGCTGCCACCTTGGACCAGGTTTGGCATAGCGTGGCATGGATAAAAGGCTTCAAATTTGAGAGACGTGTCACGGATTCGTTTGGTCTCGTGCTTTCCCACTTGAGAGGATCTCCACAGGCAACCGCCTATAGCAGTTGGGGCTTGGGAAGGCGACCTCGCCGCCTGCTTCTGGATGGTTCCCAGGCCATCGTGCGAAGGCATTAGTATGCTGAGCAGGAGACGCCCTTGGCCAGGGCTACACAAAGGACCCGTCTTAATTTGCCAAAGAATCATATTTAGGTAGAGCTGCAGCAAGAAAAGTTTGGAGAACGGATTGCTGGGGCTGCATTAAAAAGGAGATAAACTGAGGGAAGGCGTTGGCACAAAGTTGCAGTCTGTGTTTAGAGGGATGAAGCGGTGTCCTGTGGGTCAGACCACAAACTAGGGAGAGAGCAGAAGCAGGTATAGTCGGCTTGGTAATCCTCTGCTTTAATTAATTCCTAGGCAGAAATTCACAAAATGCTTTTCTGTTCAGGGCGAGAAGTCACCATCTGCATAGATCTATTGAAGCATAGTTTTGACGTGGAAACTGTTCAAGTGTGGAAGTACAGAACGGCTCCATGACCTGGGAGGGGAGCTGGTGTACTTGTGATTTGTTTTGGAGGGCAGGCCACTTCTTTTGAGATTTGGCAATTACTTTTATGTCGATCTCCCCAAAATTACTTTGAAAGATCATCAAAGAGTTACTGAAACTGGATGCGACAAGATCAGACCTTGCCTCTGAGCAAGGCCCTGGCTGGAATTTCTGGAGGAATAAATGCTCTGAGCAAAACTCTCGTCTTGGCAGAGCGAGAACTGTGGCCGTGGTGGTCAAACCGAAGCATCCCTGGTGATGGCAGGCTGCCATCCCTCTCCACCTCCCGCAGGAGGAGCTTCTGGCTTCGATTGCCTGCAGGCCCTGGGATTAGAGTGACGTTGTCTTTTTAATTTAGATCCTAAATGAAAGCGGTTATTAGTAAGAGTCCAAAGAAAGTACGGTTGCTTCCTCAAGGAGATTATGGATGAAATTCTAAAAACAAAGCGCTGTAGCACATAACACTGAATAAAAATCAAGCATACTTTTAAAATTATTATTTATTTGTTGTCCTTAAGGTAGTGGTGAGGATTTTTCTTAGCAGGTACACCTTACCTGTCACACGGGGAGCCGTGCTACAAATGGTTCCGTTTTTAGGTGGCAGAGGAACTTGGAGTGTGGAATAAGCCCCCAGGCTTCACCAGGAAATTGCATTGGATAGTTTTTATTTTGTTGGGGTTTTTTATAAAATATTAAGCTAAATGTAACTCCTGACAAGAGGAAAATAATGTTTTTATAGGTGCTGTGTGCAGATAATTCCTGTGTAGGAAGCTTTATGCTGTCTAATTATGCCTGTATTAGTGAACGAGTAATAGTGTAGTTATAATTAAAGCAATACAACTTTTGTTTAGACAAGCCGTGGTATTTGTTATGCGTTATCTGTCAAGTCAATTGACTGGAACAATGAAGTGCAGTTTTCTTTTTACTGGGTAAAACAGGGTTTCCCCCCCACCTTCCCTGTCGGACCCGGGTGCCCTGGGGTATTTTTAACTTCACTGTCCATCAGCAGGAGTGGTGGCAGCCTGTAACGCTGTTTGCTGATCTTAAGCAAATATTTTGTTGGCAGATAGGCAATGAAATGGTCCGTTAATAGCAATCGCCCTCCCCCCCATGGTTTCATAATCAGAATTTCTTCTCTGTGCCAGAGGGTAAGTAATTGCCCGTTGTTTTGTTGTTGCGTCTCTAACCAAATGGCTGTTGGCTGTTTGAGCTCTCTTCGTGCAGCCTGCAGTTTTGAGGCGTTTGCACCACGGCCTTTCCGCGTTACACTGATAACGTAAAATGGCCCCCAGATTGCTGCGTGGTGCTGGCCGCATCTCACGTTAAATTTCAGTCATTGCTCGGTCTAGATTCAAAGCGAATCAGTTTTCAGATCTCTGGTTTTGGCGCGCTTGTTCCAATTTCTGCATTTACAAGTGGAGCTACTCGGTATCGCTCTGCTCTCCAGCAGTTCTGCCTGTTTCTGTGCACAGACTTCCGATACCCATTTGCCGGAGCCTGGAATATAAGCTGTGATGCGGCTGCAGTCAAGCGCTTTCTAATAATTTAGCAGCCTGTTATTCCTGAAAGACCCTTCTTTCAATATGGGAAGAAGGTCCTTGTGGTCAGCGAAATAATTGGTTTCGTGTTGGGTTGATTCTATGAGGTGCTCTTTTTGCTTGTATATGCCTGGCCCAGCAAGGAGGTTCGCTAATTCCAAGCTCGGTTAATCATGCACCAAATTAGAGCAAATTACAGCCAAAAGGGAAGACGGGTGGAACTACCGAGAGTCTCGTCCTGGGGAAGCAGCTGGGATGCGGCTGCCTTGCGGGATGAGACGCAGGGATAGTGCTTCAGGGGCAGGAGCTGGGCTCGGGCAGGGTCTGCCGGAGGAGGCTGAATCAGGAGCTTCCCGCCTCGTCCCTCGGTTCCTGGTGCTCTGAATGCTGCCAAAATTGGAAGGACGGCAGGTTTGTGAGCGTTATCGTACCAGAGGGGATGATGCAGTACTGGGAGTGAGGGTGAACTTTGCTCGCCTTAGCTCAAAAGCGCGATTAGGCACTGCTCAACTGAGAGGTCCCTGAGCTGTGATTTTTAACCCTTTCTTTTCAGGGTCTTGGTCATCAACATGGAGACTCTACATGGCTGTTTGCATTTGCCTTGTTCTCCCATTGTTGCTCTTCTTTTCACGACCTTCTCTTCCCCCTTCCCTGGCTTGCATCACCCTCCAGCTTTAGGAAGGCCAAAATGGAAATGCCCAGAAAAATGCGTCTTAATTTGTGCAGAGAATCTGGGAACACAAACGGAGACGTGTTGCTTCCTTCTTTGTACAGAGCCCGGAACTGAAAAGTGACATCCTGACGTCTTGGAGCATCGCAAACCCGGAATGACTGGGAAGAAGCTGCTTTGGTTGACAAGCCATAGTCCTGCCTGTTCGTTAAAAGGTAGTGCTTGCTGTCGGAGCGGTGCTCTTTCTCCGTGGATCTCAAACTGCTTTGCAAAGTCTGGCAAGCTTTGCTTTGCAGCAGAGTAGTCTGGACCGTAGTAAGAACTGCCGTGTGTGCAGACTGTTAGAGTTTAACAAATAGCGGTGGTGACATCAGAAGGTGCCGCCATCAACCACGTGATACGGCCCTGCTTCCCGAGGTCACAGTCCCACTGCTCTGCCCACAGAGTGGTTTATGGGTGCTTCAGGAGAATCAGCGAAGTGAGGTGACGTAGGCTGCTTTACCTATCTTAGGTGCTTCGTCATCTACTGAAAGTGTCTCTCGTTTCAGATGCCAGCACTTCCAACCTAGGCAGTCACGACGGGAGGGCTGAGCCTGGACCTGCTCTGTACTTTTGAGGTCGATCTGGGACATACCACCTCTCCTTCCCCGCTCCGAGGAGTCATGGAGGACAAACGCAACATCCCCATCATTGAGTGGGAGCACCTGGACAAAAGGAAATTCTACGTGTTTGGGATTTGCATGACTATGATGATCCGGGTGAGCGTTTACCCTTTCACACTTATCCGAACACGGTTGCAGGTTCAGAAGGGCAAGAGCCTATACAATGGGACTTTTGATGCGTTTGTGAAAATCCTGCGGACAGAAGGGACAGCCGGGCTCTACCGTGGCTTTTTGGTCAACACTTTCACCCTGATCTCTGGACAGTGCTATGTGACAACGTATGAGCTCACTCGAAAGTATGTGTCACGGTACAACAACAACAACGCTGTGAAGTCGCTGGTGGCGGGCGGCTCAGCCTCCCTGGTGGCCCAGAGCATCACGGTGCCCATCGATGTCATCTCCCAACATCTCATGATGCAGAGGAAGGGGGAAAGCATGGGCAGGTTTAAGGTGCAGAACCAAGACGGCAAGCGGATGTTGGTCTTTGGCCAAACCAAGGACATCATTGTACAGATTTTCAAGGCCGATGGCTTTAGAGGCTTCTACAGGGGCTACGTGGCCTCGCTGCTCACCTATATTCCCAACAGTGCGGTCTGGTGGCCCTTCTACCACTTCTATGCCGGTGAGTGAAAGGAGGCTTTGAACGTATCTTATCCTGGGAGGCCTAGAAGCCCCTCAGATCAGCTCTGAAACTGTGGACCCAGCGTGGTTTGCTTTCTGTCTTTGATTTGGGGTGGGAGCAGAACCTGTCTCGAAACAAATAGCTGTATCCAGTTTAATGGAGTTCTGCAGGTGTTGGGTGGAAGCTTAACTGTTTGTTTTAAATGCAAAGTATAGGGGTCTGACTGTTAGAGGACTTAAAACTCGGTCGCTCTAGGCAAGAGGGACCTCATGTGTCTACTTTGACTTCCGCTAATCCCAAATAACGCTTACTTTCTGCATGGAAGTGAGGAAGGCTGTTGTCTGGCATTGGGCAGAGTTTTGAAGCCACTGCATAAGTACAATTCCTCTTTCAGTTCACGTGGGCTCTGGAGTCTCATATATGGCAGAACGATTTCTAGAGCTGCAAATCTCATAGCAAAACTAAACAGCAGGCACAGAGAAAAGCCAAATCTTCTGTGGTTTTGTGTTTTAAGGTTATGTTTCAGTTTCCATACCTTTAAAACTGGCACTAAGCCTTGTGATACAAAACGACACTCAGCGGCATGTTCTCTCTCCCTAGCTCAGCCCTGCTAATCCTCAGGGTGTTCCCAAATACTAAAGATGTTGGTCAGCTAAGATTTATTTTCCACCCCCCCAGTAATCCTTTAGATTTGTCGTGCAGCTTTGCATGTGGTTTTTAGACTAATATGTACCTAATAGCAATCTGCCTAAAAGTGATGACAATGAGAGGCTCAGATTTCACTGTACTAGGCTTAAAGTGTATCTTGGAAATCAACTGCTTCTAAAAATACAGGTGTGGCGAATACCTAGTTTGCTTTTCAGAGTGGGTAACAATGGTTATACATCAGTGGTGCCTTTAAATGGCAACAGCACCTCGAGATGTTGGTCCAGTCTGAACTTCTGGGGAGCGCTCCCTTCGCTCTCCGTGTCCATGATTTTTAATACTGAAAATCCGCCGTGTTAATGGTAAGACTTTCACGCCAAAAAGGTTCAAAATCTAAGAACGAGAAAGTTGATATGGAGCGAACGGCCTCGCTCTCTTTCCTTGTCTTCTGGAGTGGCAATCAAGATGATGCTAAACATTAAGCCCCAGCTTTCAGTACATCTCTGCTTTGGCTGCCTTTTCTAGTCCCCTGTCCCTGGGTAGAGTGCAGGTCTCGGCTGGCAGCGCCGTTGGTCATTGAACCTTCCTCGGGCTCAAAGTACAGCGCTGGCAGCGATTCAGCTCCGTGTTCTGGGTCAAACACAGCAGCTTCCTTCCCTCTTGCCAGAGAGACGCAACCACCCCATCATCCAAAGAAACTGGGACTTTTGGACTGTCTTCCCTACGACTTGAACCAATAAAAGTGGGGGAGGTTCAGATCCCGTTTGCCAGGTAGTGGGAGCAGAATGAGGAAATCCCTGGGCTGAGCAGGACGCAGCGCTTTTCTCCTGAGAGATCCCGCGGCGGGCTACCACGTGGATATCTCTTGGACAGTGTCCTCGGTGGTAGTGGCAGCTTTCTGGAGCTGTGTGAAACTTTGCAGGCAACTTCCGATAGCTTTGTCTAAAGGTTTCCCCCGTGCCTTTTACAGGGGGGTGAATGTTTCCGTGCTCTGAGCTGGGAACGTACAGCCTTGTTCTGCCCTCTTTGCCCAGCAGGTCTGAGCGCCTGCGGTTGAGCTGATCAGAGGCTGTGTGATGGAGCTGCTGGGGTGTTGACGGGCTTGTTCCCTGCGCTTTGCTGACTTTCTGGTTGATGCAGAAAGCACCGTTCAGACATGCTGTGGGAGGAGGTGACAGGTTGTAAATCAGGGATTCTGCCCACTGCAAATCAGTCTAAATTAGCAGGTGGAGTTCAGGAAGTGATAAGCAGCCACTCGTCTGAAACTTTACTCTCTCTCTCTCCCGTTCCCAGAACAGCTTTCCAGCTTGACTCCTAAAGACTGTCCCCATCTCCTCCTGCAAGCTATATCGGGGCCACTGGCAGCTGCCACAGCTTCCACCCTCACCAACCCCATGGATGTCATCAGAGCTCGGGTTCAGGTAAGAGCTCAGCCTGCTCGGCACGTCTGTCTGCAACAGCAGCATGACGCAGGGGTGGGGTGCGGTCTCGCCTCTTTGATCTCTGTGGCTTCAGGTAAACGGCTCCCCTTCTCTCCCTGTTCATAGGTTGGTTTGTCCTAGATATCGTGCTGCTTAATTTACACTCGGCCTTAATAGGGGGCAGCTCAGGTAGCAGGGCTGGCTTCGCCTACCCAGACTGCTCAAATGAGGTTTCCCTCATTTGGCATCCTCCGCGGCATCCTTCAGAAAAGGCGAGGTGCTTCCAGCAGCGTCGGCTCCAGTGAGACTTGAGCTGCCGTGTTGATCCAGCCCCTTCTAGACAGGCGCAGATGGGGAGGAGGAGGAGGAGGAGGAGGAGGCAGGTCTAAGAATCCCACTTACTGCTGCCAGTTTAGGACTTTGTGCCTTCCCCCCCCCCAGGGAGTTCTGGAGACCAGATCAAGGTCACCGGACTGGCTGATCTGTAGTCTCCAGAGTCTTCAGTTGGAGCAGGGCCCCAGAGCAGCTCAGCTTGAAGTCTGGCAGCTCAGTGAATATTTGTTCTGGCTTTGCAGGTGGAAGGCAAGAGCTCCATCATCCTCACCTTCAAACAGCTCATGGCGGAGGAAGGTCCCTGGGGCCTGACTAAAGGCCTCTCCGCCCGCATCATCTCGGCCACTCCTTCCACCATCGTCATCGTGGTGGGGTATGAAACTCTGAAGAAGCTGAGCCTCCGCCCGGAGCTGGTGGATTCGAGACACTGGTAGAGGCAGCCGGTGGAAGAGAAAAAAACACCTTTTGAACCCTCTGAGTTCGGACCGACGGTTGAAAGCTCGGGAGGAGAGGCAGCTGCTATCTCTTTTGCCTCTAAGCTGGTTTCGCAGTACAAGGCAGAAGCAAGAGCAACTGCAATTCACCTCTTTAGATTTGATTGTACACGATGCTCTGCTGCTGTTTTCTGCTTAAATCCATCAAAATGTGACCTTTGGCAACGCTGTTTGCCTGTGACCGTTCATTCAAGAGCAGCCAGGTGCGTGAACGCATCCCGGCGAGTTCTTAATTCCCTTTTTTTTTTTTTTTTTTTTTAAATTAAAGACTTACTGGCTGAAGCAAGAAGCCAGTTTATTCTTTAAATTATTTTAATCTTTGCCAAACTTCCGAGGAGGGGAGTCTAACCGACTGCAGCAGAGCCCTCTGGCGGGTTGTGTGCTGATTGCAGTTGCACTGTGGGAAGCTGGAAGAGTAGAATAGACAAGTAGATTTCTCCAATCGCCCACGCTTATTTCTAGAAGATGTGAGACGAGAGTAACCCGGAACCGCTTAAGACCTTATTTACTGCGTTTTGGGTAGATCTGTACATACCTTTTTTGTATGTTCTTGGAAAATGTTTCCTGTCTCTCATCCTTCAAACAGCGAGCTGGCTGATAGGCAAGTTAGGAGTTGAGCCGGCTGTTTGTAATTAGCTGGTGGCAATTTTGACACCTAACCTATGGTTTTAATCTGTTGTTATTTAATTATTTTTTTTTTTTTAAATTTTATTTTAGGGAAGCTTATTCTGATTTCTGGGGGACTGAGTGGTTGTTCTGTGGCCTTGTTCAATGTGAGTGTCCATACTGCATGTTCAGGGTGGCTGCTGCCACTTCCCACCCGTAGTTAGTTTAAGCCCCGGCAGATGCGGAGTTTGGAAGTGTCAGATTCCGGCAGATGCGGAGTTTGGAAGTGTCAGATTCCGGCAGATGCGGGGTTTGGAAGTGTCAGGTTGCAGTGCTGCCAGCAGCCCGGAGAAGAACTGCAGGGGATGTGAGCTACAACGGGATGTGAGGTGGGGGGAAAAAAAAAACAAAAACAAAAACAAAAAACCAAACCCAAACCCGCTCGTACTGGCTTTTGATCCAGTTCAAACCTGATCGGCATGTTCATATTGAATAAGAAGTAAGAGTTCGCTAATACTTTGTAAGTTTAAATCCTGCTTATCCTGTTTGGGAAGGGCAAGGACGATTCTTCGCGCGCTCTGGCTGGATCAAAACCCTTCAGCTCTTGGTCTGTGTTTTTTACCAGATGAAAACTTGCAGTCGAGTGATGAAGCAAGAGGCTGCTCTTTGGGGGGGAGGAGGAATGAAGGGATCGTTTTGACTTCGCTCTGCTGGTCTCGGGATTTGAGATTTGCCTCTCGCGATGCCAGCCCAGGCCTGGTGCTCATCCCAGGTAGCTGTATGTCTGAGAGGCGAGAGATACACCTCCGACAACAGATACATATCGCCGCCTCTGTTCATCTCAAGGCCGTCACAAGGAATTCTCGGTTGTTGCGTTGATCCTGTGGCTCTTGGCTGCCTTTTCACCTGGGATTTGCTGAGCGTGGCTCTTGCCATCGTTCCGCCGTCCGCAGTTGAGCCGTGCAGGGGCTGGATGTGCCGCGGTTCCTGCTGGAGGTGGGACAAGACGCCGCTGGAGAGAGACTTTTATGTTTAAGGGCAGAACTCGGTTATAAGATACGGCACTCTTTACTGGGGTTGCAGATGAGTCATCAAAGGCCTTTTTAATCCCACCTTTGTTTTCTGCAGCGTTAAATAAGGTGACGTATGCCCGAGCTGTTGGAGCAGCGTGTTCTGCGAGCTGCTCTTCTGTCGCCTTTTTGGCGTTTAAAAGTCGACCCCAGTTGGTTCTTTCTGTAATAGTGGATTCTGCTCTAAAAAGTGGAACAGCGGCGTCACCAGCTTGCAAGTATCCCGAGCCGACGGGAGCCCCGGTCTCACACAAAGGCGGTACTAATACCGATATTAAAAGAAACGGTAATGATCATCCTCTGCTCGTTACCAGCAGGGTAAGTCTGGGTGCGCGTCGCGAAGTGGCGGACAGCACGAATGTAGGGAGACACTTTAAAGCTTAATATTCCTCTCTTAACCAGCGAAGTTCTTGACAACTAATAAACTTCAGAGACCTTCAGTTTGACGCCTGAGTTTCAAAGCGCGTTAGTCGCGGGGAGGGCGCTCGCCGAGGGAGTCTGCCAGGTCCTGCCATCTCACAGCGATGCTTTCTTGGTTTTAACACTTTGCCTTCTGAGTAGTGCCAGGAGGGACCTGACAAGAAACAGCAGTGAAACAGCAAGCCAGGGAAAAAAAAAGAGGTTAAAGCAGGTGTAGCGCCTGAAAGCGCAGAGCACCCGTCCTCCGTTACAGTCCGCGGGTAGTTCTAGTTAGCTCTTACACGGAGTATTTTGACAAGGGAAAAATTGCGTTTCCCTCTCCTTCTGTGCAGAACTTGGGTTATTCTTCCCCTTTGGAATTCTTCAGACTTGGTCGCTTTATTTCATTCAATAATTGAGTGTATGGGTCAGGCCGTGAGTGGACTGGGGTGGGGGTGGCAGGAGGGGGACGGTCGATTACGCTTCAGGGGCTCCTCGCTGCTTCCTGCCGTGACGCGGGGGAGGAAGCGTTTCCCCCGTGTGTGATTTTTTTATTACTTTGGGGATTTTTTAACGCTTGAGCCGTTCTGCCGCGGGCGGGGGCTGAGCTGGGCCCCGCCCCTTGCCCGCCGAGGCCACGCCCCCAGTGCACAGGCCACGCCCCTGCCCGCACAGGGAGGCGTGGCGCCCTTTCCCGCATGCGCACTGAGGGAGGGGCGGGCCCCGCGCAGCCATCCAATGGGCGCGCCGCATCGCGGCGGCGGCAGCCAATGAGCGGCAGTGGCGGGCCCGGCGGGCGGTGGAAGATGGCGGCGGCGCGGAGCGGGGCTGAGGGGGAGGAGGCGGCGGCAGCAGCAGCGGCGGGGAACGGCGATGGCGACCCGTCCGTACCCGCGACGCCGGGCCGCGCCCAGGTTTTCGCCGCCGTGGTGGACACCTTCCTGGAGAAGCTGGTGACAGCCGGGAGGTGAGGCGGGAGCGGGGTCGGGCTCCGGGAGAGCCGGGGCCTGGGCGGGCCCCGCGGCGGGGAGGCCTAACCCTGCCCCTCCCGCTTTGCAGCTACCAGAGGTTCGCCAGCTGCTACCGCTGCTTCTACAAACTGCAGCCCGAGATGACCAGGAGCATTTACGACCAGTTCGTGTCCCAGCTGCAGACGTCCATCAAGGTGAAGGGGGAGGCGGGGCCGGGCCGCCCCCGGAGGCACTGACCGCCTTGGTGTTAAGGGTGGAAAATGCATTTATTGAATGGCGAAACCAGAAAGTTAAGGCTGCTGCCCAGAGACTTCCCCAGCCAGAGCTGCAGAATTATAGAATCATTTAATTGTAGAATCCCAGGTTGGAAGGGGCCTCAAGGATCCACCTTGTCCAACGTTTCCTAGCAGATGCATGGTCTGGACAAGATGGCCCAGCACCCTGGGCAGCTGAATCTTCAAATTGCCAATGATGGGGAATCCACTGCCTTCCTTAGGTTGGAAAAGACCATTAAGTCCAACCGTAAACCTCACACTGCCAACTCCACTGCTAAACCATGTCCCAAAGCCCCATGTCTGCACATCTTTTAAAGACCTCCAGGGATGGGGACATGATGATTCCCAGTGTGTAGCCCTCATCCAGGGAAAAGCGAGGGCTCACAAGCAGAACGATGCCCACGTCAGTTCAGTTTGGGTCCTGCTGAATCCCTGTGGTGTCCTTCCTTCACAGGAGGAGATCCAGGAAGTAAAGGAGGAAGGGAATCTGGAGGTGCTCTTTAATTCACTGGATAAGATCGTGGAGGAGGCAAAGGACCACAAAGAGCCTGCGTGGTATGGAATAGCCTTGTGGAAGGCGCTTGGGGAGCGGGCGTGTGTGTGGAGGGGTGTTCCTTCAAGGGGAAAAGTCAGTTCCCGTGTGACGTTTGGGTCATGTTGAAGTGTGCTCTCGGCATTGTGATGCAAGGGAGTTTTTTAAACTTCATGTTGAGATGAACAGTAATGTCATTGCGTCTAAAACATCCGAAAATAAGTTGTATTTGTGCTTCTCTACGTCATGTATCTATCTATGCTTCCTCAGTGCAAGGAGGAGGTTAGTGCCGCTGAGACCGGAGGGGAGGTAAACTCAATTCTGAATAATTCGAAAGGCTGGCGGTGTGTTTTAGCCCCAGCTCCTGTTCTAATAGCAGAGCTCACAGCAGCACTTCTCCTTGGGGTGCCTTGCTCAGGGCCTCAGCAGGCACTGGAAGTTGTAAGCGCTGCCTTTTTTTGGCCTAAAGGCAGGCTGGGTCTTTTAATCAAAAGCATCGCCATGATTTCTTGGGTTTGTGTTTGGGGGAGTTAATTACATCCCACCTGCCTCCGGGCCTCAACTGAGGGCAGAGTTTTGGGCAGGATTCCTCTTGTTCCTTCATCTATGGCGTTAGGGAGCTACGCAATGGGGTTTTAGCTGCCCTCAAGCATCCAGAGGTAAATTGCGGGAGTCGGTGAGCTGATCTGTTACGGCAGCAGCTCAGCTCCCAGTTGAGGTGCGTGAGACTAATTGCTGCGCCACGTTGTTGCTCTCTGGTTGCTTCACCTCCGCTTGTTGGCAGGCGTCCCAGCGGGATCCCGGAGGAGGACGTCCGCAGCGCTATGGTGCCGTACCTCCTCAAGCACCGGTCGTACCTGCAGAAAGTCCTAAAGGAGAAGGAGGAAGAGAACAGGAAGGTGGCGGAGTCTGTGCTTGCGGGGAGGGATAGAATTGCGGAGCTGCAGCAGCTGATACAAGCTCGTAAACTTGCCTGGCAGGTAGAAATAAAAAATAAACAACTAAAATCCCCCTTCTTTTTGCAGCATCAGCCTGGAAGAAGCGCTGTTCTGTGGCTTGACTAGCAAATGGCTGCACTATAGTTAAGCCTTCCGCTTATCAAAGGCCTCACCGGGCGCCGAGTGCTGCTGAAATTGGCCTGGGAGGTCTGGGAATTTCCACTGGAGGTCTTGGATGCTTTCCCTGCGTGCGGGTGGGATGTTTCTGTGGGTGAGCATGTGAGATTCGGGGGTTGTATTCCGTACGTGCTGGGGACGGCAGCGTAAGTGACGCTCTGTTTCATATCAGCCTGCTTTGCATCCTGAACGGCGTTATATGTGAAGAAAAGCGCTTTGCTGAGTTCAGTGGTGGTCGTTTTCCTTCCAGGCAATTACTAAAGAGCAACGAGAACTCATCATGACATTCAGGGAGCCCCAGTGAGGACGCGGGGAGGTTCTGCACGTCTCGCGGGGAAATTTATCCTCATCTCAAGTGGGACTCTGTGCGTGGCGTGTTCAAACCACGCAGACTTGCCTTCATCTTGTCAGGCCAGAAGGAACTCGCAGTGGGACTGAAAAGCTGCTGGACTTGCACAATTTGATAAAGTTTGTGAAGAAATAAAAAAAGAACACATCAGGATCTTTGGAAATAAATAGATGACGATTTCCTGTTCCCCACTCAGCTCAACAGGGAGCAGAAACCTACAGATCTGATAGCCAGGGCCTGCCTGTGCACTCCCACGCTTCTTTAGCGCCGTCACGTGCGTGATTCGAGCTCGCCGAAGCCAAATTTGTGGCCTTAAAAGTATTTCAGGTGTGCATTAGAGGAAAAATGGTGCCTTAAGCCCAGAGGCCGGGCTGTGCGCAGGAATGAGGAGCCGGGGAGCTGTTGCACACGGAGCCTGCAGGTGGGTAAATGCCACTACGGCATTTTGTGGAGTGTAAACAGCCACATCGGACTCTTTTTTGCCATGGTTTTGCAGTGCTCGTTTTCACTATCCATGTTTTTAAGCAGTTGTCCGCCCGCAGGCCATCAGAACAGACGTGTCAGCAGCTGCTTTATCGCATCAAGTTCCTCGTTGCCACATATTCCTTCTTTCCAGTTAGTTTCCAACCCTGCTCCCTCCCAGCAGGTCCACGCTGATGCCGCTTCTCCGAGTGTGAAGGCTCCGGGGCTCTGCCGTTTGGCTGTGCGGAGACGAGCAGAGGTTTGAATGGCCCTGTCTCGACTTTGTGGGCTCGTGGCGAAGGGTTTTAATGTTTTCCTGTGAAACATCCGTGTGTTGACTTCTGGAACCAAACCGGGATTGGCTTTACCCAGCTGGAGTTGTTCTTTACCGTCTCATGGGAAGTTTTCCGGCCAGGGAAGCGGGGGCTCACCGGAGTCTGCCTGCCGGGGCGTTAGTGAAGCCCTGCACGTGACCACTATCTTCAAAACGAAGAAAAGATCCTTCCCCTGGGCCAGGCAGATAACGAGGAGAGTCTTTCTGGGCCTGACAAGGAGCGAGGGCGAGTCTGTTTCCAACAGGCACCAGCCCTGCCGAGGGCAGCAGGTTCTCCGGTCACCTGTTGTCGTCCTCCTCGCCTGTTGCGCTCTGCGGCTGCGAGTGCGCACGTCCCCCCCGCCTCTGCGGTGGGGAAATACAAACTCAGAGAACAATGGTGGCGATTTCCACCAAGCGCAGGCCTCTGGTTTTAATTAGAGGCAGCCAGAGCCTGCGATTGACTGACTTAGGCATATTTTCCTTCTGTCGTAAACAAGCCTTCCCTTGCTGCATTATAATCTAAATAAATTGGAGCTGTTGTTCCCCCAGTCTTGGCTCCCGCTGTGTGCGCTTGGCCCGCGTAGTCTATAGTTTATGGGTTTGTTTGACAAAGGCTCTGGCTTCAGCATTTCTCTCCTCCTCCGCCCCAAAGCCTCCGGTTCCGCTTTTCAAGACAGGGCTGGGATTTATAGGATCTGAAAGTCTGGAAAGTGGTCAGGATCCCAAAGAGGAATGTCACCCCAGGTGGCCCTGGGAGCTCCCACTGCTCAGAGCCCTCCTGGAGTTAAACAGGAGCAAACTCTGGAGGTGGGTGAGCATCCGGAGCACTGTTGGGGTCTGGTGGAGAGGGGGAAGTAAAAGGATGGAGGAACAAGAGATTCTCCTTCTCCAGCTGTTCCACTCCCCTTTGCCTCTGCCCGGTGCCTGAACCACACCAGCAGCACGCTTTTTGTTCTTGGAAGGCCCCGTTTTGGGGTTTTGAGAGGTGCTGGACCGCTTCCTGGGGTCTCGTTCCTGGGGCCCTGGCGCTGGCAGGCAGCATCTGCCCGTGGGATGTGGCACGGCAGAGCTGCACGGAGCCCAAGGGCCAGGGCACCTGCTCCCCCTCCTCCCCCCCGGTGAGGGGCTGTGATGGCGATGCCACGGACGGAGCACACGCTGGTCCCTGAAGCAAAAATGGGCCAAGTCCCCGTTGGCCCTGCACGGAGAGGCAAAACCCCCGGGTTTTGGCAGGAAAGAGGTTCTCACAGGCTGAGAGAGCTGGGGGGGGTCAGCCTGGAGAAGAGAAGGCTCCGCGGAGACCTTGGAGCCCCTTCCAGTCCCTCAAGGGGCTCCGGGAAAGCTGGGGAGGGACTCTGGAGCAGGGAGGGGAGCCACGGGACGTTGGGAATGGGTTGAAACCAAAAGAGGGGAGATTGAGATGAGATGTGGGGAAGAAATTCCTTCTTCCGAGGGCGGTGAGCCCCTGGCCCAGGTTGCCCAGAGAAGCTGTGGCTGCCCCATCCCTGGAGGGGTTCAAGGCCAGGTTGGACGGGGCTTGGAGCCACCTGGGCTGGTGGGAGGTGGCCCTGCCCAGGGCAGGGGGTGGGACGGGACGGTCTTCAAGGTCCCTTCCCACCCAAACCATTCTGGGGTTCTGTGATTTTTTTTTTTGTGATTCTGTGAAACTCTCCTAGTGTGGCAGCAACCCCGCTGGGATCCAGGGGGACGGTGCCTGGGGGGGTGCAGCGAGGAGTCCCACCAGTGCCCCGTTTCCCATCCCAGTTCGGGACGGGGTGCTGCCAGGCGGACAGGGCTGGGCTCACCAGCAAATCTCCACTGGCCCGGGGCCGCATTTCCCTCCCTGTGGGCTCTGGCTGGTCACGGGGGAACCGAGTTCACCCCAAACCACAATTGCCGCCTGTGCTGGCGGCTCCCGGCCCCAGCGGATGTGCTGGAAATAGCCCTGACGGGGCCGCTGGGCCCCTCCTTGACTGGTCGCGGTGGTCACGGCGCCCTATAAAGCCGGTCGGGGACCAGGGGCTGCACCGAGCCCAGCGCCCGCGCAGAGAGGCACCATGAAGCCCCTCGTCTTGCTGACCCTCCTGGCCCTCCTCACCCTCGGCCTCTGCCGCAGAGGTACGGGGTGTCCG
Source organism: Larus michahellis (assembly GCF_964199755.1). Taxonomy (NCBI): domain Eukaryota; kingdom Metazoa; phylum Chordata; class Aves; order Charadriiformes; family Laridae; genus Larus; species Larus michahellis. Next base: position 3,819,658 of record NC_133919.1, read on the forward strand.
GGGGGGTGACGGGGGCTGGTGGGGGGCACCGTGCCCCAGGATGGGCTCTGCTGTCGGCTGCAGGGAGCCGAGGGGCTCAGAGGGAGATTTGCCGAGCCGTGGGGTGGAGGGTGCAGGGCCGGAGCAGGGGGATGGGGAACCCTCTGCCAGGCCCAGGGAGGGGGTGGGGGGTCTGGGTGAGGGGTTGGACTGGGGGGGGTGGGATGGGAGCCCCAAAAGGAGGAGCAGGGTGAGGGCACAGCCTGCGCGGGGCCATCCCCAGCCCCCCCGCGTCTGCCCTGACCGCTCCATGCCATCCCTCAGCTGCCGACCGCTCCAGCAGCGCCGACGACTCGCCCAGCTCCGAAGGTGAGTGTCTGCCCTCGGGTTTGTCCCCAGGGAGAGGGGCTGGGACACCCAGCCCCCCCTGACCCACCCACCGCTGTGTCCCCGCAGCCTTCGTCTCCAAACGCGCCAGCGCCGAGGTGGTGCGGAGACACAAGAGGAATTACGTCTATGACAGGTAGCGCTTGACCCCGTTGTGCTGGAGACCCCCCGCGCCCCCCCCCCCCCCCCCCCCCCCCCCCCCCCCGGGTGACACCGCGGGGGCCACATGGTCCCCGGCCAGCACACGCAAAGAAATCCTGGGTTTGGGCCCTCCCCCAGGGCCGGGGACCCTCTGCCATCCCCTGTGTCCTTCACCTGTCCCCAGCAGCGCCTACGGTGTCGTGCGGGACCCGCTGGAGGCCAAGCGCGAGGTTTGCGAGGTCAACCCCGACTGCGACGAGCTGGCCGACCACATCGGCTTCCAGGAGGCGTACCGGCGCTTCTACGGCACCGTGTAGCCCCCGCCGCCCCCCGCCCAGGCCGTGGGTCTGACCTCCGACCACCGCCGCTACCACCGCTTCCACCCCCCTCTCTGTCAACCGTGGAAAGAAATAAATGCAGAAATGGTGTCGCCAGCCCCTTCCTCGCCTGAGGGGGTGGGATGGGGGTGAGATGGCAGCAGAAGGGCCCTGGGTAGAGGTTGACGACCCCCCCCCCCAGCTCCTCCTCCCTCTCCCAGCAGCGGGAGCAGCCTCCGGGGCAGAGTGGGGGCTGTCACCAGCCGGCTCCTGTCAATGGCGAGACCAGCGCTTGCGCCGCCGTTATTCCAGTTTAATTTAGAGCTGCTTGTCCGAAGCGCGGGGTCATTAGGGGGCAGCGGGGTTGCCCCGTGGGGCCCAGAGCCCTTCCCAGCGGCAGGGTTTCCTCGGCAAACCACCGGTTCATTGAGACTGGGGTGGGGCGGGGGGGCAGCGAGGGGAGATTGGGACCCACGTCCCGTGCGTGGTGCTCTGCCTGGCCACGGCCATGGTGTCCTGTCCCATCCCGTCCCTTCCCACACACACACCCCCACACACACACCCCCCCGTCGTGCTGGGGGCTGCCGGGCTCTGTCTCTCCTACCCCCGCTCCCCTCAACCAAACCACTTGCCCCATTGCTGCTGGGTCCCCACGCCGGGCCACAGCTCCCCTGCCCCAAATCCTCCTCCTGCGCAGCCACCGCTCCTGGCGTCCCACAGCACAGGACCCCCTGACCCCATGCTGGGGCCACTGGGGCCAACTCTGTGCCAGGCCCTGACCCCAGCTGCCACCTCTGCCGGTCCCCTGCACCCTCAGCTCCAGCCTGAAGCCCCCCCGCTCTGCTGCCAGCCCCAGTCCCTGCGGCCCTCGGCCATCCCCAGGCACCCACTGCCGACACTGCGCAATGGCTGGGCTGCGGCAGGGCCATGCACGCCGTGTCACAGCCATGCACGCTGCAGCGGGGCCATGCACGCCGTGTTGGAGCTGTGCACGCTGTGTCACAGCCATGCACGCTGCAGCGGGGCCGTGCATGTTGTGTTGGAGCTGTGCACGCTGTGTCATGGCCATGCACGCTGCAGCGGGGCCATGCACGCCGTGTTGGAGCTGTGCACGCTGTGTCACAGCCATGCACGCTGCAGCGGGGCCGTGCATGTTGTGTTGGAGCTGTGCACGCTGTGTCATGGCCATGCACGCTGCAGCGGGGCCGTGCACACCGTGTTGGAGCTGTGCACGCTGTGTCACGGCCATGCACGCTGCAGCGGGGCCGTGCGCGCCATGTCAGAGCCCTGCACATCTCACACACACACACACTCTCTCTCTCTCTCTCTCTCTCTCACCGACACACAGACAGACAGACAGACGGGGTGCCCAGGGTTACTGCACTGAACCTGCTGGGAAACGGGACACTGTGGTGGCCTGGGGATCCCGTGCCCTGGGGGTGAGGCCACTGCACGGGGCTCCTACATGGGTTAGGTGCAAGCTAAGTGCGCTACGGTGCCCTTCCCGCAGTGATGAGTACGATTAGCTGCGTTTAAAAGGTGGGGAAACTGAGGCACGGGGCTGCAGAGGGACCAGGGCAGGAGGGGGACTCACACGCCTCACCTTGTGACACCCCACAGCAGGACCCAGGTGTGAGAGCCCCTCTTCTCCCCACACTTGCGTGGGGGGAGAGCTCTGAGGGTGCGCAGCCCCTGCAGCCCGGCCCCTCGCCCGCAGTGTCACGGGTCCCTCCAGCGCCCGGCCTCGCTGGGGACGCTCGGGGGGCTGCCGGAGCTGCTGGGCGCCCGGGGCAAGGCGGCGGTGAAGGCGCCGATGATGGCAGCGTTGCCCAAAAACGCCAGTCCGGCGGTGCCAAAGGTGCCGGGGAGCCCCGGGACGGGCAGGTGGCCCCGCAGCCAGGCCCGGCGCGAGCGCGCGTCGCAGAGGATGGCCTCCAGCTGGAAGTGGGTGCCCAGCACAGCGCAGATGTGGAAGAGCTGGTGGCTGTGGCCTGCCCGGGGGAGGGAGAAGCCAACGTCACCCCCTGGGTGCTGGGACTCCCTGCGCAGCTCCTGCTGCTTTGCGGGGCTGGGGACCGGAGCTGCGGCACTGGGGGGCACTGGGGGGCACCGGGAGGCACCGGGAGGGGGGGGAATGGCTGCTCACCGATGTAGTCGAAGCGGCCGGGCGCCAGGCGCTCAGGAAGGTGGGAGGCGAAGAGGAAGCCGGTGAGCAGCGCGAAGAGGAGGTGGTAGCAGTACCCGGCCACGGCATCGCTCCAGGGGTGGTTACTCCAGAAGAAGAAGAGGAGCTGTGGGGAGGGGGGGGGGGGATGAAAAAGGGGGAGGGGGACAAACACCTGGGACCCCCGTGGTGGTGGCACCCGGCCCCTGACCCCCCCCCGCTCCCGGCTCACCCGGCAGAAGAGCGGGATGTTGTCGTAGAGGAAGGGGTAGACGAAAGCCGCCGTCCGCAGCACCTTGCTCAGCCGGGGACGCTCCAGCTCCGGGAAGCTGTGAAGGGGGACCGGGGCCGGGGGGGCAACACACGCACAGATCCCTGTCGGCCCCCACAGCCAGGACCCTGCAAGCACCTTGGCTTTGGGCCTGAGCAGGGACATCCCCCCCCAAGCCCCGAGACACCCCCAGAGCTGAGAAGGACAAAATCCTCCAGCCCCAGTTTCCACCCGGCTGCGGCGCTGGAGCTTCGACCCCGAAACGTACCGGGAGTAGCAGGAGAGGCCGGTGCAGACAAAGGAGTTCAAAGCGGCCGCGGGGACAAAGTAACGGTGCCAAACGCCGCTGACCCAGTGGTCCGGCATCGCGTAGGCACCGTAGGCAAAAGCACAGCCTGCGAGAGAAATGCAGCGTGATGGGGCCACTGGCTCCCCGGCCCCGGCCCCGGCCCCAGACCCGGCCCCAGCCCCGTGCCGGACCCTCTCGGCAGCGGCTCACCCAGGCTGTAGAGGCTGAGGGCTCCGTAGTCGCAGAAGTAGCAGATGTGGCGGGCGCGCGCCGACATGGAGCTGAAGGTGTGGGCGCAGCTGGAGGCGAAGGGGTAGAGGCAGACGAGCAGCAGGTAGATGAGCAGCGGCCAGTGGTAGGGGTCCCGCCACAGCTCCAGGGAGGAGGAGAGCACCAGGAAGCGCCACACGAAATACCTGCGGGCACAGGAGACGCTGGGGTGAGCTCCGTCCCTGTCCCTGTCCCCATCTCCAGCCTGTCTTTGTCCCCATCCCCATCTCCATCCTCATCCCCGTGCTTGTCCCCATCTCCACACCTCTGTCCCCATTCCCGTCTCCATCCTTCCACCATTGCCATCCTTCCATCATTGCCATCCCCGTCCCTGTCCCCATTCCCGTCCCTGTCCCCATTCCCGTCTCCATCCTTCCACCATTGCCATCCTTCCGTCATTGCCATCCCCGTCCCTGTCCCCATTCCCGTCTCCACCCTTCCATCATTGCCATCCTTCCATCATTGCCATCCCCGTCCCTGTCCCCATTCCCGTCTCCACCCTTCCATCATTGCCATCCTTCCGTCATTGCCATCCCTGTCCCTGTCCCCATTCCCATCTCCACCCTTCCGTCATTGCCATCCCTGTCCCTGTCCCTGTCCCCATTCCCATCTCCATCCTTCCACCATTGCCACCCTTCCACCATTGCCATCCCCGTCCCTGTCCCCATCCCCATCCCCATCCCTGTCTCTATCCTGTGTCCCCATCACCATTCCAATTCACATCCTGGTCTCTGTCCCTGTCCCCGTCCCCACCAGGCCGGCAGGAAGTGTGTCCAGATGTTGACTGTCTCGTTAGTCATCTGGAAGGAGCTGAGGACGCAGTCAAGGGCTGAGCTCTTGGGGTGCCGGTACCCTGACATGATCCCGTCCTCCCAGAAGGTCTGTGGGGACAGCGGGGCCGGTCAGGGGACGCAGCGGGGGGAGCGGGGCAGCCCCCGAGAGCTGCTCTGGCCTCGCGGTGCGTGGGGAAACTGAGGCAGGATGGGCTGGGAGCATCTCAGCAGCCGGAGCAAGGTTGGCCGGGGACCCCGGGTGATTTTCCACCTTGGAGGAGGGAAGTGGGGGGAGAAACGGGGGGGACGGAGCCCCGCCAGCACCCAGCCACACGTACCCGAGGCACCTGGTGGACCCGGAAGATCTGCGGCAGCTTTATCGTCAGCATGGCGGGGCCGGGGCGCCGGGGGCTGGAGGTGTCAGGGCACCGGGCCACAGCCCATGTCCTGCGGAGACAGGACGGAGCCCAGTGGGCAACTGGGACGGGGCTGCAGGAGCCAGAACAGCCACCCCACCCCCCCCCCCCAGCCCCCCAGTGTTACGCAGGGTCCGGGATGAAGCGGGACACCAAACTCGGCGGGTGGGGAAACTGAGGCACGGCATGGGGAAAGCAGCCCGACAGCACCAGGGGTGGGGGGGGTCCTGAGTGTCCCCACTCACCACCCCCCAGCCCAAAACTCACCCAGTGGTTTATAAGGGGGGGGGGGGGTGGGGGCAGAAAAGAAGAAAAAAAAAAAGAAAACCAACAAAACAACCCGCAAGCGTCCGGAGACCCCTCCCACCACCCTGCGCGGAGCCGGCGAGGAGCACGGGTGGGACGTGGGGGACGCCGTGCTGGCAGCCCCCTCCTCCAGCCGCCCCGGGGGGGTCCCGTCCCCTCCAGGGCCGCTCGCTGCCCCTCTCCCCGGCCCCCTGCAGCGCTGGGAAATGGCCGAGGGTCCCCCCCCGGCCCCGGCAGCTCCTGCTCGTTGGTGAAGGGGCAGCCGCGGCCGCTGCGGGGGCTCAAAGGGAGCTTTGTACCGGCCACGCCGCCTGCTTTGGCTGAAATCCCCCCCCCCCCCAAATCCCCCCAAATGCCAGACCCCTCACTGCGCACGGGGGGGTTTTGCCCCACCGTGTGCTGCCAGAGGGGCACGTGCACCTCCATGGGTGGCGGGGGGACTGGCAAGTGGCTCTGGGCATCGGACTTTAAATGCCAAGGAGCCCCTCAGCTGGGAGAGCCGGACCCAGATCCGCAGCAAACCCCCCCCCTCGGGTGACACGGCGGGGGTCCCACGAAGAGACCTGGGAAGAGGGAGAAGAGGCGGAAAAAGCAAAAACAAGTTTGGGAAAACATCCCCGACTGACCTGCCGGCGTCCCGCTGGCACGAGGAGGGCTGGAGGCGGCTCGGGCTCAGTCCATGGCGGCGAATGCCAGCGGAGGCGTCCACCCGGGGCTGGATGCAGGCGCCGGTCAGGAGGTGGAGGGTTGAGCTGTGAGCGGGATCGGTGCTTTCACAGCCCCCATTTTTGGGGATTTCTTTACCCCTGGAGGGCTCGTGTTCCCGGCTCGGCCGCGGGAGCCGGGCACAGCTCGGTGGGACGAGCAGGTCGCAACCACGGCACTCGGCGGGCAGAGCCGCGCACTGGGCTCTGGTCCTGCCTTTCTCCGGCCGGCGTTGGCAGGAGGCCGGCGGGAGGGTCTGGGGTCTCGGGACCTGCCGGATCTTGGCAGGGATGCAGCCCCCGGAGCTGAAAAGCCCCTCCAAAATAACCTGGATGAAGCACAGCAAAGCCCGGGTTCGGGGCAGGGAGATGGGGGAGAAGCGGGAAGCGGAGGCGCAGAGAGGGAGGGGAAAGGCCGGTGAGCGGGGCTGGAGACAGGGATGCTCCCGGGGTTTTCCAAGGATTCGTCACCCCAATGAGCAGGACCAGGAGTCCCAACTCTCGATCAGTGTTATAACGCTTTTATCCTGCTTCAATTCCAGACCCACAGCCATGGGGCAACCCCGGCAGGAACATGCGGCCGCCGCCGACTGGGAACGGCGGCCCGGAGTTCGGTGACGGGGCAGGTGGTGCATCCACAGCCGCCGGCGAGGCCGTGAACGCCGGGGCAGCGTCTTGGCACAGCCCCCCCGAGCTGGAAGAGGCGTTTCCAGCCCCTTCGGAAGGGACAGAGCCGGCGGTGACGGGTCCCTTTTGTGCCACCGCAGGCAGCGGCGTTGGGACGCAGGGCACGTCTCGCCCCGCGGGAAGAAGTCGCCCCCGGCTTCTTCTCCCACTGCGGCCTGAAAGACGGAGTCGCCTTTTCGCAACACCCCCCCTCCCCCCCAAAAACCTTCCCAGTGCTGGCAGCCGCCAAAGAACTGGAGGAGAGCAAATTCTACCGGCGCCTGGCTCAGCGCTTCCCACCAGCAGGGCAAATAAAGGAGCTTTGGTGTGGGAATACAGGGAATGGAAGAGTTTCCTCCCCCCACCCCCGCCATAAACCACCGCCCTCCAGCTTCCCCAGTCAGAGCGCCCGACTTCGCGGGCTGCCCAGCTCTGCCCCCGACACCCAGCCTCTTAAAGGCGCCTCGAATCGCCATTTAAAAGTCACGCGTATTTAAAAACGTCTACTTTCCAACCCCCCGGATTAAAACCGAGCTGAGAAGCCGCCCCATGAACCACCGCCGTTATTTTTGCTGTTCACGACGGCTGCCGGCGTTAGGATGCCCCCGAGGGCAGTAACGGGGGAGGTTTAGGATGGATATTAGGAAAAAATTCTTCACCAAAAGGGTTGCCAAGCGTTGGACCAGGCTGCCCAGGGCAGCGGTGGAGTCGCCATCCCTGGAGGGGTTTAAAAGCCGGGACCGTGGTGCCGAGGGACGTGGGTCAGCGGGGGTTTGGGCAGGGTTGGGTCGATGGTTGGACTCGCCCATCCCAACGGCCCCTTCCAGCCGTAACTATCCTGTGATTCCAGGCAGAGTCCTGGCAAAAGGACAAACTCACCCTGACCCCCGAAGGGCAGCGGGCAAAGGAACGAAGGAAAACACTCTTCCGGCTACAGGGATAAGGAAGGGACCCACCTACATTTGATCCCAGCAACTCAACAGCAAACCAAGGTTACGCCTTCCTTCAGCCAAGTCAAATAACAAAGGCGTTGGGAACGGCAAAGCTTCTTTTTTTTTTTTTTTCTTTTTTTTCTGAAAAGCAAAACGTTTGGTCAGCAAAGCGCAGGTTCGAGGGCGGATTCACACATCAAAAAACGTACCCGTCCCTGGGGCTGCCCAGGAGACAGATGGGGCCGGGCTGGGAATCACCACAGAACGAGAGCTACAAACATCTTGTATTTTATTAAGCCAGTCAATGTGTTTGGATCCCAGACAAGACACATGCCGTGAGAGCCCCCGCGCTCCCCCTCGTCCCTGCTGGGCTCCACCAGCCATCCCCTCGCTCCCCCAGCAAGAGCGATCCGCGCGCGCGTCCCCGGGCTGGGCGGCTTTTGTGCAAAAGGAGGAGGGAGGGAGGGAGAGGTGACCGTCCCTCGCCCCGGACCAAGCCACGGTCCTCTCCCCGCCAGCAGACGGAGATGGGACCCGCGATACGGGGACCCTGGGCCAACCCTCCGGCCTTTCCCCATTCTCGCAGCCACCCTGTCGTCCCCACCCCGTGTTCTGCCCCAGCCAGACCGGCTAGCTCTGCTAGACATCAAGAAGGGGGGGGGGGGGGGAAGAAACAAACAGAAAAAAACAACAAAAAAATCAAATCTAAGTTGCAAAGCGCAAATCCAAGGCATTGCAGGCGGCATCCAGCCCGGCAAGGATGGGAGCAGAAGGAAGCGCCTGCTTGGCACAGCCTGTGAAACCGCTGAGCAGAAGCCCAAGGAGCACCAGGGACCGCGTCCACCCCGGCACGGGATGGGGACAGCCCCTGTGCCACCCCCTCCCGGGAAACCCAGCGAGCCTCAACCACCACAAACCCGCGCTCTCCCAGCCTGGGGTCACCCCACAGGGCTCAACATGGTGGTAACGAAGAGGGAAAAAAAAAAAAAAAAAATCAAAACCAAGAAACACACAAAAACACGTCAAAAACACTGCTTTCGGCCCACAAGATTGTTTTTCTTTTCGCTCTCCTTCCCCAGCACTGTGGGCGATAACGGGACGAGCTCGGAGCGGGTGGCAGCAAGCTTTGAGCTGGGACAGCAATAGCACCGTCTGGGCGAGCGGCGGAGCAGAGCTGGCCGTCACCCGGCTCGCGCCTGGCGGGAGCGTGGCAGGGCGGTTTGGGGCTCGCTCTCGGGCTGGGATGGAAACGCCTTGGGGAGCTCGCGGGACACCCCAGCCCCGCGCGGAGCAGAAAGCCAGGAGACGCAGAGCCTCCCCCCCGACCTTCACCTTTTCTTTAGCCCTGGAGAACCGCTCAGCATCGGCCGCCAGCACAACCTGCCAGGGAGCCCGGGCTCCTGCTTTTGGCGTCTGGGTTGGGATTTGGAAGGGACGCACCAAATCGCGTCTGGGGCAAACGGCCTGGGGCGTAACAGGTGGGTATCAATTTATAGCCAGGGAGGAGACTCCCACTCACGGCAAGTGCTGGGAATGGGGCTAAGAAGTGTCTTCTTTCACCCCAACCTTAAAGACGTCAAGTTGCTCCTCCATTAGAAGGCAACACTTGCCGGAGGACGCAGCTTGCCATCGTCCCTGAGGCCGCTTTGCAGCTACGCTGTTCCGGAGCTTTGAAGTCTCCCGCTCTTTCAGCTCGGCCTATCTCTGACCGGGGACGTGCATCCAAAACAGAAACCAAATTGTCAGGTCCTCAACCCTAGTGGCAGGTTCTGGAGAGAAGCAGGGTGGCACGGGGAGCTTCTTTCAGGTGCCTTTTTTTTTTTTGTAAAAGGTCACTGTCCCTCCCCCCTCAGCCCAGAGGTACGATGTCCCGAATGATGCCACTGGGCAGTTAAGCGTCCCTGGTGAAGGGCCAGGGCCTTCTCCTCCTCTCCAGGTGTGCAAAGCTCCAGGGCAACACTAAAACAACGCCTCGGGAGAGCAGGGCAGTTACTGAGGGACGAGGACAGTAAGGCAACAGCTTTGCTGCCTTTTAGGAAGAAGCCCTCCGAGGGCGCCGTGTGGCCCCTGGGTGGGCTCACCGCAGCTCAGCAACATCTCCTTACGGAAATGTCAAGTTCATTTACTTTTGTTCTTAAACTGCCTTCTGCATCCAGCCCAAACAAGCCCTGGGGCTGACTCGGGACGCGGAGAGACCACGTTAGCCCAGGTTCTGCCCCCGACTGTGAGCCCTTGCTGCCAGTGACAGCACCCGCTGCCCTGAGCCCACGGCACTGGGCTCCCGGCTCTCACCCCGCACCACGGAGCTACGGGAACCGAGAGCGCCGTGATGGGAGCGCCGGGCGGTGCCTTTGGGTTGCTGCTTTATTTGCATCGCTCTTTCCTCCCCCTCAAGATCCAGCTGTGGCCAAGGGAACACCTGGCCCGGAGCGAAGTTGAGGGACGCCTCCAGCTCCTCGCTGGTTTGATGGCAGCCAAGCGCCGCTCTCCACTCTATAAACCCCGCGCGCAGGCTCTGCGCCATGCAGCCACAAGGGAATGACAATAAACCTCTCAGGACTGCAAAGGCAGCCCGGCTGCAGCTCGAGCAGCCCTCCAGAAGACGGTTGCAGACTGCAGACCCTGCCGACGTGCTTTGCAGGGAGGAGGCAGATGGTTTTTCTTAAGCAGCAGGGGGGGGGGAAAGCACAGTCCACCAGCCACCCGTCCCCCTGCGCCAGGCTTCCAGCGAACGGGGAGCGTATTTCACCGTAGCTCAGCAGCACTCCCCGAGCCAAGGGAGGGGCAGGCGGGGAGGTGACTCTGCCATCCACATCGCTCTGCCTCATACACTGAAGGACATGTCCCACAAGGTGACTCTCTCTTCTTTTTCCACCCCATCAAACAAAAATAATGAGCTAGACAAACAAATGGCTTCAAAGAAAAACCCCGGTAGCGCTAGAGGAAAGAGTGACTGACGAGCTTCACAGCCCATCTTAGATCTCTAAGAACACCCAAGATGAGCCAGAGTCTTTGACCTGCTGTTCTGCTTGTGTTGTTTCCTTGGCTTAGCCTAGAAAAGCACCGCGAGTTTCAGGAGAAGCTGCAAAAGGAAGGACCTGTAGGGAAAGCCTGCCCCTCCACCCCCTCCCACCTGCCCTTCAGCCCCCACGGAATGGAGCTGGAACTTCCCGCTCGGCATTTCTCTCTGCTGTGCTACGAGGCCGCATGCTGCAAAGGAAGTGAAACTGGAATACCGATGAATCCTCTGGGACTTGTGCTGGTTGGGTTTTGTTTTGTTTTTTTTTTTGTTTTTTTTTTTTTTTTTTTTTTTTTTTTTTTAAGTTTTTACCTGAAAACAAATCCTGCCACTCCAGTACAACGCATCATGCTAGGAAGTCCGCACAGATTGGAGTATGTTGCTTGTCTTTCCATATCATGCCCCTTTTGTAGCAGCTTCTGGCTGGCCCATGTGAAAAAAAAAAACAAAAAAACACACAAATGTAGAAGACTAGTGGTTTTTACTTGCATAGCTGCTGTTAGTTCATGTGGATGGAGACATCTGTTTCTTGAGTACATTGACGCAGATGAACTACAAAGAGGCCGTTCAGCCTATTTCCCTCCGCTCTGCTGTCCCGGGAGCAACCCGTTTCTTCATTTCCAAGCATCAGCATGTGACAGGAGGACGTCAGACACGGGTTGCTTGAGATGCCGTCAGGATGGAGGTCTGAAAGGTCCCTCGCAGGTCACACGGCGAATTAGCTCTTCCAGCATCCGTCCAGGTAACATCATCCCTTCTTTTTGGGATGCTAAAAGCGCTGAACGGTTTGTGAGCTCAGTCCTGGGCGGCGGCGGTCACCGCGCTGCCTCTGCCTGCCCTGGAGGGACGTGAGGACGGGGGATACAAACACTCAAGTTCTGCCACCCTCTCTAGCACGGCATAGCAGCAGTGGTGCGTCCGAACAACCAGCAGAAGAGATAATGGCTTTGAGATCCTCCTTCCTCCTCCACACCTCATTGCAAGATTTAGAGAGCAAAACGAATAAAGGGAAAAAAGAAAATAAAAAGGAAAAAAAAAGAAAAAAAAAAAAAAAAGAAGAGGCATTGGGTCCTTCGGAGATGTCTGCTCCGTCACAGCACTCAAGCCAAGTGGTTGAGCCTTATCGGTGTTTAAATCCCACACAGTTCTTCTCTCTCTTCCAGCATCTCTGCCGGGCTCCACTCCTTTTCTCCAAGGTCTAACGCTGGAAGCAAGGAAGCGGGAGGGACGGGGGAAGGAGGAGCAGAGCCCTTTTCACCTCCCTCGAGCAGCCCGGCCAGTCGCGTTGCTCATGAAGTGTGCAGCTTGTAAGCAGAGCAAGGGTGTGCGCTTCAGACTGCTCTCTCCTTGCAGGCCGCCATCCCTTTGCACTAAGCCTGCTCCGTGGGGGACAGGGAAAGGAAATAAATATGCTTGCTCAAAGAAAAAAAAAAAAAAATTATATTAAGAGCTTTCCCCCCCTTTTAAATAGCATAATTGTTTCCTTTTCTCTCTGACATTGGAAGAGTATCCAGAACCCCAGAGGAACTCCACTTTTTCTTTTTTTTTTAATATTATTTATATATATAAAAACTAAGAATTAAAAGGAAAAAAAACCAACCTTGAAAAATAATTAATTCAAAGGAGGAGGGAGGGGAAAAAAAAAAAGAAAAAAAAGAATATCTGCTTTCCTGTCACCAGATTGCCAAACAAGGGCTAAACACTCTTTGGATCTTCTTTCCCAAGCTTAGGAGGGCTCCATTTCTGCTGCGCTGGTTTGGTTTCACTAAAGTCAAGTCCACGCTTTAGAAGCCGCCTGCCCATTTCAGATGGCGGAGCAAGCTCTGGGCGGGGGGGAGTGAGGGGGAACGAATGACTGCCCGTCTCTCGCCCATCTCTGCCGACTGGGAGAAGGGCAGAGCTCTGCCTCGGCCATGCCGAGGTGCCTCTCTCTTCTCAGAGCAGTTGGCGCCGTCGGAGATGTACAGCCGTCTGGTCGGGATACAGGTGGAGGGTGTCTGTGTGCGTGCCCAAATTGGAAAATTTTTTTTTTTGTGTTTTTTTTTTTTGTTGTTTTGTTTTGGTTTTTTTTTTTGGTAGGTATTTTTGTTATTGTTGCTGCTGCTGCTTCTTCGTGTCTAAGTGTCGCCTGGATTTTTGTTTCCTTCGTTCAGACGCTGCACGTTCCGAGAGGGGGAGAGAAAGGTACACCAACCCGATGCCTTTCTGATCATCAGCCCATCTCTTTCCACTGCTTGTAGAACTCCAGAACATTTTTTATTTCTACACTGGCATTGGCGGCTGCCTGGATGGCAGACTGCAAACAAACAGAGACAAAACAGGGTATTTTTTTCTTGTCCTGTCAAGAGGACTGCCCTTTACAACTTGGAGATTCTCAGGCAGTTTGTCATGGCTAAAAGACCCAATTCTCCTTCATGCCAAAGCTGCTCTGGCAGGAGAGACCTGCACAGACGTGCAAATTACTTCTCCCACTTCCCCCAGGACACTTTGCACCACAAAAGCATGACAAATCAAGGGGCCTTTCAAGGAAATAGGAACCACTTCTTCTAAACTAAATTTGGGAAATCCAGGACAGTTATTACCCAAGGCAGAAAACATTAAAAAAAAAAAAAAAAAGAAAGAAAGAATTCTCTTGCCAATCAACCCGATTTTGATCTTGCTAGGAAGCAGAAAGAGCTGCTGACCTGCATGGGCGCCGAGAACGTGCTTGGGTCCTCCAGCTGAAAGCCCGTGATGATGGTGACCATTCCTGTGGTGTCGTCTTCTCCGCTTCCCTGGGACACTGTCAGTTGTTTGCAGCTGTCCAGTATTTTATAGAGATTCCTGCCACACCGATGCAAGAAAAGAGAAACAGAAGGGAAAAGTCAGAGGGAAAACCACTTGTTTGTGCAAACAGTTTCATATATGCTCAGGAGGACACGCGGAAGGCAGGACTGTTTCTCTGTTGCCTCTTGAGGGCTTTTCTGAGACCCTTCTTTGCACCAAGTGTTCGGTGCTATGCGAGATGAATGCTCTAACACACTCTCTAGGGAATTTTAAAATTACACACACAGAACACCAAATCAAGCAAGCTGCATGACGGGTCCCCGTGCTAACACCCCTCCCCAAAGCCACCTGCCTGCTGGGAGTCAGGCTCAGACATCTCCAGATGCTGTCATCTTACCAGGCATCTAAATCTTGTCTCTTCAATTTATGCCTCTCAAAGCTCTTCCCAACATCTTTCTGGCAACGGATGTACCTAAGGAAAGATGAGAGTCACTGAGCTCACACGGAGACCATCCCACAGGCTGAAGTCAATGCTCTACAGCAGGTCTGCCAGGTGCTGCAGGACCCTTTTGCAACGCTGCCTTTTATCAATCAAAGTAACACCCAAAGGCCTGCCAAAGGCATCCCCCGTGAAATCCCTCGGATCGCCTCCCATCTCCCCACCATCACTGGGCGCAGCTCACAATATCACACGTGTTTCAACGCCCACCAGCCCCGACACAGGCCCTGAAGATGCAGTTTGCCTTCACAGAAGCAGAGCTCCTTGCCCTCCTACGGCTAACCCAGGCAACAACGCAGTACAGCTCTTCCAGCACCCCCAGCGCATCAGCACAAGGTACTGCTCAGTTTCATACACCGATAGAGACACAACTCCCTCCACTTCTCAAAAGCACCGACATTTCACGGCCGAGCAGCAGCTACAAGCGCATGTGGAGAACCAGCTGCCAAATCTGTTACTTCGGCACCTTCCCTCTTGCCAAGCGCATTCCCAAGGCCTGGCTTCCCCTTGGCCCACTCCTTACTCTGCTCCAAGGGATGCACAGCCCACTCCCTCCAGCGACATCATCTTCCACCCCAAAATAACAGCCATTCCAAAAGCAAGGATAAATCACACCACCCTCACCTGTTTCCCTTTTTAAATTCTGCCTCCAGATAGCGGATGCTGTCCCGAGCACCTGCGTTCTCCTTTTTCAGGAAGTCTAAGCCATCAATCACTAACAGGAAAAAAAAAAAAAAAGGAAAAAAAAAGAGAGAAGGAAAAACATCTGGGTTACAGCTATACTTCTGCAAACTAATCCAGATGTGCCAAGAATTCCTCATCGAACTGAACCGTCTGTGATGCACGGCAGCAGTGGCTGCCACAGGAGGCAGCGGGTGAACAGGGCTGTTTGTCGATACACTACGTTAGATTCCAAAGCACGGGCCGCACAAAACAGACCCCAAAAGTGCCACGTGGAAATGGTTTTTCAGCTGCTTCAGCCAAAGTAAAGGACAACAGCAGCAGGAGAGAAAGCCACCACCTTGGCCCACAGGGCTTGCCCTCTAGCGAGGGGATGAGGGGAAGGCAGGCTCAGTGATTTGAGGTGGAGTCTCCATACCTGTTCGAGGGATGATGATTATGAACCTCCCGCTGGTGGCTAGCTGCTTGACGACAGCCAGGTGCTGGCAGAGGGCCTGGGTGTCCGGGACAAGATAAGGAGACATGGCTGACTGTGCTTTGGGCTGCTGGAGACTTCCCTCCAGCTGAGAAACCTCCAGCTGAAAAAACACACAAGCGGAGACACTTGTTTCACATTTATGCTGAAAGAAACCATCAAAAAAGGCAGGACTCACCCTGCAAAGCTCCATCGAGCCCTGGCAACCTCCCAGCACATGGAGCAGAGGGCTGGATGCAACTAGGAAGTCAGAAGGAGGTGACTGTCCCACTCTACACTGCACTGGTGCGGCCCTGCCTCGGGTACTGTGGGCTGGTTTGGGCACCTCAATACAAGACGACCCCCAAACTATTAAGAGGGTGTCCAGAGGAGGGTGACCAAGATGGTGAAAGGTCTCAAGGGGAAGATTTATGAGGAGCAGCTGAGGTCACTTGGCTTGTTCAGCTTGGAGAAGAGAAGACTGAGGGGTGCCCTCATGGCAGCCTGCACCTTCCTCAAGGCAGGCAGCAGCGGGGAGGCGCTGATCTCTCTCTGGTGAGCAGCGACAGGGCACGAGGACATGGAATGAAGTTGCATCAGGGGAAGTTCAGATTGGCCATTAGGAAAAAGTTCTTCACTGACAAGGCGGTCGGTGACTGGAACAGGCTCCCCAGGGAAGCGGTCACGGCACCAAGCCTGGCAGAGTTCAAGGAGTGTCTGGACAACACTCGTAGGCACAGGGTTCAGTTTTGGGTAGCCCCGTGACGAGCAGGGAGATGGACTCCGTGATCCTTATGGATCCCTTCCAACTCGAGATGTTCTGTCTTTGCAGAACAGACACTGCCTCTGTGCAGAATGAGAGCAGAGAGCTGCCCCTTCCCTTCCCAGTTTCAGATATTTCTGCCACCACCCTGCCAGTTTTCAGGCTGGAACCAGCATCTCCTACCTGCAGTCGAAGCTGAGCCATATCTCTCATCAGCCTGTTCCGACGCGCTTCCTCTGCAGCCTAGTTACAGAAACAAACTTCCATATCAGTTAGCAGGAAACACAGAAGCTGACATTACCCCATGCTTCCAGAAACAGGGTGAAAAGAGGGCACATGAGTAGCTTTAAGGAGCAAAACTTTTGTCTTGCAACAAAGAACTGTGATTATAGTTACAATCTAACGGTAATCTACAGGAAATTATGCCAAGTACAGAGAATTAGCCCGCCTCTGCCAACTCACCATGTGAAACTGGGCTTGCGCCTGGTGCAGCAAGTTGTCTTGCTCCGACTGTGCTATGCTGATGAAGATCCCAAGCTCCGAGTTGAACTGCAGGATGCTGCCTTGCAAGTGGGTAATGAAGTGGCCGAAGCTCCGAATGCAGCAAATCCGAACAATAGACTGCAAAGAAGCAGACAGGCAATCACCAGCCACGTCTCCCCACGGGGGCTGTAGCCAGCTCTGACCCTGCAGCTCGCGCTTTCGGAAAAAGCTATTAAAAAAAAATCCAAAGGAAACATTTCTGATGGAAACGTGCTTCTGAAGACAGAAACCACAGGAGAGGGCTGCAGGAAAGCCTACAGTTGGCCAGAAACCGGAGAAGTGCTTGCAGTCTGGGCTTCCCCGAGTCCAGAAAACATCAGCAAGTTCTCCCCCACAAATCTCTGCTCAAGCCCTCAGTGCTGGGAAAAGCAATCAAATAATACAACAACCTAGATCTGATTTTGGGGCAGGCATTACTCTTGGCTGGGCTACTGAGCAAAGGCAGCAAAAGGTGAGCTGACGGGGGATTGCTGCACTTTGCTCCGGCTGCCCCGGCAGCACGAGATGCCATGCAAGACCTCAGCTGGCTGGACTGCGATTTCGCAAACACGTGTCCCACGTCACGCAGCAGAGCGGTGCCCTCAAATCAAGGCAGAAGATGTTAATGTATCATTCCCCACTCCAAAGGGAGCAGACTGGTCTAGCAAGGCAAGACCGGAGAAGAACAGTTGCATTTTTCTGCACACCTCCACTACCCAGAAACGATCACCTTGGCCCTTTGTGCTGGGGAAAAGAGACAGAAGCGCTCTGCGAGAGCACAGAGTGCCACACCAAGTGAGATTTCACTGACTTTTGCACTTACTAGAGAAGGATCGCAGGAAGTATCCTGCGGCTCCAACCAAATTCCCTTAATTCCCCCAATCCCTGCAGCTCCTCCCCAAATTCCCTCTTCTGCCCAGACAGGGAGGTCAGGAGACTTCATCCAGCACAGCTGTCAACGTGTGACTCTGCTTCCTTTCACAACGACTCTGACAGGGAAAGGAAGGCAAGGCAATTTTTTGAGCACTGATTTTTGGATAGACAGGTGATTGCAGCAACCACCAGTAACTCAGACTCAGAAGTCTGAATCAGTTTGAGGTCTTTTTTGGCAAGAAAGAACTAGCTCTTCATACGCGCAGCGAAAAGGCTGCACCTCCACAAAGTAAAACGCAGCTCGTGCCGAGATTCAGGGTTTACCCTGACTCACCTCCTCAACTGCTGAGAAAATGGGCCGGTCTTGCTCAAAGTTAAACCTCTTGTGTGCATTTTTCAGAGGGGGAAGATTTCGCAGGGCCACGTCTTCTGGGAGCAGCAAGTTGGCTTTCAGGTCTGGGAGCTCAGCACCACTCAGAATGTCCTTGACTTCATTACACAGGGCCAGCCCTGGAGAGGATGGAGGGGAAGCACAGCAATATATGGCGGCTTAAAAAAAAAAACAACTGATGTGGGGACAAAGAGGAAAACTGCTTTAAGGCACAAAATCTGTAATGATCAAGGGCAGAGGTTTTAAATTACACGTGTACTGTGAGCATGTGTTGAAGGAGGAACAAAAAGGCCACCCACAACATAAAGAGTAACCATCCCAAACAACCTGCTGAGACACACCACTTCAGAAAAACTGTAGTTTGGAGGGTTAGCTTTCCCATTCCTTCCAACAGACAAGCAATTCGGTTTAAACTATGCTTCTCAAGAACCACGGGGATCTTTAGGCTGAGCTACACGGCACATCATGAGCATCTGGAGCTTCAAAACTAGTTTCCACGATTGCCACGTGTCGTGGTTTGGGCTGGACTGGCCACTGAGATGAACGACAGATGCTCTCCCCGTCCTCAGAATCGTACTCTTACTTACGGTCTTGACAGTTAATTCCAACCACATTGGCCACGCAAGGATGTCACGCAAGTGTTTTGGTATATTGTCAACCATATATAATGGATTAATAGAGCTAAAGTCTACGGCACAGTATTTAACCGGAATAGCGTTTAAACATGAAAACAACACATGCATGATGTCGCTTCCCGTTGTGCCTATAAGCAAACTGCCGCCGGCAAATCTCTCACCCCGGGATCTACCACACACCATGGAAATCCCTGATGACTAGGCTTGCTGAAACATTACATTGCCACTTCCTTCTCCAGTACCTGATTCCTGCAGGTCTGCAGCAGAAGGCAGAAGGTTCAGGAGCACAGACAGCCTGTTCCACAGGCTCTGAGAGCTCTGCAGGAACAGAACACAAAACGCCACAGAAAACGTCAAGACAGATGTATGCAATAACCAGGCCGCTTGGGCTTTCCAGCATCTTTCACAGACCTCAGAATGCTTTATGAAGAGTAAACTTCACTACAGGTCAAGACTACCTTAATTCAGCTGGCGGGGTATTTAACATCACCTTCTGTCCAGGACTGGGACAGTGGCTTCGATATGCCCCGAGCATCCCAGCCCGGAGGAACAGAATGGACGCAGTCTTGGACTGAACTCAAAGCAGAGCTCCCACCTGAGCACACATGATGATGAGGTCCGTGTTTGTCCTCAGCCAGTCCAGAAACACCTTGACAGTGAGAAGCAGCCCTTCATTGGTCACGATCTCTAGCTTCTCCTGAAGGGATCGCTCATTCCTGCAGGATTTGTTACTTGAAATGCTTTCCTCAGAGTCAGACACGTCATCTGGAAGATGAAGGGAAAAGCAGGATGGCAGGCATTACACCCCTTGAGAAGCCAAGCCCTGCTGGTACGAGAACAGCGCTGGGTTGGCAAGAGTTGAATTGAACTTCTTGGTGCCTCCACACACCCTCACAAAACCAGTTCTCTGTCCCCTGGGCTGCTGATAAGAGCGTATCACTGTTTCGTTTTCTTCACTGGGAGAACATTGCTAAAATTTTCCTTGTGAAAGTCTGACAAACACCTTAACCCCTGCAGCAGCCCCTGAGACGCTCACTAACAGAGCAGGGAGAAGCAGCACGTGCCGGCACTCATTTCCTGCAGAGAACAGAGCCAGCGATCGCTCTTTAGGTCAACACGCACCAAACTTCGGGCTATGCAAGAGAAGAAAACAGCAGGGCTATTGTACAAGCCAGGGCCCAGGTGATTTTAAATATTGAATACGCTTTGCAATCTTGTAATTCTACAGACCTGAGGATCTCAAAGCCTGAGGATTTCAAAGCCAATGAAACTGCCCACGAGCTACACGAGTGACCCGAGGTCAAGGTAGCAGCAAGCTGGGAATCAACGATGCATTTTGCTACAGTCCCTTATTTTAATTGCACAGTCATTTCTGCCTATTAGCGGAGCAATTATCATTCAATAAGCCCTCAGAATCAAAAGGGAGGAAGTAATTTATTCAGAAACCATCCCCGATAGAGTGTTAAGACCGTTAAATAGCTCAAGTTTTGAAACAGCACAGCTGAGGCAAGGAGAGCTCAAAGCTAAAAAGCACATGGGTTAATTCATTCAACCTGGCTCATTCAACCTCATTTTCTACAGCTATAAAGGTATCATGGCCACACTATTCCAATACGTTCCTGGAGCTGAAACATCTGGGTAACCCATTGAAGGAAAATGTTAAACAGACCAAAAATCGTTCGTTTCTTCCTTTACCCTGATCTCTTTCAAGTGGCTATGAAGCAATGCCGGGAGCCAGTAAACATTAACATGATCTAATACTCCCCCTTCAAATCCTGGCCCAGGCAAAGCCTGAATCTTGCCAGTGCTTCAGGCCCATTGAATTTGGCAGCACGATGCAAAAATGTTTCCTTGCTCCAGGGAAGCTGGGAGGAATGACAAACAAGACCAAACAGGCCCATGTGGTTTTATGTGAAATACAAACAACTCCCTGTAGTGCATCAGATCTCCCTTTCAAGCTGATTTTTCCCAGAACATTACTCAGCTGGGTAAGTTGTGTAGAGACATCGCAGCTCCACCTGCTGTGCATCTGCAGGCTGGTTCAGCCCCGAGCACTCAGCGAGGCAGCGTTGGGAGGGTCACGGAAAGAGGCCCTCAACTCCTCTCGCATGCACCTAGATCACATCTTACAGAAAGCTCCTATGAGTTTTGCAGACTTGACAGCCTGACATCTCGTGGAGAACTTCCTGGACAGCATCTGCACCATCCACCTCCAGAAGCAATAGGAAGTGTCTGATTATAGAGATTCCACATAGGAAAAAAGGAAGATAATCCAAAATTTTAATACCTGCTGGAATTATCCTCTGTATTATCAAAGCTGCTCAGTGTTTAGCCTGTTGAGCAGAACAACAGACAACCCTGGCTGGCTGCAGGTGTTTGTTCTGTGCACATATTCCTGGATGTCAGGCTGTAAGAGTAAAGCTCCTCCTTCAGGAAACACCCAACCCAAGAACTACCAGGTACTTGGGCAACCTGCTCCTCCAAACCTGGCTGAAGGAGAACTTGCACCATGAGAAGAGGTGGATTTTAGTGAACGGACTGCTACAGCTCACAGTTTTCTACACAGAGCTTTTGAGAGAGGTCGCTGATGCCTACCTTGCTCTGCCAAGCTGGGCTTCTCCAGATCCCCATTGACACATGGCTTGCTTTCTAGTCCATCCTTCAAGACAGGCGGGTCACTGTTCGGTTTCAGAAGGATGTTGCTGAAAGTGGGAGCCAAGCGAAAGCAGCGTTTGGTCTGAAACAGCTGGGTGGACATGGCCTGGAGATTACTGGCTATGCTCGCGTCATTAGTGCTCAGGGAAGTCGGCCCATTGACTCCGGGATCCGGAGCCTCAATTTTAGAGATGCTTGGGCTGTTGGAGTCCCCAAGCCCACTGCCATCCACACAGTTTTTTAAGGCCTCTTTGGGCCCACTTTTGCCTCGGCCACCTCCCTCCTCACCCGGCTCATCCTCCATGTCCTCTAAGTCGGACCGAGATTCTTGGCTGTTCATGTCAGAGTCCGTCTCCACATCAAAAGCAGCTTCTGCTTCCTCGTCACTCTTCTCTGAGACACTTTCTGAGCCATCGCTGCCCTTTATGGAGCCCTGGCTGGAGTCAGAGTCAAAGCCCTCGCTCAGGTCGCTCTCATCCACCTTCTGGGGGTGGCGGCGGCGGCGCAAACAGGAGAGGCGGGAGTATTTCTTGCTTTTCTTGCAGTCATTCTTACGCTGTTCCTCGCTGGGCTGATGATTGGCCAAGTCAGTGTCGGCTTCCTTCTCGATCGAGTTCAATGGCTCCCGCGGCTCCTGGTCATCTGCCGGCATTTAAAATGAGACCACAAGTTAAGAAAGTCCCGATGCGTCACACAAACTGCTTGCCAGCCCTGAGCCTGGGGAACCAGTAGTGCAAATTTCAGCCATCACTTCTATTAGTGTCTTCAACCAGAGAACAAGCAATGGCAACCCCAGAAGAATGACTCACTTTCTAAAAGGAGCCCAGAACAACTTAGGAAACCTGGATTCCTACTGCCCAAGCTGTGCTGCTCCGTTATCAGGCAGCCTCAGTGCTGAATGCCGCTAGACCAGCATAAAATACAGTTGAATCTTGAATCTTTTCCCCAGCTTTCTCCACCACACCAAGCAGGGCGAGGACACGTGCCACTCAGCTTGATTAAACCAGCCACTCCACCCTGTGACTGGGCTGCGTTGACCTAATCCCTTCCTTGACCAACATGCTCACAGCCTTTCCAGCAGCACTATGTCACCCCGACAGCTTCAAAACCCATTCACTGTTGCTTTTGACCAGGAAAACCCTAGTCTTGCATTCTGTGAAATATTACAAATTGACTGTTTGCCGGGGAAAGATTCTCTGCTCAACAGGATCCCCCAGAAACTAAAGATGTGGTTTTGTCTGAGCAGAGGTGAGGTGTGCTGAGCAGAGCCTGTCTCCCTTAGACACTGCCCTGCCCAGGTGTTTCACCTGAGATCATCCCCTCAGTGGAGGAGAAAAGAGTCCAGTAAATAACAGCAAATAGAGAGACAGAAAATAAAGAGCACAGATTGCGGTAAACAGATGACGAATGAGCTGCCAAGAGATACAGAAAGATAACTCCTTACAACAAGGAAAGCAACATTTTCATCCTGTGATGATTCTGATACTCACAGAGAACGTCTAAGTGGAGGCAGATTACCCATCTTTGGGGATTTCAGCCCGCCAATCAAAGACCAAGATGTCTCTAATTAGCACCACTCAGACACTACACTCCAAAACCCATGCCCAGGAGATCTAGGAAAGAAAAGTAAAAGCCAGCCCTATAAGCAGGCAACTGCCTCAGTTCTCTTACCTGTGCCATCGCTCTGAAAGGCTGGGACTGGATTTTCCCCTTCTTCCAGCTCTGCTTGGAGGCGAATATTGACGTGATTTATCAGGTGAGAGAAGAGGGCCAGTGTGAAAGCGATGGCTGCGCTGTACTGCTTTGAACCTGCAACAAGACAGCGTAATGAGCTGGAGGAGACTGACCACTAGCCCAAAACACGTATGCCAGTTGAGACAACATCTTCAGCCTAACTGGACTGCTGAATGTTAATTACTAAATTTCTGAATAAAGCACTGCTTACCTGCCCTCTTGAGGCTGTGAACACTCATAAGGCAGATGATCACCATGCGAAAGATCAGGAGATCGGGAAGGAAGGAGTAGCCACTCTCATACTCTTCTTCATCTTCACTAGTTGAGCTCAGATTAGGAGGAGAGGGCAGGTAGAACAAGCACAGGTTGAAATCCTCCAGCACAGACTGGCAGAGAGATGTCAGCTCAGAATCCAGAGAACTTAACAAGAGGCAAAAATAAACACGAATTATTATTCAAGACTCAAGCTCCTGGCAATGTCTGCATGGAAACTGAACCAAAACTGGCAGTTAGGCGATTCTTTAGCACTAGACAGGATGAAGCACCAGTGAATATACTGCAGGGAACAACAGCTACGGGAAGCAAGTGAGATGAATCAGATTATGTTTTCCTCTCCAAAGCTGCTAAATTAAAGACAAACGATAACGAGAGCACCTCACTGCAAACAGATGGGTCACCAAAAAAAAAAAAAATATATGACGACTTCCCTGGGAGCTCTGGCAATAGTCACTAAGATATACAGGGCGCTTCCATGCTAACGGCAGCAAAAGTTTTGGATCCGCTGCTCAGTTAAAGGATGACATTGCAGCACACGAACTGCGGACTCAAATTTTCCTCCTCCCCTGGCTCTAACTTGCAGCCCTGTAAGAATATTCTAAAATCCTCTGGAGCTATTAGCTACCTCAGAGGAAGCACCCACAGTATTCAATATAACGGGCTATGGGAGTCTCCTGGTTAGAAAATAAACCCGTCTGCAAAACATCTAGCAAATCCTTTTCAGGGGGCAACATGCTTGGGAAATTGAAGTAATTTCCAATTTTCTTATGCACTAAATATGTGTTAAGCAGATATTAAGTGAGTCTTGAAGTTCCACTCTGGCGTAAGTCAGTATTTGAAAGCTGATCCCATACTGGGCTACATTAGCAAGGGCACAGCCGGCAGGCTGAGGAAAATGATTATCCCTCTCTATTCGGCACTCGCAAGATGGCATCTGGAGTACTGCATCCAGTCTTGGGGTCCCCGGTATGAAAAAACAACAAAACCCAACCAAACAAAAAGGCACTGACAAACTGGACTTAGTCCAGCAGAGGACCTGTCAAGGGGAACAGAGAATGTGATGTATGAGAAGAGGCAAAGAGAATCGAGTTTGTCCAGCCTGAGAGAGAGAAGGCTTGGCGGGTATAATCTCCTGGTTTCAGGTGCCGAATAGGTGGTTACAGGGCACTGAGGAAGACTTCTCAATGGTGCACAGCAAAAGGAAGGGAAGTGATGGGTACAAGCCGCAGAAAAGGAAAATGAGACTAGATGGAAGGAAAAAAAAAAAAAATTCCACAGTGAAGGCGGTCAAACACTGGAAGGGGGACCAGAGAGGTGTGGAATCTCTGTCCTTAAATACATTCAAAACTCAGCTGGATGAGGCTCGGAGCAACCTGATCCAACTCATTTGAATCTACCTTCACAGTGGACCTTACTTTGGGAGAGGACTAGACCTCTAGAAGGTCCCTTCCAACCTAAACTATTCCATGATGAGTTTTACTGCAGCCTGTGTACAAGCCCTTTGGAACACCTGCTCAATTTTAAGGAGTAAGAGGTTCATTTACAACCATCTGAAAACCTCCCGGCAGAGACAGAGAAAAGCCAAGAAAAAAAAAAAAAATAAAATCACACAGCTGTGCAAAGCATGCCCAGGTTACGCTATCTGTTTCTTTGAACGAGGTATTTGGTTACGCATTTCCAAATGCGGTGAACAGCCCCGCACACGTACAGACAGTGACTGTCCCATCAGCCTAAATCCAGTGCTTGCCAGGAAAAAGCATTTGATGAGTGAGCATGGCAAGAAAACACCAAAGGCACAGTATAGCACAGAGATGAGCCGTGAGGCTCAGGAATTCAACATTCACTCAGCTACTGGCTTGATTTAGCCAGAGTTGCATTTAACCCTTTGTATTTAAAGGGCTGTATTTAACCCTTTTACATAAATACAAAGTTGTATTTAACCTTTTGGTATTTCAGCCTCCCTTGGCAGATAATCTTTTTCACTCTCCCTGCAAGGTTAGAAGACTAAAGTCTTGGACCTTTTGGCAGAAAGCCTCAGCACAGGCACCGTTATTCTACAGGGAACAGTTTCTTCCAATTCTGAATGCCTGCTACTGTGAGTTATCAATAGAAGATATATCTGCCGTAACCTTACCTGCTCTTTGGCTGCAAAAGACTCTGCAGGTACATAAAGCTCACCAGCAACCTCTTAATGTCTTTGCCTCTAAAAAGATTGAGAAGAAAACACTGTAAAGCAGGTACCGCCGTCACAGAGAGGGACTAGACTAAGAGAGCGTTATTAATAGGTAAAGCGGGTCTCAACTGAAAACTACATTCTGGTGAAACTGGAGAAAAAAAGACAGCGTATACACTTCTAACTTCCACCAATACACCTCAACCCTCAAGAACAGTCACCAGCTCCAGGGGAGAGTGAGAAAATCTCTGAGCTCAAACTCCGCACCTAGCCAGCATTTAGCTTATCTCCTGAAATTATCACCCAAGAGATCGAGAATGGGACCTAGATTGGGGCTCTCAAAATTCTGGGAACAGTCACTGACTCAGATCAGCCATCTACCAGTTCCCACTTCCCAGAAAGACACTACTCTCAACCCAGAGGATGACGCTGGTGGCACTGCAAACCCCCAGCCTGCACCCCTCTCCTTTTCTCTTCCCTCTTACCGTTTCTTGCTTGGAGACAACTTCCTGGTTTCGCATTTCTTCAGCTGGTGATACATTTTGGCTGCTTTGTCGTACAGCCGCTTCAGGTTCCCATAGGCACCTTCAAAGGACACTTCAGACTGGATACTGAGGTACCAAAATACACCACATCAAAAGTTACTTTGCCACAAGGTTGCTCACATTTTATGGCTTTAATTCACTAGAAAGTTATTCAGTTTTCTAAGTATGAAGACAGGTACCTAATGCTTTTGTTTGAACACGCTGGGCTACTTAACTCCCACTGATGTCTGCAAACCCCACTTCAAGCTGTACCACAGCTCCATCTGCAACGTTTACACACCTTTTCAAATATGTGCCTTAAGGCCATGTTCCGATAACTGAATTCCACCCACCTCACTGTGCGGGGTGCCTCACTCAGCACCTCCACTCCCCTTCAAACCCGGCTCTGTAGCACAGGCACAGGGTCTCAGGTGAAACCCTGCCCTCCAAGCGCAGCCCTGCACATGTATTTTAGCGACCAGCACGACGGTTTGGTTTGACCGAGGCTCGCTCTTATCACCAGTCCTGCTCAAGGGTGAAATAAACCCATCTCTCTTCCCCCTCCCCTGGAACTCATCTGCTGAAAACAGTCACAAGTCCAAAGTAAAGGAGAAAAGAGCGTGGCACCAGCAACCACAGCGCACTGGTTCTCTGTGCAGGAAGCCACAAGCCCCACAGACACTCACCAGCGTAAGTAGCAGTAGGTAGCTTCCACGTTGTAGTACTTGCTCCCTGCCAGCGTCCCCAGCTGGTTAAAGGGCATGCCTGCCATGA
The DNA here is from genome assembly GCF_964199755.1 of Larus michahellis. Taxonomy (NCBI): domain Eukaryota; kingdom Metazoa; phylum Chordata; class Aves; order Charadriiformes; family Laridae; genus Larus; species Larus michahellis. The sequence continues at coordinate 3,846,012 of NC_133919.1, forward strand.
GAGAGGGGCAACGCAATTAACTCACAACTCTCCAACAGCCCTGCCAGAAAGCAGATCCTTCCCCTCTCACTACATTTCCACACAGGAGGGAAGCCAGGAGACACAAAGAGTAGTAGAGCTGCAGCACAGAGTCTGAGCTACTCGATCCCTTCACCACCCAGCTTTTTTTCCCCTGTTTTATAGTGCTTTTAGACCCTCCCCACCTTCCTGCCAGTTATCTACATAAGAAAGCAGAGCAAACAATGCGCCTCCTCTGTATGAATAATGCCACAGCCTTGACTCTGTATTCCTCTTGACACAGACGTCATCTTATCAGCATTTAAGAGTTCTATTCCAGCCCACTGGGGTACATAATTTTTTGTTGTATTGGTGTTTGGGATCAGCCCGTCAAACAACTCAGTGAGAACTCCGCAAAGACAGTACAAACACTTCTTAAGCTAAGACAGGCCCTCGACTCTCGCCAGGGCGTGTTTTCATAAGGTAGTCGCACCTGAAGGAGAAAGCAGCATGTGAGATTTTTTTGCAGGGGTAAAAAGAGGGAGGTGACCAATAATGCTCCGCTTCTGGCAATGGACAGCTGGATCTTCCCTTCGCCAGACAAGCACAACGTTACCACATTCATGGAAGCCTGAACTGCTGAGAGCTTATCAGATGGGTAAAAGTTGAGGTCATTCGGGAACGGCACCTTTGCTGTTAACTCCTCTCTTTGGCTTGCCAGCAAGAGAGAGATTCTCAAAAAAGGAAGTAATTTTGACCAGAGGATAAAACCACTCCTCTCCCAGCAGCAGGATACAAACCTGACCAGCGCAGTATCACACGGTATTGTTTTGAGGTTGCGGCAACACGATTGTAACAACTGAAAATTCACGGTAACTCACTCACCAATTTGTGGTGCAACAGAAAGGGCTTGATAGTAAAACCGCTCAGCCAGCAGCTCTGTGTCCACACCTGCCAGTTCATTCTGATAGCGAGCTGAAAGAAAACCACACGTTGCCCATCACAAACCAGAAGGCAGCGTCTTCTCTTCCCTCCTGCAGAGAAGCACAGCTTCCCTACAGATTAACAATACCACAAAACGAGAAATACTGGCCAAGTCAACAAATCCATCAAAGAACCGCTCTTGGCAAAACACAGGAACGTACAGGGTTTGCCAGGCCCGTCTGAAGGGCTTTTATTTTAACCGCGCTATTCCGCACATCACAACCCCTGCCACTTCAAGCAAAGGGGATATCCCTCGACACTTGCGGCAGCACGTAAGCAAAAGGAAGATGTTCTTGTGCTCCAAGTGTTAAGTGCCGATTCATTTATCCTGGAAATAACTCAGAGTTGTGCTCCATTTCCCGGTACCTCAAACAGGCTATATTCTACTACAGCAGAATGTGAAATCTAAAGCATGTCAGCTGACATGTGTGTGTATATATATATATATATATATATATATAAAAAAATACCTGGCTGTGGTCAGACTGGACTTTACTAATTTATTATATTATTTTTTGACAGCAGTTTTGGAAACCTTAGGTGAAAGCACTGTGAAGAGGCAAGCGCATTTCTCTCCCACCAGTCAAGTAAGTCATTCTTACTACCCCCATAAGACATTTATTTGCAATGCCATTTTTAGGCTGATTCATGTGCAACGATAAAATGCCAAACAGCTTTCAAGAGCTTGAAGGCTGCTGCGTGTCAAGCACATTTACCCGTGCCACACTTCAAATAGCTGTTTTTCACACAGTTACATGTTTTCTCACTGCCTTCGCTCCCACATGTTCACAATCAAGCAAGAAGCTGACACACTTACCACACACTTCAGGAGGTCGTGACTGTGGGATAGACACGTCTGCTATAAAAAGGATGACATGCAGCCAGACACAATGACAAAGAACCCGGGGCTTTGCAGCGGCCTACCACTCCGGATTGATTCACAACACTGCTTAATAAATCTGATTTTCAGTCACACTTGTGCTGATGACGGTGGCTCCGTAAGGCAACCTTAGAGCCAGTCTGAAGTGAGAAGTCAGCCCACTCGGCGTTTCCTTCACGCTGGCCAAACAACGTAAATAAAAGCAAGGGCTTCCATTCGTACACAGCCACGGATACGGCTGTTTAGCAATAGCAAAATCCTCACCTACTTGTCCAAAAACAAAGCTTCTGCAATTTGTAGCGGTTCGGTTATCCACAAGGATTTCAGCTTACACAAACGTGTCAGAGGGAAACAAGTGTCTGCAAATAACTACAGCTGGTGACTAACGACGACGGACTCAGCACTGTACAGGCACCAACTTTTTGATGTATTAAAGGCTGCCCTGAAAGACGACGCTGTCCTTACCTAGATCTCCCAGATAAACCAGACATCTGTGACATGCCATCTGTGCCCACTCCATCTCCTTCTCCGATGCAGACACAGGTTTCTTGCAGCCTACACGAGAAATACGAAATCACATACACCGTTGGGTACAGGCAGCTGGAAAGACAGAGGAGCAGCTCATGCCTCTGCCCGAGACACCCAACATTTCACCGGATGAAAACAAAGACCACAAGGTCAGACCACACTGTCGGCTGCCGTCTGTGGCATCTGACCAGCACCGCTTCGCTCTCATTGTCAAAATGCAGAAAATAAATGTAGAGAATACATGGAGACACTGATGTTCACCCACTCCCTCTTCAGTTCCCTGCTGGTCAGGGGCAGTGCATGTCAAAGTCACTGAAGTGACTGTCACTCAGACTTTGCCTACAAGGTATGCCACCGAGAGCTGGCTCCATTTGCACTCAGACAAGGGGACAAAGGCCAATTCCTGTCTACACGCCATGTGATCGTGTTAACGCAGCATTGAGCACAAGCTCATAAGGCCTGTTGAGAGGCTGATTTTGTTAGCATGGCTAATGAGGCCTTCGGATGGGAGCCGGAGCAAATCCCTGGAAGCCAGAACAAAGTCTGAGCACACTCGCACCTGGCAGTAGCGTACGATGCAGACGTACCCTCCCCGACACCGAAGATGGAAACAGACTCATTGTCTCAAGACTGAGATCTAGATTTAGGGCTGGCCGACCAAAAAGGGAGGAAGAGAAGGAAAACAAGGCAAAATGAGGACAGCAAATCTGTGCTGTAGGCAGGGCGGCTGCCGTCAGTTAGGAAGAACTGCCTTCGTCCAGAGGAGGGCAACAAGCTGGTGAAAGGGCTGGAAGGAATGTCCCGTGAGGAGCAGCTGAGGACTTTGGCCTTGCCTAGTCTGGAAAAAAGGAGGCTGAGGGGCGACCTCACCGCTCCCTGCAAGTTCCTGAGAAGGGGACGTGGGGAGAAAAGGACTGATCTCTTCTCCCTGGGATCCAGTGATAGGCTGCCTGGGAATGGTTCACAGCTGCGTCAAGGGAGGTTTAGACTGGACATGAGGAAGCATTTCTTTCCCAAGAGGGTGGGTCAAACACTGGAACAGGCTTCCTAGAGAGGTGGTCAATGCCCCAAGGCTGTCAGCGTTTAAGAGGCATTTGGACAATGCCCTTAATAACATGCTTTAACTTTTGGCCAGCCCTGAATTGGTTGGGCAGTTGGACTAGATGATTGTTGGAGGTCCCTTCTAACTGAAATAGTCTATTCTATTCTACACTGAACTTTAAAAAAAAAAAAAAAAGAAAAAAGCACTTCAGACAGTGGAAAGTGTCGAAAGCAACAGGGGAAGGCTGCAGCCAGATGACCTGAACTAACTTATGCCATCAAACATGACTCAGCTCCCGGGAGGGGCTGCTGCTGGCAAGACTGTGCTTCCCACCTCCCCATCAGCACTTTCTCCCGGGCCAGCGGGTCGTGGCTCAGCCAGAGATCGGGAAGCAAAGGCTGCCGCGTCCGTGCTTCCTCTCCAGAGGGCATTTACTGCCACTGGGCAGACCAGTACCCTGGATTCAGTCTAGGTTCGGTCTCCCTGTTGCCAAGGGCTCCCACCTTCTGGAAGAGAAAATTCCCTCAAGCAGGAATTCCCAAGGAAGATCTTTAAGACCCGTTCAGCCTGCTGTTGGAGCCGCTTCCCTCCTGGCTTAGTTTAAAAGCCTCCAGATTTCACTTCCACTCTTAAGCGACCAGTGAGGAACAGTTCCCACTTGCTAACAGGCACTGCATGAGTTACATTATACAAATTCTGGCCTTCAAATCTGTGGACCGGACCTACCCTCCCTTTCTTTTTTGCTTTAAATCCTCTTGCTCCCAATTATAACCACCAAGTTGCGCCCAGATCTTTTCCTGATATGCAAGGTTACATATCTGTTACCCAGTTACATACTGACCTGCTGCATCCTTTTAATTAAAGAGCCTAAAGACATTAAGAAACCTGAATAAGGGGAGCCTTCCAAATGCAATCACGCACCACAGGGTACAAACCCATCTGGAATGTGCATTTTGAGAATTTATTAATTCTGCGGTACTGAGACACATTTCTCAAAGCAACAGTTGCCAGGGACATCTGCCTTTTAAACAGTCATCTCAAAGCCAATCATGATACAATCATCTCCCAGAACTAAGAATAGGATACCAGCAACTAAAACGTTCTATTGCTCCAGACACACTAACTTCTTCTATGCCTGTTTCTGCTGTCCCCCAACCCCCCAGCTTTAAGAATGTCAATTAAACCCTTGCTAATACAGGTCACAAAACATACAGAGGTTCCATTTCTCACCTGGACCCACCCAAACAGAAACACGTGGCTTGAGGCCACTGAGCACAATCCACGAGCAAATGTGAACAAACTATTACAAGGTAATCGAGGATGTGAACGCACGTGCAGCCTTGAGCTGTTTCAGGCTGTGAACACTCTTATTCTTTCCTCCCTAATAGGTGAGATACCTCAAATTACCCTGCATCTACGGGCACAGAGAGGCAGTTACGCGAGACAGCTAACATACCTTACTGTGTTACAGCAGCTTCCTCATGTTCTCAATCCAAGAGTCAACGGCAGTTTCAAAGCTACACACAGTACAACTAGGAAGCACGTGAAGGGAGCACAGATAGAAGGGGCACCAAGAAGAGGAACAATATCTTACACCTAGTGAATAGGATGTCCTGACAAAAATCTGTTGATTTCAAGAGCCTATTCCCCCAATAGCCCATTTGTCTGCTTTAATTAAGCTTTTAAAAACATCCTGTACAGCCAAAAGTGCTCTTCAATTTTCCATAAAAATCTGCCATCACCAAACACTTACTAAAGAACTTTCTAACAGCTTTTTCTTCCTGTTAGAAACCCTTCTTTCTTCCCCACTTTAGTATTTAAAAAAAAAAAACAAACAACAAACAAAAAACCATACAACAACACAGTGCCATGGAAAAGAAAGCAGGACAGACAGTCTGTTCTAAACAGCTAATCAGGAAAAAAAAAAAGATAATCCCTTGAATGCCGGAACAAAGATGGACTAGCACAAGGGGAAGCCACCTGTTCGGGGATTCGGGCCTTGCCCATGAGACCAACACGCCAAGCACTAACCTATGAGAGGGTCTGTTACGTGCGTCCAGTCAATACAGCACTGCAGCTCCAGCTGATAGTGAGACTGGATGTAGAGGAGAAGGTGCTGGTAAAATCCTATGCCAGCAACTAAGTGAGTCCGGTACGCGCACTCCAGAGTGCTACGGCTGTGAATGTGCTGGAGAGAAGAAAAATGAGAATATGTTAATGCAGTCTGGACAACATTTCAGGCTGCCCACCCAAGTTATACCAAGTACGAAGCCAGATAGTGGGGAGCTCAGCTGTAACTGGTTTTGCAGTTCTGTACCTCCTCTTGCTCAACAATGTTGTACCCAAGTGGTATTGACTAAGGGTCAACATCAAGAAGGAGGAACACTTGCTGCTACAACAAATAAATAAAATCAAGGTGTCTGGTTAGAACACCTTAAATACATTCACACAACCAGATCACCAGGAGAGAGTTCACGGCATTAGAAAATACAAGTGTGAATGCTGTGAGTATTTTCCAGGAATCAAGTCCAGCAAAAACAATCAGCACGGAAAAAGCCTCTTAAGACCACTGTTCTACACAGAGCTGTATGTCTATTGAAGATGGGAAAACACAAATTAAGCAAATTATGTTGAAATATCCTCTGCAACGGCAGCACTCTCAGCAGATCATTAAAGCTTACCTGCCCACAGCTAGACAAAAAGTGTATGGCAGCTCCACAATTAGAATTCAGGAGCGCCTGGCTTCCCGCCCTGTGTTCAGACCACAACTTCTCCAAGCAAATGAAGCTTTTAACTTGGTCTCACCCATTGCACAGCCAGAGACTTTCTCATGCCAGAGCCACAGATACCTGCCTTTTTATTTGTTTTAATGAGCTGGATAACTTCATAGTAAACTTTTCTCCAGAGCAGTTCTTCTGCTTTTCTTCCGTAATCCACTGGATGCAAGAACATCAGCTTCACACACAGCTCCCGCAGCCTGCGACAGACAGCAGAGAATTCACATTTAGCTACAGCAGCTACAAATACAGCTGCCACTACATAAGCATGGAAGAGGAAAATCTGAATTCATTATGATGGATGAGCTAGGCCATCTGGTGACAGTACAGCTTGTGTCACTCCCACACAAGAGCATCTGGAAAAGCCATACACCTAACCAGTTACCTTGGCTCAGCCAGCCATCAGTAACTTTCTAAATTGCACAGTAATATCAAGAATTGTCTCGACAGCTTAAAAAATTAGTAAGAAAATCATCCCTGCCAGGCACCCTCTAAACCTGATAAAAGATTTCACACACATATAAGAAGTTTCTTCACCACACAGTTTTTTAAAGGTTGCTCCAAGCCCCGTCCGACCTGGCCTTGAACCCCTCCAGGGATGGGGCAGCCACAGCTTCTCTGGGCAACCTGGGCCAGGGGCTCACCACCCTCACAGCAAAGAGTTTCTTCCTAAACCTAATCTAAATCTAAAACAACTAAGGGCCTGCCCGACTTACTTGTTCCTCAAGCTGATGTTCTCCGGCTTGAACACTTCTTGATACGCTGCCTTATTGCCAAGGATGAGATCCAAACGATGAACGGCCTCTACCACTGCTCTGCAAGGTAACACAGCAAGAAGAGTTTCAGAAGAGCAGGTTATCTGGGATCATTCCGTGAGATCTGGGATGTCTGCACAGAACCGTACCAGCCTAGTTAACTCCATTATTAGCAAGCCGCGCTATACCACCACGCCATATTAATTGATTTCCTTTCTGCCCTCTATTTTAAAAAGCTTATGGAAATAAGTGAAAAGCAGTTACGTACACTGTAATGATTTTGCTGCAAAACAGTTGTTTAATCACCAGTTACCACCGCCCGTCTCGTCAAAAACGTCAATTATTTCTACAGTGGCAAAGTCAGAAGTGTCGGTGGACATGTCAGCAACTTTTAACCTCAGCAATTAAATCACGCTATACAAACACCCAAATTAATTTGGGCGTAAGCTCTACGAATCTTAAGCTCTACGAATTAAAAAATGGACTGATTTCTAACTGTATCGACAGTGTAAGAGTCAAACCTCCACCAACTCGTTTCCTTACATACTTGCCTATGAAAGAAGGCAACTCACATCACTCATTTGCCAAAACTTCATTACAGTGATTCATTGATTAAAGCCCTTAAAGATTTCTCAACAATAGGTAACAGAGACACGCAAACCCAGCCTAAAATACGAACTCTGTTACGAGATTTTTCCCCCAAAAGCCAGCTAAAAGACAGACTAAGCAACCCCTCCAAACCTCTGAGCCATGCAAAAAAAATACCGAATCACTGCCCAAGACTCTCCTCCTGGAGGAGGAACACCACTCTGTGCAAAACCAAGCACTTGAAAGTTTGTACTTGTGAACAAATCAGACTAAAACGTTGCAGTGAAATAAAACCAGGGACTTACAGAAGCATTGGTGCTTACAGGAAGCACCCTCATCGATATCTCATGGACAGTTTGATAAAGAAAAATCGACCAGCTGCATTAAACCCTTCCTACCAAGGGAGATCATCTCTAAACTTCTGCCTTTGTTAAGCCTGTATTTGAGCTCAATAAACTGACTCCTGAAATTAACCTTCCCCAGCTGTTAACTCGACATGTTCCTCTAAGAAATCTGTCCTCCAAACCATCCCCAGCCACTAGCTATCAAACTCCACAGGTACTTGTTCTCCCTCCCAACTTCACATCTGTCTACCCGTCACTCCCCGTTTGCTCCAATACCTTCGCTGCTCCCACTGCTGAGCCTCCCGCGCACGAGAGCCGTTTGAACCAGAAGCTGAAGACAAGGAAGACGCATTGTAAACACAGAATGGGACACTTGATCAGAGCAAACTTCTGCGTAGCAGAACAGCGCGATGCTGCTCCCAGCCTGCTCCCCCTTCCCCGAAATCTCCATCGTCTGCAGAACGCAAACCCCCTCACCACGCTCGCGGCACAACGCAAGGATCGAACTGTCTTTTCCCGCACATGCACAAACGGTCGCCAGATTGAACACAGGGCACTCGCACGGCACTCGCAAGCAAAAGCATGCAAAACCGTACGCTAAGGAGGCAGGCTGAAACCACCACCACTTCCTTGAAAACTACAGATATTACTGTGAAGTAACTGACGGTTTCACACAGCAGCTCCTTGCTAACAAGGCAAATCCGCTTTCACAAACCCACCACACCAAAAGAAACCTCCCTGAAAAAAACCCCAGAATATTCAGGAGCTCAAAGAGAAAGCGTCCCATCTCACGCTACGTCACGGGAAGCCTTTAATTCAAGGGTAACTGGAAATCTCCTTTATTTCCAGTAAATCACAGAACCTGACAGAAGAGAAGCGTAGGGTATAGGACTGTCTTGCACAATGGCTTGGGAGATCAGAACACCACAGTGTTCAACCAACTTCTTCCTAAATAATCATGAAGAAAACCAAGAATAGAGTAAGAATCACACACAAGCGTCTGCAACTAACCTTGACACCCGCAGCCACTTCTGCCCCCTAGCGACTTTCTCCCGTGGCCCGAAGGTCCTTCGCAAACTCTAACAACCTAATACCCTCAAGAGCACATAAAGCAAGCGAGTAAAATGCTTTTTGGTTTACAGGTACAAGGCAGTGTGTATGAAGCATTCATCCAAGCTCACAACATATTGGTGGAGGAGGGATGGACAGGGAGGGCCAAGAAGCCCCACATAGACATTTAGTTTCCCCAGAATAGATCTCCACAAAGCGGCAGGCAATAAACACATCCTTACTGCAACCGGTGATTAATCTCTTGTCACTGTATCCCTCAAAGACCCTCAGCAGGAAACGAACAGCGTGGCTCACAGGGAACTGATTTGTTTCCTACGCAGAAGGGCGACCAGAAGAAAGGGGAACTGCTGATTCATTTGATTCCCAGAGAGAAGTATAGGAAAACTATGATCCTCTGGTCCCAAAATAGGCAGTCTCTACATCTTCAAAATAGCTGTAAAAATGCATTCACTGTGCTCGGCAGCCGCTGTGTGTCTGACAGAAGCTCACATGTCACTGACACCTCAAGGTGAGAAATGATTTCACGGTGACTACAAGCAGTGGACACCTGCATCCAAGGACACGGTCAACCCTAAGGGCGGGATGTCACACATGCAGGTGTGAACACGTGTGTCCAAATCCTCATGTGCAAGTTAACTATATTCAAAAGCTCAACACTGATTCCTTCTCCTGCCACTTATTCAATTCAGATTCTTTTATGGGCACGCGGTCCAGGTTCTCCCACTGCTCGGTAGCTCACATGCCAAACAAGCCTCTATTTTTTTATATCTGGAAAAAAACAGGTCATAAAACCTCATCTAAGAGCCCTCCTGAGTTCAGCAGTGACAGAAATGCATCTTGACACTGTGCAGCACGACACCTGTGAAATAACAGGAATTACTCAAAAAGCAGCGGCCAGAACCCCCTTCTCAAGTTCATAGAATCGTTATGGCTGGAAGAGACCTTTAAGATCATCAAGTCCAACCGTTAACCCAGCACCATTAACCCAGCTGCAAGCAAACAGACAGCTATTTGGCTGCCAACAGTATCAGTGGGTAAGAAATGGGATCAAGCAGTTAAGGAAAGCCTACGCACATGCGCCAGGACTCAAACGCCTGCCAAATGTGAAGTACAGAAAAGTTTCCTTCCAGGGACGATCAGAGCAGGGACACTGGAGGGTATCCCACCTTCCCCTCGAGCACAGGGTGGGAGACATCCCAGAGGGCATCTCCCATACCGCCCTGTTTCCTACAACAGTCAGGGATGGGCACATGAAGACACTGGTTGCTTCTGCTACTTTTTATGGGTTCATTAAAAAAAAACAGGGTTGGTGACTCGAAAGCAGCAAGGTTTATGTTTTAGGATGCAGGTTCCTGAGCCGTAAGGCAGAAGGCAGACCCCACACAAAAATGCCTTCTTCGCAAGAGCTCCATGGTGCTGCTGGAGGAGGCGGAGGCAGGAGTTAAGAATCTGTGACAGCCAGTGACGACCTGCAAGGATCCCATGTCCGCAGTGGTGAGGAAAGGGGACACGATGAGGACAAAAAGGTACAGGAGCCACCTCACTTCAAAAATGTTAGCAAACATCAACACAGGCACTACAGACCATGCTCTGATTAAAAGGCAATACGGTATTTGTGCCTCGGATGGCTTGAGACCACGGGCTGAATTTTACTTAGCAGTTAAGAGGCCAAATTTTGTCCCAGTCCCCATTTTTATACCTGCTGGGTCTAAACGTTGCTTTCAGACAGCACATCAGAACCACAGAGGAGGCAAATCAGATGCCAGTCTATTAAAAGAACCAAGTACAGCACATCATGCCAAGCAGGGTGGAAATGGTCCAAGGTGAAGTCCTCTTCAGCCACGCAGACACCGATCTATCACTTTCCTTCTGTGCAACTAACATTCTGGGATGGGGCAAGACGGCAGGGAGAATTATTTGCCCTCTATTTCTTTATTTAATAGATCACTGAGAGCCACAGTCTCTGAGGAGTAAGACATTTCTCAGGGAAAAGATCTGCAATCATTCATTTGTATTCTGGCATGTGTCAGTACACAAATAATACTGCCCAGAACAAGGCTGGCAGACAAGAATAGTAACGCAAAGCCAATGAGCTAATGGTTACCCAGAATCCAGAAAAGAAATCTGTAAAATAAAGCCGGTCACCCTACAGTAAAACATATGTTTTAAAACAGCACCCAGGGTAATCCAGTTGCCACATTCGGAGGTGAAACTTGGGGATTACCAGTCCACGAAGACTTAAATGGAAAAGATCAAAGACCACCCTATGAACAGTGATGGGCAACCTCATCTCCAAAAGGACACTCCGATGGCCAGCACACTTGCCGAGAACCGTGGAGACCTGAGCTCAACTCCCGCTGCTCTCACAAGCAGACACAAAGCTGATCCCATGTGGGCAGTTTATAGCTGCGACTGGAACATTCAAACACCTGTGATTCAAAGGCACTGTTTAATCCGGTGGCCGAAACTTTCCAGAGACAGTCAGCCACCACACAAAGTACAACGTGCTTCTCAGAGGACAGGAAGTTACCGCTTCATCTAACTGAACTTCAGGCTGAAATAGAACAGAACTGACAAGAGACTGTTAAGGTAGAAAGCTTGCTAAGAGAGCTACCAGCTACGTAGCAAGAAAATTTGTGGGCACTGCAGACATTATAAATCCTGCACTAAAATCCCAGTACTCACTTCCAGATAAAAAAAGGGCCATTTCTACAGGAGTGTGGTTTTCTTTTTCTGCCATAAAAATGCTATAAAGCAACCACACACCTTATTCTGCCATAAAAATTTAAACAGAAAAAAACCACTTCCTTGCCTTGATGACCAATCCAGTGTCTGGTCAAGGGACGTTCACTTGTGAGCTCCAGCAGCATAATGAGGTACCGCTTGCCAGGTGAGCCAAGAAGCACACACATTGCTGGTCCACTGTGACCACAAAGTAAAACACATCTTAAACCATGGTGAAGGTGGTTTAAACAAAATGCATTCTATTTTGCAAGCAGCAGCACATACATCCTCTCCAATCCTGTCCACCACACCTCGGGTAGCAGTGGGCAAGGTGCTATGCTGCGCCAGCTCGACTCCTCGCAGATGTGGGAAGCCACCCTTAAGATCAAATGGGGTATCTCAATGTGACAGCAGATACAGAGCACCACAGCCCTGCAGGCGCTTCCAGCACGACAACGCAGCCCACACCTTGGGTAATCCAAGCCATTGTGTCTTACCACTGACCTTACAATAAGAAAGAGAAATGCACCTAATACAACTTCAAAGCACCGGGAACGTGCTTGTATGAAGCGCATCACAGAAACAAACGAATTCCGGTAACTACCACTCAAACCTGCTATTACTGCTTTGGACTTCTGGGCAAGGATCTTGCCAGATTTCTCAGAGGAAGGCAAGCCTTGCCCTGTTTTAGAGGAGGGCAGCGAGGTTCCAGGAGATGAAAGGACATGGCCAACGTCACCAACCAAGTCAGCAAGACAAAAAGAAAATGGAGCCCATCTCTTGCCTTCATTATGTTGCTCATCTTCAAAACCACATTGCCACTGCTGAAACTCCACTACGAATCTGCTTTACTGATAGAGAAATTGAGACAGAAGAGGACAATTTCTGGGCCGCACTCACAAAACAAGTCATCAGCAAAGCAGAGGCCAGGCACCCCAGCGCTGACAGCGTGGCACCTCATCCCTGCTGGGCTGAGCTGACCAAGGCCATCGTTATTTCCTGAATCTTGTCTTCTGATGCTATTTCCAATGCACGGTGCAGAGATGTGAGTGAGAGTGGAGTCCCAGGGAGTGCTTCATTGGTAAAACCTGCAGCTAGAGCAGCCTTGCCCTCCGCACAGCAGGAGTGCCCTGGCTCAAGCTCCTGCTCATCGCACCCTCTTCTCCAGCCTTTCCTACTTAATCCCCGTCTGCTGTCAATGCCAGGGACCCCCTCTCCAGCCCCCCATCTCCCTGGGTAACCCCTACATCTTGCCCTTATCCCACTGCATCCCCACACCTCCCTCCCCATCAGCCCCCGTAACCCCCAATTCCCGCATAACTCCTTCCTCCATCCCCCTGGGTGCCCCATGCCCCCTTTCCCTGATCCCCTCCTTACCCTCCCACCTGTCTTCTTCCCCCCATCTCTCCAGTGTTCTCTCATCTCCCCTGGATCCCCCCCAGTTCCTTTCCCCCCGCTTTGTTTTGACTTGTCTCCCCCGCACCCCCCGTACCCCTTTTTCACCAGTGCCGCCCCCCACCCCATGTACACCTCACCTCCCCTGGATCCCACACAACCCCCTTCCTCCCAGTCTTCCCTAAATTTCCCCCTTCTCCTTTCCCTTAGCACTGCCCTGCTTCCCCTGGATTCCCCCTCATTTTCTTCACCTCAATCTTCCCTAAATTCCACCACCCCCTTCCCCTGTTTCCCCCCGTCTTCCCTACATCCCACCACCTCCTTCCCCCCGCATCTTTCCTGAACATCCCTCCAAGTCCCCCTCCCCGGTTCCCCCAGTCTCCCCTGCATTCCTTCCCCCTCAAGGTTTCCCTCCAACGCCCCCTGAATCCCCCCTCACCCCCGATAAACCCCCAGCCTTCCCTCCCTGCCGCCATTTCCTTCCCCAGCCCCTCTAAACCTTCCCTGACTCCTTCCCCCACCTCATTCCCTTCAACCTTCCCTAAATCCCCTCAGTCCCCTCCGCCTGGGTCCCCCCCAACCTCCTCCGGACCCCGCCCCATCTCCTTTCGCCCCCCTACTTTCCCCTGCACCCCCTCATCCCCTTCCCCCGCTCCCCACCTCTCCCCTGATCCCCTCCATCTCCCCCCCGGCTCCCTCCTCCTCCCCCCGGACGCCCCTCTCCTCACCGGTACAGCCGCTTGGTGTGCAGCACCTTGGCCTCCGGCTCGCCGCTCTCGCCGGTCGCCCCGCCGCCTTGGCTCATGGCGCCCGGCCGAGGGCAAGGCCCGGCCCACCCGGCCGAGACACCCCCGCCGGCCTCCGCCCGCCCGCCCGCCCTCCCTCTCAGCAGCGGCCGCGCCGCCCCGCCGCTCCCCGCCGCCGCCGCCGCCCCCGGCCCCGCTCGGCCGCCATGGCTGCGCGGCTGCCCCCTGCCCCGCGCCGCTCTCGCGAGACTCCGCGCGAGCCCGGCCCGCGGCGGGCAAACATGGCGGCGGTGGGGCCGGCCTCACCTCGCGAGAGCTCGGCCTCATCTCGCGAGAGTTCTCCCTCTCGCCGCGCCAGGGCCGGGGGCGGGCAAATATGGCGGCGGCGGTCTCAGGCGGCTGGGCCGTGGTGGTCGCTCTGCCGGGAGCTGGGCCTCAGGGGGGCTGTTCCCGCTGTGAGCCCTCCCTATAGCTGTCCCGCGCCATGAGCCTGGCTGTGGGGCGGGCGTTCCCCTGCCTTGGCGCCTCAGGGCCGCCCCTGAGGGGTGTTACGGGGGGCGCACTCCATCCTTGTGAGGGCCATGAGCTGGGGTGGCGGCAGGAATCCCTCCCCAGCCCTGGGATTCCCTTCACGCCGCCATGCAGCACGGAGGCCCGGTGCTGGGACGGGGACTCCCCGGGGTCCCTTTGGCGTGTCACCTCCTCAGCACGGCCATGGCTCTCACAGGAGATCCAGGCCTGGCCTGTCTCCGCCATGGCTGACAAGCACTGGGGCTTCTGCACCAGGCCCTGCCGCCAGCCCTCCTGGCACAGAACCCCCCTGGAAGGGGGACACCCCGCCCTGTGCCGACCCCTCCATGGTGGCTGTCCCATGCAGGGACACATCCCCGGGTGTGGGTGGGCTGGGGAGCTGGCAGAGGGCTTGAGGGGCCACCGTAGGCTAGGCCCCGCGTCGGGCAAGGCGGCTGCGCCTGCCCCTTTGGCTCGGCCCCACCTTGGGCTGGTTAAACAGGTTTGAAGTCTACACACAGGTTGAGGAAGCATTTCGCAGGCTCCCAGCACGGCTGCCGCTGCTGCGTGGCCCCCCCCAGGCCCATGGCCCCCCACCTCTCTCCAAGTAAGTCCAGCAGCGAGGGGAGTCCGGTGCCAGCTTCCCCCCGCATCCTGGGGGGTGATGAGGGAGGGAGTGGGGCTGGGAGTGGGGAGATGGAGGTATGCAAGGTACAGGCAGCTGCTTTTGCCGTGCTCCCTTGCGTGGACCTTAGGTGAAGCCCTGCGCCGCTCTGCCTCAGTTTCCCCATGGCTGTGGCCAGGCCAGGGCACTTTCTGGGGGTGCAGGGATGAATGTGCCCAGGGGGGAGAGCGAGAGACATTTTCATTGCAGGAAGCTCCCATGCCTGCAGCCAGCAGCACCTGAGGCGGGCTAAGAGACAGGGGTCCCCTGCTAAGAGGGAAAAATGGGAGATTTCTGCCTGGATCTCCTGCTTCCCTATAGCAAGCGGCACCCCACAGCCTCCTGTGCCTGCCCCAGATCAGTCTCAGCCACGAGAGGCAGCAAATCTGGCTCACCCTGGATTTAGCTGTGAATCCTAGATGCAGCCTGGCTGGCTCTGCCCGAGTATCGGGGCTCGGCTGATGGCGGCACGGGACGGAGCTGCATGTGGAGCCGGTTGTGTCAGCCAGGCAGTGTCCAGCTCGTCAGAGTCACTGGGCTCGTGCCCGCCAGAAGCCCCAGGATGTTTGGCCAGGTGGGGATGCGATTCCCGGGGCACAGCCAGGGCTCAGCAGGCGCCCAGCTCTGGGCAATGGTGCCCACGTGTGTGATGCCACATGCCCCGATCCCACTGCCATGCGCTGGGTGCGCTGGCAGGGCATGAGAGCATGGGGACACTGGGCTCTGCTTTAGTGGAAGGGCAGGCAGGTGATGGGGACTCCAGGGGTGGCGGCTGCCAGTTCGCAGCCCACTTTGTAACTGGGGCTGTGTGCGTGACCCCAAACCTCTCATTTCTGCTGTTTTTTCGTCTGTCTCCTTTATCCTGGCACAGGGTGAAGTGTAAGGGACAGGAACCCAGTCCCCTCTCGACACCCCAAAACACAGGAGAGTTTCTTGCCAGTCCCCAGCTGCGTCCCGAGTGATACTGAGCCGGCTGCTCTCATGGCTGCCGCTGACCCCATCCTGCCTCCTGAGGAGGTGGCTTTGCTGGAGCTAGGGAAGGTTGCCCTGGCCACCCCCCTGGACAAGGTGCCACCGGCCCCAGGTGAACACCCAGGGGACCCTGATGCCACCCTGCCATGGGACCGGAGCCAGCACAGCGCCCCGAGCCAGCCAGAGCCTGCAGAGACAAAGAGGCGCTCAAGTCCCGAAGGGGGCCGCGAAGACCCAGAGGAAGCTGCTCTCAACTGCCCCCCAGCTGAGGCCGAAGACGAGGAAGCCCCCGGGCTGCCCATGATGGCGGCCCATGTCTTTGTGCCCATCGACCCGCAGTGCATTGAGCAGAGACCCAGCAAGCAGAAGAAGCAACCCACCCCGTGGCCTCAGGAGGAGGGCAAGGGGGGGCACGTCCCCCACAGCAACAGACCCGACGGCCTCCGCCAGAAGCAGGTCTTCCTTCCCATCGGCCCCTCACGCTACAGGGACCCGCTGGGCTTTGAGGGGCGAGTGACCAAGCCACTGGCTGAGGAGCCGGGGTGCCTGTGTGCCAGAGAGTGCGGCACCGGCAACCTAAAGGCCGTGGCCTCCGTGGTGGGGGCCCTGCTCCTCTGCCCCTGCTTCATCTATGGGGCCTATGTCTTTCTGCCTTTTGACGCGCCGCTGCTGCCCACCGTCAGCGCCCGCCTGGTCTACACGCTGCGCTGCGCCGCCTTTGCCACCTTCCCCATCGTTCTGGGTGAGCCGCGGGGTTGGCGTACAAAGCCCTTCGCCCCACTGGTGGGCTGCACTAGTCCCGGGGGAGGGGAGCGGGGGCTGTGGGGAGCGGGGAGCAGAGCCAGGGCTGAGCTCTTTGCAGCTCCATTGCTCCCACCAGGAGCAGCAGGATTTTTCCTACCCTCTTTCCACTCCCTTGGATCTCTCTCTGGTCCCCGCCCCACGCCCAGCCCTCGGGCCCCAGTGCAGTTTCACTGGGCTCAGCCCCTCTCTTTGCCCCCCAGGGATGATTGTCAGCGGCATCTCCCGCCTCTGCTCCTCTGCATTGGAGGCCTTCGGGGAGCTGCAGCGGGAGGTGGAGATCCACCGCACCTACGTCTCCCAGTCCGTCCATCTCTTCATCCTCTACTTCTTCAACATGGCTGTGCTGGCCACCTACCTCCCACAGGAGGTCCTCAAGCTCATCCCCCTGCTCACGGGGCTTTTTGCCATCTCCCGGTAAGTGGCTACCTGGGCTGCGGCAGTGCCCAGGGTGCAAACAGGCTCTGTCAGCGCTGGCAAACACCACGCCTTGGTGGAAACTCCTGCTCTGGCAGTGCCTCACCTGGCCAACGACAGCCAGGAAAGCTGGCACAGGGGAAGGGTTGCTCTATCCCTCATCGGCCCGGTCTGGCAAACCCTCGCTGGGGTCAGAACCCCTGGGCGAAGCTGGGTGCCAGCCCCAAGGCATTGCCCTCGCTGAGCCCGCACCTCTCTGCCCTCTCCAGGTTGATTTACTGGCTGTCATACGCCATTGGACGCTCCTTCCGCGCCTTCGGCTTCAGCATGACCTTCCTGCCCCTCCTGGCCATGCTAGTCTGGAACCTCTACAGCATGTTCGTCGTGGAGCCCGAAAACCTCCTTGCTGTGGCAGCGCCAAAGCCCGAGGACGGCTCCAAGGCCAACGGAGCCAAACTGCGGTACTGGGGGTGAGGGAGACCCCAGGGAGATGGGGTGCCGGGACCCCACAGTGCAGAGGGCTTGAGCCTTCCTCGCTGCCCTGCCTTGGCAGCCTTGGAGGTGGAGGGGTGCAGGCGGATCTGGCTGGGCCCCCGCTCCCTGCCCAGGCCCGGCGGGGTTTTGCTGGGCACCCGGGGTTTTGCTGGGTACCAGAGTTGATAGAGCCAAGCTGTAAAACCCTCTGCACTGGGAGATTCCTGCAGGAGGGCGAACAGGGCCTGGAGCAAGACCAGTGAGCCCTGTTCCACGGGGATGGGGCGGGCTGGGAGTTGCGAACCTCATGCTGGAGCTGGCTTTGCCCAATAAAGCCCTTCACCGAGTGGCTCTGTGGCTGGTTTGGGGCGGGTGGGTTACATTCCCATGGAATCGCTGCTGCCAGGATTTATAGCTTCGCCCTCGCAAAGCCATCATCCAGCCCCAAAATGATGTTTCCAAGCGGGGTGGGGGGGAAAGATGCTTCCCCAAACTGTCCATCTCCCAGCGCTGCAGCAGCACCCCAGCCCTGCGTCCTGCTCCCGGGTCCCTGCGTGGCTGGTCCTGCCCAGCCTGTCCCTCCTCCTCTTCCTCCTGGTGGAGGTTCACAAACCAGTTGGCCGGGTAGGAGGGAGGGAGCCCTGCCCCAGGGAGGGATGCAGGGAGAAGCCAGGATGGGTGAGCTGGCAGCAGGCTTGCTGCTGACGAGGGCTGGGGATGGCTGATCCCCCCCAAGGACGGGCACCCAGCCTGCACCCCTCAGGGCACCCCTTGGGAGTCCTTTGCAGACCCCTGGGAGTCCAGCCCCGTGGAATTCTGATTGTCTCAGTTCTCTCATTCTCTGCGTAACCCAAACCAGTTAAAAATCCACCAAATAAAGGGAAAGCCCCTCCAGCCCTACATCTGCCAAGTGTTCGGCTCGTCCCGCCTCCCATCCCTGAATCACGGGAGCGGCTCACCCACTGCCGCCCAGCTGAGTTGGGGAACGGGAACAGCGTGACTCCTCAAACACGCTTCTTGGCAGGGGCAGGGCCCGCGGCCTGCGCTCACGCTGACCCCACGGTTCATAAAAAAAACACCCCAGAGCACCACCCGCTGCTGCGGGGCAGGAGTCAATCTAGGGGCAGGGAGTCTCCCTCCTCTCAGAGGCGTTTTCATACCTCGGCTCCTGCTGAGTTCCAGCACCCTGCTCCCCTCGCGCCCACCCGTAGCGTAGCGTTTCCCCAAGAAACTGCTCTTAGAAATCCACTTTATTTGGTCAAAGACAACTTGGTGACAGAGAACACCAAAACCCAGCACACACCCCCCCCCCCAAGTGATGCAAACGCCCGGCAGCCACACGCCACGCTTGCCCCATGGCTTCAAGCACCTGGATGGCACCTCCGAGCCAGCCCTGCCGAGCCGAGGGCTGCGGTTAATGGAGAGCAAGGCTGGAGCAGCCCTTCCTGGGCTGACAGGACGCACCTGAGCTCAAGCAGCCGCTGCGAAGCGGCGCCGGGTTTCCCTCTTGTACCAGCAGCCCTCCCCGAGGCCAGCGCAGCAGAAGGTGCCTCTTGGGGGACTGAGGAGTCCGTGAGCCCCGGCGGGGTTGAGGGGGGGGTGTTCTGGGACACCCCCAGCACAGTGAGAAGCAGCAAGGCACCCTGCAAGGTCGCCAGCCCTGTCCTCCAGCCCTGCTCCTGGGGTCGGAGCCACCCAAGCAACTCCGGAGTGCTCTGGAGGTGGCACAGGACAGGGCGCAGCCAGTCCCAGCTGCCGCTCGGCCGCGGACATGACAACAGTGGTTTTATCCCCGGGGAGAAGGAGGATCTTTCCACGGCTCAAGGCCACCCTGACCAGCTCCTCCCAGTCATTTCCCTTGTCTGGATGGATCAGGAAAAGAGAGAGGAAGAAGTGCAATGCCGTGCAGGATCTGGGCAACCCTGGGCAGGAGGAGGGAGCAGGACAGAGGGATACGCGACGTGGTCAACTGCTGCAGATGTTGCCCCGGTCTCCTCCGAGCCTGGGCTGAGGACAGAGAGGACATTGCAGGAGCCCCTGCAGCAGCCGCGGTCGTATCCTGGTGACAAGAAGGATCCTGGGGGTCTCTCCAGGGACCGTCCCTCTCAGTTGATGGGCTCGTACTCAGAGTAGCGTTTCCTCTGGGCAAAGAGGACCACGCAGCTGCCCACCAGCAGCATGGCCATGGGGGTGCCCAGCGCCACGGCCATGATGGAGATGACGAGGGGGGAGAAGGTGTCCTTGGGGGGCTGCCCGAAGCCCAGCAGCGCCGACCTGCAGGAGGGGATGAGACAAATCAGCCACGGAGATGGGGATCAGCCATGTCCCGTGGGTGGAATATCTGGGGCTTTCTACCCCGATAGGATCAGACCGCGATTTCTTGGCGGGATCCCACATGGGGCAGGAGAGGGTCTCCCTGACCGGGGGAGGGCATGCGTTGATAAACTGCAAAACTCCTTCTACGGGATCATAGGAAAACACGAGACTTTTGAAAGGAGTTAAGCTATTACACAGAGAAACCCTCCAACCAGTTCCCTGAACCGCAAGTTCTTCGTGACGGGGACAGCAGCGGTGACGGGACAGCACCATTTCACGTACGCTGGACCCCACTCACCAGCTGAGGTAGCGCTTCTCCTGGTAAACCTTCCCGTCCTCTCCCCCGAAGGAGATATTGATGGCGCTGACGGTGTAGGTGCTGCCCATGCCCTCCCCGAAGTAGGCGTGGACGATGCTGGACACGGGCAGGGTCCAGTTGGCTGCCTGCAGGCCGCGGGACCGGCACTGGATGCCGTCCTCGCGCCTGGGGCTCCGGGAGCCGTAGGCTGTCGCCTTCCACTGCAGGAAGCTGAGCGTGGAGCTGTCGTTTCGGGACTCGGCTACCAGGGAGAGCATCTGGCGGAGGGAGAGCAACGGGCGGTGAAGCGAGGGCAGGAGAAGGCCTTCGTGCCACAGCAGGGAGCCCAGGTCGCCCAGGCTGCTGGCCCCGGATCCCCCTCGTTCCTGCAGCAGGGGACGTCCCCGAGCCCAGCGCTCCCCCCGCGCTCACCTCGAAGATGGTGGGAGTGTACTCGTCGTCGATGGAGCGCGCGGAGCGCAGCTTCTGCACCACCCCCGTCTCCTCCACCGTGGCCACCTCCAGCGCAAATCGGGAGCCGTTGCCCCGTGGAGCCACCCCCGCCAGGACAAACTCCACTTTGGAGCTGTTTGCCGTGTGCAGGAGGCTGGGCAGCGGCCTGTCACGGCCACCGGCGTCGTAGGCTGTCACCTGCAGGGGACACAGATGAGAGGGGACAGCATGATCACCAGCAAGGACACCGAGGAGAAGCGTTCCCTCCCCAGAAGGTGCTCTGGACACGACATTCACTGTGTCCTCCCTACAGCATCCCAGCGCAGCAAACACCCGCCGGGGACTCACCCGGAACGCCACGCTGCCGTTGGAGAAGCTGCCGCTGGGGTCGGTGGCCGGGACGCCCGTGAACTCGGCCGTCAGGGCCGTGTGGTTCAGGGTGCGATTGATGCTGTCCCAGGAAAAGTCAGACAGGTCGTACGGCGGGTAGAAGAGCTCTTCCAGCGTTTTGGCCTCGCTGTACTCGAACACCTGGAGAGAAGGAAGGGGAGAGGGGCCGGGAGCCACCAGCAGGGGCTGGGGACACCACCGCCCTGTGCTGCGGTCCACCGGGCTGGCACCGTCACCAGGGAGCGGTGGAGACCAGAAAGGAGCTGCCTTGGCCAAACATCTCAGGCACCATCACAGCTCACGCCAGAGACAACCAGGGCAGGACACACGAGGGGCCATTTTGCTGCTGCCGGACCTGCTCTGCCCCGAGCAACCCCTTGTCCCGGTTGGAGCGACACAGGACTAATTGCTCTTCTAACGCTTGGGGAAACTGCACTTTTAGAAGACTCTAGTGGCTGAATCTGTGAAAATATTTACTTTAGAGCCAGCTCTGGGGTGCGGGTTTCAAGGTCTCGGTGTTTTCGAGCTCCCCAGGTGCGGGGACGAGGAGGAGCGAGACCCGGGCACTTGCCCCAAGCTGCCAACAGGGTTATTTCACACCGTGAACGGCACGTTCCGTAGAAATTAGGAAGTTTGCTGAGGAGTTCTCCCTCTGAGCACTCCTTGCCCCGGTGCCGGAGCCCTGAGCCCTTCCCTTCCTCCCGAAGCCGCAGCGCTCGCCGTGGCCCACGTTGGCTGTCCCTGCTGGGAGTGCGCGGCTTCCTGCTGGGGGAATGGGCTGGGCAGAGTCCTGGGGTGTTTTATACTGGTAGCGGGATCAACGCTGGTTCTTTAGCGTTATTATTGTTAATTATTTAGTCTTATTCTACTAAATCTGTTTATATTTCAACCCTCGGGTTTCCTTGGTTTTTGACGATTCCCCTTCGCAGGTGGGGAGGGGTCATGGGGTGAGAGAATAATTGTCTGAACGACAACAACTTCTTGTGGGTTCCTCAGAGCAGGACACCCCTCCACCACGGGGCAGCTCTCCCGGCACGGGGCCACCTTCCTCGGCGCTACCTTGGTGAAGACGACGGCAGCGGAGTAGACGACGCTGCTGGGAGGGTCGATCCAGATGGCGCCGGCAGGAGCCGGGGAGAGCAGCTGGGTCCAGTTGATGCGCAGGACGCTGCTCCCGCTCGCCGTGGCCACCAGCAGCACCGCGGGGGCCCCGATGCTGCTCCAGACGTAGTGCAGGGTGTCAGCGGGCCCCACCGCCCGCACGTGAAGCAGGTTGACGGAGGAGTTGTTCCAGCCGGGGTTGTACTGCATCGACACCTGCGGGGGAAGGAGAGGTCTTGGGGGGGATTCGGTCCTACCCAGCGTGGGACAATTCCAAATTACACAGAATCAGAGACTGGCGGGGGCTGGAAGGGACCTCTGGAGGTCACCTCGTCCCACCCCCTGCCAGAGCAGGGTCACCCAGAGCAGGTCGCGCAGGGTCGCCTCCAGGCGGGTTCGGAATATCCCCAGAGCAGGAGACCCCACAGCCTCTCCGGGCAGCCTGTGCCAGGGCTCTGCCACCCTCAGAGTAATTTCCCCTGTCCCAGTTTGTGCCCGTTGCCCCTCGTCCTGTCCCCGGGCACCACTGGAAGGAGCCCGGCCCCATCCTCTCGCCCCCCGCCCTTTAGCTCTCGCTGAGCGTCGAGGAGATCCCCTCTCAGCCTGCTCTTCTCCAGGCTGATGCTCCACTCCCTGGATCGTCTCCGCAGCCTCCGCTGGACTCTCCCCAGCAGTTCCTTGTCCTTCTTGAACTGGGGAGCCCAGCACTGGACCCAGTTCAGGAAACTGGTGGGACGAGGGGACAGGAGCCTCCTCGGTGAGGAAGCCCCGCCGCGCTGTCCCAGCTCGCTCAGCGTTTCACACCCGGCTCTTTCGCAACAGGTTTCCGGCCGCGCAGGGAGCCCCAGCCCCTTCCCCTTCCCCGCCCGCGCTGCCCCCGCCGGGCCGGGACACGGCGGGGAGGGACGACGGCGGCACCGGGACAGTGTCCCCGGCCACGGGTGACCCACGGTGGCAGGTTCCCCCTCCGAGCCCCGGGGCGGGGGCATTCGCTTAGCGCGGGGCTGGGCGACCCGAGGAAGCCCCTCTCCTCCCCGGACCCCGCGCGTTTGGCCCCCGGTAGCGGCACCACCGGGGGCGGGCGGACTCCGGCCCCTCCGACGCTTCCCCCGGGCGCTCCCCGGGGCCCTGCCCCGGCCCCCCGCGGGAAGGGAGCGGGACGAGTCCCAGCCCGGGGGCTGGAGCCCCGGTGTCCCCCGCTCACCTGCCGCCGGCCGCCACCGCCGCCCCGGCCGCCCGCCGCCGCCAGCAGCGGCAGCAGCAGGAGGAGGCCGCTGCTCGCCGCCATGTTGCCAGCCCACCCGCTCACGTGACAGCCGGACCTCCCGCCCCCCTCCCCCCCCCTTAAAGGCGCCGCGCGGGAGACTCTTAAAGGAGCCGCCGCCCTCCAGGAAGATCCCGGGGGCGGAGACGGCGCCGCGGCGGGTCCCGACCCGCAGCCGGAGCTCCCCGGCAGCGCCCGGCCCCGGGGGAGGCTCCTCCATCCCCCCCCGCCCCGCATTAAACACAGACAGCGAGTGAAATGAGGCGGTTTATTGTTGAGGCAAACGGGGAAAGGGAAGTTACAGTCCAGAAACTTAAATTAAGCATCAGCATCTCCCCCCAGAGGCACAGCAGCCCTTTCCCCACCTTCGTGGTTGGTTTTATTTCAAACTTTTCCCCGCGCTCAGCCTCGGCCCAGGGGGGGGCTCCATCCCGCTCCTCCCAGCGCCGAGGGCCCGGTTCCGTCCCAGGGGCGTCGCGGCCCCTCTCACTCCTGGGCCGGCTCCGGCGCCGCCGGCTGCTTGCTCTGATCGTCGCCCTTCTTTTTGTGCCCCGAAACGATGTCATCGATGCGGAGGAGGAGAACCGCGGTCTGGGGAGAAAGCCCGTGCCCAGCTCCAGTCAGAAGCTCGGCCCAAATAAAATACAATCCACACAGCTTTCACACCAAAGAAGCATCTGCCTTAATTAAGTAATAATAATTAAATCATTCTCGCCCCACAGCAGAGTGGAAAAGACACGCCGCCCCTCACAGGAGCGGTCAGGGGCTCCGACACCCGGCAGGGACGCCCCGTGGAAAAGGGGACACCGATTATTTCCAGAACGGGACACAGCGTCCCCCCGAGCGACCGCGTTTGATCCAACACCAGCGAGCGAACGCTCAGAACGGGATCTCCGAGCAGGGGCGGGCGGCTGAGGCACGGCCGCCCCGAGGAGCCGAAGGGCAGGAGCTCTCAGGGCCACTAACGGGACTCCGGCACGCGGCTGGCACCTGGGTCACGGCTCTAGAACAGCCCGTCCTCACGGGACTAACGAGTCCGCACAGAAAGAGGGGGGATGGAACGTGTCGGATTTGGGCCACAGGATCAAAAATCAACCCCTTGGAAAGCCCGAGCCGGGGCTCCCGCGGGTGCTGCGTCCCTCATCGTCACACACGCACCGGGCTGGGGGCAAGCGCCGCAAACAGCCCAGTGCGCGACCAGTAACGTTCCCCCCCTCCCAAGAGACCACCCCCGGCGGCTCTGAAGTCCCGTCCCCCCCTCTCCTCACCTCCACCGCGGTTTTGTAGGTCTGCAGTTTGACCGCCAAAGGCTCCCAGATCCCCAGGTCCTTCATATCAACCAAGGCTCCGCTCTCGCCGTTCACGCCCCACGTCTGGCTGCCTTCTTGGGTGTGTTTTGCCTGGAAGCGGAAAGACAGGTCACCACCGGCGGAATAAAACGTCAAATTCACCTGCTGGAAACCCAAACTGAGCACGGGCGCAGGAAAATAGGAAAAGGTCATTAGAATTTTCTCAGTTTTGGAGTTTGTACCAGAGCGTGTGACCGAGCACCACCTGAAACACTTAATTATATCACAAGTCGGACTGGGCGATACTCTCTCTCACGCCACCCAATCTAATCGCAAAGGAGGATTTTGATTTTGTTTACCATCAGGGTTTTGTTTTTAAACTCTGGTACCTCAAACAAGTGACTGAATTCACAGAACGACAGAAGGGTGTGGGTTGGGAAGGATCTTAAAGATCAGCTCGTTCCAACCCCCCGCCCTGGGCAGGGACCCCTCCCACTAAGACCACCACGAAAATTCCATTTTCATACTTTCAAATTTGGCACAAAACTTCAGTAAAAACGGCTGCAGCCCAGCCAATGAAAAAAAGCCCAACGGCCCGTCAGTCACCTTCAACGGAGCAGCTCAACACCGGCCTCCTCTAACGTAAAAGCGACTGCAGAAGAGCTGCACCATCGCCGGCCCGAGGAGCTGCGCTGCTACGGAAGGATGATCCACCTGAGGGGGGGTGCCCTGGTTTGAGCGACACAGGACTAATCGCTCTTTTAACGCTTGGGGAAACTGCACTTTTAGAAGACTCTAGTGGCTGAATCTGTGAAAATATTTACTTTAGAGCCAGCTCTGGGGTGCGGGTTTCAAGGTCTCGGTGTTTTCGAGCTCCCCAGGTGCGGGGACGAGGAGAAGCGAGACCCCGGCACTTGCCCCAAGCTGCCAACAGGGTTATTTCACACCGTGAACGGCACGTTCCGTAGAAATTAGGAAGTTTGCTGAGGAGTTCTCCCTCTGAGCACTCCTCGCCCCGGTGCCGGAGCCCTGAGCCCTTCCCTTCCTCCCGAAGCCGCAGCGCTCGCCGTGGCCCACGTTGGCTGTCCCTGCTGGGAGTGCGCGGCTTCCTGCTGGGGGAATGGGCTGGGCAGAGTCCTGGGGTGTTTTATACTGGTATCGGGATCAACGCTGGTTCTTCAGTGTTATTATTGTTAATTATTTAGTCTTATTCTACTAAATCTGTTTATATTTCAACCCTCGGGTTTCCTTGTTTTCTCACCAATTCCCCTTCCCAGGTGAGGAACAGTCATGGGGTGAGAAAATAATTATCTAAATGACACTAAACTGTTGTGGGTTCCTCAACCGATCACGGCAGGACAGGGCTGACCCTCTTCGGGTGACCCCCCAGCCCTGCACCTTACCCTGAGCGAGGTCAGCACGCGGATGGTACTCGCGCCGCAGTTCTGGATCAGCGTTCGGGGAATGACTTCCAGAGCCTGGGCCACCGCCCGGTAGGGCCACTGCTCCACACCCGTCATGCCTTTGGACTTCTCCGTCAGCGCGTGGGAAACGGCCATTTCGGTGGCCCCCCCTCCTGGGACCAGCTGCGGGTCGATGAGGACATTGCGACACACCTGCATGGCATCCTGAAGGTTGCGCTCGACCTCCTGCAACAGCAGGAAAGCAGGGATTTATCACTTGCGGGAACTGTAGCAAACCGCCGGCTGAAAGCACAGCCCACGCTCTGCCGCGCCGGGTCCCGGAGTATAAGGGAGATAAGGAATATCGAGTCCTTGAAGACCACCCCAGTGCCAGCCCCTGCCCTGGGCAGGGACACCTCCCACCAGCCCAGGTGGCTCCAAGCCCCGTCCAACCTGGCCTTGAACCCCTCCAGGGATGGGGCAGCCACAGCTTCTCTGGGCAACCTGCGCCAGGGGCTCACCGCCCTCGGAAGAAGGAATTCCTTCCCTACATCTCATCTCAATCTCCCCTCTTTTGGTTTCAACCCATTCCCAACGTCCCGTGGCTCCCCTCCCTGCTCCAGAGTCCCTCCCCAGCTTTCCCGGAGCCCCTTGAGGGACTGGAAGGGGCTCCAAGGTCTCCGCGGAGCCTTCTCTTCTCCAGGCTGACCCCCCCCAGCTCTCTCAGCCTGTCCTCCCAGCAGATGGGCTCCAGCCCTCCCAGCATCTCTGGGGCCCCCTCTGGACCTGTTAAGATCCCACCGACTTTACTGATGTCCCAGACAAGTGGGATTTTAAGCATGTAAGAAACATGCATTTTTGGCACAAAGACCCTCTTTATGGCCAACGCAGGGGGAGCTGAGTAACTTCCTGTCCAAATCTTTCCTCTAGCAGAGCGCCACAACCGTTTTTCTTCCTCACAGTGATGGCAGACGTCCCATCTGCACCCAGTCTAATCACCTGTAATATTTTCACTGTTACATTTTCCACGTTTTCTCACTTTTTCGAACAAGCTTGAGACAGTGACAGTAGGACAAAGTGGCCATTTCCTCATTTATAGCTTTTTTTTCCCCATCCCCATTGCTGGCCGAACGAAAACCACTCCACGGTGCAGTGTCAATAGCGACGGAGCTTTCTTTAGTCATCATCAAAAGCATCAAAATGCCTGTGTCAGAAACTTCATCTGTGATGAAATATTTCTGTTCCAAGATGCTTCTTACTCATTTTTGTATGTAAGTTTTTTGCCTTTGCTGTACGCGGCCCACAAGACAGAAATTCTTTGTCGCTCCAGAACCCAGAGGAAACCCGCATTTACTTCATTTGCGCGCAACGGCTGCTCCAAGGGAAGCAATGACTTAGTGACATCAAGAAGGTGGCCAGGACAGGAGGGGAGGCAGAACGTGCGATAACTTACTGCTAGGATTTCCTTGCTGGCTCCACGCAGAATGATAGTGCAAGCCTTGGGGTCTTTGCAGTCGGTGATGAAGGCAAAATACTCATCTCCTATTTTTTTAACTTCAAAAAGCCTGGCTCCGGTTCCCACATCCTCCTCCCGCAGCTCGTCTGTGCGACTCACGATGCGAGCCCCGCAGGCCCTAGCACACAGAGAACAGTCCAGTGAGGTGCTCACAAAGAAGAGCTGGGCGGAAAGGGCGAGAGAAGAATGAAAAAAATCCGTGCCACAGAGAGCAAGAAGAGAGCTCCAGCGAGGAGACAGCGCTTACCTGGCGATCCTGTTGTTGTCCGTCTTTCTCACTCTGCGGATCGCAGTGATGTTTGCTCTCATCAGGTAGTGCTGGGCCAAGTCTGAAATCAGGTTGGGACAACTTTATTGATGAATCAGCTGTATCATGACAAACTTTATGCGTCTTTTTAAAGTCAAAAAGGGTTCTGGAAAGAAAAACCTAAATGTAGCTTCTTAACCCAAGCTGCAAGGCACAATTCCAGTGCAGCTTTCCAGGGTTTGCTAGACTCATCCTCGCTTAGAGTTTCATATCGTTTCCAAACGCTGGAAATGCCAAGTTCTATTGTAAGTGTCCACGTTCACAGAACAATCTCAAGAACCCACTTCGATGCCTGCAATGTAGAATTATTTGCTAGAAAGCTAAAACACAAACCAAAACCAGGGTCAAAATCAGGTTTGTGGGTTTTTTTGTGATGTTTGGTTTGTTGTGTTGTTTTTTTTTTTTTTTTTTTTCTTTAAAGTTACTGACCGGTGCATTTAACACAGCACAAACCTTATTAGATGAATTCAACACAAAGGATCACACACGTGTTATTACCAGAAATCCCTTTTTCTGTGATGACCAGATCCGGCTTGACTCTCATGAGATCCTCGCAGATCTGCTGAATGTACTCTTCCTCCATCTGCAGGATGCGGGCAAAGTCTTCCTCCCGCGTTATCTCAATATCGGTCTGCACAGAGAGAGGTGTCAGTGCCTTGCTGTATTCCTCCCCACCCGTCACCCAGTTACACACAGATCCCCTGGCCTGAGCGATCTTAACTCCTCCAACATTGCCTGGGGAAGAGTTAAGGACAACTGCGCAGCGAAAAACACCGATCGAATAAACGGTGACGCTGCATCAGTTTAACATTAGCGTTAATTAAAGCACAGAAATATTTCTTTGACTCTTGACCATCGCTTAGAGACACAAATCACTGCAGCTGCTTCAGAACTGAGGCTACAGTGCTTTGCCTCACTATTTTTCTACCTTTTCCTCCACCAGGGTACTGACCCCACGGCAGAATTAGCCTAGACACGCAAACGGTCTCTGAAAGGCAGAACATGAAGAGAACCTTTTGCCACTCGTGCAACTATCGATCTGGATTTGTTGACTTTAATAGTCTTACAGCAAAAGCCGCGGGCATCTCTAACAGGACGTGCTTTACCTGGCTCTCTCCTTTCTTGTACTCTAGGGAACAATCCAGAAGGACGATGCGGGGATTCTTAATAAGGCGACGCATCCTGGGATGGGTTACGTCTTTATTCACCATGATTCCACGCAACACACAGGAGTCTTCACTAAAACCACCTGGAATCTGACAGACATAAGAAAGGGGGAAAAAATGAGATAAATCAGTCTACGAAAACCTGTATATCTGGTGAAACTATCCATCCTGGGTACGGAGAAGGGAAAACTCTCCCAAGTAACCGGGATGCATCCAGCTGACCATCCGAGTTCACTTCCAGAGCACACCGATTAAGCGCAAAGCCGGGGAAGAACTTGAGAAACTGCTCACATCCTACTGCCTGACAACACGCGTTTAAGAAACGGCAACCAAACCAACTTAAACCATCTTTTTGACAAACATCGGAAAAGAGCAGAAATAACTACCCCTGTTCTCACTGCAAGCCAGCCAGGCTGACAGCGCTAAAACGTCTTCAAGGGTTACGTTTGTGAACCGCGGCACAGAATTCCCACAGCATCCTAGGAACAGCTAGTGCGGAACGAGAAAGGGGCGCGCAGACTCGGAACAGTTCAGGACACACTCACCTTTTCCACTTTTGCGTATTTTTTAATATCAATTTCCTTTCTGCCATTTTCTTCAAACTCCACTGTCTTAACAGCGTCAAGAGCAATGCTACAGGCCAAGTCAGCCCAGCGGTTTATCGCCTTGGTGTTTATAGCACTCTTTATTATTTTAAGCATCATCTCTTTGTTGTTCACGTCCACTGGAGTGCTGACACAAAGGAAAAACCAAACAGTAAATTGAGTATTACTCCAGGCTACAATCTATTCATAATCCCATTGAGTCCCTCTCCAATTATACTGTGAAATTAAGTTATATTTTACTAACATGATTCCCTGAAGAATCACCTTTAGGCAGTACAGGAACCCCATATCCCTTCTCTCTGTCTCCCACCAGTCCACGCTTACCCAATTTTCTTTAGAATACTGATCATGTCATCCAGAGCCTTACGATAAGCCCCAATGATCACAGTTGGGTGCATCTGCTGCTCAAGGAAGTGTTCGGCCACAGAGAGCATCTCTCCAGCTAAAAACCAAAAAAAAAAACCCAAACAAAAAAAACCATCAAAAGATAAGTTAGTACAACAATCAACAGTCAAGCCAGGAGAACAGCACACCAGATAAAAAGTATCTGCTATCCACACAGAGAGCTCTTAACGTCATCTATACCTGTCTTTATACTTCATTCTGCTTATCTCGGGGAAAGAACACAACTTTCCAAAGCACGGAGCTGATCACCTAAGGGTCTAATGAACCTAGCATTCTCTTCCACGGTAAAAAAAAGGATCAATTATAGGGTTGCTAAATAACAAATATCTGTCTCATTAAGGCATACTGACTGGGCTTTGATGAGCAAAAAGGGTGAACTTCAGCCTTTACAAAAACGTATGCCTTATTAACGCTCCTTACCAAGGATAATTACAGATGTGGTCCCATCTCCAACTTCTTCATCTTGAGTACGGCTGATCTCAATCATTGATTTTGCAGCTGGATGCTGGACTTGAATCTGTACAGGAGCGAGGGGTATGGGTTTTTTTCAGAATATTAACACTGAAACTTCCTGCACCGCTCAATGGAACAAATACCGCACCTTTTAAACAGCCAAAGGCATCCTGCTCAACTACAGCAAAGATTTTTCTTACTTTTTGTGACCGAAAATAAGCCCTGGTATTTCCCAATATTATGTCTCCCACAGTTTTTCAGGCATTACGATTTTTGTGATGTTGTTTCACTTGCACCAGAAAGACAACAATGATTTCTTGGTCTAATTATCTGGCATCTACTCGTAAGGTTTTGACGCAAGCGATTATAGCTACAGTTACCATAGGATTTACACCAGTACCGTAAAACCTCCATGAAAACCTACCACCCTGGGATCAAACCTAGATTTCTGAGGAAGAAGAGCATTTGCTGCAAATATTTAATTCCTCCCCAGTAAGCAGCCTTCTCGGTACTGCTGTTTAGTACTTGGTGGCTCTCAAGACAGAAGACAAAATCCCATAGTTCCATCAGCAGCAATGTAACTGTATCCTGGAAGATTCCGACTCGCATGTTAAGCGAGACAAACCTTAAGGAGAAACTTACCTCCCTAAGAATAGCATTGCCGTCGTTGGTCATCACAATCCCACCCATGGGGTCCAAAAGCATCTGCAACCAAAAAAAAACCCCCACAATATTTGCACTGACCTGTAATAGGTGCAGTGTTTCTAGTCAGTATGTGCAGCACAGGTTTTGCAGCAAAAGGTCTCACCTTCATCATCGCTCTCGGTCCCAAACACGTTCGGATAATGTCAGCAATAGTCTAGGAGGAACAAAAGGAATCAGGCAATACAGGAGGGCATCGGAAGTCTAAAAACCCCATAATCTACAGGAAACAAGCAGCCACTGCAAAATTTAAGTGACCAAATGACCCTGCAGTTGCTTAGATGCAGCAGAAGTTAACAATTGTGAGGGAATGAGAACACAGAGGGATTTTAAGAGCGCTGGCACCACGCTAACTTGATTAGATCAGATGTCAAAACTTACACACTTCCAGATTTTGCAGAGAAAGAGGCTTTTGTGGGTTAAACCCCTCCATGTTCAGTTCCACTGCACCTATTACTTGGACACTGAAAATTCATTTGCTACGCTACTTCTACTCTGGATTCATAAAAACTAGAGAAAATATGCTTCAGATCCAGTTTTCCCTCTCAAATATATAAATATGTATATATATATATGCAAACACACACTATCAAAAAAAAAAAGAAAAAAAAGAATCAAAATAGCCTGACTTGAGAATACGGTACCTTAGCAGCAGTGATGTTTCCAGTCTGGACTTTTCTTCCAGACTCGCGTTTCACATTCTGACCTAATGCACACAGGAAAAAAGAAATATATTAAAGTACAAATATAACTTTAATCTGATCTTACTAAGAAGTCCAAGCCTGAAACAATGATACTGACAGTGCCTCAAAGATACCCTCTGTCACACACACTTGATACATGTCCAGTTCTAAATTAAGTTTACAATATAAACACCACAGCCACTGCAAGAAGGGATATTTGTAGAAAAGCATCAGCAAAAAGCCATGTTCTTTATTATAACAGAATTCCTGATTAGCCTCATAATTCAAATGAGAAAAAACTTTGCAATCCTGAAATATAAACTACTGCCCCAAGAAAATCAAACAGCCGTCACTCGCTACTGTCTGCAGGATCCCACAAAGCCCAGGAACTGCTGCACCGTAGTTTTCAGTCAAAACCAGTTACAGATGCTCACGCATAGCAAGTTAAACATTGGTTTAAAAATAGCAAGGGGGGGGGGTTGGTCTCTTCTGCCAAGTAATAAGCGACAGGACAAGAGAAAATGGCCTCAAGTTCTGCCAGGGGAGATTTAGGATGGTTATTAGGAAAAATTTGTTCACCAAAAGGGCTGTCAGGCATTGGAAGAGGCTGCCCAGGGCAGTGGTGGAGTCGCCATCCCTGGAGGGGTTTAAAAGCCGGGCAGACGCGGTGCTGAGGGACGTGGGTCAGTGGGGGTTTGGGCAGGGTTGGGGTGATGGTTGGACTCGATGATCTGGAAGGTCCCTTCCAGCCTCCACCATTCTGTGATTCTACAGTCAGTGGCACTCAGCCTTTGTCACATCAGGGTGAGCAGCCACTGCCACGCCACGGGCTCACAACCGTATCTGGGGACCAGCTGTCAAAAGGGTCTGCCCCAAAGAATCTCTAGGCTTGGTGCTGCTTTTCTTCTATTACAAGCCTAGACTGGACGAGCACAGATTTACTTCAGGCGTGGATGCTCGTGTCTATAGATTTAGAAGACAGAACAAAAGAAAGCACCAACAAAAGCAGCACCAGGAATAAGGTAAGCAGCCCTAGAGCTGAGGAGCCCCAGGGTACAACTGAACAGAGCAGGCGGGGGGAGAGAAGGAGAAAAACCAAGCTGGAAGAAAACCCCCGGGAACGCCTCGCGTTGGAAGGTGGCAGAAGAACCACGAAGCACAAGGGGTTCAAACGGGACCGCACAAAGAAACGTGCTGGGAACCACGCGAGGAGAAACCAGCTGCGAGCGGCCGGGGAGCGGCGCAACGAGAAGCGGGGGCTCCGCTGCCCCGAGACCTCCCGCGGGAGGCGCGGAGCGGGGCCACGGGGCGGGGGGGGGGCACGGCCCGTCAGCGCTGGGCAGCAGCCACGGGGAGCCTGAGGGGACCGAGAAGAAGCGGCGAGGGGGCAGCTCGGGGCGCGCCAGGGCCCGTCGGAACCCCCGAGGGGAGAGGGGGGACCCCGGCCCGGCCGGGGTCTGTGAGGGAGGGGACCCAACATGGCGGCGGGGAAGGAGAGAAGGGAAGGGGCATCCCTCCCCTCGCTCTCCCAGCCCCGGGAGCTGCCCCGGGAGCTCCCCCGGGAGGCCGGGACGGGCAGTGGAGACACTCACTGAGGACGAGGACGGGGCGCGGACCCATCATCGCGGCGGCGGGAGCGCGTCACCGGGCGCGGAACCTTCTGGAGACGGAGAGCGTGGGGCGGCCGCTCCCAGAACTGCCGCTTCACCCTGAGCGACACCCTACCTCGCCTCCCCCGGCAACGACCAATCCCGACCCGACCCGCCGGCCCGGCGCCCAATCAGAAGGCGCTGCTCCTCCTCCTCCTTTCCTGGCGCTCACAGCAGGTTCGGTTGAGAAGCGACGGCCCCGGCGCATGGGGCCGCTGCGCGTTGGAACTGCGCATGCGCCATCCGCCGGCGCCAGGCACATGGAGGATGCGGGGGGGACCGACCCCCGCATGGCCAAAGGGGCCGGGGGCCACTCTCCTGCCGCGCTCCCCGTTACATTTGAAAGGCACCGAACAGCGATGCAACGGCGCCGCGGGCGAGCTGGGAGGCGGATCGGGGTCTCTGAGAACGGTATCTGGAAGTTCTCAAAGTGTCCCTCCCCCTTCCCTTCAGCGCTGTGGTCTCGCCCGCCCCGCGGTGCACCATGGGAGCGGCGCGCTGCCGCCAGGCACGCTGGGAGCGGTAGTTCCCGAGGCGGCGGCCGCGGCCCCGCCTCACCACCGCCCCCTCGGCGGCCGGAGGCTGGAACGGGGCTGCCTCCTGGGATCCGAGAGCTTCCCGGTGACCCGGAGGGTCTGGTGCCCCCTCAGGGCGGAGCTTCTCGGCCTCTACCCTTAGGCATCCCCGCAGCAGCCATGTCTGTCAGGGTGTGCTTGGTCAGGCCGGCCCGTTAATCGGTGTTAATTACAGGGAAAGACACGCTGGGAGAGCTGGGGGGGGTCAGCCTGGAGAAGAGAAGGCTCCAGAGAGACCTTGGAGCCCCTTCCAGTCCCTCAAGGGGCTCCGGGAAAGCTGGGGAGGGACTCTGGAGCAGGGAGGGGAGCCACGGGACGTTGGGAATGGGTTGAAACCAAAAGAGGGGAGATTGAGATGAGATGTGGGGAAGAAATTCCTTCTTCCGAGGGCGGTGAGCCCCTGGCCCAGGTTGCCCAGAGAAGCTGTGGCTGCCCCATCCCTGGAGGGGTTCAAGGCCAGGTTGGACGGGGCTTGGAGCCACCTGGGCTGGTGGGAGGTGTCCCTGCCCAGGGCAGGGGGTGGCACGGGATGGTCTTCCAGGTCCCTTCCCACCCAAACCGTTCTGCGGTTCTATGAAAACCACCTCTGTTTGCCCTTTCACAGCCCACAGGCCTAGAAAAGTTTCCAGCTCGTCTGATTTTTCCCCCTCTCAAATTGTTCTGCACAATAACGAGGCTTCATCTTCCTCTCTCACAGTTCCTGCTCTCTCCCAGCTCACACGGACCCGCCAACCGTTAGCCAGTAACACATAACAGAAGAAGGAGGGTGGGTGCATTAACCTCTGGCAGCCAACTGCTGCTTGAGCAAGGTGCTTTGCAGAGAAATTCAAGCCCCTCCTTTGTCAAAAGCTCAAAGCTTCTTTGGCCAAGTGCAGGTATTGTCTCAGTGTTTGAGTGACGGGGTCCTGCTCTATCCTGGCACCGCAGCAAACCCTGCTGAGGTGTGGAGGTCATCGTCCCCCTCGGCTCTGCCCTGGGGAGGCCACAGCTGCAGCGCTGGGTCCAGTGCTGGGCTCCCCAGTTGCAGAAGGACGGGGAACTGCTGGGGAGAGTCCAGCGGAGGCCGCGAGGATGATGAGGGACTGGAGCATCTCCGTGCTGGGGAAAGGCCGGAGCCGTGGGGCTGTTCAGCTGGAGAAGAGCAGGCTGAGAGGGGATCTCCTCGACGCTCAGCGAGAGCTAAAGGGCGGGGGGCGAGAGGATGGGGCCGGGCTCCTTCCAGTGGTGCCCGGGGACAGGACGAGGGGCAACGGGCACAAACTGGGACAGGGGAAATTACTCTGAGGGTGGCAGAGCCCTGGCACAGGCTGCCCGGAGAGGCTGTGGGGTCTCCTGCTCTGGGGATATTCCGAACCCGCCTGGACGCGACCCTGCGCGACCTGCTCTGGGTGACCCTGTCAGGGGGGGTTGTACAAGGTGATCTCCAGAGGTCCCTTCCAACCCCTGCCAGCCTGTGATACTGTGGAAGAGAGAAACCCAGCCCATGGTTACGCTGCCTCAGTGGCAGGTGGCTGACATTGGTTTAAGCTCTGTGATGCTGCCCAGAGCCTGCAGCTTGGATAAGCTCTGCCTGGTTCAGCAGGAAAAGAAGAAAGTGAGCGTATGGAGAGCTGATGGCAAAGGTTGGGAGTGGGGAACTTTGCTGGGGCCCTGGAGAGGTGGATTCATGGGCTGTTCATTTGCGCGGGTGAGGAGGAAGAGGTGTACCCAGGTGTGGATTTGGGACTCTTCTGCCCCCAGAGTTCTGCAGGCAACTGCCTGCGACACACGGGAAGAGGTGACCTCCTGAGGCTTCCTCCCGGGCCCAGAATCGGGCCCAGTGCGTTTCTGTTTTGTTACTCGTTTTGCAACAGGGAGGTCAGGACATTTCCTAATCTATTGGAAACAGACGGGCGGAGCCTCTCTGGTGCGGGGTTAGTTAAGCAGAGCGTCCCGATACACAAAGGTATAGTTTTGGCATCTGTGCCCTTGGAGAGGCATCCCACCTAATGTTTGAGGCGTTTCACCCAGATTCTCCTCCCTGCTCTCATCCTCTTCTCCCTCATCGCTTCACGGAGCCTCTATGCAGTTGGCGGCACTGGTGAGCTGGGCAGAGCTGCTGGCCATCGTCCTCTTGGGCATGCTGCTGCTTCTCGTTGAGGTGCTCCTCCGAGCCGTGGTGGTCATCGGGCTTCTGCTCTATGTGCTCGTCACTAACTGAAGCAAAGTGGGGCGATCGCCTCTTAACCCCCAGAGCTCGCCAAGAAGGAGATAAGAGGAGAATTGCAGCGACCTCAAGAACCGATGGAGAGAAACATGAGCAGTAGTCAGAGGAGGGGAGGTATGGCTGCCTTCTGGCTTCCCATGCTCTGTCCTTGCTTGGCAGCTTTGTCGTCTTCTCTCCCAAAGCACTAACTTCAGCAGCGGGTCCCCAGCAAACCCAAATCACAGCTCCAGGCCATTTGTCCCCTTCTCCCTAAGGGGAAAACGAGTCCTGGCAAGGTGCGTTCCTGCAGCCGCACCTTCCAGGGGAAGCCTGTCCTGGCGCGGATCAAACCCCGTCTCCCTGCCGTGCTTGGGGCAGCTCCGCCGTGGGGCCTGCTAAAGGAGGAGACGCTGCCCAAGCGCTCATACACAGTCTCTCGGGTGCTTCCTCCTTCTTCAGGCTCGACCCTCGGCTTCCCACAGCAGTCTCAGGTGCTGGATTTTATAAAATAATTAATGTAATTGGAAGGTCCAGCAGCAAGGACAGCCCGGGCTGGGTGCCTCCAAAGAGAGGGACCCCAAAGAATGAAATCCCTGGGCAACTAAACCCTTGTGATCCACGCACCCGCCCCTCACCCACTGTTCACGTGCCTTTTAGTTCATGATTTTCGGTCCGGGGTCTTCTAATATCTCATTGGATTATTTTCCTGTGTCCAGGCGGGCAGTCTCCTACCTTCTTAATTTGCACTGTCACCTGAGGGCTGGAGCCTCCTTATCCTCTGGTTTCCACTCCCTGTGCACCTGCACTCGCTGGCAGAACACGGGGAACTGAAGAGTCCCAGACTTGGGAAAAACCCGACCCAAACACCAGAGCGGTATCAGCATCTCTCCCGGACTAAAAGACTAAACCCAGCACTGTACCAGCTGCTACAGAAATTACTAAGAAAAATAACTCTATCGCGGCCTAAAGGCTTCAGCAAATCCAGCTCCTCACGCTAAGTAAAGCCAGGCAAACAGCCCAAATCACACCCTGTTGTAATCCTAAGTAATTTAGTCTAATTAAAACGTACTGATTTACACTAAATCACTAATATCCCTCAACAGGGCCCTCCCCTGGGGCTGCGGGGCCTGGGGCAGGGCGGGGGGCGGCACTCTGCCTCTCCTCCGGGGGGTTATAAGCGGTATTTTTGGACTAAAAGCGGGTGTTTTGCAGGAAAGCGGTTCCAACCCCTCCCCGGGGGAAGCCCCAGCGCAGGCGGCAGAGGCGCGCTCTGCGCAGGCGCCGAGTCCGAGTCCCGCCCGCCCAAACTACATTTCCCGGCGTGCCCCGGGCCGCCGCTCGGCGCCATGTTGCGGTCTGAGGCGCTTCCGCTGCCTCTGCGCTGACTTGGCCTTCCGTTGGGCGCCGCGGGGCCGGGACGGTGAGGGGCCGGGGGCTCCCGGGGGAGGATCGGTGAACGGGGGGAGCTCCGTGGCGCATCCGCCGGTTCCCGGCGGGGGATCCCGGGCGGAGTCGGCGGGGGCCGCCTGGGCGCTGAGGGGACGCGAGGGAGCAGCGGGAGGGGAGCGCTGGTGGCCGGGTCTGCCGCGGGCGGCGCATTGCGGAGCGGTATCGCCGAGCTTCCCCGGGTCTCCGGGCCGTGTCGGTGTGTAGAGAACCGTGGGGCTGTTCAGCTGGAGAAGAGCAGGCTGAGGGGGGATCTCCTCGACGCTCAGCGAGAGCTAAAGGGCGGGGGGCGAGAGGATGGGGCCGGGCTCCTTCCAGTGGTGCCCGGGGACAGGACGAGGGGCAACGGGCACAAACTGGGACAGGGGAAATTACTCTGAGGGTGGCAGAGCCCTGGCACAGGCTGCCCGGAGAGGCTGTGGGGTCTCCTGCTCTGGGGATATTCCGAACCCGCCTGGACGCGACCCTGCGCGACCTGCTCTGGGTGACCCTGCTCTGGCAGGGGGTGGGACGAGGTGACCTCCAGAGGTCCCTTCCAGCCCCGGCCGGGCTGGGATGCCGTGGGAGCAGCCCAGGGTGGAAATGGTGGTGTGTTGACTGTAGCCGGGGAGGCTGGAGGGGAAGGAAAGGTCCCCTGGCACAGAGTGCAGGCTCTGACACGGGAGCTGTTTTTGCATCTAAAAGCACTAACGAGTTTCCTGATGGGTTACACGTATAATGACCGTGTGGCCTCCTTGGCCTCTCAGCAGGGCAGCTCCAGGCACGCTGGGCTGAGGGAAACTGGGAGACGTGGCCTGAAACAGGGATTTCTGGGGACCAAAAGGCCACTGGAGGGAGTTAGTGGCTCCTCCGTGCCTGGAAACGGGAAAGAATAACAAAAGTTGGAAGTGAGGAGCTAGTACTTTCTGAGAAGAACAGAGAATTTGCTGGGGAGAAGAACCAACTCTGTTGTGTAAGACGGTGCTGGAAAGCTGCCATGCTTTGCAATAGCAATTAACTGTTAATTGCTAAAACTGGTGAAACCGTTAATTGCCAAAGCTTTTGCTCTGAAAGTGACTAGAAGAGGCTTTGTGATTGGAGACCTTTGCTGGTTGTGATAACGGGGAGTGAGACTTGCTGGCGGTTTGGAAAGGGAGAAAACCCATCGTCGTTTCTCCACACCTGCCGATCTGGGATGCTGCTGTGCCACCGCTTACGTCCTCGCGGGAAAGCGTCCAGGTGTTTCAGGGGTGGCTGCAGACTTGCGCGGAGCCAGGGCAACTTTCTGCCGGCTTGGGATGATCCTTTATCCAGACTGCTGTGAGGTGTACGGCTGCTCACGTCACACTACATGTGAACGCCCGAATAGTTTAGTTGTCCTGCGCGTGCTCTTTTTGCAATTAAGTTACCAATGACATTCCGTCGTTTTTTTCCTTCTAGATGAAGCTCCTGATTCTTGCTGTGTTTGCCCTGTTTTCCGTGGCCCGCTGTGAGGAGGGCGCCAGGCTCCTGGCCTCCAAGTCTCTGTTAAACAGATACGCAGTGGAGGGCAAGGACCTGACCTTGCAGTACAACATCTACAACGTCGGCTCCAGGTAAGCCGTGTCCAGGCTTCTAATCCTGACCAGGAGCAAACGTTATGGGTATGAGACTATTTCCAGGCTCTGTGATGTGCTGTTACCTTTGCTCCCCCTAACTCCGAGCTTCCCACCGCCGCCTGAAGGTTTCACCCTGCAATTTGCCTTTTTCTTCCTGTTCTGTTGTCCCCACTTTCCCTGTTTCCTGCTTTCACCTCGCAGACGCTCCAGCTGTTGGTCCAGCGTGGTGTAGCTCCTTCTGTGTCTCTGCTCCCCACGCACGCAGCCTCACTTTCTTGGCTTTGTGAGCTCTTTTTCACATCTGGTTTACTGGTTGGTTTTTTTTTTTTGCGGTTTCTCTCAGCTTTGCCTTCCTCTTTCTGCAGACTCCCTGTAATGCACCTTGTCTCTCCCTCCAGTCTTCTATTGGTGATTTTTTTTTTTTATGTTTCAAAAATCAGTTATTCCAGCTGCTGAACTGTCAGTGTGGCACTGTCATCCCTCTTTGGCGCAGTCCCCCGTGAGCAGAATGCCAAGTCTAAGATTCTCTTTTCATCCCTTTGTTGCATTTAGTGCTGCTTTAGATGTGGAGCTGTCGGATGATTCTTTCCCCCCTGAAGATTTTGGCATTGTCTCTGGGATGCTCAACGTCAAATGGGACAGGATCGCTCCGTATCTTTTCATGTTTTAAAATGTCTCCCAATGCTCCTTCTTACCCCTCAGCATCCTGTAGCTCTCCTGTCTTCACTCCTTGTCACTGGAATCTCAGCATGCCAGACCCTGGGCAGGGTATGGAACACAAACCTCTGTTCCCCTTGAAGATGTTGTGTAAAAAAAGGTTCCTCACAAGCGGGGCCAGGTCCCAGTTCATCCGCCTGTGCAGGGAGAGCAGCTGGATCAGCCTTGGATGGGGCTGGATGTCTGTGACCACAGAGGACTCGGATCCGGCAGCACGACTGACACTTCCACCTGGGTCGAGGCTCTTCTTTACCCATCTCCTCACTTTTCTTCCTTTGATGAAATGCAACTATTTTCCTTAATTCACGGCTCTCAGAGCGAGTAACGTGTCCCACACTGTGGTCCTGCGGCCTCTCAAAGCTGGTTACTTCAACTTCACCTCTGCTACCATCACGTACCTGGCACAGGAGGGCGGACAGGTTGTGGTGAGTTGAGTATTTATAGGCTCCTTGCCCAAAATTGGACAGCAGATACACCTGACTCTGCTCTTCGAGCTGCTTTTTAGGGGATGATGCATGTCCCTGCGCTCTTATACTGCGCAGGCTCTGGTGCAAGAAGAGATAGTATTATCTGCAAAAAGAGATAGTGTTATCTTTTTCCCCTGCCTTTTCCAGGTTGGTTTCACTAGTGCTCCTGGGCAGGGAGGAATCTTGGCTCAGCGGGAGTTTGACAGGAGGTTCTCCCCTCACTTTGTAAGTACCTTTCAGTTGGTAATGGAAATCGCACTGCACCAACTGTGCAGCCCAGCACGGTGGCTTTCTGCCAGTTTGTGGTGGGTTGGCTTTGGTTTGCACTACAGTCACCTGGAAAACTCCAACACGGATCGCAATTAATCCGCATCACTGAAAAAGAGAGAGTTTTCATCCCAGCTGGCCCTGTGGGATTTGAGCCAGAAGCTTTGAGAGTAGAAGATCTGAAGATAAGACTCATCTGTACAGGATTTGGTTTCACTTCTTTCTAACAATTTCTCTTTCTAGCTGGACTGGGCAGCTTTTGGTGTGATGACCCTGCCCTCCATCGGGATCCCGCTGCTGCTGTGGTACTCGAGCAAGAGAAAGTATGACACCCCCAAGACCAAAAAGAACTGATCAAAGTCAAATGCCACCAGCACCCCAGAGCTCAGGAAAGAACAAACATTCGTCCCCCCCCAGAGCAGCGGGTGTGTTGGGATCAGCAACAGCCACCCCCGAAGAAGTGCTGTCTGGGGGGCAAGAGGGAATTGATCGCTTCACTGCCAGCAACGTGTCGTCTTCTACATTTTAGAAAGGAAACAAGCAAACCAAAAAATAACCCCACCGAAAATCCCACCCCCCTTGTCTGCATATTCGGAGCAGAGACCCCTCACTCCATTGCAGCCATAGCGCATCTGTGATACGAACGTGTTTTAACACCCAGAGGAGGTTGTTTCAGAGGGGTGGGGTGGTGCAGCTCCGCAGTGTCTCTGGTGTCTGTGCTGCCTTCCCGACTCGTTCGGCCGTGTGGCTCTGCCTTCTGCAGTCTCCTTGAACGTATTACGTCTCGGGGCCCCCCACCTCCAAGTGGTGCCCGCCTCCCTGAGACATCTGTGGGAAGGAGCTCTGTCGAGTGACAAAACCAGGTCTCCTTGTGACAGAGCCTCGTCAGAGCTGCTGCTTTGCTGGGTGGGGTGCGGGAGGTCCCTGTCGATGCTTGTTCTCTAGGAAGCCCCGTTGTGTTTCGGTGAGCAGTTAATTGCCGTGTTTCTGTTCTTTCTGGTTGCTCTGTTAAGGGCTGAGGTGTGTTGAGGTACTGAGGATTTTGTAATAAAATGAACACCATGAAAGAAGCCTGCCTTTCTTTTACCGGGGAGTCCTGGAGGCACCTGGCTGCCTTCAGCAGCAGCTAATGAGCACACAGGGAGTAAAATAAATTGCTGTACCATCAGTAAAATAAATAGAGGGAAAGAAGGGCCCAGAAAGCCTGGTACCTTGCACCAGCTTTCCTCACAGCTCCAGGCCCTAGTAGATTTCTCTTCACAGCCATAAATAAACGCTGCCGTGGCTGTGTGCTGGGCATCGATTTGTGCTTTTCCTACGGGGCGGTGGTGGCACAAGGAAGACCTGCAAGTGGTGAGAGGCGGTTGATTTCTGCCCTGAGCTCTGGCTGTTTCCAGTGCTCCTGTGGCACTGTATGGTCTGCTCTGGCCGGTTGTTGGACCCTACTCAACAGCATGGTGGTGACAACTGAGAAATCCTGGGCAACACGGGAGCGAACCCTGTGCCTTTGTTACCAGAACAATGGTTCCAAGCCAGGATTCCTCACCCCAACTGCTGCTGCTGCTGGTGGTTGCACCCTCCATTTCACCTAGTGAAGGCCCCAGGGTGCTCTAGAATGGGGAACCACCTGGGTGGAGGCCCAAGGAAATTCTGGAGGGCAGCTGGGCACTGGAAAAACCCAGTGAAGGCCCCAGGGAAATAAGTGGGAAGCAGGGCCCAGGCCCCAGGTAGGACTAGGGTCACTTAATCCTCAAAACAACATTTCTCATTCTCATAAGAACCAGGCTCAAAAATTGCAAACATCCAGCAATTGCTTCCACACCAAAGGTGCCAGGACTGAAAAATTTTACTTGCCCACAACTATCTCTTGGCACCACTTTCACAGCCCCACAAACCTTGGGGCTCCACACTTTCCTGGCGATGTCATCTTCAAAACCACCTTTTTTCACTCTCCCCAGGGCTGGGATCAAAATTATCAAATGTCTGGAGATTGCTCCCACACCCAAGATGCCAGCAGGGAAAACTGTGGCTTGTTCTCGCTGTCCCTGGGAAGCGCTTTCATCTCCCTACAGACCTTGGGGGTCCGTGCTTTCCTGGTGACATAATGGTCCCAACACTTTCTCTCACTCTCGTCACGTATGACATCACTAGCACCTGCACAAGCCAGCGTCCTGCTCCTGCCCTGTGAGCTGCAGAGACACCACCAACATCACAAGCACCTGCACTGGCCAGGGGTCCATTCATTCCCAATCAGCTACAAAGCCACCAGTGACATCCCAAGCAGCTGTACCAGCCAAGTTCCTGCTGTCGACTACCCACGCACCTGTGACATCATAATGAGCTGCACAAGGAACGTTCCTGCTCCAGTCCCATCACCTGCGCAGGTACAGGTGACATCACAAGCACCTGCACAAGCCAGGGGCCTGCTCCTGCCCTACAGTGCCACCAGTGTCATCAGAGGAGAGCACAGAATCGTAGAGTTGGAAGGGACCTCTGGAGATCATCTAGTCCAACCCCCGGCCAGAGCAGGGTCACCCAGAGCAGGTGGCACAGGAACGCGTCCAGGCGGGTTTGGGATGTCTCCAGAGATGGAGACTCCCCCACCTCTCTGGGCAGCCTGTGCCAGGGCTCTGCCACCCTCACAGCAAAGAAGTTCCTCCTCATGTTGAGATGGAACTTCCCATGGTCAAGTTTGTGCCTGTTACCTCTTGTCCTGTCACCAGGCACCACTGAAAAGAGCCTGGCCCCATCCTCCTGACACCCACCCTTTGAGTATTTATAAGCGTTGGTAAGATCCCCCCTCAGTCGTCTTTTTTCCAGGGTGAAGAGA
The DNA here is from genome assembly GCF_964199755.1 of Larus michahellis. NCBI lineage: Eukaryota > Metazoa > Chordata > Aves > Charadriiformes > Laridae > Larus > Larus michahellis. The sequence goes on from NC_133919.1 coordinate 3,889,745, forward strand.
CCCAAATCCTTCAGCCGTTCATCGTAAGAAAGGTGTTCCAATCCCTTAATCATCTTCGATGCACATCCTGGGGGCCACCTCTGGCCCTACACCCTACCTGGCATCATGGGACATCACCGGCACCTGCACAAGCCAGGGCCCTGCTCCTGCCCTCATGGCTGCAGAGCCACCAGTGACACCACAGGGAGCTGCACAAGCCGCAGCCTGCTCCAGCCTTACCTCACAGAAAGGCACAGACGGCATCGCAAGTGCCAGCCCCAGCCAGGTGCCTCCTGGTCTATCAACTACTCACACACCTCTGACAACACCAGCACCAGCCAGGGGCTGGGGTCTCTGCCGGACTCTCTCCAGCTTCATAATCTTTTTCTTGCACTCAAGGGACAAAAAAAATGTACTTTCTGAATCTCTCTGACCACGTTTGATGATCACTGTCTCAAAACTATCATGGTCCATGAGAACAAAATAGGTTAGGCTACTACAAACTATTTTTAACCCTACAATACTTGGTAACATTCAAACCAAACGCATTCTCAGCAGACTGCTCCATTGCGATCGTCTGTCTGACTCCAAAAACTTCTCAAGAAGTCCCTTCCAACACTGCAATGCCTGTGATGGCTCCAGCTCTCAGGAGACCCCAGTGATGTTCCTCAAGGACAGAAGAGCTGGGTAACACTGCAACACGTGAAAGCTGAGAGATGCAGCCCCTTCCCTTAGTGAAGAACAAAAGTGAACGAGGACTGTTAGACTTTGATAGTCTGGCGGTTTGTTTCACTCACAGTGGTGGCCACTAAATCATAGAACCATAGAATGATTTAGATTGAAAGGGACCTCAAAAAACATCCAGTGCCACCCCCTGCCCTGGGCAGGGACACCTCCCACCAGCCCAGGTGGCTCCAAGCCCCGTCCAACCTGGCCTTGAACCCCTCCAGGGATGGGGCAGCCACAGCTTCTCTGGGCAACCTGGGCCAGGGGCTCACTGCCCTCACAGCCAAGAATTTCTTCCTTGTAGCTCATCTAAATCTCCCCTCTCAGTTTGAAGCCATTACCCCTCGTCCTATCACAACACGCCCTTGTAATAAGTCCCTCGACAGCTTTCTTGTAGGCCGCTTCAGATACTGGAAGGCCACTGTAAGGTAAAAAAAAAAAAAGACAGGAAACATCAGCAGCCAATGCTTTTTCCCTGACAACCAACCATGTATTCAGGATGCTGCTTTTGAAGTTCTTCTAGTTCAATACCACACCAAACTACTGACTCACGGGTTCAATGGTGGCAGGAGATCAGGGAATGGCATCAAGTCTATGGCTTCAGCCTCATGCCAACAGACAGAGCACCACAAAGGAACATTTTATTGAATGGATTTGTTAAACTGCAGCCCCGCTCAGTAATCACTCCAACACACAGCCCCTGGAGCAACCCAGGAGATTCCCCAGAAGTTGGCAGTGTAAACCCACCAAGCCAAAAAGAATGACAGAAGCAGGCACCACGACCTACGTACATTCAAGAGATCTGCTCCTGTAGGTCGAGTTCATTTTCTCAGATTAATCATGTTGCTCCGCCTGTCAATGCTCAGCAGTGAAAGTTTCACCAGTACAGAGCTATCCCTTTAAAATTTGAGTACCGTTTTCTGCTCTGTATTGAACTATGCTTAATAGAGCCTTTTTAGACAGAAATTTGAAACTGAGCATGCCTCAAATTCTCAGTCAGGCAGCAGGAAGTCTGCAAGTCCCTGCTGAGCATTTTAGCACGGGAAAAATAAGCTGACAGACAGCTTCAGGCACTAACAGGAGAGAAACACATCATGAACTGTCTCTGCATTCTGGTTTTTCCTTTCTTCGCCTACCTGTTTTGTGTACAGCTTGAGTTGAGAATTCGTGGAGATCAAAATTCCTTCAGTGGAAAACACAGGAGAGAACAGCAGCGGCTTATCAAATACCTACAGGCAGAACAAAAAGAAATTATTACACAGGGAATTTTTTTTTAAATCTGGATTAACAACAGCTCTAAGTCAGGAGTGAAAGAAAACCTGTTATTGATCAACAGAAAAAAACAGTCATGAACAAAAGGAGGTGTAAACCTCTTTATGCGGGTTTGCCCAACGTCTACACCTGGAAGGAAGCTTTCTGGATGCATCTGTCCGTGCATGCTGCCTGCAAGTTTCTTCTGCTTGAAATACACCTATCTCCCTAACAATTGTGACTCAGTACTTACCAGGATTTGCACTTCATCCAATAGTTCAGTACAGTTTCATATAATCATAGAATTGTCTCGTTTGGAAGAGACCTTTCAGATCATCGAGTCCAACCATCAACCTGACACTGCCCAAACCCCCACTACCCCACGTCCCTCAGCACCACGTCTGCCCGGCTTTTAAACACCTCCAGGGATGGCGACTCCACCACTGCCCTGGGCAGCCTGGTCCAATGCTTGGTAACCCTTTCAGAGCAACTTGAGTCCGTTTCCTCTTGTCCTATCGCCTGTTACTTGGGAGAAAAGACTGACCCCCCTCGCTACACCTTCCTTTCAGGGAGTTGTAGACAGCGATAAGGTCATCCCTCAGCCTCCTTTTCTTTCAAACTGTCCAGCAGATGCGTTCAGACACTGCACTATTACCTTAATACTGACTCTGCCTGCTGCTTTCATATACACCACCATAGTGACATTATTCTTTGATGGGAGTTGAATAGAAACCTGTTAAGAGATACAGCCCAGCTGTCACTACAGGTCAACAGTCCTTACATTAAGTGGCTAGTTTCAGTAAGGAGACAGTGCCACGTGTAGAAATAGAAAAACCTCCTTTTTCTTGGATTCCCTTCCTAACGATGAGATCTTCTAGCACAGATGTGATTTCATCTGTTCAGACTCCACTGCTTTCCATATGGCATACAGAAGTTTAACGGCACGCGATCTCAAGCGTCTCCATCTGGGCCATACATACAGGAGGTAAAGAAAATTACAGCAGTATCATTACAGAGTCAAAAGTTGTATGCAAAATCTTCTGCAAAGGCTTGCATGTTTTGAAGGAGATTTTGAGAGAGAAAAGATGGAAAGAGCGTGAGATGCCTTCACTTCATATACTAACTACAAACAACTGGGGAGACAGCACTGGAACCATACAGCCTTCAAGGCCCATCTGCTCAGTTGAGAATCCCAAATGCTGCCTGCCCCATCTCCTGATGCTTTCAGCCACAGCACTGTGCCTCAGACCCATTCTCGGTGGTTTGCTCCATACCTCCATGTGTCGAGGAAGAAGGTCTAGAACATCTCTTTTGTTCACCGACCAGTGGAATATGAGTTTGGGGTTGGCATTACCGAAGGAAAAGGGAGTCAGCATGCTGTTCAGCCCCACCGTGAAGACTGGCATCTGCAAAGGAGGAATATTATCACCACAGCGATTGGAAAGTCATCTTAGGTTTCCTGTATTCTGGACTTCTCGTCTCAATCCTGCTTGAAGATCTGACAAATCATTAGGTCACATTATACGCCATTAGAAATTGAACACGAACGCTTAAAAATTGGGAGTGGAAGGGGAATGATGACATGTGCATCGTAAACTTATTACCAGTGGCATATTCTCTGTGGTCCTTTAAAATACAAAACAAACCCTCCTCTTCTTCAGTTAAATGACTAACTTCAGTGAAAAGATCCTGTCCTCTTCCCACCACGAATCAATTCCCAAAGCATGTGACAGCACTCCAAATTTCTGTAAAGGAATTTCAAAGAATCATAGAATCGTCGAGGTTGGAAGGGACCTTTCAGATCATCGAGTCCAACCATCAACCCAACCCTGCCCAAACCCCCACTGACCCACGTCCCTCAGCACCGCGTCTGCCCGGCTTTTAAACCCCTCCAGTGATGGCAACTCCACCACTGCCCTGGGCAGCCTCTTCCAATGCCTGACAACCCTTTTGCTGAAGAAATTTTTCCTAATATTCATCCTAAACCTCCCCTGGCAGAACTTGAGGCCATTTCAGTAAGTACCGTTCATTTGAGACCTAAAACACAGCTGAGGTCAGTACTGCTACTGCAGGCATTTGTGTTTTGGCACTTCTCGGCTTGTCCTCACTCACCCCGTAGCATTTCTCTGCTGCCCGCCCCTGCACACTTGCACACCATCATTTCCCAGACCCCAACTGCGGTTCAGCGCAGAGCTCTAGCCCCTTACACCATTTGAATTCCTCCCATTAGGTACATGGGACTAAAGCAGCCGGCCTCAACAGCTGGACAAGGCTGTTGCTTCTGTTTCATAAACTAGCAGTAGGACCCACTCTAGCACACTAGAACTGCTGAATTAGAGAACCGAAGAAATTCTTTTTACTCATTGCATCACTCAAGTGAACACGTACCTCAGGGTTTAAACCCGCAGTTTCGTCGCAGAAGCCTATTAGGGTAAGAATCCTCCACAACTTCTGGCCAACGGAAGTTTTCAGTATCGTCTACAATACCTACCGCAGTGGCTGTTCTAAGTTTTGTGGCAGGTACGTGAATTCTTATTGCTTTTAACTGAATTACTTCTAATTCCGCTTGGTCTTGCAAAAATAAAACAATAACTAAGCTTTGAGACATCTGAGCAAACTGAACAGCCTGAAATGGTCTATAGCTCTGCTTCTGAAACAAACCGTCCATACTGTGGTTAAGGGCTCGGCTGTTTTTTGCCAAGCGGGGAAGAGTTACCTACCACATCTCCAGGCGCCACCAAGGAGGGGGTTATATTGCCACTCTGGCTTACCGTTTCCAAGCTGTCACCTCTACAATGCTGGTAACTGCTAACAAAACTTAAAGAGATTTCTTTTAAAGCTCTTTGATTCCTGTTGACTTCTCTCATGGATTGAACATCGCCCTTAAAAATATCCCCCTGGGGGCGCCAGAAAGCAAGAAAAAATCAAAACACGTGGAGAAATAGCAGCTTTCCACCCAAGTTGTAACGGCCCCATCTCTTGTTTACAATGGGAAACAAACTGCAACAGCGGTTTTACAATTACCTCTTCCCCTCAGCTGTCACAGTACGAGATCAAATATGCCATTAACGGTAGTTTTTTTCCAAGGCCAGCTTTTCAAGGTCAAGGGACCTTAAAGATCATCCCACTCCCTGCCCTGCCCTGGGCAGGGCCACCTCCCACCAGCCCAGGTGGCTCCAAGCCCCGTCCAACCTGGCCTTGAACCCCTCCAGGGATGGGGCAGCCACAGCTTCTCTGGGCAACCTGGGCCAGGGGCTCACCGCCCTCGGAAGAAGGAATTCCTTCCCCACATCTCATCTCAATCTCCCCTCTTTTGGTTTCAACCCATTCCCAATGTCCCGTGGCTCCCCTCCCTGCTCCAGAGTCCCTCCCCAGCTTTCCCGGAGCCCCTTGAGGGACTGGAAGGGGCTCCAAGGTCTCCGCGGAGCCTTCTCTTCTCCAGGCTGACCCCCCCCAGCTCTCTCAGCCTGTCCTCCCAGCAGAGGGGCTCCAGCCCTCCCAGCAGCTCCGGGGCCTCCTCCGGCCCCGCTCCCACAGCTCCATGTCTCTCCTGTGCCGAGGCACCGGAGCTGGAGGCAGCACTGCAGGGGGGTCTGCCCCGCGCGGAGCAAAGGGGCAGAATCCCCCCTGCTGCCCACGCTGCTGGGGATGCAGCCCAGGCTGGGGGGGACTTCTGTGCTGCCAGCGCACGTTGCTGGAGTGTGTGGAGCTTCTCATCCACCAACACCCCCAAGTCCTTCTCCCCAGGGCAGCTCTCCAGCCATTTTCCACCCAGCCTGGACTTGTGCTTGGGGTTGCCCCGACCCAGGTGCAGGACCCTGCTCTTGGCCTTGTCAAACCCCATGAGGTTCACACAGATCCACCTCTCCAGCCTGCCCCAGTCCCTCTGGATGGCATCCCATCCCTCCGGCGTGTTGCCTGCTCCACACAGCTTGGTGTCATTGCCAAACTTGCTGAGGGTGCCCTTGATCCCACTGTCCATGTTGCCAACAAAGACGTTAAACAGCGCTGGTCCCAGTACCGACCCCTGAGGAATGCCACTCGTCACCGGTCGCCACATGGACATTGATCCATTGACTGCATACCTAATCTAAATATCTAATATCTAATCTAAATTTACAGAAAGAAGGTATTCTACTCAAAAGCCCAAAAGCATTGCTCAAATCAACTACATCGATCATTGGTAGGCAACTACATTGACTTGACATAAGAAAAGCTTCACTGGGCTCAGTTCATACAATTCACCACAAGATTATCTCCTGTAACAACACGAGCAGTGCTAGCCTAGCTATGGAGTAACAGTATAAAAATAAGCAAATACCCAACCAAACCCAGCAGCAGCACTCCTGTAACTTTTTCAGCTGAGGTTTCAAAGTACTTTTCAGACTTCGATTACATCTCACAATGCACTGTCAGAAGTCAAATGAAAAACACGCAGGCAGACTTCTTTTACAACTCAAATAAAACCACATAAACTCCATTTTTCCAGCCAAGACACAGGGACATCATTTACCAGGTAACTACTGAACAAAGCTTGTCAAAGAACAGGGGGAAAAGCCCATTGCCTCTTCTTGCACAACACTGTCAACAGTTCAAAAACCCAGAGAACTTCAATGATGCACAGCCAAGTGAACGGCAAATGACCCAGGAACAGAAGCACGTGACCAAAGAACAAGACAACAAAAAGACACGAGAGAGGAAGACAGAGGAAAACCATTTGAGAATAGGAGCATGGCATCTCTGGAGACAGGAAGAGAGTACGTGACTTTATCAACAAAAAATGGGGTTTGCTTGAGGGAGCTAAACAGAGAGCAGTGTGGGAGCGGAACTGCTACAAGGCTAAAGAAGGAAAATGAGAGTGTTTTGGCCCGTTCAGTGGTCAGGATTCTCATTAAGCCTCTAGTGGCTAGACATTTTTAACTACCTTTTCTTCTGGAAGAGGTGCTCACACCAAGAGGGCCTTCATGACTTTCCTGTCCATAGTCTACTTCACCTGACGTTTATGTCGATACAAGACTTCCATGGGATGGTGTGGAAATGCAAGGAAAGAAGGTGACAGCTCGATGGGAAGGCAAATCTTCCCCTCCTGCTCGTGGCTGACTGGAATGGGGAGTAAACCTCAGAGCCATCCCACAAACAAGGGGAAGTGGAGGCAATCTTTCAAGCAAAGCAGCTTACCATCAAAAGGCAAAAGCTCAGGCTTTTAACGGGTAGAAAGTGACAGGTAACAGAACTAGACACATGATACAAGTCTGAACAGGTCTGAAATCCTGCGAAGAGGATTTTGTACTGATTGCTTAGGACATAAGCAATTAGTTGCTTCTTTTTTGAGGTAATCAAAATGTCGCTGTAACATGCTGGATTGCCTCCAAAATATTTTGCTCTGTATAAAATTAGAGACAGAAGTCTTTGGCTACATTTATAGTAGTTCTTGAACACATTTAATTTACATTCCCAGGTGCTGAGGCCAGTTGGCATGGAATAACTTGCTTATGCTTTGAAACTCATCAGCTTCAAAAACTGCATCTAATTCACCTATGGAGAATGGTCCCCGAAACACCCTCACTCTAAAACTTGGTCTGGAAATTGTTTGCAAGAACACTACTTGGCAACGAGCAAGTGTGCCATGGACCTCCACGTGGTGTAGGCAAGAAGAAGCCATGCCACACGCAGCTCACGTAAAAGCTGCTGCTGCTCCGATGCCAGAGCTGGAAATTCAAGAGTCACTGCTGTAATTCCACTTTCTATCAAAGCACCTGGTTTCTCTCATTTCTGAGGGAGTCCGATTTGCCTCTTGGAGTGCTCCCAACTGCAGAAGACATTGTCTACGAAAACCTTGTAGAGAGAAACTTGCTCTTGCAGGAGAAATATGGCCTAACTTGAACCACAGAGCAGTTCCTTTCACACAGGGGTGAACAAGAGTATTATTACATGACCTGAGAGACTAGAGAAAAAAAAATCTGAAGACGACTGCCTTTGCCTCTTACCTGTAGAATAAAAGAAACCAGTTCAGCTTTTATCCCTGCAATGCCATCTTTCAGGACCTGAACTACATGGAAAGACCCATTCTGAGAAGAGAGGAGCTCTTCAAAATACTCCTTAGAAAAATGGTGAGTTATTCTCAGGTGCTGCAAAATGATGAAGACCAGTGAAAATTGTGTCCCCTTCCATGGAAAACCTGATGCACCTTCCACAAACACTCAGAGAATTGTGCATTCTGTAGAGGTTTGTAACACAGCAAGAAAACTGGTATGGATGAAATGTGTGTGAGACTGAGGAAGAGACTGAGCTAACAACACAGCAAGGGTTAATTTCCTCCTCTCTCTCATTTCCTTATTAGAGCTAAGTATCTGTAACACAATTCATCATGACACTCCCTTTGGCAGCTGCTGGTTTTAACTAAACACATATTCACATCAGATAAATGCACTTTAGTGCTGTCTGTGTCATAAACTTCTACAGTGATCACATACTCTCGCTTCACTTCCAGTATCCACCTGTCTCCCGGGCAGACAGTGAAACCTGAAATGAAACACGTGGGTTTGCTCCCGAGAACAATCAACAGCACCTAATGGTGGTAACGCATTTTTCATTAAGAAACACAACTCTATTTATCAAAAGTTATTCATCTGCAGATTCATAACAGAAGCACTCCTAAATTGGCTTGGAAACCTGAAGTTTGCACCACATTTTGTCCTAGAGCAGTGAGTGCCAGCGATGCTAATTTCTGTAACGGAGACATCTTTCTGCTGCCAATAAACAGATTTCTCTGCAGGATGGAGAAGGAGAGCCACGAGGCAGCCAGCACTTAAGGTCACCGTGAAACTTTTCTGGATAGGAATTAGTGACTGAAGCAGAAAGGCTCTCATTATTCATCCTCCGAAGTATCCAGTATCATGTACAAACTAATTCTTGAATCTAAACACTCTCCAGCAAAAATAGTTCAGCAAGCAGCCCAAAAGCAGCACAAAGGCAATCATGACACATGCTTTCCAAGCTCCGAGGCCCATTTCCCTGCTGTTAATCTTGAGTTTAGTTAATTACTTTGATTTAGAGAGCAGCCCATCAAATGGAGAAAAGCCAACTCCAATTTTCAAAACAATGCTCTTGAAAAGATGCAGTCTACTTTTGCCTTAAGATTTAGATGCCCACGGCCAATACAATGGATGCAATTCTCCCATAAAGATGTTCCTCATCAAAAAAAAAAAAAACCTCAGAGTTTTACGATCGAGCTTTCATTTTCTTATTACATAAAAATCCAGCTTCTACAACAATCAGGAAGACCAGATGCAGCTTGCATGTGAACATCTTTGTACTTGTATAGGAATTCTTTCATGATTTTCATTTTATTAAAAGAAAATCCAGACGTCCTCAGAGCGACCAAGTAACTACTCTGCGAAGTTAAAGCATTCACAGAAACACAGAATCAGATCCCAAAATTTTACTGAAGGGCAGCAACACTTTGGGCACATTTAGATTGACAGAATCATCTAGGTTGGAAGGGACCTTTCAGATCATTGAGTCCAACCATCACCCCAACACTGCCCAAACCCCCACTGACCCACGTCCCTCAGCACCGCGTCTGCCCGGCTTTTAAACCCCTCCAGGGATGGCGACTCCACCACTGCCCCGGGCAGCCTCTTCCAATGCCTGACAGCCCTTTTGGTGAAGGAATTTTTCCTAATATCCATCCTAAACCTCCCCTGGTGCAATTTGAGGCTGTTCCCTCTTGTCCCATCGCCTGTTCCTTGGGGGAAGAGCCCGACCCCCCCCGGCTACCCCCTCCTTTCAGGGAGCTGTAGAGAGCGAGGTCTCCCCTCAGCCCCCTTTTCTCCAGGCTGAACACCCCCAGCTCCCTCAGCCGCTCCTCGCAGGACTCCTGCTCCAGACCCCTCACCGGCTCCGTTGCCCTTCTCTGGACTCGCTCCAGCCTCTCAGTGTCTTTCCTGGAGTGAGGGGCCCAAAACTGGACACAGCACCTGAGGGGGGGCCTCACCAGTGCCGAGTTCAGGGGGACGGTCACTGCCCCGGTCCTGCTGGCCACACTCCTGCTGGTACGGGCCAGGGTGCTGTTGGCCTTCTTGGCCCCCTGGGCACACTGCTGGCTCACGTTCAGATGGCCGTCGACCAACACCCCCAGGCCCTTTTCCGCCGGGCAGCTCTCCAGCCACTCTGCCCCCAGCCTGGAGCGTCCATGGGGTTGGTGTGACCCAAGGGCAGGACCACCACACACCACTGGCCTCGACCCATCGGCCCAGCCTGACCAGGCCCCTCTGCAGACCCTTCCTACCCTCAAGCAGGGTAGGATTTAGCTTAAAGGCGGAAACGGGACCGCGAGTGCGGGCGGAGGAAGCGCAGAGCAGGCGGCCGAGCCCGCCCCAGCCCCTCACACCGCAGCCACAATGGCGCCGGCGGCACAGCTCCCTTCCCGCGCGCCGCCGCCGCCGCCCTGCGCATGCGCGACCCAGCCCCCCCCAACGGCGTCCCGCGCATGCGCGCTGCCGCCTGCCGAGCGGCGACCGGGCCGCAGCCCCGCGGGGATCAGCAGTTCCCGCCGGAACGACTGAGGTAAAAAAGGGCGGACTCGCTCTCCCACAGGCCCGCTTTTGCTCTCCGGGCCCGGGAAGAAGGAGGCAAGCTTGGCCTTACCTCAGTCCCGGTCTCCCCCGCCGTCAGGGGCGGGCACTGCGCTCCCTCCCCCCACCGCTCCCGACTCCCCCTCAGGCCCAGAGAGAGCAACTCACACACAGTAAAGCTCTGTAGCCAGACAGCAGCGTGGAGGGATTGGTTTTTATTTCAAAAGACAGTAAGACAATTTTTCAATTTAGTATCAAAACACTTGATAAGGTTCTTTTCTCCAGATTGGCCCCTAAAACTGCTACAACCAAGCAGCATGCTCGAGCACAAGCTACACGCCACGAGCTTGACACATCTCCACACTCACGCCTCACAACAACTACACATCAGCAATGCACAGCAAGATGGCTTGTACCTTATTAAGACACTAAGAGCACTCCTGGCCAGGAGGGAAGGCCTCAGCTCCCTCCCTCAGGGTAGGCAAAAAAAAAAAAAAACAAAACAAAACCCACCAAACAAACTTCCCCAAGAAAACAAGGCTGTTGTACTTAAGCTGTTAAGTGTAACCCAGCAATGAGCGATAAAGCTTGGTGCATCAGCACTTAGTGAAGGCAGATTCAACGCCTGTGTAGCAATGGGTTAGAGGGGCCGTGGCTTCTCTAAGCCTACCAGGAAAGGAAGTGGCCAAGGGGGTGGGGGGAGGGAAGGGAAACAAGCCCTGTGAAGGTTCAATTGTTCAGATAACAGGCTTGGCTTTAAAAAAAAAAAAAAAAAAACACACACAAAGTTTCCTTTTTCCCAAGTTGCTTCTTCACAACACAGAGAGTTACCTTAAAGCTGAGAAACTGAACTGCTCTTTTGGCAAACAGCTCCTGGAAAGGAAGTTTTCCCAACAGGCTTCCATCCCTAGCCTGGCTACTCTGATTCAGTGGCCCACAGCCAGGAACTGTCACACCCTCCTTCCTCCCCCGACAAAGCAGGGTGGCCCAGAGCTGATTAACAGAAGGTTAACACCGAATTTTAAAGCCAAGAGCTTTGAAGTGTAGCTCACCAGCCTCAGAGTTATTTGGAATGTTTACAATGGTTGCTACAAAAAAGGTAGTTACAAAATGTATACATCTCAAACATGCTCCCCAAACATTATTGCATTGTTCATTTCCCTTAATAATGCTGTTTGAAGCTCTGCCCAACCTGATGGCCTTTAACCCTGAGGCAAAGAAGATTTGTGTTTGGTCAAGTTGGCAACAGAAAGTAAACTCTGGTCCCCAAGGGTTAGAGGCCAGCAGCGGCTGGGCTGGCCCCCCCAGGCATCGTGTGGCGGAGGCGGTGGCAGGGATCCATTACATCTCGTTCAGGTCTAGCAGGGTCTGGTCCAGCATTCTTTGCGTGCAGAGATGCTCCTCTTTGGTGGATTTCAGTTTATCTGGCAGGAAGCAAGAGTCGAGAGTTACAAGTCGGCTTCAGACAACCAAGAAAGCTTGGCCACAGAAAGCTTGCGCTAGTAGCCCCTTCCCAGCACGCTGCCGCAGCAAGTCCTCGGGCCGGGGGTGCCTGGCTGGGTGCAGCTAGAAGCTCTGAGGTTACCTGGCTCATCTATAGCCCTTGCCTCTCACATTGCCGGTGCTCCCAGTCGGCACGGTGCTCACGATGTACTTTTAGGCAGTGCTTAGGCAGTGTTTTGCATGCAGGTGCCTCTGACTGTAGCTAGCTTTCCCCAGGGCTTCAACGCCTCCAGACAGCAGACCCCCATGGCCCAGCAAGCCACCCAAGAGCAACGCAGAGGTGAAAAATAAAAAATCCACACTTAGAAATCACCCCCCTGGAAGGACAGCTGGTGGTGCTCCCCGCTTTCCCCCCCCAGCACAGGACAGAGATGCCAAGCTGGTCACCGAGACCGTAACTACCTAGCAGCAGGGAGCAGACAACCGTGCCTCAAGGACAGCGGGGAAGAGGCTGTTGTCAGTGAAGGGCAGGCAGGGAGCAAGAGCGAGGGTGCTACAACTCTGCCCGAGACTCCAGGCAGCTGCACAGTCAATTCTCACATGTTCCTTAAGCCAGGAGGAGAGCTCAGACCAGCAACTAGCGCTCTAGGTAGGCTTTACTCCAAAGGTGAGCCCACCCACATCACTGAAGACATCCACACGCTGGGACACCGGACAGACAGGCTGTAGAAAGATGTCCTTTAGGCACAGGCAGTTTCTCAAAGCCACTCCCCAACCTCCCCGGGGTCAGAAACCGTGCACAGAGCGAGAAGCAGCCTTCCTAGAGCACTAGCAACTGCGGCACGTAAAGATTCCCTGCAAGCACTCAAGACACAGCTTCACGCTGTGGATTTCAGGAGTTGCTTTCAAGGTGTCCATGAGCTTTCCCAAACGGTTCTGGGGCTCTGCAGCTGCACTGGGCTCAGGCCCCGGGACTGACCGCTTCCCCCAAACCTTCTAGGTTAGGACTCAACTATATAGGAAAATACTACAGGTGTGCAGTCGTTACAGACCACGAGGTCAGTCATTTATTGTTAGAAGCCATTATTCCATGCAGCAGGAAATCCTACAGTCATTCAGCTAACAGTAAATTAAGTCATAGCACTCAACAGGCATCTACTAGCAGACATAAGCCTAACTTCACCCCACCCCTCTCCTGGTGGGTACAGCCGTTCTGGTTCCATGCAGGAGCCAGGCAGGACCCCCTGGACAAGGGAACAAGACTGATGAAAAAACAGCCAAGTTTGAGGGTTATTTCACCAAGAATAGAGGTTACCTTTATAAAAAAAATAAAACAACAAAAAACCCGAACTCTTAAATTAGAGGACCAATTCAAGTGCCCCATTAAATAGCAGCAATTGCATAAAATTTGCAAGTCTGCCGGTCTTAAGAATGATCAGATTTCACTGTGGTCCACAGCACTGGTGGTCGCAATAAGCTTGTTTAATGGCATTAGAGGGCCCCCTTCTCAGTCACACAGATCATGCAGCGTTAACTTCAGCTCGTTAGAGAGCAGGCGGTTTTTCTCAAGCTGGCTGTACAGGCGCTCTGCGGCAGCAACAGGATTAGGGGAAACAAGAGGAAGAGAGAAAAAGAGAGAAAGGGAAGGTTAGTAGAATACCAAGATGAGCACATCAAATAAGCTGCCTGCATAACGCGTGTCTCTGAGAATCACGTCTAGGCTATTACACAGATGAAGCCGGGGAGAACAAAGGTTTGTCTTACTCTAACTTGCATTTCAGGTCAGGAGGATCACAGAGGAAGCCAAGTGCAGGCAGAAATGGAAGTGCCACCACGGGCTTGCAAAGGCAAAGAAGAGAAGAGAACACCAGAAGAGGAGCCTGCACGCTGGGCTGTACTCAGGTAAGGAGACAGACTTGGGATGTGCTTTAAGCCTGTGGAGCACTTTGCAGAAAGTAGCCCTACCACAGCTGAACCAGAAGCACCTTCCAGAGTGACCACACAGCAGTGGGATTAATGGGGTTTTAGCAGTAGGACAGGGACACCAGAAGAACTGAGAATGACATACCTCATACCTGACCTGGAGGACACTCCTCCAAGGACATGCCTTCATGCCATACTAACAACCCACCACATCCAGACAAGGACTGAAGGCAGTATCTGCGTCAGGTACAGGAGAGAGGAAGTTCTGGAGCACAGGCTCCTATTTTACGTCTGCCCCCAGAACAACCCAATGCGTGGGGCACAAACTGCCTTCAGCTCACACCCAGTCCCTGTCCTTACAGCCTCACAGGGCTCTAGCGGCCACGCTTGTCCCCAAGGCTGGTACCAAGCACATGTGCTCATCAGCAGCTCCAGGGAAAGGGAGAACCATTCTGATCATCTCCCAGGACAGGTCACCTCCCAGGGCCACTGTACTGCCGTGCAGCCTGTCAGCCACAACCAGCCCCCAGAGAACCAGTTCAACACCTATCTCTGCCCACCTACACGGAGTTCTCAGACTGGGAGGATCCTGCGCAATTCCTGCATTTGGGGGAATTCCAGGCAGTGAAAAGTCCTTCTGTGACAGCTTCCAGCCTGGCAGAACTAATCATCACAAACTGCAGCGACACACACAGTGTGCTGCCTCCAGCTGATGAGTGAGCATAAAGCACAGCAATTCTTGTTGGCCTTAGGCTTCTCCTCAAATCCTGGTCTACAAGGTCCCTAGGAATCTAGGGCACGCTCTGAAGGGCATCCACACCATTCCTCATTGCTTTCAAGCCTAGGAACGTTTTGCTCTCGAAGACGACTTGGCCAGGTAAGATTCAGGACACTGAGTTAAGCTGTTCACATGGAGCAGCCAAAGCACGTCCCCCTCTGCAGAGTGTCTCTGCCCAGTCCCTCCAGCGTGACAGCCACACACGAGGGGGGAAGCTCACCCTCCGCTCCTTTCAGCCCTCAGCACCCGCTCTAGCTGCGCCTCACTCTGCAGGACAGAAGGTAGCAATGCTGATTGGTTATCCCTTCTTTAAAGCCACCAAGGGACCAAGCAACAGCCAGAGAAGCCACCAACTTGAGCCCCGCCACAGTCTAACTAGAAGTTGAGGAAAGTTGCGGTACGGGAGACGGGTACACCCCATCCTGGCCTACAGCAGAGCCTGCTTTGCACATCAGCTACTGCTGCTGCTAGTGACTTGCTCTCTGGCCTCCAGGCTGGTTCTGAGCAGGTAGGCTGGGCACCCTGATGCCAGTCTCCAGCCCCCCAGGTGATCAGGGCTGGTCCTGGGTCTCCAGAGCGGCAAAGGATGGGAGTGAACTGCCATCAGAAGTACCAGTGACTGCAGGCTGGTGCAACGGCTCTCAGCCTTCGAGCAAGGGTTTCTGCTTCTAGACAGGGACCTGATGATCCACCCGCATGAGGGAACAGACTGAAGTAACTAGCATGACCCTTCCCATGCTCAGCTCTGCTGGGGCTAGCTCCAGTGTTTGTTTGGCTGCTCCCTTCTCCACCCAGCCCGCAGGGCAGCCTTACTAGCCATCCTTGCAACCTGGGGAGCTCCAGGACCTGTGCCTCCTGGTCAGCTAACCTGCATTTGCAGCACTCCTGAGTCAACAGCCCAGCTCACAGTAACCAGCCCACACAAGCCTCACAATCCAGTCAGACCAGAAGCCTCTCAAAACCTCCCAGAGCAGAAGTTGCATCACCCACCCATCCATCACCCAGCATGGAATTCCATCAGGACAAGCAGGAAAAGGGCCTGCCACAGCCCAGCCTTCGATAAGATCGCTTGCAACACCACTGTGCAACAGCAGAGCCACCAGTTCCACACAGTGCGAGTCAGTAATAAACCCACTGCTGACAGGACCTCCCCATGAGGAGAGAGGCTCTTTCACAAGGGCAGGGTGCCACCTCCCACCTGGTGAGAACTGGCAACGGAGCGCTGGGCTGGAAGCCTCCACACACCCGGACACTTGTGACAGAAGCCCTGTCGCTCCCACAGGATGTAAAGCCCCTACTCCAGCTGCAGGTTTGGTTACTGAGGAGTTATGGCTTCTTGCTTTGTAGGTCTTACAGGGCACAGTTATTGTCCCATACCCAAGGAGAGTCAGACCACCACCTGCCAGAGCTTTCCAGGCTATTACCCTTTGAAATTCCTTGGGGGAATGCTCCCTCCTTCCCCACCCAGACCTGGCAGAGAGGGGATAGCCCTGACACAGAAGACAGAGTGAGAACAGGCTGGGGCAGTTGAGCGTGTCTGGACTATCCTTATGGCTGGTGCCATTTGTGTGGAGAACGGAGTGACACAAACCTGAGGAAACCACGGGAGGTGTCCCATTTCATCAAAACTCTGCTCATGAAGGGCTCTTCGGGCACTGTGGCAGATGAACCAATCCAGAAAGGAAAAAAGTATTTGACAAGCCACCAAGAGGCAGCACATACAGTTACGAGAGGCTGATCAGTGTTATGATACCAGAGCAACTAACAACAGAGTCAGACCAGCGGTGACGCACGTCAAGTGTTTGCAGCCTGCCGCCAGCTGCAGTGCTCAGTGTACAGCTCCGTGCCACGCTCCCAGGAGGATCCTCTCACCCCCAGCCCTTGCACGGGGAAGGGAGGACTCTGCAAAACACAGATTCCCTGGCTCGGGTGCCCACAGCCCTGCTGTGGTGCATTCTCATTCCTGAAGCAAGGGGCCATCCATCCCTCCCAACAGGCAACAGGCAGCACCTCGCACCCGAACAGTCCTGGCCAACTGGAAACCAGCCAGACCTTACTTGATATTTATTAGCTTTCACACCCTGACAGTGACTATCAGGTATGGTGACTTCCCACTGCAAGCCAGCATTTGGCAGCCGAGGCCGGTGAACATTACAGAGCAGGCAGGTGTGAGGAGTGTCTTCAGCCAGGCTGAAGCAGGCACAGCTCGAGGACCTCCTGCTACAGACCCCAGCCTCCCATTTGGCCCTACAGTGCATGCTGCGTGCCAAGGCACCCTTTCCAGAACTGCAATTCACATCTGTGAGCCAATAAGACACCCAAAGGGCAAAATCCAGTGCGTTAATGAAGTCTTGTGTATTCCACCATGGGTGATGAGGGTTACACTGGTTTGAAGGCAACGTTGAAACAGTTACTCTAAAGCAGCAAGTGGTCGCTGGAAACCCATTTCTCAACAGCACCGGCCGTTCCATTCAACTTATACAAGAGTTGTTTTCCTTAAAAATTGTGACATCATGCTCAAGCAAGAGGCAAGAGAAATACAAAAGGAGCTTTATGGCTCTACACAAGATATGCAGATGAGAACAACATACTCCCAGCTACACCCAGACATTGAAAGGGCAGCCCCTCAGAGCACAGCAGTGTCTGGCACATCGGGTCAAAACAGTGGGAGCTTTGTTTAGGAGCAAGGGCAGCATAACCGGGGGCTGCTGCTGTCAAGCTTCAGCGTCTTTACAGCACTCGTTCCCAGGGATGCCCTGTGCACAGTAACTGGAAAAAGGTACTGGAATTCAGAGTGAGATGACAAGAGCGTGAATGCAGGGTGCAGATGCAGAACAAGCCATCAAGCAGAGAGGCAAATCCAAAGTGGAGTTTGGAATCGCAAGACTTATCTGTGTGAGACAGAAGGAGACGCTAATTTTAAGAGAAAGTTTAAGTGTTTGTGCACAGCAAACTTGGCTTAGGGAGCTTTCGGACACTAGCGTTGTAGTCGCGTTAAGGCTCTTCCTCTGCAGTGCAAGTACCTGGCCTCTCCTTGGTTAGTGGTAAGGACCGTGCGGAGCAGCTGTTAGCAGGACCCACTACAAATCCGAACAAAAAGCCGAGTAGCAAAGTTGCAGAAACATACGAGTTCAGCTACTTCCACAGATCGGTTCATGATCCAGCCCATCTCAAGCCTGTTATGGCAATTCCTAAGGAATCCACTTGAGCGCTATCCACGGCCTCTTCCAGGAGGAATCCCGAGACCATGGCCCAGTGGCTCCAGCAGCTAACTATAAGCTGCAGTACCTTAGGAAGCCCTTCCCAGTGGGACTGGGAACTGCACTCAGAGTTCAAGTCAGAACCCTTTCAGGCCAGCACAGCACTTAGTGTTACACATGCAGATCACAAGGACCTAGAGTTAGAATACAGCATGCTGCAGGGAAGCCTCCACAGTCCTCGAGGCAGAGATCTGTAGAAGTAACCTAGACAACACAGTGCCATCGATTCTCCAGCTATGAAAATCACAGCAAACCAAGCAAGCTCTGGCGGTCTAGCCTGCTGAAGCGAGAGGCAAACACCAGCCAGCTCATATTTACATGGAAGTCATGTCATTCAGGGCGTGGTCCAGTTCCTCACTAATTGCTTTGTACTTCAGTTTCTGGGCATAGAGCTCATCTAGAAGAGGTTTAGGAGGAGAACAAAAGGGAAACAATGAGGGAAGGCAGAGTTCTTCCAACACCCTGGGGCAGGAAAAGCAGTATGGGATTCATGAACAGAAGAAAATGAAGTTAGATGTGGAGCCATCACGACTCTGCATTAGTTCCTGACAATGAACAGGAGGGTTCCGACAGCCCGAGGACAGTCTGACCAGCAAGTGCCTTCCAGGATTACAAGCCAGCTCTGAGGGGAGCAGAGCCAAGAACTCAAACCACATCAGCTTGTGAGAACAAGCTGCCCAGCCAGGTCAGCAAAAACCACTGACAGGAGGAGGAGCAGGGAAGGGCAACTCCATCCACTTAGGGAGAAGCTTGCCACGCCTAAGGAAGGCACAGATCAATCAAGGTGCTTTGTTCTCACCTTCAGTCTCAATACAAAAGCGTGCTTGGGAGAAGCCAGTCACATAATAGTCCCAGGCATCAGAGGGAATTCCCATTCTGTAGCTAGGCAGTGAGAGCCCAACAGACAGGCCACATCTGTGTCCTCCATCAGGTAATGGAGCAGATCACCTGCCTTCAGGGAAGGAGGCAGGCCTGAAACTCTGCACTGATGCACTCCCTGAGCACCGCGCAGAGCTGGCACCGACTTCTCCCAGCTCTGGCTGCCTAGGTACAGGACAGCTGGTAATGTTGTTAACAGCTCCACAGAGCCCAGAGAACTTTGTCAGTTGTCATAAACTAGGTCACTTGAGCAGCAAGGCCGGAGACTAGAGCCAGCTCTCGATCAACGTGTTTCAAGGGGAGCATGCAGGGATTTGGCGGAGTTTTTGCAGTTCCAAATAAAAGCTTGCCCTGGATCATGAGGTGGCTCAGATTGCTGCTTGGCAGCAGTTCTGGAACAGCTCAGCTGACACCATTGCTATTTCTAGATTAAAAAAATCTCCCGAGTGACTCCAGATGGTAGGATGTGGCTTTGAATCTCCAAGACCTAGCACTAAAAGACCAGAAAGGCACATGCTGTTGTCGAGGCAGGAGGCCTGTAAGAGTTTTGGTTTACCAGCACCACCACTCCAGCCACAACCCCAGATTTAAGGGCAGCAGTTGGAACCTTCTCCTTCCATGGCCTGGCAAAAGGCAAGATTCTGCGATGGCTGGCCTCAGGAGTGCTCCCCCAAAGTACTGTGAAACCAGGAACAGGAGGAGAAAAAAAAAAAAAAGAACCCATCCTTGTCACAGGCTGACCACCACACTGCATGGATGGGGCTTCCAGTGATTTAATCTTGAACCAGGAGCGATACTGATCTTAAGTCTTCATGGGGGCTGTTTCAAGACTTGCAGCAACACTGTCTACAGCAGACAGCCACGTACATGAGATTCTGCACACAAGTATGTTATCGTAACCAATTCCTGTTGGGTTCAGGCATTTTTTCCTACACCACTCCTTAAATTGGCCTAGGTTGGAGCACAGGAATCCAGTTACATTCCTGAGGACATCACAACCAAGACACACCAGCCGCAGTATCTATCACCATCAGTCAGATATGGCAAGGTGTTTGGATCAAGAGCTTGAGGCCTGCCGCAGCACAGCCAGGGAACTGTTGCAGAGCAGATACACGGGGCATGACTCTTGAGCCCAGAGGCACCAAGCCTCACCTCAGAAGCCGAGTTAGGTCATGCTCCATGTACTGGGGAGCAGAGCAGTGTCTCCACTCTCCAACTATCTGGGAGACAGCCTTCCTTCCTCAGCTGCCCACTTCTCACCACATATTCTTTGGCTTCCCATCCCCAGAATGTACCTTCCAAATCATCAATTGTCTTCTCCAGCTTGGCTACAGACCGTTCAGCAAATTCAGCACGGGTCTCCGCCTGCCAGACAGAAGCATGCCAGTTAGTACAACAGCTTTGGGATGCAGCAAAGGACTACAGAGGCATCAGCTGAGGACATGAATTCTCCCACCCAATCAAACTGAGGCCGGCTTACCCAGCCAGGCCATCCCAACGTGGTCACTCACCTCTTTGAGTTTATCAGTCAGGATCTTGATCTCTTCTTCATATTTATCCTCTTTTTGAGAGTACTGTGGAAAAGGAAAGGAGTTGGCAATGAGAAGCCCCAGGTATCTCCCACTCCAGAAAGCCCACAGCTACAGAGGGAGACTTAAACTCCTCACTGCAGTGCACGTGCCCACAGAAACTTCCAACTAGGAGTTGTTCACACCCCTACCCTAGTCCAAGAGAACTGGGTCAGGCAGCAAGTCCCACACCACGCACAAAACACACACTTGGGCGCAGAAAAATTCTCATCCCAGCAGCATAAACATCTTGGCTGGTCGAGTCTGCCCCGAGGCAGGGAAGGGCAGCCAGACTTCCCACACTCCCAGCTTCTACAGTCAACGTTAGCCCTGCACGGAAATCCGTTAGCTCTCCCAGGAGAGCAGGCACAGCTCTCCTTGCTTGCTTAAGGCTGCAGTTGCATCATTTCCATCCCAGTGGGTGCTCTGCTGTCACACACCCTCCTAGCAAAACAGAAATCTTTCTGGCCCTTGGACAAGCAGCCCTACCTTCTCAGCCTGAGCCTCAAGAGACTTGAGATTGTTGGTGACATTCTTCAGCTCTTCTTCCAGCTCGGAACATTTACTGTGGGTTTTCGTAAATAAAGGAGGGGAAAAAGGAAAAGAAGTGGGAGGGAAAGACAGGAGACACAAGAAGTGAATCCACGTGCAGGGAAGACCAGGAAGTTCACTAGGATATGGTCTGTGATCAGACTGGATGGGACCCTGCTTTCAGGCACTTGTGCGGAAAGCAAGTTCCCATCCCGCCTCCAAGTTCATATTTTAAGTATTCTGCCAGCACATGCACAGGGCACTGAGCTGAGCAGCTGAGATATGGACACAGATTTCTGCCAGACCTGGAGTCTTCCGGTAGAAACTGCATGTTTAGTTTGCTGTAAGGAGGGAAGCTGTTCTGACAGACAGATGGACAGCCACCACCACTCAGACAGGAATATTTATGGGCAGAGAGGACAAAACATTCCAGGAGAAAGACGCAGTTAAGCTGAGGGAAGGAGCGTAGCAAGAAGACCACAAGAGTTCTTGTTTAATGGTTCGAGAAGGGAAAGGTTAGTACCTTTTCTTCGGCAACAGACAGACACTTCAAGTTCTGGTCCATCACTCTGATCTGCTCCTGCAGCTCCCGGCAACGACTGTTAGTGACGGTCACACGATGGCACAAGCCAGGTGGGGACAAGGGTCAAAAGGAGCACCAATATAACACAATACCGCAGAGCAAAAAAAGGGGGTAGGGGAGAAACACAAAAGAGTCATGGTCATGACATGCATGTCTGGGCAGGAAGCACAGAGCTACTGCTGCGTGCACACTAACTTTGTTAGACAAGGCCCAGAGAACAGAGAAGCCCTGACCAGCTCCTCAAGGACCAGCTCGAGCATCCAAACACATGAAAGGAGCCCAAACATCACAACCTGCGTGTCTGCTCCGAGCAGAGGAAGTCCAGCTTGCTGCTCAGCAGTGCAGAAGCCTGTAGTAGTTACTGCAAATATTTTAAGGGGCCAGAGACCAACCTCAGCCGCAGTTCTGACCATGGACATCCCACATGCCACTCTGCTGCTTTAGGACAAGTGCTGTGCATACACGTGCCCCATAGCAATGTGTAGGATGTAGTGACCACACGTACAAAGCAGTGCGGTGAATACCGAGTGGAGAAGGATTCTCTGGCCTCACTAACCAGGGAGGCCCTCCATGCAAAGGGGCAGAACGTCTCCACTACAAGGCAAATCACGCCATCGCAAACTCCACATCCTCTGTGGATCTAATCCTGTTCTAAGCAGAAGAGTGTTTCCAGCTCTTTCACCTAAAGCTCTAAACCCACCCTGTGCTTCAGGCCTTGTGTAACAAGGTTAGAAATGCGGTGTTAGTTCCCATGCAAAGGTAGACATGCCGGTTACATGCAAGCAGATTACTCACGACTCTGCAAGCTCAGCTCTCTCTTCAGTACGCTCCAGATCTCCTTCTATGATCACCAGTTTCCGAGCAACCTGGAAGGAAGAAATGGAGTTAAGAGGAAGGAAGGTGATTCTGTACTTGTAGGCTGTGCAAGACAGTAAGGTAACGCCTGCAGGAGTCACTGGAGCTGCCAGAGTCTTTTGGCTAAGGGGAACACTGATGTAGCTCTGCTTAGAGACAGGTTCTCCCCCCAGATTCATTGCGGAAAGCCCTGCCTGCAGGAAGAGGAACCGCCTCTCCTGGCCAGGGTCTGCTGGACTTGAGCATCCAAAGGTCTCACCTCCTCATACTTCCTGTCTGCCTCCTCTGCAATGTGCTTGGCTTCCTTCAGCTGGATCTCCTGCAGTTCCATCTTCTCCTCATCCTTCAGGGCTCTGTTTTCAATGACTTTCATGCCTCTGCCCAAAAGAAAGCACAGGGAGGGGAGATGCATGAAAATCCTGTACAAGCCAGCAGTGTAATGACTTTCAGAGCATTAACTGTGCTCCCCTGGGACCACGTTGCTTCCTTATGAGCTGCAACACCTCTGAGTGCAGAAGACAGCACAGGAAGGCAGCCATCGCTGAGCTGATGCAAATACAGCAACCTCGATTGCTCAGAATTAACTGTTTCTTGGAGCATTACTCCAGCAGCTCATTGGGCCCCTGGACCAAAGGAAATGTGCTGCTGCCGAGAAGAACAAGCCAGGCTGTTTTAGGGACTCCACATAGCTGAGCCAAGCGTTTTCCAGGCTGGAACACAGGAAGAGCCAAGTCCATCTTTATGGCAGGGCATCAGCTGGGTCAGGTTGCTCCCTACAGCGTGCGCACCGATGAAGCACATCAGCCAAGTGGAAGTGGACCGCTCCCCTCTGAATCACACTGCCAGGTCAGAGGACGGCTGCCAGAAGGGAGGATGCTGGCAGAGGCAGTAGGAAGAGAGGCTTCCCCACCAGCAGCCACCTTCACGAGTCCACAGTGTCCCAGAGCCCACTTATTTCTTTTCCCTGTGAGGTGGGGAGGCATGGTAGCACACAGCACTTACTCGCTCCTTCACCTCAGGTTCCAGGATACCCTCTCAAGGCCAACAACAATGTTTTAGTTGCTTCATATAAGCGGGTACCAACTCCCACATCCCGCCTTGATGTGGTATCTACTTCCCACCCTCCAGGAAGCCCAAGAGGTTGATGGCACCAGGCCCTCAGTCAGGAGCACGTCTGAGATGTTTGATGGAGTAAGAGCAGCAGCCCTTGCTCACCTTTCACTTTCATCTGCAGCCTTCTCCGCCTCTTCCAGCTTCTGCAGCGCTGTGGCAAGGCGCTCCTGGGCTCGGTCTAACTCCTCCTCTACCAGCTGAATACGGCGATTCAAAGATGCCACTTCTG
The DNA here is from genome assembly GCF_964199755.1 of Larus michahellis. Classification (NCBI taxonomy): domain Eukaryota; kingdom Metazoa; phylum Chordata; class Aves; order Charadriiformes; family Laridae; genus Larus; species Larus michahellis. The sequence goes on from NC_133919.1 coordinate 3,913,439, forward strand.
CCTCAGCCTAGAGGGAGCAGATGAGAGTGGCTCAGTCTGTGGCAGGTTTAGCAGTTAGTGCAGGGCAGCTGAGCTCTTCCTTCGGTCAGGGACAGCGCATGGGAAGCCAAAACAAAGCCAGGGTGCTTTATCCACTTTCTTACAGAGGCTGCACTCCCCTACGCTTGCACGCATGTTAAGCTTCACAACATTTCACACACACGCTTTGTCCGTGCAGCAGTCATCCTGCAGGTTCCTCGCCTGTCAGCTTGAGCTGACGTGACAGTTTAAGCCATAAACACTAAGTAGATGACTTACGCTAATGGGTCTTTTCTGCAGCTGCTGTAATCCTGCCAGGCCATCAATCAGAGTCCTATTTATCCACCACACCAGAGCGCTGTGACAGCTGCCATTTAGCACAAAGTCAGTTTACTCATGTGATCCAGACACGAGCGTTGCTTGAAACAAGCCCTCTCATCAGCAACGTGAGAAAGATTAACAGCTTCAGGTTCAGAGGCTTGCCAAGCTGTGTCAAGGCGTCGCAGGCTGGGCTTTCTACAGCATTGCCCTGACCTGGGGCCCCAGCAGCTCAAGCCCCAGAGAGCCAGCTGTGTTCTAGGCTTCCTTCCTCCCAGAGATTCACTAATAACCCAGAGAAAGAGCAAAAGCCTCATCCAGTCTTGAGACAGGTTGAAGAGGCTGCTCCCCAGCAACAGCCACAGCCGACAGCCACCTCAGCTCCACCATACATGCCAGGAGCCTGTGAAATTGCCGAGAGCCCTCAGGCGCTGCGCATTTGTCAGAAGCGTGACCACAAAAGTGACCAAGGCTTTAATGAATCAGCAGAGATCAGAAGCCATCACACACCCCCCAGCGAGACCTGTTACAGCAGCACTGCTATCAACCACAAGGCATCTGCTTACAGCCCAGGCTGTGTCAAGCCCGACCAGAGCCTGGGGGGAAGCCTAGATGCTTTGGGGACACCAACACCTCGCGTGAGTCGCCCCGGGAGAACCCAGCACCCTGTTCTCCAGCGGGAATACTGCACTGGTACAAAGATGGACAGGGCTGCAGGCATTTCAGGGCAGCGCTGTGATCTTCTACAGAGACCCGCGCACAGGCACATGCCAGGCATATATGAAATATCCCAGCTACTCGTAACAAAGCAGCCTGCAAGAACATGCTGCTTCTATCCATGCCCAAGGAGGGAGGAGCAGAGAGATGAAAGAAGCCAGTGTTAGAGCAGGGCCCGACACAAATCACGTTGAATTCCTGGGAGAGGCTGTCCGAGCTCTTCCCCGCAGTAGGCAGCAAGGCCTTTGGCACCCCCCGCCCCCCCCAACATGTTTCAAGACCAGGTTATGAGAGCACAAGTTGAAGAGGAGCTCCCCTGCTGGCACACCCTGCTCTTCACCAGGGAAACCCACAACACTTTGATGCTCAAACAAGGCAGCGCTGCAGCAGGCTGCCCCACAGCCAGCTCCACCGGCACCCTCCGGAGGAGGAGGAGGAAGTGGTCTGCTCGAAGAGGAACAAAATGATACGTTAAACAGAACTGGGAAGGAGACTGCTTGACACACAAGTCTTTTGCCTGCTAAAAAGGCAATGAGCTGTCAAGGTGGAGAGCCACCTCCTCCTCCTCCCAGGGGATGGAGACACACCAGCACGACAGGTCTCCATTTCCTGACCCCCTGAACCACATCATTTAGCCCTGACTTTCCACAGGCAGCTCTTAGCCCACACAAAAAACCCCAAAACACTCTTGCTTTTAAAGAACCGCCTCTCTCCCTCTGCAGAAGGGTCCTTACACCTCCTTTTCAACTTCTCCTCACTGGATACAGCTGAGCTGTCAGGCTTCCACAGAGCATGGGAGTGACACTTCCAGGCAGCCCTGCTGCCGAGCAGCACAGTCTCATTACTCCATGCTTCCTTCAGGAAGGCAGCCCTGAGTCAGGGAGCTACCGGGAGCTCTGCAAGCCAAGGGCAGAGCTCACCTCAGCCTTGGAGGCTCACCATCGCTTCCCCAGGCCACCAAGATCTGACAGGGACATTCCTCAGGACCCAAAGGCCAACCCACAGGATGAGTACTAGACGCCACTACACTGGGAGCACTGGTTCTTTCTCCCCAGTTAGCGAGGCTCCAGCAAGCTGGGAGAAACACGCACGTTCCCATGACAACACCACTATTGCAAGAGAATTCCTTATGTGGCTGCAAAGCCAGAGCCCAGCTGAGGTCTGGGAGTGGCCTCGTCCCACTGCACGGCAGAAGCCTTTGCCACCAGCCCCAGTAGCAAAGCCGGGTCAGCCCCACGGCAGCAGCACCACGCTCCTCTCACGGACATGGGCACTGGCGGTGGAAAAGCCTCAGCTCCACATTTTCAACAGAATCAGTAGCAAAATCACCCTGCAAATTTGCAGAGCCACGCTCAGCTCCGAGCCAGTCACCTGCGAGGACCTGCCCCGTGTCGCCCCATCCGCCGCCCCCACGATGACACCAGCCTCGCCTGCCTCCCCCGGCCCCACCGAGCCGCCAGAGCGGGCGCTCCCCAGGTCAGATTCGGCCGTGGCTGCTCCCTCCTTCCCTCCCAGCAATCCCAGCCCCTGCCTGCCCCCAGCACGCTCTCCCGAGGCTGCCGGCCCCGGGGATTCCCGCTGGCCGGGATGCGGAGCCTGGGAGTCTTCCCGCTCCCCCCGCGCAGCACCAGTGAGCTCACTTCCATTTTATCAGCACATGCCAAGGCTACTCGCACCTTTGTGCTTGCAACACGGGGCCAGACAAGATGGCCGGGTTCCTCCCCTTCCTCTGGCAGCTCGGAGCCAGCAAGCGACCGGGGGGAGTCCCGACCGAGGCGGGGGGTGACCCGGGGACCGGGGCGGGGGTGACCCGTAACGATGAAAGAAAAACCCGCGGGCTCTCTCCAGCCCCAGTCACTCCCCAGCACGGGTCGAGGCATCGCCGTTGTGGTCCCGGGGACCCCAGCGAAACCCGGGGGACGCTGGGTGGGGACGGGCTCCCCCCCGGGCCCCGCAGACACCACGGCGGCGGGGCCCGGATCGCTGCGAGCTGGGGCCAGGATCCCGCGGCTCCTCCCGCAGCCCCGGCTGGTGCGACCCCCAGCACCGCCACGTCCGCGGGCCTAACACCCCCGGGGGCCGATTGCGACCCCCCCACACACCTCGTCCCCTTCCCGGGGCCGCCCCCCGTCCCGCGGCCCCGCCGGTACCTGCTCGCGGTTGCGGCGCTCGGCCTCCACCTCCCGCTGCAGGCGGTCCGCCCGCTCCTCGGCGTCGTCCGCCTGCTGCTGCAGCACCTGGATCTTGCGCTTCACCGCCTCGATGGTGGTGGCCCCCGCCATCCTTCCTCCTCCCCGCCGCCCGACCCGACCCGACCCGCCGCTCCGCTCCGCGCCGGCCCCGCCCTGAAATACCGGAACCCACCGCCCCGGTCCCACCGCCCGGGAAGTGACGTCACTTCCTCCCCCCCCCCCCCCCCGCGTTGCCGTGGAGACGGGGAGCAGCAGCCCGGTTCCGCCGCCGGGGGGCCTGGGGCCAGCGGGACGGCCCGGGCGGGAGCGGAGACACGGGGGACAACCCCACACGGCACCATGGGGGTCTGGGGACACCGGGAGCTGCCCCATGTGGGTGGGGGGACACCGGGACCTGCCCCACGGAGACCTGGGGACACCGGGACCTGCCCCATGTGGGTATGGGGACACCGGGACCTGTCCCGTGGAGGCCTGGGGACACTGGGACCTGCCCCATGTGGGTATGGGGATATTGGGACCTGTCCCATGTGGGTATGGGAACACCGGGACGACACCGGGACCTGCCCCACAGGGACGTGGGGACACTGGGACCTGCCCCATGTGGGTATGGGGATATTGGGACCTGTCCCATGTGGGTATGGGAACACCGGGACGACACCGGGACCTGCCTCACAGGGACCTGGGGACACCGGGACCTGCCCCATGTGGGTATGGGAACACTGGGATGACACCGAGACCTGCCCCCCAGGGACCTGGAGACACTGGGACCTGCCCCATGTGGGTATGGGGACACCAGGACCTGCCCCGTTGGGGACCTGGGGACACCAGGACCTGCCCCACGGAGGCCTGGGGACACTGGGACCTGCCCCATGTGGGTGGGGGGACACTGGGACTAGCCCTATGTAGACCTACGGGCACGGGGACCTGCCCCATGTGGGTATGGGGCCACCAGGGCCTGCCCCATGTGTGTGCGGTGACACCGGGACCTGCCCCACAAAGGCCTAAGGACTGGAGCCCTGCCCCACAGGGCCCTCCGCATCCTGCCCCACGGAGTTGCACGCACCCCTCAGCCCCCACTGTGCCCCATGCGGCCCCACCGGCCAGGTGGCTGTGCAGCCCCGGCAGCCCCACCCTGTCCCTCAGCCCCACAGGCCTCACACGGGCACGGCCGGGCCGCAGCGGCACCGTGTTCCCGAGGGCTGAGCTCACGCGCTGCCCGCCCTGCAGAGCCCCCGCACCCGCCGGGGCCGAGGTCCCGCAGCCCTGCCGCAGGTCCCGTTCCCCGCTTCCTCCCCAGGGACAGGGCTCCGGCACCTGCCAGCACGCCGATGCCAGGCTCCCGCTCCACCGCCGTGCACCAAAACACACCATTGCTAAAACTCTCCAGTCTTGGGAGGGCAGAAAACGCTGCCGAGGGTGATGTTGCTCTGTGCCACGAGGGTCACGGAGGCTCCCGGGAGCTCAATAAAAATGTAACCAAGAGCTGTTGCTGCCCTCGTTCACCACGCAGCCTGTTCAGCGCCGCTTTGGGCACACAAGTAAGAGAGAAAGGGGGTGTCGGGCTGCCACCCCTGTGCCGCTTCCGAAAACCCTCAGCAACCAGGCAGGCACATGCCCTGGGGGTGCGTTTGCCGGGGCAGAGCGGGCTGGCACAGGCTCATGCGGCCAAACGCCTTGGCAGATCCCCCGGAGATGAGCTGGCGACCAAAAGGGCCTGACTCTGCCTCCACCCGCCAGCTGGCAGGAGCCGGGAGGCAGCTCTGCGCATCCAACGCTCCGGGGCCTGAGATCCCTCCTCCCGCCCCCCACCTTCCCTGAGCTGGGGTGAAACCGGGGGACCCCCAAGAGCCACCCTGGGGGGTGGCGGCCAGAAAAAGGGGTCTCGGAATGAACAGAAAGGGATTTAACGAGGGGCGAGGCGACGGGGATGCAGTCCTCAGTGCTGCAGCCCGACGGCAGGGAGAGAGTCTGAAAATGCCAGCCAGGGAGGAAAGAAGGGCGAGCGGGAGGGAAGGGGCTCCCCAGAGCTCTGCAAGGCCACGCTCGGTGTGTGCCGACCTCCAGCGCTGTCGCACACTCAGCCGGGGCCAGGAGAGGAAGCCATGAGCAAAGGCACGGGGCTGACAGACTGCCCAGGGCTCAGGGAGGGCTCGACAGTTCCCGATTACACCCCGGCCCCCGGCTTGGAGCCGGGAGGCGCCGGTGAGAGGCAGCCCGGGCAGCGTGCTGGGGCTTGGGGCGCTTCCCCATGGCCCAGCGTCGGCGGCCGTGCCGCCCCTGCCTCCAGCCTGAGCGTCAGAGCTGGGCCCGTCAGGGAGAGGAGACGGGGGATTTCTTCCAGCCCGTGCAGGAGGCAAGACCTGCATCTCCTCGCCGCTCGACCCCTGAGACACGGCGGCCCCACGAGGTGACAGCCCCTCCGGCCGTGAGGAGTGGAGCCAAACTCCGCGCCACGTGATGGCCGGGAGAGCGGCCGGACAGCGAAACCCTGCACCGCTCGCGCCATTGTTTTCCTGGAAACGGCGGACAACAATAGCCGGGCTGTGCAGTTGTCACACTGCCCACGCAGCCTCTGCCCGCCTGGGGAGCTCGGCTCCTCTGACAGCAGCCATGACACCGACTTCCCTGGGGACAGGCAGGGACCCCACGTCCCACGCTTGAGGGGCTGCTCGCTGCCACCAGCCACTGTGGCTCTGCCCCCAGCTCGGGCTCCCCACGTCCCACTTGGCGGAGCCTGGCTGCCCAGCCCGCTCCATCCCAGCTGCCTTGGGATGTCCTTGCCCGGGAAGAAGCTGGGACTGGCCCCTGCCAGCATCCCTCTGGCCCCTGCGTGGCTGTGTGTGCCCCCGCCGGGGACATGTCCTTCCCAGGGTCACCCTCTGCTCCCATACACAGCGTTGGAGGAGTGCTCCAAGCCTGACAGGGACCTTCTTCCGTCCCTGAGGCCACAGTGAAGGGCTGCAGTCCCACCGGGAGGGCAAGGGGAAGGCAGCCAACCCAGCTCCCACCCTGCACCCCATACGTACGTCTGCCGCCTTCTTCTCCGCCAGCTCCAGCTTCTCCTGGGCATCTTTCAGGGCCTCGGAGTATTTGTCCAGCTCATCCTCTGTCCCTTTCAGCTTCTTCTGCATGGCGGCGAGCTCATCCTCCAGCTGGAAGGGCAGCGAAAGTCACCGCAGGTGGATCCCCCTCTGGACCCCAAATAGGGGGAGAGCCCTTGGACACCCCTCTGGACCCGCACACAAAGGGAGAGCCCTGCCTACCCCAGCCCAGGCTCAGCTCTGCCCCACAGCATCCCTCCTGCCCCATCCCAGGCTCAGCTCTGCCCCACACGTCTGTACCTGTCCCACGTGCCACCAGCTGGCATGGGCTGAGCCCTGGGCAGCCCTCGGGACGCCCACAGCATCGTGACACAGTCCCCGAGCTGTGGGACAGTGGCAGCTCTCACACCCCTGTTCCCCTTGCCAGGGTCTGGGCTCAGCACGGTCCACCCCCCCTGACATCCCTCAGCTGAGGACGTCTCCTGCCTGCCCTACCTGCTTGCTCCGCTCCTCCGCCTGCTTCTGCTCGGCCTCCGCCTGCTCCGCCCGGTCCAGGGCGTTCTCCTTGTCCAGCTTCAGCATCTGCATCTTCTTCTTGATGGCCTCCATCCTCGGTGGGACGCGGGTGCCGGCAACGGGGCAGCGGGCAGCAGGACGGGCAAGGAAGGCAGGGCGGCAGTGCTGCCCGATGCCCCGCTGCTCGGTTTATCAACTCTGCCCTGCCCGCTGGTGCAGGGGCTTTGCCTTTCTTGGGCCGAGCCGCCTCCCCACCTTCCCAAAAAGTCTGTGCTGGGGACCCATTGTCTGCCCTGGGGGGGTCCGGGTGGCTGCAGCCTTATTTGGGCTCCTGAGAACAGCTGGGGCGGTTATAAAAAGCAGCGGCAGGTCTGCAAGAGAGGGGTCCCGCATTGTTCCAGCCGCCTGCACCCCCCCCTTGCAATGGGACACCCTGTCCGGCATCATGGGGACACCGTGCTCCCACCCGGCACTCCCTCGAGACACACTCGGGACATTGAGCCGGGTCCGTGCAGCACCGGCAGCGAAGCCGGTTTGCACCCCACCGGGATGTTTTGGTGGCCCCCGGGCTGACATTTACCCGTGCCCGGGGGTGGCGTGGAAAAGGGCGAGCTCATCCCGACACTATTTTAAGAGCAGGGGCTTAGCAGCAGCCCCCAGCCCGAATTGTTTGGCTCGGTGGGGAGCAGCGGGGGGATTCAAGCCCAACACCCAGGGAAGAGCACCCCGGGAACCCCCTGAGCCCCCAGCCTGGCTCTGACCGCACTGGTGCTCGGCAGCGAGGCAGAAGATGCTGTTGGCAGCCGGAGGAGCGAATTCCCCAGGCGCAGGGAGGAATTGTCAGGGAGAGCGGCGGCACTTCCTACGCAGCCGGGGGATTAGCAGCCTCCTTGCGCCAGCCCCGAGGTCCTGCTGGCCCCGTGAGCCAAGTCGGGATGTCCCAACGGGGGGAGACCCACTGCTCCCTTCCAGGGACAGATTTTGGGGGCTGAGGGGGTCAGCACCCAAGGACCCCGGCGGCAGCTCCCTGGGCAGGGCGCCAGGAGGGACGGTGCCCACGAAGGGCCCCGAGCGGCCGCTACACCCCCATGCCCTGGGAGCCATAAATAACCCCGTGCAGCAGGGGCAGCGGAGCCAGCGGTGGGCACGGGGCCACGCGCCTTTGTCCTGGGATCATCCCGGGCGTGAGCCGGGGGGGGACAGGTGGTGAGCACTGACCCCACCGCCATCCCAAACCTCCGCCGGGCCCTGGGGATGGCAGCTCCTTGGCTGCCTGTCCCCGGCCCTGCCGAGACCGGCACGCGGTGCGGGCGGACGGGGTTTATTACAGCAGCGAGAGGGCGGGCAGGGGGTGCGGGAAGGGGCGCGGAGGCACCCCCTGCGCTCCCCCCCCCCGCCCGCCAAAGGGTGCAGGCAGCATCTCGCCTGGTCGGCGCTGGGCATCCCTGGCGCTGTAAGAATATGTTTGATATTTAGTTGGCTTTCCAATAAAACAACCTAATATCAAACATATCAGACAGAGGCAGGGGCAGGCAGAGGCGGCAGGACCCGGGGCTCAGCTCCCTGCAAGAGAAGGAGAGAGAAGGAGAGGCTGAGAGCTGGCGGGGGGGGGGTAACTCCCCGGTTTGCCCAGGCAGGACCCCCCAGGGCACCGCGCAGGCAGCACCTCGGTGCCGCTTCGGTGTCTGGAGCCCTCTTGGGCAGCTGCGCCGGTATTGGGATGCTCCAGGATCCGGTACCCGAGCAGGAGGCGTCCTGCAGCGGGGAGGAAGCCAGAGCAGGGCAGTGCTCCCGGCGTGGCACGGCACACCACACCATGGCACGGACTGGCACGGCATGGCATGGCAAGGCAGCACTGCCCACCCGTCCCTGCGTGCCCGGGGCCGAGGGCACCCCACGTCCGTCCCTGCCTTACCTGGGCCGGCTTGGGGGGCTCCTCGGCGGTCTGGCTCAGGGGCCGCCCAGCCGCCATTTATAACCGCGCTCAGCTGCACCCGGCGGGGGGATGCAGCCGGCAAATGCCCTGGCCTCACGCACGTGGCCTCGTTCCCATTAATTACCACCCATCGACGTCCCCCTGCCCCCTCCGCAGACCCCCGTGCCCTTGCCGCCGAGCGCTGCCGGTCGATACAGGTCGATGGCCCCGCGCCGCCTGCTCCTGCCCCCAGTTACACGCCGCCGTCATTAGCGGGGCCATCAATACTGGGGAGCCGGGCCCATCCCGGCGGGCTCTGCGCCACCGAGGAAGGGGGCTGCGTGTGACCCTGCCCAAGGACAAGCCCCAGCCAGCGCTGGGGGGCTTTGTCCCTGTCCCCTCGCTTTGGGGGAACCACTGGGACCCCCCGTGCACAGGAGCATTCCCTCCCTGGGGTGGCCGGAGGAGGTGACAGCCTGTGGAGATGGTCCCACTGCGGTGGGCACAGCTGGGTGACAAAGGCAGGACCCCAGACCCACTCTGGGGTGGCCATTGGGACCTAGCCAGTGGCCTCCAGGCAGGAGGGCACACGGAGTCTCTCGGGATGCTGCGGGCACATGTCTCCCTGTGCCGTACTGGTGCTTCACCGCAGCGGGACACACCGACCTTGGGAATGGCACTGGGAGCTCTGCGGGACCCCAAACTTTGGGGGGCCAACGGGGCAGGACATGGGGCAAGCGGGAGCCCCTGAATGCCACGGGGGCACAGGCACGTAGCCCCTACCCCGCTGCCTGCCTGGGCTGGGGGACATGGGGCTCTGGCCCCATGGGGGTGGCAGTGGGGCGGCAGGGCCGTGCGGGGAGGGTGGCAGCGGGGATGGTGGGGACACATGTGGTGGCAGTGCGGTGCCGGGAGCGCGCGTGCAGTGGCGGCTGATGTGATGCATCCCGACAGCCGAGCTAATGAAGGGCCGTGGGCGGGGGGTGCCGGCCCAGCGGCTCCCAGCCCTGTCAATAAGCAGAGCCAGGAAAGGCGCTGATGGGCCCTGGGGCCGGGAGACACCAAGGTCGGGCGCAGGCAGCGGGGACAGCAAGTGGGGGACAGGGCCCTCCCCCGGCAGGGAGCAGACAGGGGCTCAGGGGTGCCCGGACGGTGATCGGGGCCCAGGAGCATCGCACCTGGCCGGTCTCCTCTCCCCGCAGCTGCAGGATAGTGCCACACGGCCAGGAGCACCGGGCCACGGGGGACAGGAGCGTGTGGCCGATGCGGGAGCCGTGCTGGAGCGGGACCCAGCCATGTAGCACACTGGCCGTGCTGCCATCTCCTGGCGTGGCCACGGCTGGGCCCGCGTGTAGAGGATCCGGCACGCATAGTAGGGTCGCAGGCAACGACCAGATCCCAGCCGCAGGGATCGTGCTGGGCTGCTCCTTCCCTCCACCTCCGCCCAGGGCTGTCCCACATCCCAGCACGCAGCAGACGCAGCCCCCATCTTGCTCAATGCGTTTTATTCAAAGCTGGGTGACGGCGGGCCAGTGCTGAGCCCGCCAGGTCGGGCACTCACAGCCGCTCCACGTAGAAGGCTTTCCCGAGCCGGTGCAGCTCCCACTGGTGCTGCTGGTGCTCATCCTGGAGGAGCCGGTGCAGGGCGGCTCGGCGGACCTGCCGGGCACAGGAGCTGGGGCTGAACCCCACTGTCCCCCTGGCTGGTCCCACGGGATGCGGTACCGGAGCGGGACGAGGGGGACACCCATCCCTCGCAGCCCAGGGTGCACCCAGCCGCGCCGGACCCACGCCCGGCCTCACCGCCATCTGCTCCTTGCTGGCGAGGTGCAGCTCCGACGCCACGCGCTGCCGCAGCGCCGCGGCCCAGATCCTCTCCCAACACCGCGGGTGCTCAACGGCCACCTGCCCACAGCTGTGGGGACACGGGGTGGACAGGATGGGGTGCCAGGGGGACCCCACACCAGAGCTCCCCCTCGCCCACTACCCCCCAGCCCCCGGGGCTCCCTCTGCCAGCTCTACCTCTCCAGCAACCTCGCGCAGGCGCTGCCCTTCGCCAGGACCTGCAACCAAAGCGACACATTTGGCGGGGGGAGGCCGGGTTTAACGCGCACAAGGCGGACATTGAGCCCCACTGTCCCCAACTGCTGCGGGGAGACCCACGACACCCACCCCGCTGCCCCGTCCCACCTCCTCCCGCCGCAGCACAGGGGTCTGGCTGCTTGGCTGTGCCATGGCCGGTACCGCAGGGACCCCGCAACGACCCCGCAACCGCCCTCTGCACCAGCCACGCCGTTAACGGCATCCCGGTTACTGCAGCATCCTGGTTACCACGGCGGCGGCGCAGGGACAGGGAGGGGCTTCCCGCAGTCAGAGGCCCGACGGCACACATCCTGCTCGGGGTAACTGTGATTTTATTAAACAGCAATTAAAAAGAGTGCAGAGGCCCAGGCGAGGGGCAGGGGACCCCGCCCCACGCGGTACACGCTGCGGTGACTGGTGAGCAGCGGGCGCTGCCGTCGGCCCGGCAGAACGCAGCCGTCGAGTCTGGGGCCGCGAGCTTCCGCCCATGGGGGCTCGGCAGCCGCTGGCACACAGGCGCTGGTGAGAGTGGGAGGAAACACCCCCTTGGCAGGACAGACAGGACGTTCAAAGCTGGTATTTGTCTGCCCGAGACGTCCCCAAATGCCCAGTTGCAGGAGAAAGAGTAGAAACCGCAGCCCAAAGAGGCACCTCAGCCACGGCAGCTGAGAACTGACCACCAAACTATTTACACTCTGTCCAGGCCCCCTCGTGCGCGGCCCGGGCACACAGGCAGGCTGGGCACGGTGCCGCAGAGAAAAAAACGAGCGTTCACCCTTTGGAAAGAACAGACGAGCAGCTCCAGAGCCTGAGAGCCACACAGACGGGACGGAGAAACAGCATCAGCCCGTGCCAGCCATCACGGGGAAAGAGGACAGGTGGAGGAGAGCGCTGGCTGGGATCGATGTCTTTTATAAATAAGCTAAAGCTGATCAGTTTATTCACAGGGCCAGGGCTCTAAGACGTTGCCAGACTCAAAGCCTCAAGCCTGAAGCATGTCCCAAGCCCGCTGTGGAGGAGGCCCACGGCTCACCCCCTCCGGATCCAGCGGGCAGGCACGCTGCTTTCAAATGGGCTCCTGGCGAGGGCCAAGCTCCGCCAGCCGAAACGGAGCCTCTGCCGAGCAACGATCTCGGACACCGTGCAAGAGGGAGACCTGAGAGCGCAGCTGCTTCCTCCCGACGCTGCCGGCACGCCGAACTGCGGCCAAACCCCACCCAGGACACCAGCTGCACCCAGCAAGATGCTCTGCTCGTGGCAGGTCCGCGGAGCAGTGCTCCCGGTGCGGCTCACAGGGTGCTCTCCAGCGTGTTGTAGTTGTCCTTGAAGCTCTTCAGCTCCAGGAAGTGTTTGGCACGTTTGCTCTTCTGGTTGGAAGGCAGGTAGGTGACCTGGATGGTGGCGGGGTTGGAGACTTCAGGGGAGAGGGTGAGGTCCTTCGCTGCCGACTGGTGCTGCCGCTGGCTGCTGCCTCCCCGGGCCTTGGTCCTGCAGGGAGAGGAGAGGCACCGTCACAGCTGCTCCACCGTCACATCCGTCTGTCAGACACAAGGCAGATGTGCCCCCCAGGACAACGGCGCTCACTGCCGTTTTGAAAACCAAGGTTAATGCTTCTGCCGGTGCCAGGCCCGGAGCCTGCGTGAGGTCCCTGGCTCAAAGCAGCCAGCGCAAGCAGGAACGTGACTGTGACCAAGTAACAAACCCAAAAACGCATTAACAGACGGGCTGTAAGGAACAAGTAAACCTGGAAGGACAAACAGGCGTAAACAGCCCATGTCTCAGAGGCTGGGTTTTGCCCCAAAACCTGTCTCTGTTCACACGCCACAATGGGCTGCTGGGCCCCATGAAGCCACCACTGCACCCCAGCTGCACACCCGGGCAGTAACACTTACATGTTTGCCAGCTCGTTCAGAGCATCCTGGTACTTCAGATATTCCGGTTTCCCAAAGACCTGGACGCAAAGAGAAAAGACCGTGGAAAACCCAGCCGAGGTTACAGGGTGACCACAGTCCAGCCGTCGGACTGGAGTGCAGGAGCGGGCCCCTGCTCTGCCGCGGGGGCCGGGTGCCGCAGTGCCAGCACTTACCCCAGTGCCATAGCGGGCGCTCTCATAGCCATCCAGCAAGGTGTCGATCAAGGCTTTGCGGATGCCTTTGAAGGAGGAGCTGGAATTCCGCAGCTCCAGCAGGTAGGCACAGAAGTTCTTCCCTATTAAAGACTTTGGGTACCGGACCTCTGCTTGAAAGGGGATTTCTGGAAAATAAAAAGGCACAACACAACCGGTTGTTGTGCAGGTGAAAACGCTCGTGTTCACCCACAGACGTCAGAAGTTGGTGGGGAATTAAACGTCCCACCACATCTGCTGATTGCTCCCAACGCATGAGCAGAGCGGACCCTCAGCCCCGGGTGGGATAAGTGACTGTTATTCCCAAACCAGGACCTCGAGCCTTACCACGAGGCTGCTGGTCACGCACCCCACCCTTATTCCTCCTCACCCCGTCTCTCTCCACCCTTCCCCTCCCACTCCTGCCCCGAGCTCCCTTACCAGATGTTCTGATCGCATCCAGCGCCTTCATCCTGTACAGGTAGTTATAGCAGCCTGGCAAAGAGAAAACCCAAACTGAAAGCTCTGCAAAACTCGGCAGCGGGAGGGAGGTGGGGAAAGCAGATAGGAGCAGAGCGCAGAGAGACCATCTCGGGTCGGCTCGCCAAATGCGACGTTGCGATGGGACAGCCAACAAGAGGGGCCAGCGACTCGGGCAACGACCAGGTGTAGCGGGACAAGCACTGGATGGTGTCTCTGGCAGCAGCGAGAGAGCGTACCTTGTGTCTCCAGCTGCAGAAGCCTGCTGTCATCCTCAGCTAACAGCCGGGGCTCGTACTTGATGTCTTGCACCCTTGACAGTCGAATGTCGATTTCTTCCTTTAAATCCTGCACAGCAGGAAAAAAACACAACATTTAGAGGGCGCGCTCTTTGTTTGGGGGATCACAAGAACGATGACAGTCATCCTGTGGGCCTTCCGAAATAAACCCGCTCCCCGTCCGGCTGCCCAGCCCCGCACCAAGGTGTCAGCTCCTGGAAAGGTCCAGTTTGGAAGCGGACCCTGCTTGCCCCTCTGGGCACGGATGGGTCTGCGGGCGCGGGAGAGGGAGGGCACGTCCCCACCACGGGGCCCCGTGCACTCACCTTGGGGGCGTGTTGTCCAACAGGCACGTGGGGGCCGCGGCGGGACTTCATGGCGAAGCGCATGATCTGGCGTTTCACGAAGATAAACAGCAGCACGAAGACCTGGGGTGCCACAGCAGGGACAGGGGTCAGGGACACTGAGTGGCACCCTGGGGATGTCCCCGCCGACGCCCTCTGCCCAACCCCCCGGACACTCCAGGCCGAGCAGCCACCGGGCGCCACAGACCCCCGCAAACCCGGCAAGCTCAGGGGTCCCTGTCCAGCCCACCCAGAGCCCCACGGACACCCGGGCCAGCCCCACAAACGCCCCAGCCTCCACAGAGGCTCCCGCTCACGTCCCCTCGCCGCCCCACAGGCGCCAGGACCCCACAGGCACTTCGGCCCAGCCCCGTGAGGGCCACGAGTTCCCCGCAAATACCCTGGATGCATCTCACTGGAGCTTTATGGACACCCCGGGATGGGCCTCACAAGGGCCCCACGGATACCGCGGGCCCGGTTCCACGGAAGCCCCACGGACACGCCGGGATGGGCCTCGCATGGGCCCCAGCGACACACCAGGATGGGCCCCACGGGAGCCCCACGGATACCCCGGCCCCCGTTCCACAGGAGCCCCACGGACCCGCCATGATGGGCCTCATATGGGCTCCACGGACACCCGGAGCCGAGCCCCACGGGAGCCCCACGGACAGGCCGGGATGGGCTTCACGGGAGCCCCACGGACACCCCACAGACACCCCCCGGATGGGCCTCACAGCGGCCCCAGGGGCACGCCGGGCCCGTACCCACGGGCTCCCCCGGCCTCCCCCACCCCCGCCTCACCAGGCTGCCGTAGGCCATCACCAGCACCACGTTGACCCCGGAGAGCCAGTTGCTGCCGGCCCCCGCCATCCCCGGCCCGGCCCGGGGCCGCACAACATGGCGGCCGCCGAAGCCGCTCCGCGCCCCCACCACGTGACCAAGGAGAGGAGCCGCTCCCACGTGACCGCGGCGCGCCGCGGCGCGTCACTACGCGCGTGCCGCCAGGAGAGCGCCCCCTGCCCTCTCCCCACCGCCCCCGCCGCGAGCGCGTCACGTGGGTGAAGCCGGGCTGGCCCCGCCCCCGCGCCCTCGTCACGTGATGGGGGCGGGCGCCGCTGGTAGTTGTCAGTGTGGTGAGACCCAGGTAAAGTTGCTGCGCGGCGGCGGCGGCGGCTCCGGTAACCGCGCGCGGCCCCTTTAAATCCCGCTCCCCCTTCCCGCCCCCCTTCCGCCACCGCCGAGCGCCCCCTGGTTCCCTCCCGGCCCCTCCGCTCCCCCCTCCCCCCCCTACGGGCCCTACCGCGCCGCTCCGGGGGCGGCCGCCGCGCCCCGCCGCCGGGCCCCGCGCGGCCTAGTGGGCCGGGCCGCAGCCGGGGGCTGGCGTAACGCGCGGCCGCCGCAGGTGAGGGCGGGCGAGAGGCGGGCGGAGGAGGCGGGGGGTGGGGGTGGAATGGCGGCCGCGGCCATGAGGGCGGAAGCGGCCCGCGCTCGCCCGCCTCCCGGGTGCGGGCCCGGCCTGGCGCCGCGCCGCCGCGGGGGCTCCCGCGCGGCCCCGCCGGCCCCCTCCGGTTCCCTCCCGCCCCCATTGTGCGCCGCGGGCTGGGCCGCCGGGCCTGCTGGGCCGCGGGACCGGGCCCTGCCCTGCTCCCGGGGCCCGCCCGGCCCCGCCGCTGCCGGCGCTAACAATGGGGGCCGCGCCGCGCCCGCCGCGCTCTCGGGGCTCCTCGCCCGCCGCCGGGCACCCGTCCTTTGGCGGCGCCTCGGGGGTCGTTACCGAGCTCGGCCCCTGGCCGCGGGGCGGGCCCCACCGCGGGTCCCCGGGCGATGGCGGGGTCCCGGGCGCGGCGCCGGCCTCCCCGCCGGTGCGGGGGGCTCTGCCTGTGCGCTCCCGGGCGGCAGCACCGACCCGGCGCTGCGCGTCGGTACCGACCCGGGGGCTCTGATGGCGTATCCGGGGGGTGTCCCCCCAAAATCTTGTGGGAGCGGCTCGGCTCTCAGCCGCAGTGTGTTGGCTCCGGGGGAAAATTTCTAACACTGATAGACCAGCCCCCTGCGTCGGGCTCCTTTGGGTGCTCCTTCGTCGCAGGGAAAATCTTTCCGAATGCTTTGCCCTCTGGGGTCCTTTCCTTTGGAGCTTCGGAGCCTTTTGCACGCGTTAATTAAGCTTTGTCAGAGGGGGTTGGAAATCCCAATTTTCTGTGTTAACAGATAAGGGAAACTGAGGCTGGGATGTGCCGGGACTCGCCCAGCATCAGCCAGCAGGTCTGACACAGCCGGGGATAGTGGATGTGACCAACAGATCCTTGTTCTAAAACTGTAACTTACCTGAAATTTCTAATAAAATTAACAGTTCGTTATGTTTCTGTATCACCTCTTTTTCTGGAGACTCCGCGCTTCATGTTTCTCGTAGCCAAGATTCTCTCTCCTCTGGCCGTGGAAGGCGAGTCGCGGTGTAGTCTGGAAAGGAAAAGGGGTAACGGCAAAGTGTGTCACGTTTACTTGCAGCTCCTTTGAAGAAAAGATGTTGTAACCTGTAGCTGTGGAGCTTCTTGTTTTCCCTAAATCCTCTATGAATGCCTCGCTTTCCCGTTGTCTTGAAACATAAGCGCTGGCCTGGTTTAACGCTGTTTCTCTGGTGTGGAGCAGCCACATTTTGCTTTGGCCGGAGTCGCCCTTTTTTATTACATCCCTCTTGGTGAATATATTTGATATTTGGGCTTGCTCTTTTTTTTTTGTTTTGTTTTACACGGTAAAACACTTTTGATGAAGACTGCTTTGAACTGGTAAACTCATACTGTTGTTACTTCTGTGCGGGGTCAGGATAACCAGGATTTGCAGTTAAATGTTGCCCGTGAGCTGTACTGAAGTTACACGATTGAGGAATAAATTACCAGCAGCCGAGTCCTCTTCCCTCAACGCAGCACGTGGGGTGTTGCATGGGGATGCCCGCTTATCAGCGGGGCCAGGGCCTGGCTGATATTTCTATAATAGATGTTTTTCTTGTGGGTTTGGGTTGGTGTTTTTTGTTTTTTGTTTTTTTTCCTCACATTAAAGAAAAAAAATAAATATGATTTAATCGTGGCAGCAATGCAGCTGGGCAGAGCGTGGCAGCTGTTGAACAATGCCCAGCCACTGCACAAAGGTTCGGGGCAGCAGACTGCTGGAACTGTATCCTATTGAAATTGCAGATTAAGTTACTGCAAATGCGCAGGATTGCTTCCCTCTGGGCCTGCCGTTCTGCTGCCAAATTGGTTTAATATGACAACTTGTTTGTGCGTGAAACACTTAGAACTGGAAGAGACCTAGCGGTGGAGAGCGAAAATAAATACCGTGGGGAAGAAGCCTGCGTGGAGCGTGGGAGGGGTGGCTGCGTAGCCCAGGAGGCTTTGTCTCATCTGCCTTGGGTGAAGTCCAGGCTTGGTGCTGCTCTTTCTTAAATCTGCTCGGTGTCACACGCACCTTGGGGGCTCCCGGTGACCAGGCAGGTAGCTTGGATTAGCTCCTGATAAGGAACCTTGGCACTGTGTGGCTGGAAAACTGTGTTTGGAAGTTGCCGCAAGGCATGGGTGCCCCAAAGGGCCAACTTTTGAGGTTTTGTGGGAAGCAACAAGAGCAATTGCATTTGAAAATTTGCCTGCAAACGGAGGCTAGAAGCTGATGGGAGCAGGAGCGGTGGCATATGCATCGAGCCACGGCGCGGAGGTGACCTTGGGGTCTCCGTGCTCTCAGGGAAAGGTGTCTCAGCCTGCTCAAGCTCTCTGCTGGGGGACTTGGGCAAGAGACTCCCCGGTTCTTACAGGGCCGTTTGCTAACGCCACTTCCGAGCTCTCCCCACTTTGCACGCTGGGTCTTGCCCTGTGCTGCCCCGTTGGTGTTCGCAAGCGATGTTTCGGATCGTATCCTGCAGGTCGGATTTTCTCGCTTGGCTTTCCTCCCCCCTCTCATGCTCTCTCTGTGGCTCGTTCCCCTGTCCCAAGCGGCTGCCTGCAGCACCAGGAGCACACCCTGCTGCTTTGGAGGAAGGCGTCGCAGTCTTGTTAACGAAATCTGAAAATGAGAAGTTTGCGATTATTGAGATTTTGGGGGCTCGGAGGTAGAAAGTCCTGCCTTGGGCTGTGCCTGGCATCCCTTGTGCCCGGGAGACAATAGGTAGCGTAAAACTACTGGGTGCCGATCCCGTTCTAACCAGCAGGGTTGGACTCTTCCTCCAAAGTCCGAGTGAAGTTACAGAACTCCACTTGCTTTGGATGCTCCACGGCCTGAACTCTTACTGGGATTTTTTGCCTCAAGCAGTTACTCAACAACATTACTGGCTGTTATTCCTTGTTGACATCTAGTTAAATTTTTTTTTTGGTAGTTTTTTTAATCTGGAATACTTGGTAGAAGAAAACATTATTTCCAGTTCTGGGGAATAATTGAAGCAAGCAAAAATCATCAGTTCTACAAGGGCAGTATTTTTTTTTTTAAAGCAATGTCCCCCAAACCTGTAGCACCACTTATTACTGCAGAGTTTTTGCTTCCCCTGTCCTGCTTTGGAGGCAAGGAAGGAGAAGGGGAAGTAGCTGATGTGTCTGGGGCTCTGAGGTGTTCTCTCAAAGTGAAGTTTCTTTAGAGCTTTTTTTCAAACGCTCCTTGCTCCAGTTGATCTCCGTAGCCTCTTACAGCCCTGGTCATGGCAAATCCCTGCCCGCTCACACACTTGTATTTTAGCAGTGAGTTGCTCAACCCTTTACCCCAAGTAATTCTGCTCCTGGGTCCTGATAGCTCCCACCTGAATGCAGGTGATGCTTCATTTGAAGCGCTCCACCATGGTAGCGGTGGAGAAACCTCGAGAAGTACAGGTGGTCTTTTTGTCTCGGGGACACGTGGAAATGGTAGGCTGCCCGCCAGGGCTTTTGGGGAAGCGGCGGGGAGGGTGGGGGCCCGCAACGGCTTTACTGGCTGCCTTGCCTACGCGATCGTTCAGTCTTGGTGCTGCCTTTTGTTTTCGGTTTCTAATGGTCTGTTCTCTCTTCTCCCCTGACCCACCACAGAGTTCTACCTTGTAAATACTGTTATTTGTATATACTGTAAATGATGACATCGGTGGGCACTAACCGAGCCCGGGGGAACTGGGAGCAGACACAGACACAGAGCCAGACACAGCACAAGCAGCGGCCGCAGGTAAGGGCAGCGTCTATGGAAACCAGTTAGCTTGGAGGTGGAGACCTGGCACTCCTGCCTGGCCCAGTGCTAACAGCTGGGCTTGCTCTAACGAACTTCCCGCGTGCTGTGGGGCGCTGCTGGCAGAGCCAGGTTAATTGGGCGGCCACTGACGGTGGGGTTTCTGCGTCGGTGCCTCTGAGCAGCAGCTGGGGCTGAGACTTGTTTTCATTTCCACCTGACCATTCCTCGTTCACTTTAATGAGCGCAAGTGGCTGAGAAGCCACCTGCTCTGGGTCTTGGTGCTCTGGTGTTGGTAAGGTCTGCCTCAAAATAGACATGGTTTAGGTGAGTCTTGCTCACCTGGGGCTGCAAGGCCATCCAGCGGTATGTCCCTTTTTTCCAGACTCCCCTCGCTCACTCCTCTTCGTCTGACTTTCTCTCTGAAGCTTTCCTCTCTCTGACCCTTGTTTGTGCCTCCTCTTCATCATATTGATTCCTTTCCAGAGATCTCAGGGAAGCGGTGTGGCGTTTGGAGGAAGGTTTGTTGGAAATGCGCTGCTCTAACCGCGCGCTCTCTCTGCCTTCAATTTCTTTAGGCCACTGCGGAACAGATTCGACTTGCACAGATGATTTCGGACCACAACGACGCTGACTTTGAGGAGAAGGTGAAACAAGTGAGTGTGGAAAGTGAGGGTGAACCCTGATGGGAAGGCAAGATCAATGTCGAGAGTACCGTGTAGGGGGTGGGAGGGACGCGGCTGGCTGCTCCTTGAATTTTCTTGGACTGGCTTGTTCCCCAGAATGTAGGGGATGGTGTTACCCTGAGAAAAAGGAGGTTGTAGCTCAGAAATTCCCACTCTCAGTTACCTTCTCATTGAGGGGGTGTAACTAAGCTCAGGAGGACGGGGAGACTCCCAAACCCTGACACTTCTTTGTAGGATTTCTGGTTTGGGATTCAACTTGCTTGGCTCCTAAGAGATCCGTGGAGATTTTGGTGCCTTCTTGGTTTGGAACACGTTTGATGTTTGGAACACATGGTTTTGACCATGGTGTTGTCTTCTCTACAGCTGATCGACATCACAGGCAAGAACCAGGACGAGTGTGTGATTGCTCTGCATGACTGCAACGGAGATGTCAACAGAGCCATCAACGTGCTGCTGGAGGGCAATCCGGACACGGTAGGATTGGGTCCTGTAAATCTGGTGAGGCCTATTTCAGTGTAGCTGCGTATTTGGAGACAAGACATACAGTAATGTCTAGCTAACAAGAGCCAAAATGACCTACTAGTTCCACAAGTAGCACGTAATGTGTGATTGCGTCCTGGCTTCTTAACGCTGCTCTCTGTAGGCTTGCACAGAAAACGAGCGTGGCCAGCATGGCCAAAGGAGTAGAGGGGAAAATGCCATAAATCATTTATTTCCTATGCACTTTTACAACGGTACAGTGGCATCCGTATAAGCTTTCACAGTGCTGTGAGCATGAAATAACTTATCTTTCCCCACGAGGGCCGAGTGGTCTGTGTTAAAGGGCAGGTACGTGTCAGCTGTGGTTCCTTTCTGTTAGGGTAATGCGGTTTTGTGTCTCTGGCCCTAAACATTTGCTTCTCAGCGGCGTGCTGACTGGCTTGTGTGCCCGTGCTGCATTTTTGAGGGTCTTTTTGCCGTTTGTTTTCTGTGGAGTTAAGCTCAGCTGCCGTCATGAAGGTGCCTGTCTCAGGCAAGCCAAAGTCAGCTCGGAGAACAAGCGAGTGCTTGGTTCGGAGGAACCTTCTGCCTGGCATGTGGGATGTTGTTCATTTTGTGACAGACAGCAGACACAAGTTCTGTTACAGCCCAGTACAAAGCCTACAAATATCAGATCCTTCCAAACTGCCGCTGATCAGAGGTGTCCTCCCAGCACCCCGCTTTGGCTGAAGCCGACTCGACTCTTTGTAGAGTTGAGGCTCTAAGTGTCGATTCAGAATATTACGTATTAGCTCTTTTTTTTTTTTCTCTTTATTAGCCCTGAGCATAGATGGATGCGCTGGACGGCTCAGAGTCTGTTCTGCGTAATGTACCTGCTTCACAATTCGGGTGCTTTGCTAGCTTTGGCACCGGCCGAGCTCAGAACCGCATGCGTAAGGGTCCTTCCCTGCCTTTAGAGAGCCCTTTCCATTGACAACTGACCAAAATAGCTGTTGGAAAATCCTTTCAGAAGGGGGGATGATATGATTGTGCGTTGCTGAGGCAGAGCTCTGCCATGACTGTCATTTTCCTCCACAACCCTTGTAACCAGCGGCTTCTAGTCAAACGATGAACTCCTGCTGCAACGGCAGTTGCGTTTCCTGGATAAACGCATTGCTCATGAAAATAGCATCCAGGATGGTGTGCGGTACTTCCTTTATTTGAGCAGCTGGAATGCCCAGCGGCGTGAGATGCAGGGCAAGGCACGGCTACTGCAGAGGATTTGTAGAGGCAGAAAGGGAGTTGGCAGAGCAAAGCCCTGGAGAGCCTGCAGTGCCATGGGGGGCCTGCGGCCAGTGCCCGCCGCACCGAGCGCAGGCGGCAGCGTCTGTGCTGTAATTGGTCAAAGGTCTCGGAGCGGCTTCTGGCCCGGATTCAGCTTGTGCAGCAATCCTGTAAAGGGGATTTTCTGATAAGAAACGGGCTTGCTAATTGCTCAGATATTCACCCGCTGATGAAGACAGCTCACCTGCTGAGCTAGTTACTCATAACCGTATTTCAAACAGTAGAGGAGCTGGCGTGATCTTAGCATCGAGGTAGATTTGGCTTAAAATTTACAGTATTCAAAGTAAATATTTTCCTAAATTTCCTTCTGAGCCAGATACCTATGGAGAGAGACTTCGGAAGCTTTGGGTTTGAAGGCAGCTTGTGCCTCCGAGGTTTTTTTGTCACTGTCCCTGCATGTTGTCATCCAAACCCAGCTGTTTACTCGTCTGCCAGTTATGTTTTCAGGTGTTTGTCAATGACTTGTGCCTATTTTTAATTGTTCTAACAGTGTGCAGCATCAGTTTAAGACTATGAAACCTCTGCAGACTGTCATAAAATAAACCGATGCGGGCCCGCGGCTGTAAGCTGGAGGCGCTTGTAACTTCTTACAGTTGTGATGACTTGAACTTGCCTGTTGGATAAATTCTGTGATACTCCTCTCCCTGTGAGCTGCTGCTCAGGGGAGGGGTTTTGTTAAATCGCTCCGCAGCTGAGAGAACAACTTTCCCTGAAATGTTGACTGCAGAGCACTTCGGGACGTTTGCCTGGGTTATTCTGGGAGCTCCCCAAAACAGTGACCTATATGAAATGGCAGGGTTGGGGTTTTTTTTCCCTGAACAGGGTAGATTTAGCCACGCTTTGAACCTGAGTAAGTGTTATGCCCACTTTATTTAAGAGGTTTAGTAGATCTTTGCAGAAATAGAATAACTCCTCTCCTGTTAGCTCAAAGTGCATGCTAGTAAGAAAGCTTTCCTTCAAGGAAGAGGCTGTACTGTGTGTAGGCTGATAGACTCTTCTTTAAAAAAAAAAAATAATAAAGTTGGACTGGGCACCATTTTTCTGGAGACTTTCGTTATATTCTCTGTAGCATGTTTAAATACGTGTGTATTTGCATTGATCAAACTACGATTAACTACTTTCCCCTTTGCAAACCTTCAGCATTCCTGGGAAATGGTCGGGAAGAAGAAGGGTGTCTCGGGACAGAAGGAGAGCGGACAGACAGAACCTAGTGAAGAAAGCAAAGAAAACCGGGAGAGGGATCGGGATTTCAGCAGACGACGTGGCGGGCCACCGAGGCGGGGGCGAGGTGCCAGCCGTGGAAGAGAGTGTATGGACCTGCCCTTTAATAACACCCGTAATTGTCACATCGCACCCCGGGGCGCTTTGTGCTGCATAAAAGCTCCCAGTGAAGCTTCTTGGGCAGACATGTCTTTGAGGAAAACCCTCCTTGTGTGTGTGGCGCTCTGTTTGATGCTCCCCTGTCTGAGATGATTCCTTGGGCGATACCCTCAGTCCCATCAGCTGAAATAAAAGAAGCTATGGGAGCCTTTGGCGGCGTGATCTCCCGCACAGCTGCCGCGCTTCGCTGTTTGAGGTCGGTCTTGTATCCTCCCTAAAGCGGGGTGAATCTTGAAATTGTCTTTGCATTCATTCTATTTTCCAGTTCGGGGCCAGGAGAACGGACTAGACGGTGGTAAGAGTGGAGGAACTTCTGGAAGAGGCACAGAAAGAGGGAGACGGGGACGTGGCCGAGGCCGAGGTACACATGGGGTTTGAGGTCAGAGGGGGTGGGAGTCAGCGTTTCTATCTCCCCTGTGGAGTTTGAAAGCCTCTTTTATGGGAGGAGTCACCAAACTGAAAATAAGCGCTTGATTTTTCTGTTCTTATGCTTACACCTAGTGTCTACACGTTGCTTCCCCATCTTAGATGCTCTAGAAACAGTACCTAGTTCTTGCATCCCATGGAGCTGAAAAAAAATAGGGCTTTATTGTATAAAGGTGGGAAGTTAAAAAAAACTCAGGTGACAGTTTGGCAGGTGGGACAATTGCTTGTTAGGAACAGAATCTGGATCCTCCCTGTTCTTGCCCATGTGTCTCCGAGCACCGTGGCTGTGCAGATGCTTGGCTTGGTTTTTAAATACTCGGCGGCAGAAATTAATTTTTCCACAAAATCTGTGCTGCTCAGGAATTGTTGCTGAGGACACGCACCGCAGAAATCAGAACCTGGGGTCCGGTATTTATGGTTTGTGCCAGCTGGAAACCTCATCTGAGCCTGGAATCGCACATCGCTAATTACACTGCCAGCTAGCCGAGGTCATTCCCATACATATAAAAACGCTGCTGGAAATCCCATCAACTCGGGAAGATCATCACCACTCATATTCTGGCATCAGAAATCCATATGTTGTTCAAATATTTCTTTTCCCAGTGATGCAGAGCAGGAGATGCTCAGCAATGCGTGCATTTGTATTTTACAGGTGGCTCTGGAAGGCGAGGGGGAAGGTTTTCTGCCCAAGGCATGGGGTAAGTTTGAAAGCAAAAATAGAAGTCTTTGCGCGTGAATAGTACTGTTGGCATCAGTCATTTGTGTTCCGAGTTTCCTTTTTTTTTTTTGTTAAAAAAACCAAAACTCTATCATGCTAACTTATATTTGGAATGGCTGGTGGAGCTGAAACATCCCTCTGCTGAGAGAATTGTCTTTTGAGAGTCTCTGAGAAGTGTCATGATCTGAATAAAATCAAGTGCTTTTAATATGCTTAGGGAGAGGGAGTAAAAATTTCCATCCTTATATTTCTTGCAGAACTTTCAACCCAGCTGACTATGCCGAGCCGTCCGGCGCAGATGAGAACTACGGGAATAGCAACAACAACACGTGGAACAACACTGGCAGCTTCGAGCCGGATGATGGCACAAGTAAGTGGTTTTCACGCGCGTGTTGGCTGGTTTGTGTTTAGTGGATTTTGTGTCCGTCCAGTTGTACTGAGGAGGTTCTGGGTAGGGCTTTGGCTCAGGGATGGAGGAACAGGTTCTTGGTTCCGAGGTGGATTTCAGTGACCCTGTCTCCCTGCACCCGTTGGTGCCTTTGCATCTGTTAGGGAGATCACGTTGGAAATTGGGAGCTGGACGATTGTTCTGGTGTGAGCTTGTGCGTGCTGTTGCCCAACGGAGGCACAGGAACACTTGCCTTTCCAGCAGAATCACAGAATGGTCAAGATTGGAAGGGACCTTTAAGACCATTGAGTCCGATCATTGAGTCCAACCATCACCCCAACCCTGCCCAAACCCCCACTGACCCACGTCCCTCAGCACCGCGTCTGCCCGGCTTTTAAACCCCTCCAGGGATGGCGACTCCACCACTGCCCTGGGCAGCCTGGTCCGGTGTTTGACAACCCTTTCAGAGAAGAAACTTTTCCTAATATCCATCCTAAACCTCCCCTGGCACAACTTGAGGCTGTTTCCTGTAGTCCCATCGCCTGTTCCTTGGGAGAAGAGCCCGACCCCCCTTGGCTACCCCCTCCTTTCAGGGAGCTGTAGCAAGCGAGAAGGCCTTCCTTGAGAAACCGTGCTGCCTCCTTGGAAAAGTATTTTTTATAAATTGTAGCTTGATAAACACATGCAAATTGTGCTGGTATTTGGTGCATCCTCCAGAGAGCATTGCTCGGAGCTCAGATGTCTTGCTCTTGATTTTGGTATGGGGAGCATTCTCTCTGGCATGGCCATCTTGCCCAAAGTGCTGCAGGATGAGACCCCGTAACAGAAAGCTAGCTGAAAAGAAATCTTCATCACTTCCCTCTTTGAAGCAAACGTTCTTCCCTGGGCGGCTCATAAACACCCGTCTGCCCTGGCACATTCTCTCGCTTTGGAAAAATGGTACTTTTCTTCTGTTTCAAGTATGCACACTGTCGTAAGACACAAGTGAACTCAGATTGTGCAGGGTGATAACTGGACAGAGTCGCAGGGGACAACCCTTAATCGTAAGTAGTCTATTTGGGGGAGGGGGGGGTTAAGAGGTTTGGATTTTGGGTTTTTTTTTTTATGGAGCAGTCTTGCACCACTGTGAAGTCAAACTGTTTTCCCATGGTTTTTGAGCGCTCAAGTAAATACCACATCTTGGTTGTCAGAAGCATTCACAACCATGTCAATGTTGCTTTGGGCCACTTCCATATTTCTTGTATTTGCTGGAAAACTGGTAGCTTTGGAAAGAGAGAAATAAAACACCGTGAATTGTGATACCTTTTACTACGCGTTGTTAGTGTAGGGCTTGGGCTTTTTTTTTTTTGGTTGGCTTGTGTTTTGGTGGCTTTTTGTTTCTTGTTTTCAGAAAACAGCTGTTTTGAAAGGAGAAAAAAACCCAAGCATGGTTTTGTAAAACACGAACAGATTGAGTGATCGTCGTCTTGCCGACTGAGAAATGGAGTTTTAAATACCAGAGGGAGTCATGTGGGCATGTGTTAAGGGCAACGGGCAGGCTTGTCTCTGGAGGAAAAAGGGATGGGAGTGGACGAGCTCTGTGTGCTGGAGGTTTAACTGGTCTGAACAGGCTTCTGTGTGGGGTTTTGGTTTTTTAATGTGTTGGTGTTTTGCGGAACAAAGCGGGTTAGAGCCTGGTTGGGGGGAACTGAAGATTTTTCTGATGGAACAACTCAAATTTGCTCTAGTGCTGCAACACAGCTGTAAAGTTGGTCGTGCAACGAGGCTGTTCACCTGTGTCGTGTGTGGTCGTTTTGTTTCCATTTTAGTAGCCGCAGGCATCTCTTTAAATTAACAATATCCACAGGTACAATGTGACTGGTGTACGTGGGGGCAATGAAACTCGCCTTCACTTCTTTTAAGTCGAAATTTCACTGGTTGTCTTTCTTTTCTTTTTTTTTTTTGTTTCAGGACTTGATTTCATTGGGGGTGAGGGGTCAAATTATCCCCGAAAATTTGACACTGCTCCTGGTACGATACATCCAGGTGCACTAACTGCCCCGGATACTTTTACTCTATAGCTTTTTTTAAAAAAAAAACAACTGAAATATCTGTGGATATGTCATTCTTCTCTCTCTTAATTTGTTGATTTTAATGAATATTTGGCGTTTGTTCTGACTGTGCTTTTACTAATGCTGACACCTTGAATGTAAATTGGGAGAGGTTAACCCAAATTCGTGTGGATTATGTAAATCTTAACTTCAGCCACTGCTTCTCGGTGCCCAGAGCAGCTCCGTGTCCACAGCACTGATGACAGAGTATCCCACCCGAGGGGAGGAAGCGGGAGGCAGCTCGGTCGTGGTCTGCTCTCGCATCCAGAAAGCTGTGACTTGCCGTTGTCCCTGCGCCATTTCCTCGGCGCAGCGGTTGGGTTCTGCAGCCATCGCTTCACTGCTCTCCCCACTGTGTTTCTGCTCAGGGTCACAACAGTGCTGGGAGGGGAATTAGTCTGGCCAAACCATCTCAGCGCTTTGCCTCTGCTTACGACTGCTGCTGGGGGAGCGATGCGCTTGATGGCTGCTTTGGCCTGTCCTTGCTGCCTGGCTGCTCTTCTTCACCTGAGCCGACGTACCCTGCAGTTGAAGATGACGGTGGATTTTGAGATGACCGGGATGTTTGATGGCAAAGCGGCTCAGTGCCTGGCTGCTTTGTTTCCTGCTCTTACACCTTTGTGCCTTACGAAGCCAAGGGACGCCCATGAGATTGATGCAGTTTGCCTTTTACCTACCAAATCCCATCAGTGTCTGTAACGAGACCAAAATCCTGTTTGTTTAAGGTCTCCTCAAGCTAACCTGAGCTCTGAAAGTCGAGGGCTCTTTTGAAGGAACTCGTCACATTGCTCTTGAAGGTCAGGACAGGAGGAGGGTTGAGGCTGTAGAGTCTGTCTTGCAGGGGCGCAGAGGCAGACCTGCTTGGAGTGCTTCTCCTGCTTTGGGGCATCTTGCAGTTCTCATCTCTGCGTTAAAGATTAACTCCCGCAGGCAGCACAAGGCCATCTGCTCCAGCACTGCCTTTGTATTTTGGCCACGCTTTGGCTTTGTTTGGATTTACATTCCTTTGAGGTGCAGAGTTGGGGGGTTTGGCCCTGTCACCCTTCCAGGCTGGGCCATCCAGCCCGGATCCAGTCACTGAGATAGCGGCAGAGCTCCTGTTGGGCTGCAGGAGGAGCAAGCTGGCTGCCCACCTCCCAGTTTAAAACTGAGAGATAGTGTATTTGGAGAGGGGACAATCTTGAAGACACGATGAGATTTTTTTTTTTTATTCAGCACGTTCATATTTGCAAATGCCTATTGACTTTTAATTTTATTTTTTCCCCTTTTCCTCGTTTGAGGAGCTCAAAGACCAGCAGCTCTTCGAAGGGTTCCTTAAAGCGGAGAGGAGGGGTTGCTGTTCAGAAGATGACACTTCTGAAATGGTGTTAGAAGCGTCAGGGCACTGCTTGCGTTGCAGCTCTCCCCTGCGGAAGAGCTTGATGGAGAGCGATACACCCAGTTTTTTAAAAAAAAAAAAAATCTAACCACACTGTGCCGGTTAGGAAGCTTTCTGGAACATTTCTGGCAAATGCCCGGTTCTACATCGCAGGTCTTTGGTTTTCCATCCGTCCCTTGGGTGAGGAGCACAAGCCGTGCTGATAGGTGTCTGGTACTCGAGAATTAGACTTGCCAGGAAAGCCCCATCAATGGCTGCTCTCCATCTGCAGGTTTTCCTTCTGCTTTTCCTGCTGCTTTGCTTTTCTTCTCATTTCCCCGAAGCAGGCAAGACTGAGAGAGCCCCGTGCTGTGTTCCTACATGCACAAACTCTTCTCGGGAAACTCTCCTGGCTTCCTGCTCCCCGCTGCCAACTGCAGCAGCCCAGGTACCTCCAGCTCCCACTCCACCCCCTGGGTAAGGGTCGAGCTGGTAGGATCTTTCTGATCCATGAAAATCTGGAAAGGAGCCTTCCCGCTACTGCACAAAAAAAATCTAAGGAATGGTGGAATCGGGGTTTTTAAAGCCCAGATGTGGTTTGCATTGAATATGCTGAACTCCTCCTGATGCTTCTGTCTGGGGAGGAAGGGGTAGAGGGCTGTGCCTTGAGACTCCAGCACTCAGGGAAGTCATGTTTGTATTAATATCTGTATTTCTAACTTGAATATTTTAAAAAAAAAAAAAAAAAAAACAAACCAACAAACCAACCCAGGAAGGCTTCTTGAGTTGGCTCCACTTGCCAGGCAAAACAAAACATCCAACAAAACAACAAGGAAAAAAGGCTAATTCACTGCTATATACTTATTTCATGCACTAAATCCCCCGCTTCTATACAAGCAGTTGTTTGGTTGTTTTGGCCTCATAATTGAAGTGTAAATGGGAAGATCTGCCGTATTCTTCCCCCCAAAAATCTCAGCGAGCCTGGTTGTGTCCTGCAGAAGAATCCGCAATGTTCTTGTTCCCACGTGCTCTGTTTTTTTGCTGTAAAAGGCTTTTGGCTTATAAAAGGGCTGATGCCAACTTGTTCCGTCCCTGTAAACGTCTCCAGGATTAACCCTGTCGGCTGTGTCGTTGTTTTGTTGATCTGGTTTGCATGGGCTGAAAACAGGCCGTGCAAAAGGTGGCTGTTTTTACGCTCTTGAGTTTTTTGGGATGTAAAATGTTCCCGCCCTCCTCCCACACCAAATTTTAAGTTGTCTAATGGATTCGTAAGTTGCCACGTAAAATTCAAAGTACTGAGGTTAAACTGTGATGGAAGCGAGGGGTGGAACAAGTTGAAGATGCGGCCAGGCAAAACTTTTTCATTCCTGGTAAATTTTGCTCTCTTACAAACTGCGCTGTGCTGGATTGCGGCTGAAATCTCCTGCTTTTCTCCCTGGTATTTGAGCTACTCACTTCCAGTGCATTTCTGAAAACTGGTCGCAGAAAATGCATGGATTGCATAGTCCCTTGAATTTTCCTTTCTGATTCCCATTTGCCTCTGTACAGCAGCTCCTGGTGCAGTGAGGATTCACCATTTTTTGGGGGCGGGGGGGATTGGTGTGTGGAAGAAAAGATGAACCATGCGAATGGTTCCATTGTCCCAGGGGTTTATAGAAGCTTCAGGTTTAACTGGGTGGTGAGATCCCGCACGAGAGCTGGCAGGAGTCCCCGAAGGAGGAGCTCTGTCTGAACTGCTGGGGTAACACGAGCTGCTCGTGGATGCTGAAACTTGCAGCTACTGTAATACAAGGGGAAATCAGGAAAATGGCAGGAGGAGGCTGGGGACGATGCCGGGACTTCCTTGCCAAGCTCAGCTTCCCTCTTCGGTGTCGGGGTGTGTGCGCTGCCCTCGCTGCCGGCCCGGCGCTCCCTCTGTTTCAGCCTAGCCTGCCCCAGCAACGCTGAGGCCACCCCATCGCGGTACCTTGCCCGTGAATCGTGGGTTGGGGTCGACTGCTTTAACTTGTCTGGTTGGCAAATAGAAATCCTCTCGGCCGCTTGCAAAGCTCCCCAGTGCTTCCCTGGCTCTTGGAGTTAGAGCTTTGATGCCTGTGTAACTTCTCTACCTGTTGTTATCCTTGTAGGTGCGTGGAGGGCAGCGACAGAAGAATGGGGCACGGAGGACTGGAATGAAGATGTAGGTACTCTCCAAACCCCTCTCCTCCATGCGTCTGCTGCGCACACAGCTACGAGGGGAGCGCAAGGCCCGTCCTTCCCAAAATGTGGGCATAGCCCAAAGCCAAGCTCCCAGTTCCAGGAGCTGTGATGAATAAGTAAACATTGCTGCTTCTAAAGTACAGGTGTAGTAAAGCTTGTTGTAGGAGCTCAAGACAGGAAGGGATCTCCTCTCCCAGGGCATCGAGTCTGGTCCTCTCACTTCCTGCAGCTACGTGATTGAATTCTTCCGTGAACCAGCCTGACACAAGAGTCTTGCTCCGCTCCTCCGGTGAAGCGGCAGTTTGGGAAGGTTTTCTTTTGATCCACACCACGTGCTGCAGTGGTTTTGTGTGTGTCATGTGCATCAGCGGGTCCTTGTGGTTTGGATTGAAGAGAAGCTCTTGGCTTTACCTTCTGACTTGCTCGTTGGCACATCTCGCCGCTTTTTGTTCTCTACCTGGTGTCTTCTTCAGGGCAGGATGGACACTGTTATCACTTGCTTTTAATTCCTCTGTATCAGTTGCTTCTGAAATGGGCTTCGGTGCCTCTCTGAATCAAGGGAGAACTTCTGTTATCGCAGATGAGAGCAGGGTTGGGCCTTTTTAGTATTATTACTAGTCTTGCATGCTCGTTTTTGCTAAGCTACAGAACAGGCACGAAGGGAAAGGTTTTGCTTTCCAGGCACCGTCTGAAGGAAGCGCTCCTGCTGTGCTTGGAGACACAAGCAGCTTCTGTGTCCGCTCAGTCAGGTCTCTGCTTGGGGAGAGCCTTTGATAGCCCTTCTTGCCCTCAGTGTGGGTGATAACGCTCCCAGGGGTTCCTGATTTTGGTTTTAAACTCATGCTGTTGAGTTGCTGGCAGCTCCTCAGTCTGGAGTAAAAGCTGGTCATATTCAGATATGTTCTGGGCTAAATCACAGGCGGTCGTTAAACCTCCCCTTCGTTCATTTTTGAGCAATGTTATTTTCCCTTCCGTAGTTGAAGTAGGTCTGTTGGTCTCTGGTTGGATCGTGCAGGCGAGGCCAGGATCGTTGGAAGTCGAACTATGGGTCTGAAGCTTTTTCCTTTGACTTCTTTATCAATGCGTGCTCCTACCTGTGCAGTGGGTTTTGCAGGCTGGTGCGGTGTGTACCGGCAGTTCAGAGCACCCGCCTAAGACCCAGCAGCCCCACCGGATTTGTGGACTACGGGAAATTTGTAGAAGGATTTGGTTGGGTTTTTTTCCCCGCTGGCAGGTGATTTGTGCCCTAGCCTGAGAAGAAACAAATGAGATGGGAGCCAACTGTTAGAGAAGTTTAAGTCTAAACACTTGAATTTCTTGAATCATTTTTGTGGCTGCTTGTCTCAACCGTTTGTGTGTTTTACTTGGAGTCCTGAGACGCCGTTCTCACTTTTTCATTCTTTTTGCCTTTTTTTTAATCTTTCAGCTGTCTGAGACGAAGATCTTCACCGCCTCCAATGTGTCTTCAGTGCCTCTGCCTGCCGAGAATGTGACAATCACAGCTGGACAGAGGTGATAACCCATGGCAATGCTGTTTACGTGGGAAGAGTGGCACACAAGTCCCAGAGCCATTTTGCTGTCTCAGACTAAACCTTGCCAGCTAGCTAAAATGCACCTGCTCCGAATAAGATGAGATGGATTTAGATCGAAAAGTTGAGTTAGGAGTTTCTGGGTCCTAATCCTGGGATCGGAGTTTTCCTAGGCTCTGCTGCTGGTTCTTCAGATCTGGGGGCATTTTGCATTGTGTTAAATTAATGGAAGGCAGGCTTTAAAATAGAAGGCCTTGCAGGATCTTGCTTGGTCTCTGTCCTTTTGAGGTTGCTACTGGCAGTTGTGAGTTAATGTTCTGCGGATTCATTCAATTTGTAAAGGAAAAGCTATAAATTGTGAGGCTGGAGGTAGAATACCACTGTAATGGAAGCGAGGGGAGTGAGAGAGCTCTTGTTAATCTCAGTGGGTTGTCTTCTTTCTTTACCCAGAATCGATCTTGCAGTCCTGCTAGGAAAGACGCCCTCTTCTATGGAGAATGAGTCAACAAACCTGGAGTCGTCCCAGGCTCCTTCCCTGGCCCAGCCGCTGGTGTTCAGCAATTCCAAGCAGAGTGCTATATCCCAGCCTGCCTCTGGTAACTCCTTCTCTCACCACAGCATGGTAAGGAAACGCTCCTCTCTGCCAGCGCGTGGGTTTTGGCAGGCGTTGGTTCCCCTGACGTTCTCTGTCTGCATTTGGGCAATATGGGAAATCCAGTTCTGACACCTGCTCGCTTCTTGTGGGTGGCAGAGTCCTCTGCTTGGCTGATACGCCGGTCTGCTCTAAATACAGAGGCACGAAGTTCATTTCTTAATTAGAAATCATTGGGATAATTCCTCCCCTGTTGCCCTTGCCAGACTTGCAACACGTGCCTCTTTCCTGCTTAGAGGAAAGGAAAAGCTCTTGCAGTCCAGGGCTTGCAAATTCAACAGTTTGAGCAGTGGGAATGACTGGGAATTTGGTGCGGGATGAAATGCCGGTATCTACGGACAGGTGAAGGAGAGAGGTGTTGAATCTGAATCAGGGATGGGCACAGACCTGGGCAGATGCTGCTTTGTGTAACTTCAGCAAAAGAAATTAAAATTGTGCGCTTAATGGTGAGATAGTTCAGGAAGAATTTTCAAAACCACCTTAACTGTAAAAGCCACGTTCTCCTGGTGGTTGTCTGTCTTATTCCCAGGCATTTGGTTGCACTAATTTAGTACATTTTTAAAGATCCTACCTATTAACTTTCTTTGTACACCTCCATGACGCTGTAAAATGCCATGGGTTGGGCAGCAGATAAGTGTACCTGCGCTCACAAGTGATAAAGGCGGAGAGAGACGTGTGAGCTCTCCTTGCCAGCGGTGTCTGTGTGCATCAGGAGCTCAGGAGCGTTTGGCTGAGCACCCAGCGAGAAGCAGCAGGGTACAGCGCGTTCAGGCTTACGTTAAGAGATAGATCTGTCCTCTGAGCCAAGTTCCAAGCCAGGGGAGACACTGACTTTGTTATTTCATTGCTGAAATTGCAGGTGAGCATGCTGGGGAAGGGGTTTGGAGACGTCGGGGAGGCCAAAGGCAGCAGTACCACGGGTTCTCAGTTCCTGGAGCAGTTCAAGACAGCCCAGGCTCTGGCTCAGCTGGCTGCTCAGCACACCCAGCCTGGCGGGAGCACCACCCCCTCTTCCTGGGACATGGGATCCACTACGCAGCCCTCGTCTCTCGTGCAGTATGGTAAGGAAAAGCAGCGTGGCTCCCCAGAGGGGAGCGTGTTCTCCCAGAACTGCAGCAATGTGAGGGACTTGGTGGAGGGACGGATCACAAGTTCAGAACCGAGCCAACTGCTGGAGAAATTAAAAGAAACGTGTGTGAGTTTGTGAGAGTAAAACGTAATAGCGCGTGTGAGTCTTTCCCTGTTCCTTTTATACTTGGAACAGTTGGATCTGTCTGCCTCTTGATCTTTCCAGACAGCTTCAGAGACAGGGATCTGGCACTCCCGAGACCCTCACAGTGTGCAGAACCTGCTCCCTGGTGTAAAGCCGTGTTAGCAGAGAAGGGGTCTGAAAGTGGGCGCCTCTGGAGAATGGTTCCTGAATACCAACACTTGTCAGTCTCACCTCACTGCTGACCTGATGTTATCTTTTAAAGAAACTCAGTTCTGGTGACTGTTAAATGCCAAGAGGTAACTCTGCCTCTGGGCTGGCGTGAGGGAATAAACAGTGATTAAGAGAGGATCCTGCTTTTTTTAGATGAGATGCTGAGCCCTACAGTGGTCAAGTACTAGTGCCTTTTCTTTCAGCTTGTGCATTTTGTTTCTTGCTGTAGGGAAATGGCTCTGGTTCAAATCTAAGCTGAAGAAAAATTGAGCCCTGTCCTAGTAATAGTCAGTGTTGGCAGCTTCTGATCTTTTCAGACAAGGAGCCACAGAGGAGAGTCAGAGAGAATAGGAGTTGTTTTTAATAAGCTGCGGTAAGGCTCAGGCAAAGGAGGAGGGCGGTGCAGTCGCGCAAAGGCGTGAGGGCGGGCAGCCTCGAGCGGTGGTGTTGCGTGGAGGATACCCAGTACTTGCAGGGAAAAGGGCAGGCAGTGAATGTAGCGGTTGGCAGAGAAGGGGAAGGAAGCACCGTCAGGCCCGTGAGGACTCTGCCATGCGGTGCCTGCACACAAGGGACTCTGAAGTCCAGCTTTTCTCCGAGGATGGAGGATGTGTGCTGCGCAAGCTCACTTTGTCCTGTAAGGGGTGGTGGAAGGAGCTGAGGGAAGAAGGGCTCAAAAGGCTCGACGCTGGTGGTGGTGAGAGCGCAAGGCTGGGAGTGGAGATGCTCGGATTCTCGGCTCTCTGATTTTGACAGACTCCAGGAGGAGTCATAGTGTGAAATGATTTTATTTTTCTTGACGCTGAGAAGTGTCAGAACTTAGATGTAATTTTAAGGAAACAAATCCTGCTAATTCAACTCTTGTCTCCCCTGGTAGATCTCAAGAACCCAACGGACTCTTCTGTGCATAGTCCCTTCACTAAGCGTCAGGCCTTCACGTCAACTTCAACCATGATAGAAGTGTTCATGCAGGAGAAGCAGCCTGTGGTTACTGCCTCCACAACTGTGCCGGCACCCCCTTCCTCGCCGCTGCCCAGCAAAACCAATCCTGTTCCCCAGATGTCCCCAGGGTCCTCGGACAACCAGTCCTCCAGTCCCCAGCCAGCACAGCAGAAGCTGAAGCAGCAGAAGAAGAAAGCGTCGTTAACATCAAAGGTGCGCATCGATGGTGGGGGAGGAGGCGGCGTATTGTGTTAGAGCTGCAGAAAAATCCATTTGGGCTGGTGAGGGAAGGGCTGGGCTTGGCTTTCCTGCTGTTAGCACTGGGTGTTTGTGGGGGTGACGGAGAAAAGCTGGCCTGCCTGGCTTGAACAGCGTAATTCAGAGGATACAAGCCTGTAACTGCCGTCGTGTGCTGGGAAATGTGGATACTAAAGTCATTTTCTGGGCTGACCCCAGGGAGGGATTGACCCTTTCTGTTGTTCCTCCCTTGCAGATTCCTGCGCTTGCGGTGGAAATGCCTGGCTCAGCAGATATCTCAGGGCTAAACCTGCAGTTTGGGGCGTTACAGTTTGGTTCAGAGCCTGTTCTCGCCGAGTACGAATCGACGCCCACAACGAGCACCGCTGTTAGCCAATCTCAAAGCAGCCTGTACACCAGCACGGCTAGGTGAGGACCAGGACAAGGAAGGGAACGATTAATCCAAGCAGGTAGCTCTGGAAGGTAGCTGGTCCCGTGGGCTTTAGTTATGCAGCATACTAGTAGACCCTTTCTGACTGTGCCGTGGTCACAAAGGGGGGACAACGTATGCAACAGCAAAGGATAAGTTGCCCGCAGGCTCATTCAGGCAGCTCTGTGACTGGTTGGCCTGTGGTACTTACACAGAACACAGACGTTTCCTGCTGCCTTTAAACGGTGTTGCTGGAAACTCAGGAGGGGAATCCCCAGCGCAACCGTTCCTTGTCCCTGGTGAACAGATTCTGCGTGTTTTGTCCTGCTTTTTGCCTGGCAAACAAGAACACGGTGGAGTAGGTGTATCTACGGCAAAGTGTTCCTCTCTTCTTTTAGAATCACAGGATAGTCTGGGTTGGAAGGGACCTTTAAAGCCCATCTAGTCCAATCCCCCTGCAGTGAGCAGGGACATCTTCAACTGGACCAGGTTGTTCAGAGCCCCTGTTGGATTGACCCCTAGTATCTTGCCGGTCCCTTGAGTGCAGGGACCTGAGTGATGGCAGCTCATGAAACGTCACCCAGAGCACAGCAGTGTGTCAGGCAAGGCTGCAGCGAGGTGCCAGCATCCTCCTGCGGTCGGGCTGTAGCCCTTGTCTGGGTGCGTTTCTCTGCTGGGTTTGCTTTGATGCTTTGTGTGGTGCCTTTATGGGGCTCTTTATTTTGAAGATTTCAAATGAAGAGTCTACAGCAGTCTGGGTCAGCAGGGCTGTTTTGGAGAACATTAAACTCCTTAACTCCTTTCCTCCCCCCACCCCTTCTTTCCTTCCCCTTTGTAGTGAATCTTCATCCACAATTTCGTCCAATCAAAGCCAGGAGTCTGGTTACCAGAGCGGCACAATACAGACAGCAACGTTTACCTCCCAGAACAGCGCTCAGGGACCACTGTACGAACAGAGATCCACCCAGACGAGGCGATACCCAAATTCAATCTCCTCCTCGCCCCAGAAAGATCTGACCCAGGCCAAGGTAGGAAAATAGCTTTGCTCTCCCTTTGTGCTGAGTAAGCATAGCGTGTAAAGCACTGTCTCGGGGGAAGCCAAGTGGTTTATCAAGTGTTTCTGCAATCCTCCAGCCTCACCACGTGGCTCATGTACTCTCGTGAGAGCTTTCTTCTGGCTGCTACGAGAGCCCTTAGTTACGTTACTTACCTGGGGCTGGGCCAGTGGGGTTAACAGTGGTTAAGTTGATTGCAGGCCATGTGTCGTGTCACGCATAATTACCCTGCTGCAGAGCGGCGGTCAGGCTAAGGATTTAGTTTTGTCTTAAGGATTTGATTCTTGCATGCTGCACACAGGTTCGGTGACATCAATTTTGGCTAACGAACTTGGGTTGAGGGTGTTGAGCTAGTCTAACTACCAACAGTAGAGAAACTTCTTGGAACTGCTTTCTAAAATATGTGCCCGAGGGTTGTGCTGGCACTGGGCTAGTTGAGCTTGGGACCGACCCTGGCGCAGCCTGGTGACGGGTATCAGTAGCGTGCCTTTTTCACAACTGAGGAGGGCGTGTGGGAGGGGGCTGACACTAGATCCGCCTCTGGAAATGAGCAGCTGCAGTGCCCAGTACTCTTTTTTTTTCTCTTCTTCC
This sequence comes from Larus michahellis, assembly GCF_964199755.1. Taxonomy (NCBI): domain Eukaryota; kingdom Metazoa; phylum Chordata; class Aves; order Charadriiformes; family Laridae; genus Larus; species Larus michahellis. The sequence goes on from NC_133919.1 coordinate 3,950,513, forward strand.
TCAGAATGGTTTCAGTTCTGTACAACCCACGCCATTACAAACCACACAGGCCGTTGAAGGTAAGAGTCTGTCGCTGCAGTGGGTATCCTGAGTCTCTTGTACTGCTTGTATTCATTGCTTTGGATTAAAAACTTTATCTAATAGCAAATCCTTTCCCTGCTGGACTAATTGCTGCCACTCTGTTTATTTGCTTGCCTTGAAATATTCAGCTTTCTGCTGGTGGATCCTTGAGATCCTTGATGGGTCACTCCCTGATGACAATAATTTACTCTTGATTTGCTTGTGAAAGGCACCTCATGTGTAGGTCTTGAAGCTCTTTGCGGAGCTGATTGTGGTGTTGGGGTAAAGTGAGACGTAGGACACAATCGTGCTGTCACAAGTGTGTAACTGGTTGGCAGCAGCGAGGGAAGCCCCAGATCTCCCTGCTCCTTGAGCTGAGCCTTTGCTGGTCGTCCTCCGGGAGCTGCTAGTAGCTGCCCCTAACCCAAAGCTTTTCTTCGCAGGTGCTACAGGCCCCGCAGTGAAATCCGATTCCCCCTCTGCTCCCAGTATCACGCCTCTCAATGATGGGGTGTCTGCATCCTCCTTGCTGACGACAGCCAGCCAACACTCAACAGCTCTGAGCAGCCTGAGCCACAGTGAGGAGCTCCCCAGTACGACCACCGCCCAACTCAGCAGGTGAGCCGGCGTGGGGGGCAGATTTCTAGAGCAGAGCTAGAAGCAGGGGTCTAAAATAGACATCGAAGGCTGTCTCGTGCAGCGGGGAAGACTGAGATGACTCATCCGAGTAAATGGGGAATGGGATCTGGCCTGGCGCCATCAGTGGTGATTCTCGCACCTTGGCTTGACAACCTTTTATTCCTCCTTCCGCAGTACGTTACCCACCCAGCAGAACAGTCTGTCCTCATCCACGTCCTCCGGGCGAACGTCAACTTCAACTCTTCTGGTGAGTCTCGCTGTGCTCTGGTGCTGTGCGCCCCCGTCCCTGCTCAGCGTGGAGAGCTCTGCTGGGGTGCCCAACCTTGGTGTGTGGCTGGCGGGGTCTGCAGTTGCGACAACCAGCAGCTTGGCAGCTCCTGTCCCGCTGGAGTTTGGATTTCATGTGGAGAGGGGATGGAGGGTTATGTCAGAACGTTGTGCACCTCTGGCTCGAGGCTTTTGACACCCTGCCTGTTTCAGACATAACAGTAGATGCTGTTACACGCTTGCAGTACAATAAGTGCAGTGCAATAAGGCGATGCATGCTGGCAGCCCAGAACCCCCCCCACAGCCGGGGCTGCATCCCCAGCAGCGTGGGCAGGGGGACGAGGGGGGGATTCTGCCCCTCTGCTCCCCTCGGGGGAGACCCCCCTGCAGTGCTGCCTCCAGCTCCGGGGCCTCGGCACAGGAGAGACACGGAGCTGTGGGAGCGGGGCCGGAGGAGGCCCCGGAGCTGCTGGGAGGGCTGGAGCCCCTCTGCTGGGAGGACAGGCTGAGAGAGCTGGGGGGGGTCAGCCTGGAGAAGAGAAGGCTCCGCGGAGACCTTGGAGCCCCTTCCAGTCCCTCAAGGGGCTCCGGGAAAGCTGGGGAGGGACTCTGGAGCAGGGAGGGGAGCCACGGGACGTTGGGAATGGGTTGAAACCAAAAGAGGGGAGATTGAGATGAGATGTGGGGAAGAAATTCCTTCTTCCGAGGGCAGTGAGCCCCTGGCCCAGGTTGCCCAGAGAAGCTGTGGCTGCCCCATCCCTGGAGGGGTTCAAGGCCAGGTTGGACGGGGCTTGGAGCCACCTGGGCTGGTGGGAGGTGTCCCTGCCCAGGGCAGGGGCTGGCACTGGGTGGTCTTCAAGGTCCCTTCCCACCCAAACCATTCTGTGATTCTTCTGGGCCTGTAGCAGCTCTTGAAAATGCTGCGGAGTTACAACCAGTTGTCAGAGCAAACTGGTAGCTGATGGGGTGTCACTGTTCAAACGTAGATAGTGATGGAGCTTCTGCAGTACAGAGCCCCTGGGTGTTGGCTTCTGCAGCAGAATAAATCTCCCTACCGCAGACGCGGTGTTCAGCTCTGCCTCTCCCAGCAGACAGACGTGTTGGGACACAGCCGCACAGAGGCTTGGAAGCGCTAGGGGCTGACTGCTATCAGGACTTTGGATTTAAGCCAGATGCAGAGCAGGTTTCTCCGTAGCCTGCAGCAGCCGAGTTCATTGCAGGCTCTCGGGAACATTTGGGTGCAGATGGAGCCACAAAAAATATTGCATAGAATAGGATTGTTTTAGTTGGAAGAGACCTTTAAGATCGTCAAGTCCAACCATTAACCCAGCACTGTATAGACAGCGTCCTGCGATATTTCTGCACTCATTTTTATCTTCCTGGGCCCCTAACTCTCTCCCCTTCCTTCCCTAGCACACAAGTGTGGAGAGTGAAGCGAGCCTCCATTCTTCTGCTAGCACTTTCTCCACCTCCTCCAGCACAGTGTCAGCCGCCCCGCCAGTCGTAAGCGTTTCATCCAGCCTCAGCAGTGTCAGCAGCCTGGGCCTCAGCCTCAGTAGTAACTCCACGGTGACGGCCTCAACTCGCAGCTCCGTTGCAACAACATCAGGTACTTCCTTGGGTACTGCTAAACACAAGGAGGGTATAGGGGCTGAGGGACACGGCTTCACTGGGGAACTTTTCCTTTCTCTTCCTTTTCCAGGAAAAGCCCCTCCCAATCTCCCTCCTGGAGTCCCACCGTTGTTGCCTAATCCGTATATCATGGCTCCGGGGTTGCTGCACGCCTATCCGGTGAGTGGGACGACTGGCTCTCTGCAGTTGTGTCATGCCACTAGATCCCTCCTAGCTCTGTCTTCAGCTAGCAGGGAGGGACGTAGTGTGGTAGAGAAACCAGAAACGGTAACACCAGCCCAGCACGACTGCCTTGGATGGGAAGAGTTTGGACCTGCCGTTTTCCACAAAACGGTAGCAGAGGAAATCCATGTGCCTGTGGGAGTGAATCTCTGTAATTCTGGTCACCCTGGAGCAGATTCTGTCTGCCTGTTCTCTGCAGCCTCCCCAGGCCTCTGGGGAGCAGCAGCCCTCGGTCAGAGCGTGGCTCGTGAAAGCGTGGAGCTGTATTAGCAACACGCTATGACAGAGGCCAAACAGTCTCAGAACAAGGGCAGCTACTGCCCCAAAGATCTGATGGTGTGTCACAGCCCGCTTCTGAAGGCGAGGACAGATTTTTGGTGTTAGAACAATTACTAGAGTAAAACCGTCGAGTGCCTTTGTGGTCCGGAGCAGCTGTGCTAGGCGTTGGTGCTCACTCTTCATTTGAGCAGCTCATAAAAATACTCTTGGCAGTGTCAGTCTTGCCATAGTGAATGCGGGCTGCCTGTGCCTAGGTAATCGTGTAGCCTCCGGTTGTCTGGCTGTATCTCACACTTCTCTAAATGTTTAATCTAACATTAGGTAAGTGTCTTTATCTAGTCTGCGTCCCTGACATCGTCTCCTGCTCTCTTTCTAGCCACAGGTGTATGGATACGATGACTTGCAAATGCTCCAGACGCGATTCCCATTGGTGAGTTCTGCAGCCCGCCAGCGACACGCGCTTCTAGCGGTGCAGAGCTCGCCGGTGCTGCGTGCTCTGGGTGTACAGACAGGGCAGGCTGCGAGGTGGTCCTGAGGAGCTGGCAAAGCGGGGTGCTAGATGCTCTGTGGCAGTAGTGAGGAGTTAATCGGTTGCTCCTTTGCACTTGGAGTTAGGAGCGCTGGTTATTCGGACAGCGGTATGGGTGGTGGGGCCAGGGAATGCCAGACCTACACAGGCAGAGCTGTTTTGCCCGGCAGCGGTCTGATGAGCTGTTGGAGACACTGATCCTTGAAAGAGGCAGTGACCAAATACTTTTATGAGAATGGGTTTTATTTAGCCATAGGACACGTGTTCCTTGTTTGGTGAAGTGGAGGGGGAAGTCCGGGCAGTTTGAGGACTGCATACCAGTAGACCTTATCTGGTTCTTCTCATAGCCAGACGAGGGGGATGGTGCATGCTACAAAAACCTGGGCTTGCTGTAGGCTGCGATCAGCCCCGCTGTGGCTGATTGAACTGCAATACTCCAACATATCTGCAGTCCAGAAATTCTTCTTTTCCAAAAACTGCTTTGCATCTTTGGACAGAGCTCGTAAAACTTCTCCTTTTGGTTTTATCCTTCAGGATTACTACAGCATCCCATTCCCTACACCTACCACCCCGCTGACTGGAAGAGATGGCAGCCTGAGCAGCAATCCGTACTCTGGTAGGGAAACACGCTGCTCCGATGGTGTATCCCATCAGGTGTTTGTGCTGCTGCCTACTAATTTCCTGTGCCGTTGTCTGCTGGCACCACCCCCTGCACTGCCTTTGGTCTGGAGCATGTTTCTCAGCAGCTAAATTCTTGACTTCCCTTTGATCGTCTGGTCGTGTCGAGGCACGTTACCGGGAAGATGCAGAGTAGGAGTTGATGCAGCAGTTGGAAAGGGAGCAAGGAAGGGCTGAAAGAATCTGAGAGGTGTAAAACCGGGGAACTGCTTTTCAGGTCGTGGTGAAGCAGGGATTAAGCAGTGCTTCTCAAGCACTTAGACTTAAAATAGAAAGAAACATAAAATCTGGAGGAATTAAAGTTTTTTATCTATGCAACAGTCTCATGGAGAAAGAAAACGGGGCATTTAGGACCTGTCAAATTCAAACCAAATGCCCAGTGAGTGGCTGCTCTCTCGCTGACCTCAGTAGGTGTGTTTATTCCCACTGCTGATTTGCAGCGGGCAGCAGTTCTGCTGAGCTTTCACGTGCTCTAGGAATTGTTGCACTTTGTGGATCGCTCTTTTCCCAGCACCGCTTCTCCCCAGCTTCAGCGGGAGCTTTTTTGTGAGGAGGTGCTTTTGCCTGGCACACTGAGGCTGAAATCCCAAGCTCAGAGTGCGGCACTGCTGCATGCGGGATTTGCCAGGTTAACGTCGGTGGTAATTAATACTTGTGGCTATCCTGGACTCGCTTGTGAGCTGGGGCAGCACTAAGAAATTCACTGGCTTACCGTTTGAGCTCTGAGTGTTTGCGTGAAGGAGCAGCAAAGGGAGCTTCCCCGAGCCCTGCAGCCAAACCCTTGCCCAGTGCCCAGACTGGGAAGAGGGGAAACTGTATTTCCGCGTACTCTCCGTGGGCTGCTGGGGCTCTGCAGCGGCATTTCACTCGGTGCATTTGATTCCAGCAAGAGAGAAGGAGACGTGAACCCTGCGGTAGAAAGGGGCCGTTCACGCATCCTCAACTGGAAGATACTTGCCTCCCCCCTTCAGTGAGGGGCTGTTTGGCGGTAGGACAGGGCCCCCGCGCTGCCACTCTGGCCTCGGGTCTGGCTCTGGAGGGAGCTGAGTCGTGTTCAGGCCTGCGGGTGATGCACGGAGAGGGCGCAGGGAGAGCTCTGGCATCCGGGGCTCTGTTGCTGCGCAGGCGGCCAGTGGCAAGGTTTATCCCGTGCCGGATGGCAGGCTGACATCAGGCAGTGCCGCACTGTGGCTTAGCTGCTGGGGGTTTCCCTTCCCCTCTGAAGTCCTCTCAGGGATGAGGAGAGTAATTAACAGCTTATCCTTATCAGCATGCAAGGCTCTGAGGGCTTGGGAGGGCTGTAGAAGGGGGGTTGATTCAAGTCACCGTTGATCAAAAGGCTGGGTCACCTTGGGCTGAGCCAGAGTGGGCCGGGATTTGACACGTGCCTGTTCTTCATTCTCCTTTCGTCTCCTGTATTCCAGGGGATTTAACAAAATTTGGCCGAGGCGATGCCTCTTCCCCGGCTCCTGCAACGACTTTGGCCCAGCCTCAGCAGAGCCAGACCCAGACTCACCACACCACGCAGCAGACGTTCCTGAACCCGGCGCTGCCTCCTGGCTACAGTTACACCAGTCTGCCGTACTACACAGGGGTACCAGGGCTCCCCAGCACCTTCCAATACGGGCCCGCCGTGTTCCCTGTGAGTTTTCCGGAGGCAAGGCGTGTGGGATTCGGGCAGGAGGGCAACGCAGCGAAGCCTCTCCTCACTCCGCTTCTCTCCGTGCTGTAGGTTGCTCCTACCTCTTCCAAGCAGCATGGTGTGAATGTCAGCGTCAACGCATCAGCAACCCCTTTTCAGCAGCCCAGTGGCTACGGCTCCCATGGATACAGCACTGGTAAGACACACCCGAAAGAGCATCTTGGCAGCAGTTCCTGACAGTGGCAGGGCTTGTCCACAGTTTCCAGCAGTAAGGGAGGAAGATGGCTGTGGTGCAACTCGCAGATCATTTAATTCTCCGTGGAAAGGCCCAGGCTTGTTCCGCATCCAGGTCTGGAGCGGATTTGAGGAGTATGGAGCACTTCACGCCCTCCCCTCTGCCCAGCAGTTGGCTGGCTGGGGCCTTGGGCTCGCGTCGGAGAGCTTAAGCTGCGGAATTGTTGGGGTTTTGTTTGTTTGTGGTTTTTTTTACTGCCTGTATGTGATCGGTAGAACAATAATTATTCCAGATTTGAGCCTGGAAACTTGTTTGACTCCTGTGTTTGGCAGATGATGCGTTCTAGAGGAGTGTCATCCTTGATTCAAAGATGCAAGAAAGTCGTGAACCTGCCAGTTGTCTTGGTACTGGGTTTCACGGTTAACGTCTGGTTGACTTACAGAGGGCCTGCATCTGGGTCCCTCTTCCCAAATTCCTGTTGCGCCTCTTTTCCCTACGTTAGAGCCCTTCAAGACACTGTTTTCTCCTGGCAAAGATACTTCAGCTCTGTACCAGGTCACCCGGTACCGAGTCCTTCAAACCTTTTTGATTTTAAGACTTTTTCCGTGCCTTAAATGGTTGCTGAGGCTTTCTTCCGTACCACCCTGTCAGAAACAGCCTCAAATGGGGGTTGTGTGCCAGCGTTGCCAGTCCTTGCACCGGCCGTCCCTGCCCACCGTTGAGCGGCCTTTCCATGCAATTGCCTGGTTTACATCCAAGGAGCTCTCGGCCCGTCCTTGCTGCTGTGTCGTGCTGGGAGTTTGTTTCCCTGTCTTGTCTGCCGCATCCCCCCCGGATCTTCTCCCAGTTGCTGTTTTCTGGGCTCTTCAATAACGTGCATTTCTCGGGGTGGCGGCAGGTCCCTGATTTTTTTTTTTTTTTTTTTTTCCTGGAGGCATTCAGAAACCGCCGGTGTCCAGAGCGAGAGAACTTACACTCCTGCAGGCATTTTGCAGCTTGGCTTGGCCAAGGCCCTGCTCTCTCAGACGACGTCTGGCTCCAAACCTTTCCCTGGCTGCGGGGCCACTAGAGCTCTCCCCCACCTGACGCTGGCATTAGCGGCAGTAGCTCCTGCTGAACCGGTGGCTGCTGCCTAATGCTCGCTTGCCTTTCCTTCTCCCCAGGTGTATCCGTGACATCCAGTAATACGGGAGTGCCGGACATCTCGGGCTCTGTCTACTCCAAAACTCAGGTTAGTGTCTGGTGTGTGCTCCAGGAAGGCGCCGCTTTGCTGGGGAGCGGAAGCCCAGCTCTGAGACAGCCCCCCTGGGCAACGAGGTCTCTTCCCCTTGGAGCAGAAAGAAAATGCTCGGCCTTTCCCAACTTAGAGCAATTCCAAGCCCAGAAAGAGCCATAGGCAGAGACTTTTGGCCGTTCTCTGCACCACGTGCTAGCTCCTGGGCCCACGACTTGTAGAGCTGGGGGGGGTACGCTGCTGGGAAGGGACACGCTGCTGGGAAAGGGCAAGGCAGCGCCGCCCAGCTCCCAGCCCTTACTCCGCCGTTGGCGTCTCCTCCTCAGCAATCCTTCGAGAAGCAGGGATTTCACACTGGAACCCCGGCAGCCTCCTTCAACCTGCCTTCGGCGCTGGGCAGCGGGGGCCCCATCAACCCCGCGACGGCGGCGGCGTACCCCCCGACCCCTTTCATGCACATCCTGACCCCGCATCAGCAGCCGCACTCGCAGATCCTCCACCACCACCTGCAGCAGGACGGGCAGGTAAGCGACCCCCCCCAGCCTCCCCCCGGCCCTCGCTGGGGTATCTCCTAGGGCTCTCGCTCCCCCTCTCCCCGGCCCCCCCCCTCTCCCTCCCTCCCTCACGCCCTGCGGCGGACACACGCGGTGACACGCACACGCTCACACCTGCACATACACACAGGGCCGATAAAGAGGACGAGGTGAGGAAGGCCCGGGGTGCGCTCCGCTGGGGGGTACTCGGCACGGCCCCCTCGCTGCCGGGCTGTACCAGGTAGGGTCGGGTAGTGCCCCTTCTCGCAGACATGCCTGGTACCCCCCGACCTCCCCCTTCCTCGGAGGGGCGGCTCCGCAGGCCAGCAGCGAAGGGGTGACTCGCCACAGCCACGACCCCGCCATAGCTTGCAGGTCTAACCGTGGATTTCTATTGTCATAGTTTGTCCCTTTATTTTACATATCCTGGTACTGCAACAGCTTCCATATTTGCAGATGATACTGTGCTGCCAACGCCAGCAGGAAGACCAGGTAATGAACCTCTCTGATAATGCCTTGCACTTGCCCTGGGGTCTCCCCCCGCCCCTAAGGCCCCCCAGGCTCACGTAGCCCCTTCCTTCTCCCCCCGCGGCCCTGCCAGGCGAGGAGAGAGGCCCTCAGTCAGTATGTGCACACACACACACCCGCGCGCGCAGACACACACCCCCCCTGCCTCGACCCCTTCCCCCCCCCCTCCCTCTTTCCCCCCCTCCCTGCTGCGCGGCAGCCCCCCCAGCGCTGCCAGGCCCCCCCCCCCCCCGTTGCCTGCGGTCCTGGCACCGTGCCAGCCTGGAGGAAGGCGCAGAGCTGAGGGGAGGGTGCTGGGGCATTGAGGGGCCACCGGCTGGGCGCAGGAGGTGGCCCGCGCCCTGGTGTCGGTGGCCCCAGGGGGCTTGCGCTGGGCTGAGGCGGGTCAGCCAGAGCCGAGGAGCCGTCCTGCGGGGACCAGCGTCGCCCTGCGGAGCAAGCCGGGGTTGGGTCCCCAGAGATGGTGGCACCCGCTGCCCCGTGATAACTTGCCCCAATTCTCGCCCCCTTCCCGCAGAGCGGCTCCGGGCAGCGCAGCCAAGGCAGCTCCATCCCCCAGAAATCCCAGGCCAACAAGTCGGCCTACAACAGCTACAGCTGGGGCGCCAACTGAGGCCGGGCCCGCCCTCGCCCACCCACCACTTGCTTCTTCCGGAAGAGAATCCAACCGAACCCGACGATGCCGAAGGACCCCGGGGAGGAGAAGGCTCTGCCGCAGGGCAGCGCCCGGCCCCGCAGCCCCCGAGCAGGGCAGGCGGCTCGGCCGCGTCTGTCTTCAGCCACCTTTCCTGTTGTATGTAATATAGAATTTGTATTTTTTCTTTTTTCCCCGCCCCCCCTCCCCCTTTTCTTTCTTTTTCCCCGCCCTGCCCCCCTCTCTCTGCATTCAGATTCTGAACCGTTTGCCGTAGGGGCCTTTTTTGGTTTTTACTCCTTTCTCCCCTCTCCCCCCCCACCTCCTGCTGCCCCACAACCTCTCGGATCCAAAGGAGTGGAAGCTGCAAGTCGCCTACAGCAAAAACCCCCTTATTATTAGGAATAAGAACAGTAATTGATATGAACAGCATTGTAAGATGAATTAGTTGAAGTGTTTTTTTTGTACCGTGTTCTAAATTTAATGGATAAATGTGTCTTGTATATAAAAACAAAAACCCCACGCCGTCCTGTAGTTCTCTCATTTCCTCGCTCTGACACCCCCGGAGGGGCCCCCCCTTATTTTACGTTCTCCATCCGCACCCCCTCCCTCCCTGCGGGCCCTGAGCGCAGGTCCTGCTCCCCCCCCCCCCCCACTCCCCTTGCACGCTGTAAGTACCTTCTGCTTTTGGTTTGGTTTGATTTTTTTGGTCTTTTTTTCTTTTTTTTTTTTTTTTTCTATGCGGTCCAGATCTTGTATTTTTCAGTTCAAACCGGTCACTTCAACCGAAGCCCCCGTGCGGGTGATTTACTAAAGAGAATAAAGATCACAAAGTGATGTGTGTATTTTTTAATACCTGCCTCCCCAGCCTGCCGCCGTGTTTTTCACCCCGGGGGTGCGAGGTCCCGGGCCGGGGGGGGAGGGGAACGGTTTCCCCCACCCCATCTGCTTTTTTTTCCCCTTTTTGTAGCTTTTTCCTCTTCCTGGAGGAGGAAAGGATCCCAGCACAGGGTCCCCGTCACCGTCCTCTGCCCCGGCCCTTCTCCACCAGCCCCGGGGCGGGGGAGGGCGGGACGCCCGGGGACATGGAGGGGACAGGCCTGGGGCCGGTGGATGGAGGGCCCGGAGCCCGGCGGCGGCCTGGCGGCCCGGTGGCAGCAGGGAGCGGGAGGCCCCAGGGCTGCCCCGGGGTGTGAGGGGCACGAGGGTGGGGGGGCCGAGGCGGGGGCGGCGGCGGGACGAGGACCGGGACCGGGACGGGCCCCGCGGATCCGCCTCCGTTCCAGGCCGCGGCGCCTCGCGACACCCGGCGGCGCTTTACGGCCGTCGCGCGGCTCCCGGCGCTTTACGGCAGCGCGACCTGGGCGCGGCGGGCGGAGCGCGATGAGCTTCTACGACGCGTTCCGCGGCTTCTTCGGGTTCCCGGGGCGGCGCAGGTACTGCCACCCCCGCCCCGGCCCCCGCCACCCCCGACTGGGCGTCCCTGGTCCCCCCGGCTGCGCAAACCCCGTCCCCCTTTCCCCCGGTTGCCCCCTGTCCCCCCGCCCGCACAGGCCCTGTCTCGGTTTGCCGCCCGGTCCGTCCCCCCCCAGCCCCCTGTTGCCCCGCAGGGCCTGTCCCGGCCCCCGGTTGCTCCGGGCCCGGGTGTGTCTCAGCGCCGCGGTCCCCCAGGCCCCGGGACCCGCTTTTCGGCAGCTCGGCGTGGGACGAGGAGGAGGAGGACGACGACGACGACGGCCCGGCCCTGGCGCAGCCCCCCCAGGACTTCTTCGGCTTCGGCTTCGGTCCCGGCGGGTCCCGCGGTGCCTTCGAGGAGCTGTTCCGGGACGTGGGCGAGCTTCTAGGCGTCTTCGGGGGGGCTTGGGCCGGGCCCCCGCAGCCCTTCGGTGGGGAAGGGATGGGGCCGCCCCCGCCGGGGCTGCGTGGAGCCCGGGGGGGGCCGATGCGGAGCCCCGCGGGCGGCCCGGCCTGACCCGACCCCCTTTTGCTCCCCAGAGCCTGCCCTGCCCGGCCCCGGCGACGGGCGGCCCCTGCGGGACTCCATGCTGAAGCACCCAGACAGCCCCGCTCCCAGCGCGGCCCCAGAAGGCACCGGTGACCCGGCCCGGCCCTGGAGACCCTTCCCGGGGGTGGGTGAGGGCTCCGCCTCCCGCGGGCTGGGCTCTGGCAGCCGTTGGAGCCTGCCAGCGCGGTGTCACACTGTGCCTTCCCGTCACCGGTGTGTGGCTTTGCCTTGCAGCTGGAAGACGCTCACCCGGTGCCTCCAGACCTCAAGGAAGACCAAGGTGGGTGCTGGGAGCGGGGCCGCGTGTTCTTTGCCTTCCCTGCTCCTGCCCGCGCTGCGGCGGCCGTCAGGGCATGTCACTGCTGTCACCGTCTCACGTCTCCCCCACAGACCTGGACTCCCAAGTCTCCTCTGCAGGGTTGGGGACCATCCTGAGACCCCATGAGCCCAAGTCCCACTCTTACTTCCAGAGCGTCTCTGTCACCAAAGTGACTCTCCCTGACGGGGTGAGTGTCCTTATCACGTAGGGATGGTCCATGGGTGACCTGAGGACACCGTCCTTGGGCAGGGAGCAGAGCCCCGGCTGGTGGCATGTCTCAGGGCTTGGTGCTCTGCACAGGCGGTGGAGGAGCGCCGGACCGTGCAGGACAGCCAGGGCCGCCGGGAGACAACGGTGACCCGCCGGAGGGGGGACCAGGCCTTCATCACCACCACCAAGGAGGACGGGCAGAGCAAGGACTACCGGGAGGAGGTGGTCAACATGGATGACCGTGAGTGGGGTGCTGAGGAGGGTGAGGGGACCGGGGCCGGGTCCCCTCTGAGTGAGCTCTCCCTGCTCTCCCAGGGGAGCTGGCGCAGTTCGCGGGCACATGGCCACGGCAAGATGAGCTCCGCGCTCCCAACCTGAGCGACCCCTCATCCACGCTGGGCAGCTTCTTCCGACGCTGGTTCTCAAGCTGGTAGCTGTGCCCCCTCCCTGACTGAGCGCCCCGTATGTGTGATAGGTGTGGGGTGGGGGGGCCCCGGGGCTTCCCAGGGCTGTGGGGACAGACGCCAACTTGGGAGCCGGGGCTGCCGGCTCCATCCAGGGCGGGCGGTGGGCAGCAGCCTCATCTCACCGCCTGTTTTCGTTACAGATGGGTCAGATCCTGCTGGGAGCTGGTGCCCACGCTGGGGGCTGCCCACCTTCTGGGGCGCTGCGGAGCTGCGGGGAGCCCCATGGGGCTGAGTGTGTGTGTGTGCATGTGTACAGAGCAATAAAAATCTATTTATGCTAACGGCGACCTGTCAGGCTCCTTCAGGCTCCGACTCGGAGGCAGGGACCTGCACGGCTCCTGGGGGCTGCCCCATGGGTGCAGGCAGCCGCTGGGCTCCTCTGGCCTGGCCCCGTGCCTGCACCGCTCCCTGCACACCTCCGCTCCCGTTCCCCTGCCTGCCCGGCGCTCGGCTGATGCCTCCCCTGGGCCGCTCTCGAGGGCCCGTCCTGGGAGCCTTTCCAAGGCCTCTTCATTAGCGCTGCCTGCGGTTGCGGCTTGGGCAGGGCTCTGGCAGGGAAAAGGGGGGGCTCCCCGGAGGGGAAACGCCGGTGCCAGCTCACCTGAGCGAGGTCTCGGGTCCCCATGGCCAGTCGGGGATCCGCGGGGGGCTCCCGCCAGGTCTGGTCCTACCAGGGGATGCCATGGTCACAAGGCACCGCTGTCCCCGGCCACACATGGGACTCTGGTCCCTGCCAGGCGTCTCCCTGCGGTGTGGCCCTGGATTGGTTTAAAGTCTGCGTGTTATCACCCACCCCAGCCCCGGGGCTCATAAAATCACACCGGGACAAAGCCACAAACGCACTGCTTGCCCGTTCCTGCTGTCACCTCTGCCCGTTCTCGGCCGGCACCATGGGCTCCGCTTCTTTCTTGAAGAAGGCGCAAGCTCTGCTCCGGGTCCGGAACCAGCTGGCGCGGGAATGCCTGGCCGAGCTGCTGTCTGTCTTCGTGCTCATGGTGAGTGGGGCATGTGGGTGGGCCGGGGCTGACCGTGGGGCGGTGGCGGGGGCCAGGGGTCCCAGGGCTCCCCTGGCCGGGAGTGGGGGGGGTTTGGGGCTGCACCGTGCTTGCTGAGTGGCTCAGCACTGCCCAGCCTCCCCCCTGGACCCATTTTCGGCAGCGTGGTGTGCCCTCGGTGCAATGCGGGCACAGGCGCTGCCATGCAGTGGCTGAGGGAGCGGTGCCGGGCAGCACCGACCGGCCTTGACGCCTCCCACCCTGGAGCAGGCAAAGGTTGGGGCTCTGGAGCTGCGCTTGGCGGTTTGGCTGCATCCCATGACGGCGAACCCCGTGGTCGGTGACAGCTCGTCCACGCTGGTGGCGCACCTTTCCCTGCTGTCTCCTCAGGAAAGCAGATTACTTAATTACTGATAATTTGTTTACCTTGCTGTCAAAACCACAAATGAAACCGTAGCTGCCTCCCAGCCTGTCCCTGTCAAACCATGGAGCCAGCGCAGGCAGCGGCGCCGGAGCAGCCCTTGCCCCTCTGCCGCCCGGGATCGGTGCTAATTCCGCCGGCGGCTGCGGCACGGTGGGGCAGCGGCTCTTGAGGAGCAGGGGGGGCTTGGCGAGGGGGGGGCCATGATGCAGCCCTTGTCCCTCCTCTCCAGCTGATCACCCTGAGCGGCTCGGCACAGATGGTCACCACCTCTGAGACCAAGGGGAACTACCTCAGCGCCTACTTGGCGGGCGCCCTGGCCATCATGGTGGCCATCCACACAGGGGGGGGAGTCTCAGGTGAGGCTGGGGAGGGGGTCCCAGCTCCTGCTGTCCCCCACTTCCAGATCCCCCAGGACCCTCCACTCCCGGCCCCTCTCCCCACTCCCTTGCAGGAGCCCACCTGAACCCGGCGTACTCCTTCGCCGTGTGCCTGCTGGAGCAGTTTCCCTGGTGGAAGTTTCCCATTTACGTGGCCGTGCAGACCTCGGGCTCCTTCATTGCTGCTGGAGCCGTCTACTTCCTCTACTACGGTACGGGGAGGTGGGTGGGCGCCCGTCGGGGGGACGCCACAGCTGTGACGGGGTGGCCAGGCTCACGCACGGGCTCTGCTCCGCAGACGCCATTTGGCACTACAGCAACGGGACCCTCACCACCTCCGGCCCCCGGGAAACCGCCTCCATCTTTGCCACCTACCCTGCTGACTACGTCTCCATCGCCAACGGCTTCTTGGATCAGGTGGGTGCCGGTGTCAGCTGCACCCAGACCCCTCCGGTGGTGCCGATCCCCGCCGTGCTGAGCTGCCGTGCCGGCCCCGCAGGTGATAGGCACAGGGATGCTGATCTTGGGCGTTCTGGCCATCACGGACACCCGCAACAAGCCTGTCCCCAAGGGCCTGGAGTCAGTGGCCGTGGCCCTGCTGGTGCTCTCCATCGAGGTCTCCATGGGCGCCAACTGTGGCTGCCCCATGAACCCTGCACGGGATTTCGGACCCCGGCTCTTCACTTATGTGGCGGGTTGGGGCGCGGAGGTCTTCAGGTGGGTAGAGGGATGGGGGCAAGGTGGGGGGTGGCAGGGGTGATCCCCTGCCCACCGTGCCCCATCTCCAGCAGGGGCAATGGGTGGTGGTGGGTGCCCTTGGTGGCACCGCTGCTGGGAGCCGCCGTGGGCTCGGCCCTTTACCAGCTCTTCGTGGCTTTCCACCACCCGGAGGAGGAGGGCAACCCCCAGGATGAGCAGAACTCCCTGGTCCTCGTCAGCGCCACCATCCCCTCGGACACCAAGATGTCACCTGGGAAGAAGGACGAGGGGGTGATGCTGTCCCAGAAGAAGTGACGCCAGGGATCGCCCTGGTCGCCCCTGCAGCCCCTGTCACACCATTAAACCGGCCCTGAGATCATGGGGTGTCTTGTGTCTGGGCACAGGGGGAGGCAGCGGCCCCCAGCCCCCCGGCGCGGCGGGGCCTGCCCTCTTGGGAACCCCTGGGACTGCCTCTGGCCCCCCAGCCCCCCTCCCTGGCTCCCTGGGACCCCCATGGGCTGCCCCTGGTGTCCCCCGGGGCCGCCTCTGACCCCCCAGGACCCTCCCCGGACCCCCCCGGGGATGCCCCTGGTACCCCCCGGGGCTGCCTCTGACCCCCAGAGCGCCTCCCCCCCAGCTGCCCGGGACCCCTGGTGCCCCCCCGGGGCTGCCTCTGGCCCCCCAGGACCATCCACGGGACCCCCCGGGGCTGCCCAGGACCCCCGGGGTTGTACTCCGGGATCCCCCCGGGACCCCCGAGGCCGCCCCGTCCCCCCGGGGCAGCGCTCGGTCGCCGCCCGCCTTTCCCCCCGCTCCCCCCCCCCCCCCCATCACTTCCGCCGCCGACCGGCGCCGCCGCGGCCATGGGGCGCTGAAGCGGCGGCAGCGGCAGCGGGAGCGGGGCCGCACCGGCCCCGGCACCGGCCCCGGCCCCCGCCGCCCGCTCCCCATGGGCTGCGGGGCCGCGGGCCATGGAGCGGTGCGCGGCCCGCCGGGCCCCAGGTGAGCGGGGCGGGGGCCCGGTAGGCCCCGGTAGGCCCCGGTGGGCCCCGGTGCGGGCGTTGCCCCGGCAACGCGGCGGAGCGGGGCGGGGCGGGAGGGCCCGGGCCCGGGGCACCGGCAGCGGCAGAGCGGGATGGCGCCGCCGGGGCGCGCCGCGGCCCCGCAGCCATGACGGTGCCCCGGGAGATGCCCGAGAAGTGGCCGCGGGTCCGCGGGCCCGGACGGGCCGGTGGGTGCGGGGCGGGCGGGCCTGCGGCGGGGCCGGGCCGGGGGCCTGGGTTGTGGGGGGGCAGGGTCTGGGCTGGGGGGGGGGACGGCAGTGGGGGGCTGGGGGTGCAGAGAAGCGGGGCTGGGGGGCTGGGGGTGCAGGATCTGGGGGTCCTGGGCTGGGGGTCTGGGAGCGCAGGGCTGGAGGGGTCCTGGGGGTGCAGAGAGAAGTATGGCTGGAAGTCTGGGGGCGCAGGGCTGGGGGGCTGGGGGTGCAGAGAAGCAGGGCTGGGGCCTCAGGGCTGGGGATCTGGATGTGCAGGACAGGGTCTGGGGGTGCGGAGAAGCAAAGCTGGGGGGCTGGGGCTGGAGGACGGGGTCTGGGGGTGCAGAGAAACAGGGCTGGGGGTCTGGGGGTGCAGAGCTGGGGGTCTGGGGGTTCAGATATCCAGGGCTGGGGGTCTGGGGCGTGGAGAAGCAAGGCTGGGAGTCTGGGGGTGCAGGGCTGGGGGTCTGGGGGTTCTGATATCCAGGGCTGGGAGTCTGGGGGTGCAGGGCTGGGGGTCTGGGGGTCTAGGGGTGCAGCTGAGCGGGGCTAGGGGTGCAGGGCTGGAACAGTCTGAGGGTTCAGATATCCGGGGCTGGTGGTCCAGGGGTGCAGAGAAGCAAGACTGGGGGTGCAAGATCTGGGAGTCCCGGGCTGGGGGTCTGGGAGCGCAATACCGGAGCGGTCTGGGGGTCTGGGGGTGCAGGGCTGGGGGTGCAGAGGAGAAAAGCTGGGGTTCTAGGGATGCAGGTTTTGGGCTAGGGGTGTGGGAGTGCGGCCCTGGGGGGCTGGAGGTGCAGGGTTGGGGGGCTGGGGGTGCAGAAGAGCAAGGCTGGGTCTCGGGGTGCAGGGCTGGGGGCCTGAGGGTCTAGGGGTGCAGCTGAGCAGGGCTGGGGGTGCGGGGCTGGATGGGGTCTGGGGGTGCAGAGAAGCAAGACTGGGGGTGCAAGATCTGGGGGTCCTGGGGTAGGGGTCTGGGAGTGCAATGCTGGAGGGGTCTGGAGACCTGGGGGTGCACAGAAGTAAGGCTGGGGGGTCTGGAGCCGCAGGGCTGGGGCTCTGGGGGTGCAGAGGAGCAGGGCTGTGGGTCTGGGGGTGCAGGACAGGGTCTGGGGGTGCAGCTAAGCAGGGCTGGAGGGGGCTAGGAGTGAAGATATCCGGGGCTGGGGGTGCAGATAAGTAAGACTGGGGGTGCAGGGTCCGGGGGTTCTGGGCTAGAGGTGCGGCAGTGTAGGGCTGGGAGGGGTCTGGGGGTGCAGAGAGGCAGGGCGGGCCGTCCGAGGGTGCAAGACGGGGGCTGGGGGTGCAGGTAAGCGGTGCTGGAGGGTCCGTGGGTGCAGAGAGGGGAGATCTGGGGGCTCAGAGGGGAGATCTGGGGGTGCAGAGAGGGGAGATCTGGGGGCTCAGAGGGGAGATCTGGGGGCACAGAGGGGGGAGATCTGGGGGTGCAGAGAGGGGAGATCTGGGGGCTCAGAGGGGAGATCTGGGGGTGCAGAGGGGGGATCTGGGGGTGCAGAGAGGGGAGGTCTGGGGGTGCAGAGGGGAGATCTGGGGTGCAGAGAGGGGAGATCTGGGGGCTCAGAGGGGAGATCTGGGGGTGCAGAGGCGGGATCTGGGGGTGCAGAGAGGGGAGGTCTGGGGGCGCAGAGGGGAGATCTGGGGGCACAGAGGGGGGAGATCTGGGGGTGCAGAGGGGGGATCTGGGGGCACAGAGGGGAGCTCTGGGGGTGCAGAGGGGGGATCTGGGGGCACAGAGGGGGGAGCTCTGGGGGCGCAGAGGGGAGGTCTGGGGGTGGGGGGCTGACGGGGCGCGCTGTGTTGCAGAGGAGGAGAGGCGGGTGCGAGCCAACGCGCGGGAGTACAACGAGAAGTTCCAGTACGCGGTGAGTGGGGTGACCGAGCTCCGTCCCCGGGGGCCTCGTCCCACGGCTCGGGCAGGTTTGGGGGGGCTGGGGCCTGCGTCACCGTCTAGGTCAGCAGGGGGGGGGCGGGGGGGCAGTTATGGCTAAATATAGATGTTTGTCCCGGAGAAAATTGTGCTGACGAGCCGCTAACGCTAACGGAGCTCTGTGGTGGGGACGGCCTGGGTGGAGGGGGGCATGGCACGCTCCCGTGGAAGAGATGCAAACTCCCCCCCGCCATCCTCTGCCGGGGCCTGAGCCCCCCCCAGCTCTGCCTGCACCCCTGCCTGGTCCCCTGATGATGCTGTCCTGTGTCTGGCTAATTAACGAGCTTCCAGAGCCGCTGGGGGAGGGGCACCGCTCACCTTGGCCTCCCCCTCCACGCTGGAGGTTATTTCTGGTTCCTCCAGACCGGACCCTGCCCTGGCCTCGCTGTTGGGGGGGGGGCGGAAACAGGGGGTCTGGGTTGGGGTGACCCTTGTTGGGGGCCGGGTGCTGCCAGGGTGCGCAGGATGCTGCCGCTGGAGGAGGCTGGTCCCCGGGTACCGGCTGGTGACCGAGGCGGAGGAACGGGCTCCTTGAGGAAGCTGCCATGGCGTTAGAGCAGGGGCAGGAGCTGGGGGGGGGCCGGGCTGCTGTCCAGAAATCCCAAATTAGGGGCATGGTGAGCTGCAGCCCTGCCTCCAGAGCGACGCTGGGGGGGGGAACGGGGCCTCGGCAGCTCCTGAACACCCTTCTTGCCCCGTCCGTCCCCAGAGCAACTGCATCAAGACCTCCAAGTACAACATCGTCACCTTCCTGCCTGTCAACCTCTTCGAGCAGTTCCAGGAAGTGGCCAACACCTATTTCCTCTTCCTCCTCATCCTGCAGGTGAGTGGTGGGGGGTCCGGGGAGGCAGACGGGGCCCCCCCACGCTGTCCTTCCCTGGCTGGGCGGCCGGGAGGGCTCAGGGCACCGTCCTGCCCCTGGGAAGCGGGGGGTTTGGCACCCTCGGGCAGGGGTAGCGGGGGCCTGGGGGTGGCCTGGTCCCCTCCAACTCCCGCTCCCTGTCCCCAGCTGATCCCGCAGATCTCGTCGCTCTCCTGGTTCACCACCATCGTGCCTTTGGTTCTTGTCTTAACCATCACAGCTGTCAAGGATGCCACCGACGACTATGTGAGTGGTCCCCCACACGCCCCTCTACCCGGGCTGGCTGCCCCCTGGGCATGGGGAGCAGGGGCTGGGCAGGGGGGCTGTGACCCTGGTGTGGGTGTGCGGTGCCCGGGGCCGTGGCGTTTGGAGGGGGAGGGGTGCGGGACCCCGTCCCCAGAGGGGCTGACGCCGCTGTCTCTTCTCCTCCGCACCCAGTTCCGCCATAAAAGCGACAACCAGGTGAACAACCGGCAGTCTCAGGTGCTGATCAGTGGAGTGTGAGTGTCACGGGGACGGGGTGGCCGGGGAGGGGACACGGGGCCCTGTGGGCCACGGCACAGTGCTGCAGGCAGGGGCAGAGGGCAGTGGGGCAGGGGAGAAGTGGTGCTGCCAGCTCCTGCCTAACTCCACTCTGCTGTCCCTCTGCAGCCTCCGGCAGGAGCAGTGGATGAACGTCCGTGTCGGAGACATCATCAAGTTGGAGAACAACCAGTTTGTGGCGGTGAGTGTGGCCCCAAGACGGGCACGTTCCCGGGTGGGCGGCACACAGGGACAGGAGCACGCCGTGGTGCTGCGCCCGCTCTGCTTTCGTGCTCCTCCATCACCTCCTGGGGTGGAGATAGCAGGGACTTTCTAGCCTGGAAGTTGCATTTAGGTTGGAGCGTTTGAGCTCTGGGGGTTTGGCTGATGTGGGCGCTTCAGGCGATGGTGTCCGGGCCAGGGTGCCAGCAGCGCCTTGCTAAGGACAACATGGCTCCAGGGACCCCGCTGGCCCCTGGCATCCGAGGGTCAGGAGCTTCCCTGGGGAAAGGTGCAGGGGAGCCCCAGTGTCAGCATGATTCTTCACGTGTCTCTCCCGGCAGGCTGACCTCCTCCTCCTCTGCAGCAGCGAACCCCATGGGCTGTGCTACATAGAGACCGCGGAGCTGGATGGGTAGGTAGCCCCCGCTCGCCTCGGGTGGCAAGGGAAGGCGAGAGGTAGGAGTGAGAATGGGCTGCGGACAGGGCAGGAGCCACCGGGGACCTGAAACTGTGGAGCCTCTGCCAAAGCCCTCCCTGCCAGGCTGTCGCTAACCCCGCGCGTGGTGCCTCCTTGCCCGTAGAGAGACCAACATGAAGGTGCGGCAGGCCATCCCCGTCACCTCGGAGCTGGGTGACACCAGCAAGCTGGCTCGGTTTGATGGTGAGTGCCCGCGACCGGTCCTCTACGAAGGGGGCGGCCCCTGGGTTTCCTTCTCCATCACCTGGCCTGGCTCCACCGTGGAGAGACCAGGACCATCCACGTGGTGGTGCGGTCCTGTGGCTTGAAGCGGATCACTGGGGAGGTGGGGACGGTGCTGGGAGCACTGGGATGGAGCTGGCCACGTGGAGAAGGCACGTTACAGCCGAGCCATCCCCTGCGCCCAGGCGAGGTGATCTGTGAACCCCCCAACAACAAGCTGGATAAGTTTGGCGGGACGCTGTACTGGAAGGAGAACAAGTATCCCTTGAGCAACCAGAACATGCTGCTGCGGGGCTGCGTCCTGCGCAACACTGAGTGGTGCTTCGGCCTCGTCATCTTTGCAGGTGGGCTGGGACGGCCACCGCCGCCACACTGTGCGGAGGGCAGAGACCCCCGCTGACGCGCTCCCCTCTCCCCAGGGCCCGACACGAAACTGATGCAGAACAGCGGCCGGACCAAGTTCAAGCGGACGAGCATCGATCGGCTGATGAACACGCTGGTGCTCTGGGTATGGGGAAGGTGGATCCCGGGGAGCCCTGGCTCTGGTCCGGTTTGGGCTCTGATGGCCTCTCCTTGTCCCCAGATCTTCGGGTTCCTGGTGTGCATGGGGGTGATCCTGGCCATCGGCAACGCCATCTGGGAGCACGAGGTGGGCGTCTGCTTCCAGATCTACCTGCCCTGGGACGAGGGGGTGCACAGTGCCTTCTTCTCCGGCTTCCTCTCCTTCTGGTCCTACATCATCATCCTCAACACTGTGGTGCCCATCTCGCTCTACGTGAGGTAGGGCAGGGGCCGAGGGGCTGGGGGTGTGCGAGGGGCAGGAATTAGGGGTGCCCTCTGGGGAGGGGAGACAGGGATGGAGACCCACGGGCAGAGCTGTGTGCGTGGGGTGGGCGCGGGCTGCTGTCAGGGTGACGGGCCACGTCTGCCCTCGGGGATACCCCAAGACCTGAGACCCCACAGGTCCCTCGGGGCCCCCCCGGCTGTGTCTGTCTGGCTGCTCGTCTCTCCCTGCCCTGGCTGCATGCTGGTTATTTTGCTCTGCCCTCCTGCAGCTCCCAGGCTCCTGCACTGTCCCCTTCTCTCTCTCTTTTAATTTCTCTCTCTTTTCGTTCCCCAGCATGGGTTCTGTCACCCTTAGCCCCGAGGTAAGAACGTGTCGCCCCCACCCCTCCCACTAGCTCATTGCTGTCTGCCCTGGGGGCCGGGGAGGGGGTTCGGGGCGCGTAGGTGTGTGAGATGCCCGGGTAACCCCCCTCGGTGCCAGGCCCTGCGTCCCCAGCCCTGGCTTGGCGGTGGCTGTCGGTAGGAGCGGGTGTGGGCCAGCCCCGGGGACGGGCGCGGGTGCTGGCAAACAGCGTGGGAGCCCTGGGTGCCCCAAGGCGCTTGGGGGTCCGGGGTGGGCGGATGTGTGTGTGTGTGTGTGTGCCCGTCGCTGGCTCAGCAGAGCCTGCTGCCCTGCCCCGGTGACACCCGGCTGTCCCCCCCCCTGCAGCGTGGAGGTGATCCGTCTCGGGCACAGCTACTTCATCAACTGGGACAAGAAGATGTACTGTGCCAAGCGCCGGACGCCAGCCGAGGCCCGGACCACCACCCTCAATGAGGAGCTGGGGCAGGTGGAGTACATCTTTTCCGACAAGACCGGCACCCTCACCCAGAACATCATGGTCTTCAGCAAGTGCTCCGTGAACGGGCACAGCTACGGTGAGCGCAGGGCAGCAGGGCCAGGCTGCGGGTGCGCCAGCTCCCCTCCTGCAGACCCTTTGGGGCAGCCGGGGGACGAGGGCGCTCAGCTGTAGCATTGTGGGGCTGCCGCTGCCCCGTGGGCCCCCTGGTCATGGGTGCCAGTGGAGCAGCAGCGTTGGGTCCCTGTGCCGGTTAACTCCGCGCCCCGGTTCACAGGTGACGTGCAGGACGTGCTGGGTCACAAGGCGGAGCTGGGAGAGGTAAGGGTGCCCCGGGGCCGAGGACGGTGCCGTGCCTGGCTGTGCCGCAGGGGGGTAACCCCGTCTCTTCCCCTGCCAGAGGCCAGAGCCAGTTGACTTCTCCTTCAACCCGCTGGCGGACCCACGGTTCCAGTTCTGGGACCCCAGCCTGCTGGAAGCCGTCAAGCTGGGAGACCCCCACGTGCATGAGTTTTTCCGCCTGCTCTCGCTCTGTCACACTGTCATGTCTGAGGAGAAGAGCGAAGGTGGGCGCAGAGGGCAGGACCTGTCCCTGCATGGCGCAGTGCGTGACGCCAGCTCTGACCCCCCGTGCTGTCCCCAGGGGAGCTGTATTACAAAGCTCAGTCCCCGGACGAGGGAGCGCTGGTCACGGCTGCCAGAAACTTCGGTTTCGTGTTCCGGTCCCGCACGCCCAAGACCATCACGGTGCACGAGCTGGGTCGAGCCATCACTTACCAGCTGCTGGCCATCTTGGATTTCAACAACATCCGCAAGCGCATGTCTGTCATCGGTGAGGTCCTGGGCACGGCACAGGGGCTGTGGGGCTGGGAGGGCCGCAGTGGGGCTGGGGCTCGGTGCGGTGGGCTGGGGAGCAGCCCCGCGCAGATGGCGCTGTGATGGTGGAGGCATCGTAGCGTCATGGCTGGGGGTTGGAGTGCGATTTGCTCCTGTGCCCCTGAGCCAGGCAGCTTGTTCCCTGCTCCCCGCAGTCCGCAGCCCCGAGGGCAAGATCCGACTGTACTGCAAAGGGGCTGACACCATCCTGCTGGAGCGCCTGCACCCCGTCAACCAGGACCTGACCAATGTCACCACCGACCACCTCAACGTGAGTGGGGCAGGGTCCTGCGGGCAGGGCTGGGAAAGGAAGAGGGGCTGCCCAGAAGCACGGAGCGTGGCTTGTGTCCTGTCCTGGGGGGCGATCGGGGTCTGGGGACACGGTTGGGGGTCTGCCTGTGCGCCCAGCTCCGGCCGCTTGCAGGAATATGCTGGCGAGGGGCTGCGGACGCTGGTGCTGGCCTACAAAGACCTGGAGGAGAGTTACTACGAGGACTGGTCGGAGCGGCTGCACCGAGCCGGCAGCGCTCCCGAGGCCCGTGAGGATCGCCTGGCTCGGCTGTACGATGAGGTGGAGCACGATATGATGGTATGTGGTGGGCTGGGGACACTGCGGGGGGGGGTGGGAGGCAGCTGGGGGGCAGCTCTTGGTGACCTCCTGCCTGTTTGGGTCCCCTAGCTGCTGGGAGCCACGGCCATCGAGGACAAACTGCAGCAGGGCGTCCCTGAAACCATCGCCATCCTGACGCTGGCCAACATCAAGATCTGGGTGCTGACGGGGGACAAACAGGGTGAGGCAACGCTGGGGTGGGGGTCTGGGCGGGCCGGAGACGAGGACATTCGTGGGCTGGATGCCGCCTGCCTGGGGGGCGGTGGGACAGACACTCCCCCGCCTGAGCTGACCCTGGGCTCAACCCCGGGTTTTCTGTCCCCAGAAACGGCTGTGAACATCGGCTACTCCTGCAAGATGCTGACGGATGACATGACGGAGGTTTTTGTTGTCACGGGCCACACTGTGCTGGAGGTGCGAGAGGAGCTCAGGTGAGGGTCGGGGGGCAGGGCTGGGCAGAGGACACAGGGGGGGCTGGCACGGGGGAGCTGGGGGATACAGAAGTGCCCTGAATCAGGGCCCCCTGACCCCTCTCTTTCTCCGCAGGAAAGCCCGGGAGAAGATGATGGATGCATCACGCTCCATGGGCAACGGCTTCTCCTACCAGGAGAAACTCTCCTCCTCCAAGCTCACCTCTGTGCTGGAAGCCATCGCGGGCGAATATGCCCTGGTCATCAACGGGCACAGCCTGGTAGGGACCTGGGAGCACCGGGCTGGACGGGGCACCGTGCCCAGCTGTGGGCCGTGCCCCGCACTGTCCCCCCGTTCTGCTCGCAGGCCCACGCGCTGGAGGCTGACATGGAGGTGGAGTTCCTGGAGACGGCGTGTGCCTGCAAGGCCGTCATCTGCTGCCGCGTCACGCCTCTGCAGAAAGCCCAGGTGGTGGAGCTGGTGAAGAAGTACAAGAAAGCTGTGACCCTGGCCATCGGGGACGGGGCCAACGATGTCAGCATGATCAAGAGTAAGTCCTGGGATCTGGGGAGCCGCAGGAGGGACAGGTCCCTCCTTGCACCACCCCGGGGCCTGTGGCAGCCTCTGTCCTTGCCCCTCTGTGCCTCATGCTCCTGGCAGAGCCCTCCTCACTCCACGTGTCTCTTCCCTCCCCAGCTGCCCACATCGGGGTGGGCATCAGCGGGCAGGAGGGCATCCAGGCAGTGCTGGCCTCCGACTACTCCTTCTCGCAGTTCAAGTTCCTGCAGCGCCTGCTCCTGGTGCATGGGCGCTGGTCCTACCTACGCATGTGCAAGTTCCTCTGCTACTTCTTCTACAAGAACTTCGCCTTCACCATGGTCCACTTCTGGTTTGGCTTCTTCTGCGGCTTCTCGGCGCAGGTGCGTTGCTGGCCCCTCGCGTGCGGAGTTGGGGAGGGTTTGCCCGTGGGCCCCCCGCCCTGTGCAGAAGTGTGTCCTGGTCCCCAGGCTCCCTGTGGGGCCCCATCCTGGCCAGCAGGCACAGCCTGGGATTCCTCTGGAGCTTGTGGTGGGTGCGAGGAGCCCGTGTGGCCGGGGCTGCCACATGGTGGCAGCAGCACCTGGTGCCGCTCGGGGAGGGCACCCACAGGGGGCTGGCAGTGGCTCTCCCGTCCCTGCAGCTGCGGGGACGCGGGGATGGTTGGGACACGAGGATGGTTGGGACACAGGGTGGGCAGGTCTCGCAGCTCCCTGAGCGCTTCATTCCACGCAGACCGTGTACGACCAGTACTTCATCACTCTCTACAACATCGTCTACACATCGCTGCCCGTGCTCGCCATGGGCGTCTTCGACCAGGTACAGCGGGGGGGTGGTGAGGGGGGTCCCTGGCTGCGCGAGGAGCTGGCCCCGCTCCCCTGTGTGGCCCACCCTGCGGGAGGAAGGGCTGCCGGGTGCCCGGGCTGGGCTGTCGTTGTCCCTCGGCCGGTGGTGGAGGCCGGCCCGGCTCCGGCAGTGCCTGCCTGGGGCTGGAGGGAGGTGCCCAGAGTGCCCTGTGCCCCCAGGACGTGCCGGAGCAGCGGAGCATGGAGTATCCCAAGCTGTACGAGCCCGGGCAGCTGAACCTGCTCTTCAACAAGCGGGAGTTCTTCATCTGCATCGCCCAGGGCATCTACACCTCCGTCCTCATGTTCTTCATCCCCTACGGCGTCTTTGCTGACGCCACCCGCGACGATGGCGCCCAGCTGGCCGATTACCAGTCCTTTGCCGTCACCGTCGCCACCTCCCTCGTGATTGTCGTCAGCGTGCAGGTAGGGACGCGGCTGCTTGGCTCCGACCCCTCACCTGCGGCACAAAGGGCAGGGTGAAGGTTTGAGTCCCATCCTGCCCTGCAGCCGTGCTCGGAGCAGCGCGGCCGTCCCCGGAGCCCTGCCACCTCCTTCCCCTCTCCACCAGATCGGGTTGGACACGGGCTTCTGGACGGCCATCAACCACTTCTTCATCTGGGGCAGCCTGGCTGCCTACTTTGCCATCCTCTTCGCCATGCACAGCGACGGCCTCTTCCAGATGTTCCCCAACCAGTTCCGCTTTGTGGGTGAGTCACAGGGGGGCTGCGCGATGTCCCCCCCCACCCCGCAGCAGGGTGCTGTCCCGGCTGAGCCCTGGCTGCATTCGTGTTTCCCCCCCCCGCCAGGTAACGCGCAGAACACGCTGGCCCAGCCCACGGTCTGGCTGACCATCGCCCTCACCACTGTGGTCTGCATCATGCCCGTTGTGGCCTTTCGCTTCCTCAAGCTGGACCTGAAACCCGAACTCTCGGACACGGTGAGAGCGCGTGGCCGTGGGGACGGAGGACGCGGGGTCGGGTCCCCTGGGGGCAGGCGGTTCTGCGGATCCCTGACCCCGTCCCCCCTGTCCCCAGGTGCGCTACACGCAGCTGGTACGGAAGAAGCAGAAGACGCAGCACCGGTGCATGCGGCGCGTGGGCCGCGTGGGCTCGCGCCGCTCCGGCTACGCCTTCTCCCACCAGGAAGGTTTCGGGGAGCTCATCATGTCGGGCAAGAACATGCGGCTCAGCTCCCTGGCCCTCTCCAGCTTCGCCGCCCGCCCCAGCGCCGGCTGGATCGAGACCCTGCGCAAGAAGAAGGGCAGCGACAGCAGCGCCGCCGGCAGCCCCAGCGCCGCGCCTGACAAGACGCTCAAGGTGTGAGGCTTGGGGCGCGCGGGGGGGGGTGGCGTCCCCTCCCGTGAAGCCAGGGACACCCCCCCTCGCCTCCTTCTCTCACTGTGGCTTGCAGGGGCGGGGGGGGTCCCGTTGGGGGGAGCGGAGGCCGTGTGGGCCCAGGTGCTGCGGTTTGGAGGAGTCTGGACTGTTGCGGTGTAACCAAAAAAAAATACTCTTCCCCGTCCCTGGGACGGACAGACGGACGCACACTGTCCCCAGCAGCCCCCCCGCCCCCCCCCAGGCTGCTCCTCTCTCAGTATTCACCTCCACGGAGCGCAAATACCCCATCACACGCGAATGTATCATGCCAGAGCCACCGCTGCGGGCAGGCGCAGGGGGTCCGGGGGGGCTGTGACAGCGCCCTGCCCCCTCCCCTGCCCCTCACCCACGTGTCTTCTTTTTATATATAAAAAAAAAAAAAAAAAAAAAGGGGGGGGGGGAACCAAAACAAACACAAAAAAAAAAAAAAAAGGAAGGAAAACCCCTCCAAGTTTACGGAGTTTACGGAGCGACTTCTTTCTCTCAGCGTTGGCAGGGCTGGTTACGGAGAGAGCGCCGGGGTCCAGTGCGGGGGGGCGAGGGGTGTCACCGTCCCCTGTCCCCCCCCCCCCGCCGCCGTGGGGGCCGGGGGAGCCGGGTGGGAAAGGGGAAGCGTTCCCCGGCTCCTTCCTGCTTTCTGCGGGAAGGCGGGGGGGGGTTTGCAGGCCGCCGTGATTCACTCCCACGCCGGGGTCTTGCACAACCCTCAGCCTCCGCTTCCTCCATCCTCCTCCTCCTCCTCCTCGCCGGCTCCCGGGGGTCTGGACCCTCTCCCGGGGGGTGCGGGTGGCCATCCCCCCCCCTCCGGGGGGTGGCGGGGTCCCGGGGCCGCTCTCCCCTTGATACCAAAGAGGAACCCGTTCAGGACGGGCTCTGGCGTGGGCCGGAGTCCATTTTTGGGGGTGTTTTGGGGGTTATTTTGGGTTGGGGGGGGGGGGCGAGGATCGGGGCGTCTAATTTATTACACGTTTCTATATTGCGAAATTGTATCATTTTATGGGTCCACAGAGAAAAAAAAAAAAAAAAGAAGCAAAACCCAGCTTTTTTTTTATAAAAAAAAAAAAAAGAAAAAAAAAATACGTTCTGAGCAGCTTCTGCCGTGTCCTGTGTCCTGCGGGGGGGGGGGGGACGGGACGGTCGCAGGTACGGGACACCCCGGGGGGGGGGGGGGGAGGCTCGTGTCCCCCCTCCCCCCGTGGCGGCCCCGCCCCGCCCGGGCGCACGTGCTGCCGCCGCGGAGCCGCCCCCCCCACCCCCCCCCGCCCCGTCCCGGTTTCACAACCGCGGGCACCGGCCGCGCCGATGTTTTCCTGGCCGGGGCCGGGCGCATGGCGGGGCCGCCGCTCCCCGCCGCGCTCCTCCTCCTCCTCCTCCTCCTCCTCCTCCTCTTCGCCGCCGCCGCCGGGCGGCCCTGCGGCCCCGCCGGTGAGTGCCACCGGCACCGGGGGGGCGGGAGCGGCGGGATCCCCCCCGGCCACAGCCGCCACCACCCCCCCGGCGGCGGAGCTGCCCCGGCTCCGGCGCCTCGGCCGGGAGCGGGGCCCCGCGCGGGGGGGGACGGGACACACGGTTCCCCGAGCGCCCCGGGAGGGCTCCGCCGGGGCCGGGGAGAGGGGCGGGGGGGGGTACGGGGCACCCCGGGTGGGGACTGGGGCTGGGGGCTGCTGCTGGATATTTTGTACTGGGTGCTGGGTGGGTACTGGGTACTGGTTACTGGGTACTGGTTACTGGGTAGAGTGGGGGCTGGTGCTGGGTGCTGGGTGTTGGGTACTGGGGGCTGGTACTGGATATTGGGTGCTGGCTGGGTACTGGTTACTGGGTACAGAGCGGGTGCTGGTACTGGATATTTTGTGCCGGGTGCTGGTTGGTTACTGGTTACTGGGTAGAGTGGGGGCTGGTGCTGGATATTTTGTACTGGGTGCTGCTACTGGGTGGGTACTGGGTGCTGGGTGTTGTATACTGGGTGCTGGTACTGGATATTGGGTGCTGGCTGGGTACTGGGTACAGAGCGGGGGCTGGCACTGGATATTGGGTGCCGGGTGCTGGTTGTTGTCTACTGGGTACTGAGTGAGTACTGGATATTGTGCCCTGGGTACTGGTTATTGGGTACTGGATACTGGGTACTGGATATTGTGTACTGGGTACTGGTTATTGTGTACTGGGTACTGGATATTGCATACTGGGCGGGTGCTGGGTACTGGTTATCGCGTACCGGGTGCTGGCTGGGTGCTGGGTACTGGTTACTGTGTACCGAGTGGGTGCTGGGCGCTGGATATCATGTGCTGGGTGCGTTCCCGGCAGCGGGAGCCGATGGGAGCTGCAGGTCCAGGCTGGCCGCTGACCTTTGCAGCCGGAGCCGGGAGAGCTGCCCCCGGTGGCCTCCCTGGCCCCAGCCCAGCCTGGCCCGGTGCCACCGGGCCAGCCCGGCCACTTAACCCCTCTGGCTCCAGGTCCCCGGACCCCCTGGGACCCCCAGCCCGCGGCTTTCCCGGAGCCCCGCTCCCAACTTGCCATTCCCCACGCTTAACTTGCCATTCCCAACGCTGCCCGGCCGTGTCCCGCCACCGGACCCCTCTCGCACCCTGGCTGGGTGCTGCGGTGGCCGGTCGGTGGCGGTGCCAGGGGGGGTCTATGTGCCGGGGGGGGGCCGGCGCCTGCCTGGGTGGGGAATCACTGGCTCAGCAGGAGCTGCCGCTCACTCCGGCTCGGTGCCTCCTGCAAATATTGCCACTGAGTGGCCGCTGGGCATGCGGGAACAGATGGTGGGGTGTCCCCCTCCTCTGGGGACGCCCGTGGAGTCTTGTCTCCGTCTCCTGACCCCCCCTTTCGTCCCCCCCGCAGGGCTCTCGCGGGACACAGTGCTGGGACGCCTGGGAGCGAACGTCACGCTGACCTGCTGGGACGAGGAGCCGGCGAACGTCACCGTGTCCTGGCAGGTGGAGGAGCGGGGGGCGGCGGCGCTGGGGGGCCGCAACCGGCGGCTGGCGGAGGGCAACGCGCTGCTCCTGCGGCGCCTGCGCTACGAGGACTCGGGGCGCTACAGCTGCTCCGTGGGGGGTCGCCCGCTGCGCTCCCTGCGGCTGCTGGTGGAAGGTGGGTCCGCGCCGGGGCGGGGGCTTCCCTCGGGGCATCACCCGGTCTGGCGCCCCCCGTCCCCCAGCGCCTCCCTGCCTTGCAGAGCCCCCCGAAACCCCCCGCGTCTCCTGCTACCGGCGGAGCCACGACAAAGACGTCCTGTGCGAGTGGCCGCAGCGGGTGAAGCCGTCCCCAGGGACGCGGGCGATGCTCTGGGTGAAGCGGAGGTGAGCGCCCTCCCGGTACCTACCTGGGGCCGGGACCCCACGGCACAGGGGGCGGGGGACCGTCCCTCCCCACGGACCCTTGCCCCGTGCCCGGTGTGTGCCACAGCCCCGGACGAGCCGCGTCCCCGCAGGTTCGCGGCTGAGAACGCCACGGGGCAGCGGTGCCGCTACTTCTCCAAGGCGCGGAAGTTTGTTTGCCGGGTGAAGGTGCCGCCCGGCGTCGACGACACCAAACCCCTCGTGGTGTCCACCTGCGTCAGCAACGGTGCCGGCGGCTCGGCCGGCGAGGACAGGATCATCACCCTCAGCAGCATCCGTGAGTGCTGCTCCCCTCCTGCCGGGGGCGGGGGCTGGCCGTGTGGCCCAGTGCCGGGCCCTGACCCCCCCCTGCCCCGCTTCTTTCCCTGGCAGTGAAGCCCGACCCCCCCCTCAACGTGACGGTGGAGGCGGTGGAGAAGTCGCCGCAGCGGCTGCGGGTCAACTGGTCCTACCCCTCCTCCTGGGACCCCCGCTTCTACTGGCTCCACTTCCAGGTCCGCTACCGTCCCGAGCCCGCCCAGACCTTCACGGAGGTGAGACCCCCCCTGCTCCGCGTCTCCCCCAGCGTGGGGCTGTCCCCTCGCCCCGGCGAGGCTGTCCCCCAGCCCACGCTGCCCGTGTCCCCTCCAGGTGGACCAGGTGGTGACGACGTGGCTGGACATCCGTGACGCCTGGCGGGGGACGCCGCACGTGGTGCAAGTGCGGGCACAGGAGGAGTTCGGCCACGGCACGTGGAGCGAGTGGAGCCGGGAGGCAGTGGGCACCCCCTGGACAGGTAGGAGGGGGACATGTGGCCCCGAGGCTGGGGGCTCAGCCCGGGGACCCCCAGCCTCACGCTCTCCCCTCGCCTTGCAGACCCCAGGGACCTCACCTCTGAAATGGCGCTCTTCAGCTCGCAGGTGGGACTCGGCCTCAGCCACGGGGGGACACGACGCGCTGCTGGCTGGGCCTCGTGTCCCTGTGTGGGACAAGGGGCCACCAGGGCCGGGGGGGCTGCCCTGTCCCATTGCACCCCTCTGCCTTCTCTTGCAGTTCCCCGTGGAGGATGGCACCTACTGGGTGACGCTCCCCCCTGAGCTCTTCATGGAAGATGCTGCTGATGACGCTGGTGGTGAGGAGGGGGCCCTGGGTTGGCCGTGGAGGGGCCGGGACCCCTACGTCCCTCGTCCCCACAAAACCCGTCTCCCCCCCTCTGCCGCAGGGGCTGTCGTGGAAGCCAGCGCCCGCTCCATGGCGTCCCCCTACGCCTTCCTGGTGGCCGGGGGGAGCCTGCTGCTGGGCATCGCCCTCTTCGTGGGCATCATGGTGAGGTGAGCGCCCGGGGCTGGGGGACACACCGCGGCGGGGCGGGGGGGGGGGCTCCACCTGCCCCCCCTGACCCGGGACTTGCTCTCCCCTCCGCAGGTACAGGCAGACTTGGCAGACGGGCCGGCGGCGCGGTGCCAAGCTGGAGGGCGAGGGGCAGCACGTGCTGGTGCCCTTGAGCCCCCCCAGCCCCCCGCTCAGTGACACCCCCCTGCTCTCGTCCCCGGCCCCCGGGGCTCTCCACGTCACCAACTTGGACTATTTCTTCTCAGGGCAGTAGCCAAGGGCTGGACACACTTGCTGGCGCCTGCGGGTCAGGCGGGGGGGTCCCTGACCCTGGCGGGGTGGGGGGGGTCCCGGGGCTGGGATGGAGCCCTGAGAGCAGCCTCCCCGCCCCCCTATCCGGGGGGTGCCAAAACTCACCCCTATGGAGAACCGGCCGGGGGAGGGGGGGCCCTCCAACATGGGTCCCGGGAGGGGGGGCCAGCTCTGGGGCCGCGGCCAAGCCGGGGTGGCCGGGGGTGAAGGCGCTGGGAGCTCCTCGGCCGGGCCGGAGCGTGGGAGCGGGGCCGGGCTCTGCCCGCGGGGCCAGGTTTTGAGGGTCCCTCGGGGAAGGGCGTAGCTCCCGCAGTGCCGCGGGTGTCGGGGCCGGGGGGGTGGGGGGGGGGGGGGGCCTGGCTGGATCAGCCCCATCCCCCCCACCGTGTCGGGGAAACGTGGCAATAAATGCCTCGGATTTGTAACGGAGTGGGTGCTTTGGGGGGGTGGGGGGGCGTTATGGAGGGGTCGCTGCAGCCGCCCTCCCTGGGGAGTGACTCCAGGGGGTGGGCGGGGGGTGAGGCTGGGCTGTGCCCCCCCCCCCCCCCCAAGTCCGTGCAGCTCGCTCTGCCCCCTGACCA
Source organism: Larus michahellis (assembly GCF_964199755.1). Taxonomy (NCBI): domain Eukaryota; kingdom Metazoa; phylum Chordata; class Aves; order Charadriiformes; family Laridae; genus Larus; species Larus michahellis. Next base: position 3,982,458 of record NC_133919.1, read on the forward strand.
GGCCCTGTACCCCAGGCTGTGTGTCCCCCCCATGTCACCGAGTGCCTCCCAGGCTCTGCACACCATGCTGTGCCCCCCCCCCCCATGCCACATACCCCATGCCATGTACCCCAGGCTCTGCACCCCATGCTCTGTCCCCCCCCCAGCCATGACATGTACCCCCTGCCACGTACCCCAGGCCATGCCTCCCCATGCCACCGAGTGCCTCCCAGGCTCTGCACCCCATGCTGTGCGCCCCCCCCCCATGCCACATACCCCATGCCATGTACCCCAGGCTCTGCACACCATGCTGTGCCCCCCCCCCGCGCCCCCAGGCCATGCACCCCATGCTGTGCCGTGTCCCTCCCCTCCCATGCCACCTACCCCCATGCCAGGTACCCCAGGCCATGCCCCCCCCCCGTGCCACACACCCCATGCCATGCTCCCCCCCGGGGCTGTGGCCCCCGTGCCAATGAGTGTCCCGTCCCCCCCCGGCCATGCCACGCTGGGTTGTGCAAGGCCCCCGGGAGCTGCAGCTGCACCCGGGCAGGAAACCGCAGGGCGAGGGGAGCGGGTGCCCGGGCTCCCTGGGGACGCCGCGTTCCCCCCGTCCCGGCCGGCCCCGCTCTATAAAAAGCCTGGCAGGATGCAGATGTGCGGGTGGGGGGAGCCCCGTACCCCTGCCCCCCGAAACCGGGGTGGCTCCGCCTGGCACGAGACCGGGGTTTGAGTCACCCGTTTCCACCCTCCCGAGAAGGTCGGTGACCCCTCGGGGGCGGAAGGGGCGAGGGGCCGGATCCTGGGGTCAGCCCTCATGGTCCCCCTGACCCCAAAAAGCTGCCCCGGTTTCGGGCAGCGCTGTGGCCCCCCCACGGCACTGGGCAGGGAAGGGGCTGGGTGACTCACTGCACCCCTGGCAGCACCCCCACCCCGGGCACCCGCCTGTCCCAGCACCCCCAACCCCACTACGGCCCCCCAGCCCTTCCAGACCCCCCCCCCCCCAAATCGCTTCCCCATCCCAGCCCCCAGCCCTGTCCCTTCCAGACCCCCCCCAGCCCCATTGCAGCCCCCAGTGCTGTCCCTTCCAGACACCCCCAATCCCTTCCCCATTGCAGCCCCCAGCCCTTCCAGACCCCCCCAATCCCTTCCCCATTGCAGCCCCCAGCCCTGTCCCTTCCAGACCCCCCCCAGCCCCATTGCAGCCCCCAGTGCCGTCCCTTCCAGACCCCCTCCAATCCCTTCCCCAACCCAGCCACCAGCCCCATCCCTTCCAGAACCCCCCCATCCCCATCACAGCCCCAAGCCCCGTCCCTCCAGACCCCCCCTCAATCCCTTCCCCATCACAGCCCCCAGCCCTGTCCCTTACAGGCCCCCCCCCCAATCCCCATCACAGCCCCCAGCGCCATAACTTCCAGACACCTCCCCCCCATCCCCCCTGCAGCCCCCCAGGACCACCCACCTCCCCTCAGCCAACAAGTTTATTTTACTACTTCGTTACACATCCCAATCTTGCTGTGACACCCCCCGCCCCCGCCCCGGCCCTGCCTTGCCCCAGAGGTGGCCCCGCCGTGGGTCGGCTCCGGCACAGGGTGGGCAGGATCCGTCCCGGCACAAAGGGCGGCCGCAGCCCTGCCGGAGTCCAGCGGCGGGCCAGCGGCCACCAGGCAAGAGCGGGGTCCCCGCAGGGCTGGGGACGCCACCGAGGGCCGGGTGGGGGGGGTTCCTCCGCCGGACCCTTCCCCGCAGCACGTGGCGATGGCCGAGGCCGGACCCTGCCCCATGCCCTGGGGTTGGGGGGGGTCACGGGCCAGTTGTCGGGGGGGGCATCAGTGGGGGCTAATGCAGCTTGCAGTGGACGGGGTGCAGCAGGGCCATGTGCTCGGCCCCCTTGAAGGGCAGCTTCTCGGTGGAGTAGTAGTGCACGACCTCGGGGACGCTGGCGAAGACGCCGCTGGCCTGGCTGAGCGTGTACTTGTTGTCCTTGGTCTGGGCCACGATGATGTGGACGCAGCCCTGGCTGGTCCTGGGTGGGTGGGTGGGGGGGGGCGTCAGCGGTGCCGCCAGCCCCCCACCCCCCCACCCCGTCCCCGGGCGCCCACCCGCCCCGCGGCCAGGGCCGCATCCACCCCTGTTTGTTCCCGTCCCGCTCCGATTGTTTCGGCTCCAGGGGCTCCGCTTCCTCAGGAAGGAAACGCCACCGGCGCTCCCGACAATGCGCCGGGGAGGGGGACGCGCCGCCCCGTCCACCCCCCCCCCCCACCCCACGGCCCCAGCACCGCGCCAGGATGCCTGGGTCCCCCCATGGGGTTGGGGGGTGCCACTCCCCACCCCCCCACCCCCCAAGGACCTGGATGCTCCCACCCATCAGGGCACAAACAACCTGGTGGGGCTCCTGCTGCGGCTTCCCTCCAGGGTGGGACCCCCCCACCATCACCACGCGCTGGGACATCCCCCCCCCCAGCTCTGTGGCCACTCACTTGAGCGCGATGGAGTACTTGCCGCTGCCGGTCTCGCTGGTGCGCACCAGGTAGCCGGCCTCCCGGCACGCCTGCAGCCGGCTCTCGGCCTCGGCCCGCGTGATGGCCCCGTGGTACCAGCTGCGAGGGGGGGGGGGACGACACCGGGGGGACACTGAGAGGTGGCAAAGCCCCAGACACCCCCCCCACACACACACACCCCCACCCCCATTTCCCCCCCCCCCCGGCTGCCGCACGCGGCTCAGCCTGGCGACTCACGGCTGCTTCTCCAGTGCCAGGGCAGGGTCCACCCGCTCCCCCTCGCCGGGCTCGGCGCCCGCCGGCTTCAGCATCTTGGGGGTCCAGCTCTTCTGGCGCAGGTGCTGCCGCGGCGCCTCCTCCTTGGGACGCTCCGAGCCCTCGAACTGGACTGGGGGTGGGGGTGGGGGTGGGGGGGGGTGGGAATGGGACGAGACGTGAGCCCCCAAAGTCCCCTCCATGCGTCCCTGTCCCCAGCCTCGGCACCTGTCCCCATCATTGTCCCCCTCCCCTGTCCTATCCCCATCCCCATTCCCGTCCCCATCCCCATCTAGTCCAACCCCTTGCCACGCTCAGGGCCACCTCCCACCAGCCCAGGTGGCTCCAAGCCCCGTCCGACCTGGCCTTGAACCCCTCCAGGGATGGGGCAGCCACAGCTTCTCTGGGCAACCTGGGCCAGGGGCTCACCGCCCTCAGCACGACAAATTTCTTCCTTAGATCTAATCTAAATCCACCATCTTTTAGTTCAAAAACCATTCCCCCGCCTTGCCCTCGCACTTCAGGCCTTACTAACGTCTGTCCCCATCCCCATCCGTGTCCCCGTCCCCATCCGTGTCCCCGTCCCCATCCGTGTCCCCGTCCCTACCTGACAGCGCTTTGACGATCTGCTCCTTCTTCCACTCCCAGGGCTGCTCGTACTCGCCCGCCGGGCGCTCGTCGTTCTCGGGCAGTCGCCCGTCCCCAGCCCTCGCCCTGCGCTCCGGGGTCCCCCCGGCCACCCCTTCCCCGGGCTCATAGGGGGTGTCGTAGAGCTGGGGACCCTTCCCCACCGCTTCTTTGCCTCCCGGCCACTTGGCCGCCTCCGGCTTGCCGCCCCCCTCCCCGGGCTCGCCAGGGCCGTCCAGCAGCAGGATGGCTTTGACCAGGGGGTCCTTGGAGCCCCGACGGCGGATTTCTGCAGGGAAGAGGGATGAGGGGTGAGGGAGAGGGCTGCGCGTCCCCCTGACATCCCACCGCCTGCCCTTGGGGAGGGATGAGCGCCGGGGACCCCCTGCCCCATAGCGGGGACACCCCATTGGGAACAGGCTTGGGAGGAACCGGAGCAGGATGGGGCCCATTCTCGTGGCGCCTGGGCGGCTGTCACAGCCCCAGGGCCGGGCACGGACCCACGCCGGTGGGGCAGGATGCGACACCCCACGCTGGAGCTCAGCCCCCACAGGAGGCCACCCCGGGGGGTTTAGGCCCCACACACACACACCCCGGCCCCCCACTTCGCCCCACGGCGCCAGGCTCCGCCAAACAGCCCGGGCTGCCCCGCACGGAAAAAAACCATCAGCAGCAAATCTTTTATTTCCAGCTTCCGGCCGAGTCAGTTCCTGTTGTTCTGGCCAGCTGGGCGGCCGCCGCGCCGGCCAGGGGGTCGCTGCTTGGGGGGCACGGCCGCGGGGGGGACCCTCGGGGGTGTGCTGTATCCCCCCACACACCCCACAACCACCCCGGGACAGCTGGGTGGCATCGAGGGCTTTGCACTGTCCCCACGCACCCGCGGGGCGATGGCGGCGGGTCGTGGCACCGGGCGAGGGGCTGGCGGGCACAGGGTCAGCGTCCGGCCTCGCGCCCGCTCCTTATCTGGCCCCGCGCAGCCGCAGGAAGCGGCGAGCGGTTTTCCTGTTCCCGGAGCCTCCCGCGCCGGGCGGCTCCGAGGGCGGCCGCGTGCTCCCGGCCGGGGGAGCGGTGCCAGCCGCGCCACCGCGGCACCGGGGCGGCACGTACCTGTGATCATCTGCTGGGCGTCGTAGGGCTCCATGTAGCCGTCGTTCTCCCCCAGGCGCTCGGCCTCCCGCTGCCCCTTGGTGCGCTTGGCGTCGTAGGGGTCGGCGTAGTCCTCCAGGATGATGACCTGGGGAAGGGACGGGCACCGCCGGCCTCAGGGGGCTGCCGGGGGTCCCACCGGGGGTGGTGGAATGGGAGGGGGGGGTGGCGGGGATGACACCGGCGCAGAGGCAGGCTGGGGATGGTGTGGTCCCTGGGAGGGAAACGGCAACTCATCTGGGGTGGATGGGGCCACGCCACCACCTCACGAGGATGCAGCGGGTGGCACCTTTGGGTGGGGGCAGCACCCATCCCTACGCACCCCAGCGGTGGGGAGAAGCCAGGTGGGGGGGTGGGGGTGGGTCGGGGATCTTTTCAGGTGACACCAAACATACCCCCACCCCCCCCCCGCGACTGGCTCCCAGCCACCCCGGGGCTGTGTGGGGCGAAAGTCCGGCTTCCCAGAAAAGCTTTACGTCAGCCGTTGTTTAACCAGCGGCAGAGTGCCGGGGTCAGGGTGGGATGGGACACGGTGGGACGCAGTGTTGGGGGGGGGGGGGGGGGGGCCCAGCGAGCGCTCCCCCCACCACCACCCAGAGCGGTGATGAAGGGCGGTCGGGATGAAGGGAGCTTTGAACGGGATTTGAAGACGGCAGAGCCGGGCGCGATGAAAGGCCGGGGTTAGCCGGGCTAATGAGCCGGAGCCCAAAGCGGTTAAAGCTGTCAGTGCGGCACGCTCCCCCCCTCCCAGTCCTCCCAGTCCCCCCTTACCGTCTCCGTCTTGGGGGTCTTGCCCTTGTCCTGCTCGGGGGCAGGCAGGCCGGCGGGCGGGGGGGCCGGGTAGCCCTTCCCGTTCTTCTCATGAGCCTCCACCTTGATGAGGCGGTTGATGTAGGTGCCGCAGGATTTGGGGGGTCCCTCGGGCGTAACCCCCTCCACTCGCGAGTTCTTCCGCATCTTCCCGGTGGCGGCCTGGAGCAGACCCTGCAGGTTGTCCCGCGACAGCCGGCCACCCCCCTCCTTGCCACCCCCCGGGCCGGCCCGGCAGCCCCCCAACTCGGCGGCCGAATTCTTGCGGCTCTTGCCCAGGCTACCGCTGCCCGGCCGAGCCCTCTCCGAAACCGTCTTCAGGTTGGAGGGAAACTCCTTGAACCACTTGGCCGCCATGGGGCTGGGGAGGGGCAGGGTGCCGCGGCCCCCCCGGGGCTCCTCGACGCCCCACGGCCGCCCTGCCGGCTCAGGGCCGGCTCAGCCGGGGGGCACGGGGCAGCCCGGCTCCCCCCAGCCCTGGGAGCGGGACCCTCGGCGGCCGGGGGCCAGCCCGGGAGGGGGGATACGGGCAGGGGGGCCGGGGCCTTCGCCCCCGGCGCGGGCAGGGGGCTCCAGGCGTCCTTCGTCCCCGCGGGGACGGCTGGCGGGTCCCCAGGGGTGCCGGTTCCCACGTCCCGGGGAGGTGACCGCGTCTCCCCGGGGGTCCCTGGCCCCGGGGAAGGGTCCCTGGCCCCGGGGAAGGGTCCCGGGGGGGGCCGGTGTCTCAGCTCCAGCGATGGGACGAGTCGAGGGGTCTCGCCGGGCGTCCGGTGGGTCCGGCCGGGGCAGCCCCGGGGCGGCTCCGAGGGTCCTCTGCCCCCGGGGAAGGGGCCCGGGGGGGTCTCTCCGTGCTCCGGGGGGTCCGGCTGGGGCCGGGCAGCCGGGGGTCCCGTCGCGGCTCCTCGGCGGGGCCCGTCTCCGGGGGCGGCGGGGCTGCAGGGGGGGGGTCAGGCCGGCCCGGGGGGCCCCATGCGGCGGCGGCGGGACGGGACGGGACGGGACGGAGCCGGAGGGGCCGGAGGGGGCGGCGGGGCCGGCGCTCCCCGCCCAGATCCGGAGGGGGCGGCCCCGGGGGACGGCGCGGCACCGGCCGGGCGGGCGGCCCCCGGCCCCGGCGGCCTCGGGGAGCCCCGGCCCCGTCCTCCCCGGGTCGGGATCTCCATCCGGCGGCTGCCGGGGGATCCGCGGTCCCCCCGAGAGCGGTGGGGCAGAGGCGGGGGGGGGCGGGGGGGTCCCGACCCGCTGGGGCTCGGAGACCTCAGGCCCCGGCCCGGCAGGTGGGACAAGGGGGCTTGACCCCGCACACGGACCCCACAGGCAGCCCCCGCACACGGACCCTTATGCACAGACCACACACCCCCCCCGGCACAAGACCCTCTGCATCGCCCTTCATCTGCGTACGGGCCCCACCGCCCATGCACAGCCCCCCCCGCCCCGGCCCCTGCACCGGGGCGAGGACACGGCGCGGGTTGTGTTTGGTGCCACCGCTGTGGTTCACACCACACCGGCAGAGACCTACTTCTGCTGGTTGTACCCAGACCTTGCCAGAAAACATCGGCTGAGCCCAGCGATTTGGCTTCCTGTGGGGCTGTGGGGTGCCGGCGGGGGGGAAGGGGGCCCTCACCAACCTGTTTGCAACAGCACAATAGAAAGGGATGGTTTTGCAGGTAAAGATGTGTTCCCCCCCCCGCCAAGTCCCCGATTCTGGGCAGCACATGGGGCTCCTCCTGTTTGCAGGGGCTGGAGAATGTCCCCAAGGGCCACTGGGGGGTCCTGCTGCTGTGGGGGGGCGCTGGGAGGACAGACCCTGACCTGGCAGATAGGGCTGGTCCCCAGCACTGTGCCCCCCCACGGGGTGCAGGGAGGTGCCGGGGCGCCTCGAGCAGCAGCGCGGGGTCACCGGCAGCGCCGTCGGAAGTGGTGGCGATTTCCTCGACGGCGCTGCCGGGCAGGATGCTCCTCGCGGTGCCGAGGCGCCGCTGCTAGGCTGGCGCCCGAACTGGTGCTGGGATCTTGGCCGGCTTCAGCTTCGCTTTCTCGAGGCCAAGAAAAACTCGGTGCCTCCGCCGGTAAACGTGGGTGCTAGCTGAGTGAAAGGTGCCGGTTCATTTTCTTCCCTTGGCAGATTTAAATCTCCTTTTAATCTTCCCAGGGACCTCAACAGCAGGACGGACAGACAGGCGGCACCGTCTCGGTGGCTTTGTGCTGTGGTGGCTGTTCCCGGCGCCGCGCCATCCACGCGTCTCCTTTGGGAAGGCTCTCCCCGTCCCCTGCCGGCTCCCGCAGGGGAAGGCTGTGGGAGCGGTGACAGATGGCACCCAGCGCCTCCTTCCCCGAGAAGCCAAAACAAGAGCCGAGCCAGCGCGGTGGTGACGGGCGCTGAGCCCGGCTGGGAGCGGGATGGATCCCGACGCTCAGGCGGGTGAGAACAGACGGGAGAAGCGGGCGCCTGCCAGACGCCAGCGCGGGCTGTTCCTGCCGCGCTTCCAGCCTCCACACCCCCCAGGTCGGCATCCGAACAGTGGAGGCTCCTGCAGGGACCCTCCTGCTCATCCCGGCCCGGAAAAGCGCTGGGATTTGGTTCTCCCAGCCAACCCCAACCCCATTGCTGTTGCAACACCACAAGCGTTTTAAACCTTAATTAAAGCAGCTTCAGCCCCCTCCCCAGCAGGTTCCTCGGTGTTAATTGTGCTGAAGAGCCGGGGGCAGGGCTGGGGAGGGCTCAGCGCCCCCCCAGGTGCTGGTCGGGGCAGAGGAGCAGAGCACAGGGCAGGGCTGGCTCCTCAGCAAGGCAAATCCTCCGGTCCTTCAGCCCCGCGCTTCAAAATAGCCCCTGGCCGAGGCTGGAGCCGCTCCTGCAGCATCAGTAATCCCTCTCCTACAGCATCTTTCTCTTCCAAGGCTTGGAGCAGGACAATGCCTAAAGAGGGGAACAGCTGCTGGCAGAGATAACGGACTTCTGAGGCCCTTTGATTTTCTAATAACTTTTATTCAAACACAGTGAATTAATACTGATGGTCCAGCTTTGACACCCGTGAGTCAGCTATGCCCTCCAGCCGAGGACACAGCGCCAGACGTTAGAGGAGCTCCAACACCCAAATCTCCTTCCCTGCAGCCTCAGGACCGAGCAGGAGAATCCGAGCAAAGAACAGGGACTGAAGCGACAGGACACGACGGCAACAAGGCCTCGGCCTCAGCCCTGCAGCACTGAGGCGAGCAGGAACGATGGCTTGAGGAAGAAGAAGAAAATAAAGCCCCGCAGAAGCAGGCCACTTGCTGCCGGAGCGAGTCCTGGGCTGGGATGAGAGCGGCGATCGCACGCAGCACCGCCCGCGCTCCCCTTCCTTCGGCAGCTTCCATCCACAGCGCAGCCCTTAGAGGTGCCTTCCCCTTCCGCGGGTGGGGAGAGACGGGCAAAGGGCTACAGCTCCGGGTTTGGCACGGCTGAGCCTCCGCTCATCTCTTACTGCTTGGCAGGACGGGACGTGGAGAAGCCGGGGGCGAGGGCTGGCAGCCCCGGGGTGCACCTCATCCACAGCAGGACACGGGAAAGCCGTGCAGATCCTCTCCTCTCCGCATCCAGAGGCGTTAAGTTTGCAGTTTATAGAAAGAAAAGTCTCTTCTTGCTCTGGGGGAGAAGGGGACGGAAGCCCTGCTCCCTTGCTGCCAAAAAAAAAAAAAAAAAAAAAAAAAAAAGGGTTTCCTTCTTCCACAGCAGCTGTTCCAGACCTTCCGCAGGGCTTCTCCGGGGGCTTTGCAGCCAAGCCCAAGAGGTCTGGGCCATTCCCATGTCCCCACCTCCAGTGCGGCCCCCTCAGCTCCATCCAGCGCCCACGGGAAGGCCGGGGCCAGAGCTGCAGCGTGGCACGGCCGCCGCAAAGGGGTTTGCTCCCCGCTGCTGCCGGCGCAGGGTACCGTCCACTGGGGGAGAAGGGGGGGGAAAAAAAAAAAAAAAAACAATTAAAAAAAAAATAGTCAGACCAGCATCTTCAAATTAACAAACTGTAATTTTTCTCCAAAGATACATTTTCCATACACATCCATCATACACTGTAACAAAAAAAAGCAGTGTACATGAAATAAGAAAATAAATTAAATCCATAGCATAGGTAAGGAGGACGCTCTAGACTGGAGTAGAGTCGAAAGTTTCCAGCGATACAAGAGGCTCAAAAGTTTGTTTTAACAAGAATGCCTGCTAGCAAGGGTCCAGCAAGTGTTTCAGATCAGTCCAACTGCTTAAACAGTTTTATTTAGAGTTTTTAAACAGCCATTATTGTCCTGCAACAGGCAGAGCTATTACATCCTGGGAGAAAGCCGAGAGGCATCGTTAAGATCCAAGTAGAGCATCCAGAAGATAATCAGCTTGGTCCCACAGCATCCGCGCTAGCCGTCCTCCTTGGGCGGTGTGTACCAGCCTGGAAGGAGAAGAGAGAGCCGTGAGGGACGGAGCTGCGGGCGGAACGCAAATCCACGCCTGGAAACGCACAGCTGGAAAAGCGGCAGCGCCAGCATGCCGAGCGCCACTTCGAGAAGGGCCACGTCTCCCGGATTACCGGGAGGCTTTTTCTCCGGGTTACTTCCCGACACCACCCAACGATGCCGCGCTGTCTCTAGTTAGAGCCGAAGGAGCTCAGCCCTGGCCAAGGCGGGCGGCGGGGAAGGGCAGAGAGGCGCCGCAGCCCCACGCTCTGCGTTAAGACAGCGGCTGCTATTGCTCACTGCCGTCTCGCTCCAGGTAATCTCTGCACTTGGGGCAGGAGAAGACTCAAGCGGCGCATCCGGACGCTCGGCCTAGGGCAGCCCGGAGCAGCAGGGGGAAAGGCAGGCGCCCTCCCTCGGCACTTACCATTTTTCTCGTGGATCTGAACCAGGGACTTGTAGGACTGCTGCGCTCTTGTCAGGCTGTACTGATTCTGCAAGGGAAGCCAGGGTGACCGTCAGGGCCGGCCGGAACCCGGTGCGAGCCACCCCACACGCCCTCCCTACGCGAACCGCGCCGCCACAGAGCCGGCTGTCGCCCCCCATCTGCCTCCATCCCCCCACCAACCGCTCCCTCAGGTTCTCTCGCGCTGACCGGGCCCCACCTTATTGGCTCCAAATTGTACTCGCGCTTTCCCTTTCACCAGAGTCGCGCTGATCTGCATGATCACCGACTCGATGGAGTACGCGCTGCTCCAGCCCTGCGGGACACAGGAAAACGCAGTGAGGGCGGCGCCGACAGGACCCCCGCCCGGGGGGCTGCACTACCCCACAGCGAAGAGCCTCCCCGAGCCCGACGCAGGCATCGCAAAGCCACGCCAGGCAGCTGCCAGCCAGGATTCTGCTGCCCGCAGGCCCCCAGCAGCAGGAATACAAAGCATGGCGGGCTAAAACGACCACGCTGGCAGCCTTCGAGCCCCGCGTAGCGGCCGGTACCCACCTGTTTTGTAAGTAGCTCCATGCAGATGGCACCGCCACCTAGAACATACCTTGGGGAAGGAATCGGGCAAAGTTACGTCAGAGACAGACACAGCCTCACCCCACCCGCTGCTCCGGAGACAAACGCTTTTCTCAGAGATCTCAGACGGAAAAAATACACCAAACAAAAATAAATTAAAAAAAAAAATAATCCACCACCCCTGTCTGTGCTTCCCGGGAGAGCTACTACAAACTCCCATCAGGAGATTACGGGACTGCGCAGCCCTGGATAAACTCCCTCCGAGTGAAAACTGCTGCAGGAAGCAACGCCGGAGACCTCGGCGAGCAGAGACAGACAAACAGCTACTTACCCCCCTGACAGCACCGGGGACACGACCCTTACAAACGGTGGATCAAAAGGGAAGTTATCCTGGAAGAAGAGAAGGGAAGCAAAGCCGCTGAGAAACATCTCTGACAGCCCACTGCGGCAGGCGTACCTTGAGGAGGTGGAGGTACGGGAAGCCTTACTTTAAAGGAGAAGTTTAGGAGGATGAAATCTGTTCCTTCTTTCTCTTTGAGGATCTGGAGATCATTGTGCAAAGCGCTATCCTCGTCAACCCTGCCGAAGGGGAAACGCCGGAGGGTCAGAGCCAAGGTCATGCACCTCACGTCAGCCGCGCTCACCGCCACCGAACCCCGGAGCTACCGTACCTGCACAACCGGGCCGCCACGTGGGCCCTCAGGTTCTCACCCAGAGGGGAACGACAGCACGGGCTGTCGGCATTCTGCTCCCGGTTTGCAGAGAAGACCATCACACCCTTTTTGCATGCTGCCAGCTTAAAAATAAAGACTGCCCGGCCCATGGGAAAGGCAGCAGTGGTGGCTGGAGGGTGTGAAAGCTCGGGGTTTTGCCTGATGCAACTCTTCCAGGACTCTAGGAACAGCAGACAGACTTGCAGAGCCCTCAGATTATCTCATCTTTCTCTGAAGATGTGGCACCTCCTTTCTGATGTGGAGACAGCAAGCAAGCTGCCTGAGAGAGGCTAACCCAAGGCCTGCCTGGCGCTCCCCTGCCCTGCTCACTTCCCCTCTGTCTGCCTCACAGGGACGTTCTGGTCCCACCACCAAAATCCACCCCAGTCGCATGATCCCAAGCTATGCCACCTACTTCAGGAGTTTGACGTTCCAATCGTACAGGCTGTCGTTCACTAGTTCAACTGCATAGTATCCTGCAAGGCAGAGAAGAGGCGCGTCACCGCGGGGGGAGGCTGAACAGGGAAGATTTCAAACCCCCTCGACCCTGCAGCACCACTTCAGCCTGACACAGAACCCCCCCAAAAGCGGCATTTATCCAGAGGGACCGTCCTGAGGGCAGCAGTTTTTCCGACGACTGCTCTTTCCCAAGGCCTTGGGCTCAGGAAAGGGGTAGCAGCACCATCACCCTCAAAGCCGCATAATCCTCCCACCCACAGCGCACTCCTCGCTTCCATCCAGCGCCGGCGGGGATCAGAGACAGTACGACAGTTTTGCTTCCTCTTGACAGAGCCGCAACAACCAAAGGCCGGAGACCTTCTCAGCCGAGCTGAGCAGAAGAGCTCTAAGGCCCATCAGGTGCCACCCAGAATGATGCGGAAAACCCCGGCATGAACAGCAGGGCAGCAGCCCCCCTCCCTGGAGCTCCCCGCAGTACTTACCGCCCTTGAAACTTGGTGATCGGTAAATATCCCTGAGCTCCTTCATTAGCCGGTCGGTGGCCTGCACAGACCCAGACACTGCACCCTACGAGGAATTTGGGAGGAGGGAAGTTGCATTGTTACACTGCACCCACCACGGCCGTTGCTCTACGAAGCCGACACCCAAGCTAGAGCTCCCGTCCGGCCTCTAAACCGGACCTTACCGTGCCCCTCGCCTTTGTCTTCCCCTTCTCCCCTACAGCAACTTCCCTTGCCCCACATATGCCACCCCAGGCTGTGCAGCTCCAGGCCCCCGTGCCCTCTCAACTGAGTAAGAATCTCAGCCCCGGAGTATTAAAGCGCAGCCCACCAGCCACCCCCACGGCCCGAAGCGAGGTGCAGCTCCAGGGAGCAGAGGGCAACCCCAGATCTCACTGCAGGAAGGCTGCCCTGCGTAGTGCTGACGCCTCGGGGACACCTGCGGCCCACACTTACTTCCCCGAGCCGCAGAGGCAGTTCACAGGCTCCTCTGCATCAGCTGGGCCAGCCCCTGAGAGCCACCGCTGTACCTTTGGCCAGAGACGGCCCCTTTGCTTTAGGGCTAGCAGGTGCCTCCATCGCTCTCGCCCTTGGCTCCCTCTGCTTCCCCAACCCGCCTGCCCGCCAGGCGACACGTACATTTAAGTAATCTTGCCTCTGGTTCTTTTTTATTTTCTCTAAAATGGCCAGGTTTTCCTTCCCAATGCCTTCATCCTCTGTCTTCTTCCCATCTGCCGGCTCTTCCTCTTTCATTTCATAGTGGTCCAAGTCCTCAGTGTCCTGGGAAGGGGGGAGGAGAGTCAGTAGGAGACGCGCCTTCGCTCCCCGCTGCTCCCAGTACTGCAAACAGAGGCTGCCCTGAACCAGGAAGGGTTCCCGGTGCAACTCTCCCTCACCAGGGAAGTCCCAAGCTCTGATCCCAAGCACAAAGCGGGTGGCAGACACAAGGCCTGGGCAAGCTCCGTGACAAAGTTTTGGGCCCTGGGCCCCTGCCACCCTCCCGTGACAAAGCCAGCAGGCAGAGCGGCACAATTCTCTTTCCAGAATCAAATTGGGCTCATACAAGCTCTTTGTTGGCTGGATTCTTCCCTGCCAAGTCTCACGCATGTTCATAATTAGCCATTAACCTTACGCGTGCTCCTGAACGAGCCCCACGTAACTGAAGGACGCTGCATCTCAGCAGGCACGTGGCTCAAGCAGCCCCGTGTCACGTTTCTGGAGAGCTGGAACAAAGGCGCAGACACTCGGTGCAGTGCTGCTGGGCCGCGCTGCTCCCCCCTCACCACCACAAACCCAGCGTGAACACAGGTCGCCAGCGGCACAAGAAGAGGAGACCCTCACAGACAAGATTCAGTAGCGCGGGACAATTTCCCCTCAAAAGGAGGTGAGGTTTCACAGCGTGCCTGGAGGCTCTTTGTAGACCAGCTCAGCTCTTCACCACGCAGCACATCCCCAGTGCTCTCCCTAACCCCAGCGGAGGCTCTGCCCCTCAGCCCTCTCCACAACGCTCACCAGGCTGACATGTGCAAGACCCCAGTGTTAATAACCAGTAAAAACCCGTTGCAGCAATCAGGGGCCACCACAGAGGTCTCTCCCCGTGCACAGTGTTCACCATGGGAGCTGCCTGCAAATGGCTGTGGGTACTCACAGCTCCAGCGCTGCTATTAAACCCTTTGAACAAGTGTTTACTTCGGCCTCTCCAGGCTATCTACTGCTGCTATTCTGGATGAGCAGCATTTTTGGAAGGGCTCTGACATTTTTAGCCCGTCACACGGGAAAACAGATCCTCCTAGAAAATCCCTCGAGTGGATTAACCCGCATAATGCATCTCCGCACCAGGGCACGGCTCTGCTCTTCCGACACAGCCCAACAAATCCAGCCGCTCAGCAAGAAACCTTTGCCCTAAGCAAGAGCGTTGTCCCTGCTCAGCGACACAGGGTGTTAGCAGAAAGCACGAGGGGGAACGCTCGGTTCCCAGGGATTTCTTTTCCAGGCCACAGGAGCGTGCAGACTCACGCATCACAAATTTGCCAGGAAGGAGCAAGTCTGCAGACAAGCGAGGTTATGCCGGTACCAGTTTAAGCCTCCTCATTTTCCCCCAGGACCCTAGCAAAGGCCGGCCTTGATTTAGCAAGCTGTTAACTTGGCTAAAACCCCAACAACTGCCAGGCATGCTGCTGCTAAGTGACCTGCCCCCAGGTTCTGCGGAGCTGCTGACTCGGTGCCCGTGACTCTCACACCCCAGGAGAAGTGTGCGAGGCATCGCTAAACGTCACCATGGAGATTGAAGATTATTCCACCCACTTCTAGAGATCTCTAAACCGCAAACCAAACAACCGAAGCTTGTGGGTTTTGCAGCATGATATTCTCAGCCTGCAGTGAAGTATGGCTTCCTCTGTCACTCCTGCCAATTAGCTCGCTCGCACACTCAGCCATCCTACCTAATCCTCTCTGTGGGACTCCCGTTTTCACGGCGTGATTTCCCCGCCAGCAACGGCAACCTGGAAATCCCATCGCTTGCGAGTAAACTTCAGGCTCCAGAGCACAGCAGCGTGATCTGAGAGAGAAGTTGTCCAAGGGGCCCCGCTCTCAGCTCGTCTGCACAGCTTTGGAGGCCACGGCTACGCCTCTCAGCTGCTGCAGCTGCGGTTTGTGAACACATTGCTCCTATCGGTGGCTCAGGACCTGGGTCCCCAGCAGCAAAATGCTGAGAACAATCTAGTCTTCGAGTCAGACTCTTCCCTGTCTGGACTCCACGGGCTCCTCCCAGACACGATCCCTGTGCCCTCGCACCTTTCAGCGGGTATCTCCCTGTGCTCTGCTCTCCAGCACACTTCCTCATACAGCGAGGCGGCACTTACCTCTGGCATTTCTTCATCTTCCTCTTCAGAGGACACCTCTTCCTGTGTGCTCTGCAGGGACAAAAGGACAGAGATGAAGACTGCACCACCAGCATCCTGAAGCAATGCTCTCCGGCCTTCCCAGACACTTGAAGGCAAGGTTAAACAGGGATTTACACGCAGAACCAAGTTAAAAACAGAGTGAAGCCAAGAACCTTTACAGGAAACTACACCAGAGCAACTAAACAGCACCGAGGGCCAACAGAGCAGCCTGGCATCACCCTGGGCAGGAATCCATCCCAGGTGTTGAGAGGAGATCAACGCCTCCCCTGCTGCGTTCCTCCTTCAGGGGTTAGGAAGCCTCAGCCTCTAAAGCGAACTCCAGGGAACTCGTTTTATGAGCTTACAAAGTCCCCACCCGAGTCACTCACCGGTTCTGCCGGCAGAGGCTGGTCCAACATTTCAACATCTGGATGTTGGGGGAGGTTGTAGAGTTTGCACAGGTCAGAGATTATTCGCTTCAGGTGCTGCAGAAGCTGTCGGGAGAGCAGACAAGTGTCAGAGAAGTGCAGAGACCCACTCGCCACGCTAAGCCTCAGCCGTCCCCAGCGCTGCAACAAGCGAGCGAAGGCCGAGCGGCCACTCACTCCTTCTCCACGCAGCAGCAGACACAAGGGGGGAAATCACACCCCAGCATCAAACTCGCGACAAGTCAGAGCTGCTCATCCCGAACTTACTGAACCCTTATGAGGCCAGACACGCTCCCCGCCTCGGATGGCGGCAGGGATTTTACTTTCCCGAAGCAGCCAGCCTCTGGCCTCCCCTCTCCCCAGGCAGCAGGCTCTCACCAGTGTATTTCCTTTCCTGACTTCCACCAGCCTCTCCAGGATAGCTGCCAGGTTCGGATCGTCCGACTCCACAGACCATATCGGGGGAACAGCTGGATAAGCCTCCTGGGGAGAAGGAGAACATGACGTTTGAGCCGTTGCAACTGCCTCCATCCCACTGACACAGCCAGCGGGGAACAGAGCAGCGGGTCAGGCAGGACAGGGAGCTGCAGCGCCGTGTCTCCTGCAAACGGATGCCTCCAGAGTGCAGAGATCAGCAAAACGGCCTGTGAGCCACTGTATCCACCCTCCAGAGTAACCCTGGGGCCGAGGGCAAACCAAACCCCTGCTCCAACAGCGCTGGTCTGGCTCAGCTCTGTGCCACTTCCCCCCGGCCTGGGGGAGCTGGGGGTAACAGAGAAAGTGGTGACGTTTTGGCCACCCCTTTGGTCACCGGAAAGCAGTTAAGGCAGGACACCAAGGGCATTTCACACTGGCCCACGGGCCTCTCGCCTTGCCAGCTCTGCACCAGAAGCGCTGGAGAAGAATCAGGGCCAGAGACCAAGCAAACGCCTTTAATCCAGGCCAAAGCCCCTGACAGCCTCAAACACCGTTTCCGAATTGCCCCTCTGGAGAATCCCGGACAGAGTCCACGCCAGGGGCTTTCTGTGCTCCGCTGCTCCTTGCCTGGAGCCGCAACATCGGCTGTGCCTTGCAACGCGAGGTGGGACCCGCACCTCGCTGCGAAGCCACCCAGAACCAGGGGCCCCCTAAAACCCAGGTGAGGATGAGCCAGAGCGGAGGCAAAGGGCCCAACATTGGGGTGTTGCTGCTCAGGGCCACCTGTGACCCCCCCAAACCCTCCCCCGGGGGAGGCACAGAGGGTGCACAGGGGAGGAAGGGGCACCCCCCGTACCCCCAGGGTGACCAGCCAGCTCCCCCCTTCTCCCTCCAGAGTGAAGCTCCCGGGTTTGTTCTGCTGGGAGACGCTTCCCGGTGAGGGGAGCCCCGCACAGTCCGAGCACCCCGCTCACACGGGCACCGGGAGGGGGGTGGCCGGAGGCAGCTCCCCCCGGCTCCCCGCAGCCGGCCCCGGGCCCAGCTCGCCCCAAGGCCGGGCCGCGGTTGCCCAAGGGCGGGCACTCCCGGAGCCGGGGAGAGGGGGGGCCTCTCAGTCCCAGGGCCGCCCCCGCAGCCGGGGCCCATCGCACCGAGCCGGTGTCCCCGTCCTCCCCCGGGCCTCACCGTGATGTTGCAGTGGATGCGGACGGGCCCCGGCGGCGGCCCCCGGGAGGCGGAGGCCCCGGCGCGGGCCCCGGCCCCCGGGACGAACTCGCAGCTGATCTCGTCGGGGCAGGCGCTGCCGATGCGGAACCGCTCGTGGCCCCGGTGGAAGATGGACTCGAGCAGCCGCAGCTCCCGCCTCAGGAGCCGCCCGGCGGGGGCCGCCGCCACCTCGGCCCCGCTCCGCCCGGGCCCCCCCGCCGCCGCCTGCGCCCCCGCCGCCTCCTCCGCCCCCGCCCGCTGCATCTTCCCATGGAGGGACCCGCTCCGCCGCCGCCGCCGCCGCCGCCGCAGCCCCCCGGAGCCGGCCCAAGATGGCGGCGGGACGGCCCCGCTCTCCGGAAGTGACCCCTCCCGCCGACGGCGGAAGGGGCGGGGCCAGAGCCGCCGGAACAAGCCCTCGCCAACCGGGCGGGGCGCCGCAGAGCCGGAAGTGACGCCACGGCGGCGGCAGGAGGGGGGGGCGGTGCCGCGGACCGTGAAGGGGCGGGGCTCGCCCCTCCCCTGTCGAGGGGGGGTCACGGGGGGGTCACCGGGGGGGGTGTCACCGGGGGGGACACCGGGAGGGGGCAGCGGGGGGAACACCGAGGGGAGGACCGGGGGGGACCGGGCCGATCCTCCTTCACATTGTGTCCCGGGTCCCGGGAGCCGCCCCCCCCCGCCCCGCCGGCACCGGGCAAGAACCAAGGGCGGCGGGAGCCGGGCCCCGGTGGAGCGGGAGCGGCCGGACAGTGCTGTAAGCCCGGTTCCCGCCGAACCCCCCGCTCCCCCGCCGGCCCCGGGGCGGGGGCGGGGCGGCCGCGGGGCCGCTGACGGCGGCGGTGACGGCGGCGGAGCGGGGAGCGCGGGGCGGCCCCGGCGCAACGCCCGGCACCGCCTCCCGCCCGGGGCCGCCCCGCCCGGGCCGCCGCCGCCGCCGCCGGCTCCAGCACCGCGGAGAGCGCGGGCAGCACCGGGGACAGCGCCCGGGCACCGGCAGCGGCAGCGGCAGCGGCACCGGGCCGCCCCCATGGCGCTGCTCCGCGTCCTCTGCCTCCTCGCCGCCCTCAGACGTAAGTGCCGGGGGGGCGGGCACCGGCACCGGCACCGGCACCGGCACCGGCACCGGCACCGGCGGGGAGGGGAGGGGACCGGACCGGGTCCTCGGGATGCGCCTGTTGCACAGGACCGGACCCGGTACCGGCCCTGCCCGCTGTCCCTGCCCGGCGGCGCTGCCGGTGCTCGCCGCCCCCCATCCCGGGGCTCTGCGGCCCCCACGGCACCGCCGGGCCCGGGGCTTCCGCTGCCCGAACGGCTCCGACCGGGGAGCAGCGGGGTAGCACCGGGCCGGGACCAGGGGGTAGCCGGGGGGGGGCGGGAGGGGCACCCAGCTGCAGGCACCCACCGCCCCCCGGTTTCCCCCATCTCCCTCCCTGTGCCTCCACCCGTGACACCGGCACCCCCGAGCCGCCGGGCCGGGACCCCCGGGATGGGCACAGGCTCAGCCCCGAGGGGGGGTCCGGAGCCTCCTGGGGCGGCCCTGCCCGCCGCCGTGGGGCTCAGCCTCCCGCCGCCCCCCAGGGAGCCTGGGCACCGACACGGAGGAGCGGCTGGTGGAGTATCTGCTGGACCCCGCGCGCTACAACAAGCTGATCCGGCCGGCGACCAACGGCTCCGAGCTGGTGACCGTGCAGCTGATGGTGTCGCTGGCGCAGCTCATCAGCGTGGTGAGTTGCCCGGGGCTCAGCTCCCCCGTCCCCCGGGGAAGGAGGGGGCCCTGCAGCCAGCCCCCCCGAGTAACCAGCCCCGCTCTCTCCGCAGCACGAGCGGGAGCAGATCATGACCACCAACGTCTGGCTGACCCAGGTGGGAGCCCTCGACTCTGCCGTGTCCGCCCTGCAGCGGGACCCCCCCCCCCAGCACCCTGTCCTGGGGACCCTCCATACACCCTGCCCCAGGACCCCCCTGCACCCTGCCCGAGGAATCCCCCCATGTCCACCTTGTCCTGGGGACCCCCCTGCACCCTGCCCCAGCCCCTCCCATACACCCCGTGTGGGACCCCCATGTTCACCCTGCCCTGGGATCCCCCCTGTCCTGGGGAACCCCCTGTCCCGGCCCCCCCCCCCATAGACCCCTTGTGTAACCCCCATGTTCATCCTGCCCTGGAACCCCCCATGTCCTGGGGACCCCCTGCACCCTGCCCCATGGCCCCTCTACACCCTGCGCTGGCCCCCCCCTGCTGTCCTGGGGACCCCCCTGCGCCCTGTGTGGGACCCCTGTGTCCACCCTGCCCTGAGCCCTCCCCGCCTGGGCCCCCCCGCTGCCGGCGGCCGGGCCGGGCTGAGCCTGCGTGCCCACAGGAGTGGGAGGACTACCGCCTCACCTGGAAGCCCGAGGACTTTGACAACATGAAGAAGGTCCGCCTGCCCTCCAAGCACATCTGGCTGCCCGATGTGGTGCTCTACAACAAGTAAGTGGCTTTTTTTGGGGGTGCTGCACGTGCCCCAACCCCATCTGGGGCTCAGGGCGATGCCACGGCACTGCTGCGGCAGGGCCAGGGCTGACAGTGCGTCCCTTCACCCCAGTGCCGACGGGATGTATGAAGTCTCCTTCTACTCCAACGCGGTCATCTCCTACGACGGCAGCATCTTCTGGCTGCCGCCGGCCATCTACAAGAGCGCTTGCAAGATCGAGGTGAAGCACTTCCCCTTCGACCAGCAGAACTGCACCATGAAGTTCCGCTCCTGGACCTACGACCGCACCGAGATCGACCTGGTGCTGAAGAGCGAGGTGGCCAGCCTGGACGACTTCACGCCCAGCGGCGAGTGGGACATCGTGGCGCTGCCAGGCCGGCGCAACGAGAACCCCGACGACTCCACCTACGTGGACATCACCTATGACTTCATCATCCGGCGCAAGCCGCTCTTCTACACCATCAACCTCATCATCCCCTGCATCCTCATCACCTCCCTGGCCATCCTCGTCTTCTACCTCCCATCCGACTGTGGCGAGAAGATGACGCTCTGCATCTCCGTCCTGCTCGCCCTCACCGTCTTCCTGCTGCTCATCTCCAAGATTGTGCCGCCCACCTCGCTGGACGTGCCGCTGGTGGGCAAGTACCTCATGTTCACCATGGTGCTGGTG
This sequence comes from Larus michahellis, assembly GCF_964199755.1. Taxonomy (NCBI): domain Eukaryota; kingdom Metazoa; phylum Chordata; class Aves; order Charadriiformes; family Laridae; genus Larus; species Larus michahellis. The sequence continues at coordinate 4,002,956 of NC_133919.1, forward strand.
ACCTTCTCCATCGTCACCAGCGTCTGCGTCCTCAACGTGCACCACCGCTCGCCCACCACGCACACCATGCCGCCCTGGGTCCGCACCCTCTTCCTCCGCAAGCTCCCGGCGCTGCTCTTCATGAAGCAGCCGCGGCAGAACTGCGCGCGCCAACGCCTGCGCCAACGCCGCCACACCCAGGAGCGCGCCGCCGCCGCCGCCACCGCCACCCTCTTCCTCCGGGCCGGCGCCCGCGCCTGCGCCTGCTACGCCAACCCCGGTGCTGCCAAGGCCGAGGGGCTCAATGGCTACCGGGAGCGGCAGGGGCAGGCGCCGGCCCCCGCGGCCAGCTGCGCCTGCGGGCTGGAGGAGGCGGTGGATGGCGTGCGCTTCATCGCCGACCACATGCGCAGCGAGGACGACGACCAGAGCGTGAGTCGGGGCGGGCAGGGCCACGGGATGCCGGCAGGGGATGCAGGGTGCGGGCAGGGCCGCGGGATGCCGGCAGGGCTGCGGGCAGGACTGTGGGGTGCAGGCAGGGGATGTGGGGTGCGAACAGGGCTGCAGGCAGGGGATTGGGGGTGCGGGCAGGGCTGTGGGGTACAGGGAGCAGCTGTGGGGTGCGGGCAGGGCTGTGGGGTGCGGAGCGTGCACAGGGCTGCACCGTAGGCAGGGGCATGCAGGAGCACCAAGGGGGTCCCTGCCCAGCCCCATGCCTGGGGACTCCCCGCAGCCCCTGCCTGGGCGGGGGGGCCTGGCCATGGCCCCCAACCTGCCGCCGCAGCCCCAGCCTGAATCAGCTGCTCTGGAAACCCAGGAGGCTCCCAGGAGCCCTGACCCCGCGTGGCTCCGTGAGGCTGCAGATTTCGCCGGAGCCAGCCCTGGCCGGGGCTGCAGGGCCGGGGGACGCTGCAACCCCCCCAGCTCGGCTCCCCGGGGAGATGCATTTCCCGGGCTCAGCGGCATGGGCGGCAGCGAGCCCCACGGGGCCCACGGCGGGCTGGCAGGCGGCCCCGGGAGCTGCAGTGCTGAGGGAGCAGATTCAGGGCTCTGCGGAGACGCCGAGCTCCCGGTCCTGCCAGAAACGGCGCAGGCAGCGCCGGGTGATGCCGGAGGCCCCGGCCTGACCCGGCCTCTCTCCCGGCCCCGCGCAGGTGAGCGAGGACTGGAAGTACGTGGCCATGGTCATCGACCGCCTCTTCTTGTGGATCTTCGTCTTCGTCTGTGTCTTCGGCACCGTTGGCATGTTCCTCCAGCCGCTCTTCCAGAACTACGCCACCAACTCTCTGCTGCAGCTCGGCCAGGGCACCCCCACCTCCAAATAGCGCCGGGGCGGCCGCCCGTCCTCCCCACCGGCCCCAGGGACAGCGAGGGACCGGGGGCTCCACACTCTCTCCCCGCTGCTGAGCCAGGGGCCGGAGAGCCGGGTGCTGGTCTCCAGGCAGCCACAGCAAACCAATAAATACTCACACAGGAGGGGGCTGGTTCATTTTAGTGTCGTTTCATCCCGCGCCGCTCCCCGCAGGCAGGAGGGAGCAGGATGCGGCCAGGGCTGGGGGGTGGGGAAATCTGGTTCCCCAAGGTAAGAGGCTGGGGAGGAATCGGCTCTGGAAGAGGGAAAACCCCAGTTGCCGTGGGAGGGAGCGCAGCGGTGTGAAACTGGCCTCATGGGGATGCACCCGGCTCCCTCCCACCCTGCCGGGAGCACCGGCCGCTCACCGCATCTTCTCCCACTGATGCGGCCATGGCCATGGGGGGTCCGGTGCCCCAGCCCTGGGGGCAGCCCCCAGCTCTGCCGGAGCCCCGCGCTCTCCCCCGGGGCTGCCAGGAGCCGGGCAGAGCCGCAGCGATGCACGGGGAGGAGGATGGAGCTGCTCCTGCTCCTCGAGGTGAGCACATGGACCAGGCAGGAGGATGCTATTTTTAGGTCCTACCTGCAGGCAGGGCCAGGGCAGGCAGCGCCGGGCTGGGCCCCACGCTCCGGCGATGCCACCGGCCCCTGCTGAGCTCCCGGCTCGGTGCGTGAATTGTGCGAGGAAAAGGAAAATAGGAATCGATCAGGAGTGGAGCCGGGAGCAGGCAGGCCCGGGTGGGGGTGGGGGAGCCGGCAGCGGGGGGCTGGCAGCCCCGGCAGCGCTTCCCACACTCTCCCTCGCAGGCAGGAATCGGCCTCATCGGGGAAAATCGAACTGGAGCTATAAATGCGGCTAATCCTCCCTGCTGGGGGGAGCGCGGTGGGGCCGGGGGCACACAGCCCCAGGAGAAGCCACACGCTGGAAATGAATTTAAATCACTTCACCCGATCAGAGAAATTCCAGGCTGCTCCAGCAGCTGCTCCTGGACCTCCTCCTCTCAGGGGAGGGCGCCCCAATACTTAAATGTTGAGAGTTTTACCCCCGAAGCAGCCCCATGCTGGGGCTTGTCCTGCTTTGTCCCACTGCTGCGTCCCCGCTGCTGTGGGTGCAGCCCCGGTGAGTGCGGGACGGGGGCTCCCCGCTGCGCCCCGGGGGGGCAGGAGGATGCGGGAGCCCTGAGAAGCTGGCAGCATGATGGGGGGGGGGGGCACTGCGGAGGGAAGAGGTCCCAGGCTCATCCTCGTGCCGCTGCTGCCACCAGGATGCCGAGGATGTCCTCTGCTGTGCTCGGGGGAGACCCCCCTGCAGTGCTGCCTCCAGCTCCGGGGCCTCGGCACAGGAGAGACACGGAGCTGTGGGAGCGGGGCCGGAGGAGGCCCCGGAGCTGCTGGGAGGGCTGGAGCCCCTCTGCTGGGAGGACAGGCTGAGAGAGCTGGGGGGGGTCAGCCTGGAGAAGAGAAGGCTCCGCGGAGACCTTGGAGCCCCTTCCAGTCCCTCAAGGGGCTCCGGGAAAGCTGGGGAGGGACTCTGGAGCAGGGAGGGGAGCCACGGGACGTTGGGAATGGGTTGAAACCAAAAGAGGGGAGATTGAGATGAGATGTGGGGAAGGAATTCCTTCTTCCGAGGGCGGTGAGCCCCTGGCCCAGGTTGCCCAGAGAAGCTGTGGCTGCCCCATCCCTGGAGGGGTTCAAGGCCAGGTTGGACGGGGCTTGGAGCCACCTGGGCTGGTGGGAGGTGTCCCTGCCCAGGGCAGGGGGTGGGACAGGATGGTCTTCAAGGTCCCTTCCCACCCAAACCATTCTGTGATTCCCACCTTCTACAAGCGCCTCTGGCGCGTGTGAGCTCAGACAAGCAGACACACGACAGGGCCTGCAGACACCACCAGCCTCCCGAGTGACCTCCCAGGACCGGAGAGGAGACACCCCACCCCAAAGACAGAATGGAGGAAGGAGCCGCTCCAGCTCGCCGAGGGCCCAGTTCTGCCCAACGAGCCCCTGCTTAAGGCCGGAGACTTAATTCACAGCTGCCGCAGCTCCACCCAGATCATCCATCATTTAGTGAACGCGAACTCATCTCTGTTCCTCCCCAAATCCCACCCAGCTCTAGCCAGGGCCCCCCCCTTCCCTCTGCAGGAATTAACCCCCCCACACACAACAGCACAGAGCCAGCTAGAATACAGAAATCTCCTTTTTTTAATTATTATTATTATTAATGCGGAATGTTACGCTGGTCCTGCCGGCTGTCTTGGCCGAGTTCAGTCCCATGTCCCACCTCAGACGGGCTTCCAGCCCCCTTCTGACAGAAAAAAACCTTCTGACGGAAAAAAAAACATAAAACCAGCCACTCAGCTTTTTCCTTTTTTTTTTTTTTTTTTCCCTCCTCTCAAAAGAGAAAATTTGCCTCAAAACCTGCCAGAGGGAACCGCGGTGCACGGTCCAAAGGTTTCGAGCTCGCAGTCCGAGAATCCCTCTGGTTTCTTGTGCCTTCTTTTAAAAAAAGAGGAGAGGAAAACATAAAAGCAAACGGGGACTGAGCCTGCCCTAGCTTAAAAAAAGAGACAGTAATTTTCATGCGCGTTTTAAAAAGGGAAAGGGCAGGGTCTCCGAGTAAGAAGAGCAGAGAGAGGAGGCAGCCAGGCCTACGGGGGAAACTGCTGCACGTTCCCGACGCCGCTTCGAAAAAGAAGGTGCTTGAGAGAAGGACGCACACACCCACGCGCAGGCCTTGCGCACACTCACCCCCTCACACACGCGGGGCGTCTCGTTACGCATCAGAGAACGAGAAATTGTCTTCCTCCTGGGGCTTGCGGATCCAGCTGCCGTAGCCCATCTCTTCCAGCGCGCTGAAGAAGCGCTGCTTGGCTTCTTGGTACCCCGCGGCTGCCTCCTTCGCGTCCGAGTACACCGAGAGGTTCTGCAGGTCTTTGCAGTCGTTCTTGGCACACAACTGCTGGAAGAGGGCGAACATTCTCCTCTTGGACACACGAGACACATCCAGCTTCGGCCTGAGAAGGGAGACAAAGGCGGCGATGAAGGACACGACACTCGGAAGAGCCAAGAGGAGCCGGGGGCAGGGGGAGAAACCCCCAATGGGACGGTCTGAGAGATCTCCTGGCTCAGCGGGGGGCCCTGTTGTAGGGTCTGGGCGATACTTCGTTTGGCTTCAAGAGCGCTCGCTTACGCCAGTTCAACCCTCCTCTCTGCAACCCCCCCCCGGCGCGAGGCGCAGAGCGTGCTCGTGACTTCAGGGCCGCCCCCCCGCTTCCCCAACAAGAAAAGCAGCGTCAGGAGAGGCTCTTCTTACCCGTCTACTTTCCCTTTTGTGCCATCCAAGACTTCAACTTCGCTTTCATCAGCAAGGCACCAATTCACCGACGACTCCTTCGTCTTGCCCGTCTGCCTTGCAGAGTCGTAGACGCTGACTCGCCCGACCTGCAGAAGACGTACGAGGGTTTAACGCCGGGTCCCGCTGCGCGAGCTCGCGGCTGAGGGCAGCCTCTCGCCTCCTCCGTCCCCTGCAGGGGCTTCGGCTCATCCTGGGAGCAGCGAGCGCGAGGTTTTTACTAAGCTGAAGGCTACAGGGGTGACCCTGGCCTCCTTTTTCCCCCGCATCGGGTCATTGCCAGGAACCCCCAGGCACTGTGGGATGACACCAAGGGCACAGGTTTCCTGGCCCTGGCTGCAGAGCTTCTGCCAGGTGACACACACACACACACACCCACCCACACCCCAAAACACCAAGGGCGGAGGTGGAAGGGGGCGGGATGGAAAGACAAAAGGGTGCCAAGCCCGCAGTACCTCGGGATGGTTAATGTGATATGGAGCCTGGAGCTTTCCCTGCAGCACGTTCCCGTCTCTTGCCAGGCGGCAGCAGATCGCACGTGTCAAATGCCCCTGACTGTACAAGTAACCTGTGAAGACAGAGACGAAGGCGTTAGGAAGCGGGAAGGGCACGGGCGACGGACAGGCCAAACCCCAAGAACCACGGCACTTCTCACGAAGCTCCAGAAAGCTCACGGCCACGTGGATCGGCAACAGCTACGCGTACCCTCGATGGGTAAGATGAGGGGTTGGAGTGCAACGTTTCTCACCGACGACACAAACAGGCAATTTTTGTCTCGCCCTCGTAGATCACATGTGCCTTCCAAAAATCAAAAGCCTTGGAGAAAAGCCCACTCCCACCCACAGCATAAAATCCACAAACTCCCTTTTCGCTTCCAAACAGCGCGGCGCTGCCAAGAACGACGGTTCAGGCTCTTAACTCCTACAGCCTCCACAAAGAAGCTTTGCCATCGCTTGGGGAAGGGGGGTTCCTCGTCCCTGCAGCCCAGCTGTAAGGAGCGGGGCGGCACATCCCTCCCAACCCAGAGAGCAGCGCGGGCGTCTCATACCGAGTGTAACAGAGCTGAGATAAACTGGTTCGATGAAGTGTGACAGCAATGCCCCTTGCAAGCCAAGGACATTCCAGCGTAAGATTTTGTCGCTGCAGGACATGGTTCGCAACCGCTCCCCGTGCTGGATCCCATCCCACGTGGGCACAATGTCACTCGACTCCACAGGAATGGTTCCTTCCCCTGCAGAAGGGAAGAAGAAAAGCTTTTCTGTAAAGAGTCAGATGTTCAATAGATCGAACTGCACAAGAAATTATCTCCTACGCGCAGGCGTGGGGTGAGCTCCAGAGTCAGCCTTGTCTCCAGGTTCGGGGACCATTTTAAGGTGACGTGAAAAAGGGAACTCGGTACGGATTACAGACGTGTCATTTTTCACGTGGCTGAAGCGGACCGAAAGGGTGTTTGGGAGGGAGGCCAGAGAGCGCACACTCCAGCTGTACTCTCGCTCGCGCAGCAGTCCGACAGGCAGACCGGGGAAGGAGGAGGGACTCCCTCTAACGCCCCCATCCCTTTTACCCACCCCGCTTTGGTTCCTGAATGCTTCAAATCCCACAACAGCACCCCACAGAGAGGGGTAAGGAAACTCGGGAACTCCAGAGAGGCTCAGAGGAGAGGACTGGAGCCACCCCAGCCCCGCAGGGGGGCAAACGCGCTCACCGTTCTCCACCTTGGTCCGCAGCTTGCCTTGCTTGGGGTTCTCGAAGAGAGGTTGATGCTGGGCTTGCCCCACCACGCTCGCCTGATCGCTGCAGGATTTATCAAAGAGGGCCCCGTCTCCACAAGGTGCTGTGCTAGAAAACAAACGCTCCCCAGGTTAGCACCGACTCTCAGAAAACGGCCAGGGCCGGGGGCGCGACGGTGCTGGCTGACACCGGTCACCCCCCGCACAACCCCGCACGAACCTGACGTAGAGGTGAAAGGTAACGCTGCTCTTTATTTTGAGTCTCTTCCCTCCCGCTGGCTCAAAAATGCTCTCTTCTGCAGAGGAAGGATTAGACGGGTCATACTTCATCAACTCGCTATAGAGAAACCTGAAAACAACAGCACCGCGTCAAAAGGCTGCTTTGCTCCTCAGACAAGGAGCGTTTCAATCCAACCACCGCCCGTGCCCGGGACGGGCAGGGTCCAAAGCTCTGTCTCCGTCGCACCAACTCTCCAGGTCCTGCCGCACGGGAGAGCACAGACCAGGAGCCGCGGCTGAAAACACCCAGAAGCCAACGAGTAGTGTCTGACGCTACAGGAAAAGACATGAAATACAGCGGATTCCCCATGGTGCAGAGGACACGCAAGAGAAAATAAGCATTTTGTGAGGTGAGCAGAGGGAAGCAGTGGCAGGAGAGAGGAAGGAGCCTGGCTGGCTGCTCCTTGCATGCATCTGATCCGAGTGGGAAGAAGACTTCAAGGTTGTCAGCCTAGCACCTTTAGTCAGCACCCAGTCTGCATTAAGCGTAAGCAGCCCCACAGGCAGCTGAAGGCCAGGGGTATTATTAGCACAACCCCACGATCTGTTTACAATGACTGGGTCTTTTATGGCTGCTTCTGCCCGGGGACAGCGAGAAACCTGGAGGTCTCCAACGCAGCGCCAAGGACTAAAGAAAAACCGCGGCTTCCCACAGACTCCTCAAGCAGAGCCCGTGCAGGGACTTATTTTGCAAGGCGAGGTGGAGCTCACTTGTTCCCGTCTCCGACGGGCTGCGCCAGAGCAGCCGCTACTGTCAAGATTAACAGCTGAGACAGCCATCGAGCAAGAGCGCAATCCTCTGACTTTGCACCCCGCCGGGGACCGTCCCTCAACACCTTCCAGCGCCGAGAAGCACACAGAGTACAGTGGGAGCAGGCAAAAAAGGCTTTAAGAAAGCAGCTGGGCTTTGCTGTTCATAATGGAAGGGCAGACGTTAACAAGGCTAGTCCAACTTCACTTCAATTTAGCTTTTTGTTTTTAAAAAAAAAAAAGCGCCACACGGAATGTTTATAAAGAAAAGAGAACAATTGTGCAGTTTAGTTGGGAAAACCCTTTCCAACCGACGAGGAAAAAAAAAAAAAAAAAAAAAGGATTTTTGACTTGTCAACGCAACGCAAACACATTCAATAGGTTTTCCTGAAGCCTTCTACTCCCAGAGGCAGAAGGGCCACGAGGGGACGTGGCCTGCAGATTCCCCAGCACCTCGGCTCAGAGCTGTGTCAGACCCCGTCAGCGCGTTGCGTGCCGGCCAAGCAGGCTCTGCAGGATGCTTTATTTGAAGTACATCAGATGCAGCCCTTGGGCTCTTGGCAAGTTTCCAGTTCGGTACTAATTTGGGCACCATTCAGGCATGGCCCTTTCTTATCAGAAATAACTTCCCTCTATTTACCAACACACAGGTAAACAGTAGTGTTAAGAGGATCGCAGCCTCCCTCGACACAGCAACCGCAGCTACGTCCCTCTAGAACGGGTCAGCACCTCTTGGCAGTCACCTCCTCCTGCAGGTTTCCCCTTGTCTCACCTCACAAAGCCTCTTCGAGAAATGATTTCTGCGTGACAGTCGTTCACTGTCTCCCCCTTCAAGCTCAGCTCTTCTCCTTTCACACAACGATTACCTGAAAGAAATAAAAAGGCGAGCATCAAAGTCAACACGCAGCTTCATAGAAAGAGGGAGGGTTTCATCCCGCTTCAAGTTTTATTCTTTGGGCTCCTGAGCAGCAGCACCCCCCTGACTGTTAAATCATTATCCCGATCCAAGCAGATAGGAAAATAACAGGACAAAGAGCACACGCTACTTTAGGGGCAGCAGAGACTTAAACTGCCACAGGTTTAGGGTTAGTGTCCCTTCCTGAGCGCTTTTCAGCCCACCGCTCTGGGTGGAAGCGTGGCAGGAAGGGAGCTAAGGTACGTGCAGCTGCGAGAAGCTGGGGGATCTTGTGCTGTACGACGTGAGGAATCCATGCTCTGCTGCACAGACCAGCGCGTAGCAATGCAAGCAAAGATTAAGAGCAATATAGCTGCAGGCACATTTGCTTTGTTCTCTCTCTATAACCAGATCACTTGTGACACCACGCGAGCCCTGGGAACGTTTCTTGCCCTCTGAAGAAGCCTAAGGCAAAAGCCATTCCCTAGTGGTAGCCGACGGGGGAATCTAGTGGGGAAGCGAGAGCTCATTTTATGCTGGAAGAAGCTGTTCGTACCCGTTCCGATGCTGACCACCACTCCCAGCCCCTTGCATCCTCTCCGCATGATGATGGCAGCCAGGATTTTCCGCCCAAGCAGATTGTGCTGGATGCGAGCAGTGAGGGTGTTGAAGCGCTGGTGGCTCAGCATAGCCATCTGATCGTGCAGGGTACTGCCACTCACGGGGAGCTGGAACGGGGACAGCAAGATCAGGACTGTTAAGAGATCATGAGCAGGTCACAAAGCGGCTCGAGATGTAGCTAACCTGAAGCACGGCTATCCAAGCAGGAGGCAGGAACACAGAAAACACGAGCTACAGGCGGCGCGATTTGGGGCTGAGCGCCTGGACAGCATCGCGCCAAGGCGGGGGGTGAAGTTCTTTTAGGTATTTCTGGGAAAAACCTGTCCAGCGTTTTGAGTTCTGCTTCGAGCACACCGTTAAGAGGCAGCAGCAAGCTCTCTTCCCGGCAGCAAGCAAACCGGGCTGAGGAACGGCCTCCCGAGATTGCCAGGGGAAACCCCCGTCGCAAAGGAACAAAGCCCATCCTGCTTGTTCCCAGAGACTCAGCCAAGGAAATCTGTCACTGGCTTTGGAGGAATCCCTTCTCTGGCTGCCTGCGAGGAGTCGGCACAGCCGCTCCCATGGCAGACGGGCACTTGCCTCCTCTACCACTGCTGACTGACGAATCTTCCCTGATGGCTTTTCTATTTAGAGCCACAGCTGCTGTGCTCAGCTGTGCAGCCTGGAACGCGGCTTTTAAGAGATCACAAAACTCCTAAGTGTGATTTTTAAAGCGGCACAGGTTTGGGGCAGCCATCCCGACACAAGCAGACCTTCGCTCTTATCTGATGCGGGAGGCTTTTTTGAGCTGACACACAATTTTTAGCGCGGCGTGAAGGAATTTGGAAGCAGGGAAGAAAAAGAAAGTCACAGCATTAAAAATGAGCGCGTTCCTGCTCCACCACAGGAACACATTTCGGCAGCTCGTGGAAGAATCTGATGATAATTTAGCCCTACAGCAGACGCCAGCAAGAGGGAAGAGTACGTGTGTGCCCTGAGGAAAGACCTAACCCACTTCAGGAAAACATCAGCTTATTTACACCTTCAGAGAACAGAGATCTCACAGTTGATCTTGAAGGCATTTTTCTGCTGGACTGAGAGGCGCAGGACGGGCAGGGCTACGAAAGCCGTCCCCGCTTTGGAGGAGGAGGAGGATTTACCTCAGTGATGTTCATCCCTTCCATGCGCTCAATTTTCTCTGTTTCCCCGATCAGGATTCGGAGCGCTGCATCAGCTGCTTCCTGCTTGCCCTGCTTTTTGTTGTGTGCAGTTACGGCCGGGAACCAACGGCCTCCAACCTTCGCCTGATAGACAAACCTAGAAAGACAGCAGGGCACCTCTCTGAGAAACCAAGAAACATACGGATTTCAGCCTGTTTTTTTTTTAAATTGTCTCAGTGGGAAGAGGAGTGGAGGTAGCTTATTGTCGTCTGGATACAAGGTTTGGCAGAGGCAGCAGCTCGCCTTGCTGCCATCTTGAACCACAACAGGAATTTTGTGTCCTCTGCCCTTTCTCCAGGACGACAGCAACAGTGCAAAATTTACTCCTGGACCGATCACAGAATCATTGAGGTTGGAAGGGACCTTTAAGATCATCAAGTCCAACCGTTAACCCAGCACTGACAGGTCCACCACTAAGCCGTGTCCCTCAGCACCACGCCTGCCCAGCTTTTAAACACCTCCAGGGATGGTGCTCCAGTAGACGCAGCTACTTACTTGGGGTCGTGGGGAGGTCCTGACTGGTCAATGAGCTTGAACTCCGCAGCAAACCCATTGGAGCGGGCGTATTCCAGCAGGCCACTGACAGGATTGACATTAAGGTATTTGATGAGCTCCCCGACACCCTTCGCTTTCGCCACCTGGGATTCATCTGGAGTGGGGATCCACGGTCCACAGCTGTGCATGGACTGGTCACCATGGGGCTTCAGGACAGGCTGGAGCAGAGTTAGACAGGAGAGGCTGTTAAATACCGAGCAGCTGGTATCACCACAGGCCAAGAGCACTCCGCAAACCCCTGCTGGAGCCAGCACGTGACCTTGTGGGGTGAAATCCAGTGGAATAGGAAACAATAGCGGGGGGGGAACCCAAGCCAAAACACTTTGGTTCTTATTTGTACCTGTTCAGGCAAGACATGGGGTACGGACTCTCCAGAAAGAATCTTCACAGCAACTTCTGCTGCCATTTGCTTTGCTCCCTTCTTGCTGTTTCCTACCACAGCAGGGAAAATTTGGTCACCCATTTTCACACAGTAGCTGAACCTGACAGGACATTATAGCATATGAAAAGTGTTAAGCATAGGTGTCTCGATCTATTTATTATCCCTTTCTCCCAGTTCAAGTTAAATCCTTCTGGGTTATCTCCAATTTAAATCTACACCCTAAATACTGCCGGTAGAGCACTGCCAGGTAGGGTACAGGACTGGAACCTGCTCCTGGACTGGTAGAAGAAACAGCATCCCTTCTCTGACAAATTGGTTTTGGTCTCTTTCTGGAGGCAGATGTTTTGAAGGAGCCATGCCCAGACTCCTCAGATAAGAGGAGCACTCAGTGACAAGTCCAGGAACGCGGGCAGCGTGCTGAAGAGGAAGGATATTAAAGAAAGGGTTTCTGTCCTCCCCAAAGCTGATGACAATATGCCATACCTTGGATCGTGAGGTGGGCCTTCCTGAGACAGCAGCTGGAATTCAATCGTGTTCCCCGATTTCTGTCCGTACTCCATTAATACGCTGATAGGGTGCTTCCCAGGAAGCAGGTTGAGATGAGCTGGCGCAGACGACGGCTCCGGCTCTGGCTGCAAAGGCTACAGCAAGAAGATGGAGGAAACCAATTCCAGACTAAACGCCGTCTTGAGCGGTCTCATAAGTAACAAAACCAAGACTCACCAATTCTGGTTCAGCATTGTCGGAGGGAAACGGCTCTTCACATTTGATTCCACCAGATCTTCCATTCTCTGCTTCATTCATCAGGACCTTCATAGCGTTGGCTGCTGCCTCCTGTTTAGCAAGTTTTTTGCTCCCTGCTTCTGCTGGTGGGAATCGGCGCCCATTAATCACTGCCTGGAACTTAAATCTTTGAAAGAGAAAACCAAAGAGGTAAATCGAGAGGCAGAAGTGTGGTCTTCTCAGAGCAAGGCTGCTCTTGGAATTCAAGTGAGAAGAAACACCCAGCTCCTGGCTGGGAGAGCAAACCCAGGCTGCCGCGTGCAGAAGACAAAAATATCAAGGGTGCCCCAACAGCTCTGCATCTGGGCCTCGTTTCATCACGTTTCCAGAGCTGTTCATGACAGAGGGGCAGTTCCAGACTTTATTTCAAAGGAACAGGATTAACTGCCTTGTTCCACAAGCGCCAGAGACTTTTAACAGCTGTATGCAAAGAGCAGGTTTATGTCTCCCGCACAGGGATGAAGAAAGCTTAAAAGCAGCCTGTGCCGTTCCATCTGCACCTGGTCGTTTGGGGTTACTCGTCCCGCTGGCATTTTCCCTGGCTACGCAGTGCATTCGCACCATCTCAGAGAGGTGCTGCCTCACGTAAACCTCTTGCCTTTGATGTTTCTGTCTCTCTCCTCCCTGTGAGCTCTAAAACGTCTTCTCTTCTGACCTCCAGCCCTATACAGAGGAAACCTACTTCCAAGGAGAACGGGTCAAACCAGGTCTGGAGAGGGGTTATGGGGCTGAATCCATTCAGAACCCTCCTTATATATATATTAAAAAAAAAAAGCCTGGGCCTCCATCATTAGAAATTAGGCCAATTTTCCTGTCTAGCGGATCTATTGACATATTCCGGTGTGGCACATATAGCGCTTTGCACCGTCTCGCTGGCACTCAGGAACAGCCATGATTTAGCACAGGGAAGCAGGACTCCAGAGACTGACTGGGCAAACGCGCAACGCGCTCTGCTCACACAGGTCGCTCTGCCTTGCTACGCCACAGAAACCTCTACAGTGGGTTCACCTCGTCTAACCCAAGATATCTGCACCCAAGCACTTTGTTCTGTGCCCCCTTTATGACACTGCCAGGGTGAGAGCATCTTGAGAGGTCACTTAGAAATACCAGTTTCCCCGTATACGATCAACTTGAAAGCCAAGTGATCAAATCAGACAGGCACCTGGCTGAAGAGATGATTCCCACCTTTGCTGCTCGGAACGAGGTGCAGCGTTGCCAAAAACGGGCTACTTGGGATTAAATTTTAGCCTTGTTCTGTTCTGTGGTTTGGGTTTTTTTTTTTTTTTTTAATAAGCTGCTGTGAGGAATCAACTAGCCTAATCCTTCTGAAACAAGGTAAGCATGAACAAGCAGCCCTTCAGGACAAAGCCGAGAGGGTGAAGTTAGCTGAAGTCAGACCATTTTAAGCAAAAAGACAGCTCAGGAAGGGGAGGAAATTTTCCTACCGTGGCTCGTGAGAGGGTCCGCTCTGCTCCAGCATGGCAAACTCACAGTGCTGGTACGTGTACTGGGAATATTCGGTAAGGCCACTCACGGGGTTCTTCTCCTGGCAAGCCATCAGTTTCTCTACAGGCGTACAAGGGAAAGCAGTTTCAAACTGGGCAGCGTAACTGGGGGAAGACTGGGAATTCATGATGGATTCTGATGCATCAGGCTGCTTGTTGATAGTGTTGAGATTATCCGGGATATCATCCGTGGCCCACTTGCCGTTTTCAGAGTTATCATAATTACTTAAACTGGAGAATTCGGGCTTAGTGTCTTCAGGCAGGGCCACTTCTGTGTCACTGGCATCGCCCTGATCAGCCTGGCCCGGAGCCTGCCGTCCATTCTCTATACTTTCTTCTTCCGATGTTCTCACTGCTGGTGAAGCTACAGTCACCTCCTGGGGACATGGAGGAACAGAAGAAGGTGGAAAACCTGATTCGGGCGTGGGATCCGTCGTCTGCGTTACCATGCTGGCCTTCAGCCTCATCTGCATCCGCTCGCGTTTCCTGTCTGTCAGGGACCACCGTGGGGGGCTTGTGTTCTGCTTGTGGACATCTCCCAGCTTTTCCAGAGCGCTGAGAAAGGCGTTAACGTCCTTGGCCCTCGAAAACCCAATGTTTTTGGCGAGGTTGAGCGCCGTCGTTTCTGCTACGCTGAACAAGTAGTTGCAGATTTTGTCCTTCGTCTCAGCCATCATGGGATCGGCGTCTCCTGAGCCAACTGCGCTCCTCTCTCCTCTGCTCTCACAAGCTGGATCTGTGCGGCCACAGCTGTGGTCAGCGGGGCTTCTTTCCCTCCCTGCGCTTGGGCTGGCAATCCTCCACAGCGGCGGCGTCTCTCCGCCTTTGTGCAACTTGCCTTCTTTGAAGAGTTTATACAAAACACGGTTAACCTCCTTCTTTTGAGTTTTAAGTTTACGTACAAGATCATGAACGGTACAAGTCTTCCCCTCCCCCAGCTGCCTAAAAATCGTCAGAATTTCTTGTTCGCAGTCTTGTCCAGCAAGAGACAGTCTCTGGAAATTCAGCCTGATGGCATCAGAATCTCGCTCCGAGTTCTCCTGATGACGGTACCGAGGAGGGCAATAACGTGGTGAAGTTTCTACCCACGGACACTTGCTGGAGAACCTATGCCATCCTGCCCTGCTGCAGCTGGGTTGCCATCTCTCTGCAGGAGCCGGCGCCGCCGCTCGCACGCCTCTGATGCGTGAGTCGTCGTATGATCCCTGTCCCTGAAGCAAAGAGACTTCAGTGTCCTGCTCTGTTAGGAACTGCTGGTGTAAAAAGGTTTCCCGATTAGTTTCTCGTGGGGTATGAGGGCGGTTAAAAAAACCTTGATTAGTGCTGGGGCAGTTACGTCTTGACGAGGTGAGATACGAGCCTCTGCCTCGACCAGCGCCTCTGTTCATAGCGCACTGCTGGGACACACGTGTGAATCGGGCCGCTTGCGCGCCAGAAAGGGACCTGCAATTCACTCCGCACTCTGCCGTCCTGAACAGGCACCTGCTAGGAGGAAAAAAAAAAAACCACAATTCAGAACCTGTTTACGCAACTATAGGATTCCAGAAATGCAGTTTAAACAGCTTCCCTGCTACCAAGGCATTTCAAGCATCTTCGCCGTGTCAAGCTTTCCGAGTCTAAATTATTAACGCAAACACAAATAGCGAACTCTGCGTCTGTCCAGCACAGAACCCAGCAGTCAGGAATTGCAAAGTTAACAACGAGAAGCAGCTTGAGGAAGAGCGACCCTCTGTTCCCGTTGGACTGAATTTCAAGCCAGCTGCACAGGGGCGGTTTGTCTTTTCACAACGCTGTCTGCCAGAGGCTCACCCCGCGCTTCCGAAACACAAGCAAGTTTTATTCTTCTGCCCTGAGGGAGAGAAGGATCTCAAGACCCGCTCTGGAATCGGAAAAACAGAGGCAACAAGGAGGTGAAGCAGCTCGCACGGTCACACAGGACAGAGCTGCAACAGTTCTCAAACTCATGGACAAAAAAAGTCTGAAATCCCAAATGTCCTTTGCTTCCTGGCCATTACGTGACCCGCGGATGTAAAGCAGCACGCCACTGGGGAAGTAAAGCAAGAACAGGCAGAGAAATCGGATAGGTGTGCAGCTGGCAACTGTGTGAAGAGTTTTTTGGGACTGTAGCCCAAATTTCACTCATATCGCAGACAGTTGTGCTACCCCCCTCAGGTACAGGGCCTAAATCTAAGCTTTTAATACGCTTTTGAAAAATAAGTAACCCAGCACAGGCTATATTCCAGTTCTTTGACAACAGCTGGTTGAGAAACTGAGTGGATGAAAACATGCAACTGACACCTGCTGTTACATCCCCGACCTACCTTCCTCCCGGTGACCTCTTTAAGGCACCCAGCTTCATAGGGATAGATTTGTCTGATCGAAGCCGGACCTTTCTAAAGCTCCTCATCTTCGTCAAACACGCCTCAAGGCCAACTTAAATATCCCTTTCATTAAAGGAGCTCATTAAAAGCCTCCAACTGCACCCGGGACTTATTTTACCAACTCTGATGGACACAGACTCCAGGCGTAGCGCTGGGGTGCTCAGTGCAGTGGGGGGGGGGGGGGGGTGTCCCACTGTCCCCCCGCTCGGTGAACTCGTTTTAAAAGCGACCCTTGAGGCAAAGGGAGGAGAGAAACCCCGGCGGGCAGGAAGAGGGGTTTTTAAAAAACGCTCTTACCTCAGTCTCGTCCATAGGCCAAATTCCCTCGCTTTATAAGAAAATACATAGGAAAAAAGACATCCCGACCCGGAGAACGTCTCCCGGGGAGGGCCGGCAGCGCCGGACGGGCTGCGGGTAACCGATCACCCCGGCAAGATGGCTGCGGGCTCCCTTTCGGTTTCGGTTCCCGTTCCCGCAGCGGCCGCCCCGCCCCGCTGGCAGGGAGGGGAGGCGGCTGCTGGGTTTCGGGCTGGCCCTGCAGAGCCCCGAGCGGCCGTCCCAGCGGCGGCCACGGCCGGGCCGGGACAGCAAAGCCCGGAGGGGAGCTCCTTCCCCCGGTACCGGCAGGGATTTACAGCCCCAGGCAGCCAGGAGCCGTCGCTGGGACGGGACGCGGGTCCGCACGGAAGGGGCGGCTGCTCTCCCGGTTGGGCCAGGGGCTGCGGGACCGGCGGGCACCTGGAACTACCCCTCGGGAGGAGACCCCAACGCCCAGCGCCGACCCGCGCCCGCCTCCCACCCCTCCCCCGAGCAGAACCGCCACGGCTCGGCGCGGCCACCCCGCGCCCGCGGTGGGAGACGATGGGGACGCCCGCAGCGCGGGGCCCCGAGGTCCGGGACGCGATCGCGCCGCCTCTCCGGGGCTCCCCGCACCAGAGGCCCAACCACGGCCTGCGCCCAGCGCCTCCCCATCCTGCCAGGCCCAGCGGCAGCCGGAGGACACCCACGGGCCGGGGAGGAGGCCCCGCTCCGCCCAGGGGGCCCATGAGCGCCCCGGACGCTGCTGAAGGCCCAGAACCGGACCGGAACCGCCCCCCCCCCCCGCGCCCCCTTACCCCCTCCGCTCCCGCCGCTGGGGCCGCGGCTGGCGCAGGGTGATGACGCAAGCGCGCCCCCCGCCGCGCCTGCGCAGTGTGCGGGGAGCCGCGCGGCCGCCATGTTCCCTCAGGGCCACGCGCGGCGGCCATCTTTAGCCAGGGCACGCCTGGCTCTACCGCCGCCGCCGGGGGCCCCGCGGGGCCGAGCTCGGTCGCTGCGCTGCGGGAGAGGCTGCACAACCCCCCCACTCCTGCGGCTGGGAGCCCGCAGCCGCTCCCGCTGCATCCCAGGGCAGCGCCCGCCGCAGCGGGAGCCGTCGCTGGAGGCCCGCCGGGCCGCGCATGCGTGTCTGTGGGGCGGTGGGAGCCCACGGAGGGGGGAGATCGGGGAGGGGGGGGCCCGTCCGCCGCTCTCCTCGCCGGGCCGCCATCTGCTTCGGTGCTGCCGTCCCCAATGGGCCTGCCCGTGCCCCGTGGGGCTCCCCCCTCCTCCATTGCCCCCCCCCCTCCATGGGGCTCCCCCCTCCGTGAGCCGCCCCTGCCCTGTGGGGGCCCCACTGCCCACGGGCCCTCCATCTCTGGTAGGGCATAGGGCTCTTCCATCTCCTGTGTCGTCCCCCCCCCATCCCTCATGGGGCTCCCCTGTCCCCTGGGGACGCCCTGTGCTCCCCCCTTTCCCCCGTGGGGCTCCCCCTTCCTGTACGGGCTCCCCGTTTCCTGTGGGACTCCCCTCAGCCCCATTTTAATACATGTTCACCCCTATTTTAATACATGTTTTTTAATGGCAGAGCTATCCCTCCAGTCGAGGCCCGAGTCATGTTTCCACACACACCACCCCCCCACCCCCCCCCGACCCATCTTCCAGGAAGATGGAGACATTCCCTTCCCCGATCCCAAACCAGGAACAGCCTCTGGTCCCGGCGGATCCTCCCTTTCCCGGGCACAACCCCTCCTAGTCGTGTGAGTTCGAAAAACTACCGTCAGAGAACAGATTGTTCCTGTCTGCTGCTTTGCCGCATGCGTGTAAATAGTTGTGTGTCATTTACCATCTGGCAGCGAGCGCCGAGCACCGAGGCGACGGCGCTGGGTGCCAGGGGAGAGGCGGGAGGTGTACCGGCACCACGCCTGGTTCCCACGGCTCAGAGGCTGACGGTGGCTCCGGGCAACCGGCAAGCGATAGTCAACATCTGGGACCATCAGACCGGGAGTCCCCAGCCCCCCTTCTGCCGGGGGGGTGGATGCGGAGGGGAGCCAGGAGGGACGGGCACGGGCTCTGGGTGCGTTTTAAGCGACCATCTGCCTCCACTTGCCCACGAATGAGCAAAACACACGAGGACGAGCTCCTCGGAGGACCCTGGTCCCCGCCAGCAGCTCTGCCCGTCCCAAAGGCTGCGTGTGCCTTCGGGTGGGGACGCTGCACCCACCGTGGCTGCTTCCCCGCGGCTTCGTGAAGGCATTTCAATGAGCCTGGAGTCGCCGCAGGCAGGCAGAGGCGGTGAGTCAGGCCCCCGAACTGCCGGGCTCAGCTGCTGCTCACATTCGGTGGCCGTTTTGTGAAGCTGAGGTTGGGGCTTGTTCAGAGTTTGTTGGGTTTTGGTTTTTTTTCAGATGATTTCTGGATTCGGAGAGCTGGGGGCTTGTGTTTCCCACATTGGTGCTGTTGCGGGGTGGGGTTTTTTTGCTGTAATGGGGAGACTCATTTTCTAAAAAAGGCCCCCTCCGCCAACTGAAATTGTCACATCTTTATTCCTAGGAGGATTTGTGTGCGCAAACCCCCCCCCCCCGACTGGTATGAGGCTCACGGCAGAACTGCAAACACCGGGGGTCAGGCACTACCAGTCCCCATAAGCAGCATGTCCCACCCACTCTGCCACAGCAGGAGTGACTCTGCAGCACGCGGAGCACACGGCGATCAACTCCTCAACATGTTCTTTTATTATTCCCCCCCCCCGCCCTTTTTAATTGCTTGTGATCGCTCCGAAGCTTTAACCCAGCCTCAGTGAGTGTGATTCATCTTGGCTGCCGTTAAGGCAGAACGGGAAGGTCGCGGCGCTGCTCTGCACCGCCTCGACGTGATATACCCTGCCCATGAAAGGATCTATAGCTGGCGTTATGGGGCCATATATCCTCTTGAATTGCAACACCCTAAACGCGACAAATAGCCACTTAATCGATACGAGTTCATTCTCCGTTCTCCTTCTCTATGGAAAATGGGGCAGGCTCCCAACCTGTTTCCATAGGAACGGGCTGGGAGACGGGGGAGAAGCGCCGGCTGCCGAAGGCCCGGCGTTAACACAGCCACGGCGTCTGGCAGAAGCTCCAGCGGCCTCCCGACATCACGGACACGCAAAGCCGAGTCAATTTGTGCCGGAGATAAGGAGCTGCCGGCCGATAACCGGCTTACGTGCGGCTGGCTACCTGTGTTATCCCCGCAGATTTTGGTAGAACACGGAGAGGGCTCCTTTGCTCGCCCAGCACCAGCACCCTGGGATGCCGGGGTTCATCCTGCCCCCCCGGGGGGCTCCCCAAAACCCACGGCTTCCCTGGGGCTGAGCGAAGGCTTCCCCGCGCGATGGCAGCATTTGCTAAATCTCCAGCGCCAGCTATAGATGCCTCAGGTGTCTGCTTTGTTTTGCTTCCCCTCTTATGAAATGAAACGAGAAGAAATAAATTGTAGCACAGCTCCCCCGCCCGACTTTCTGTTCAAATGCCAGTTCTCAGCTAAGGCTATTGTTCCGCCGTTTCATTTTAAACTGCTTTATTAGACGCTCTGAAACATCACTTCCTCGCTCTCGAAGGCAGCCTGTTCCTATAACAGAGATAAAAGCCGATGGCTCGGTTGCGAAGGGGACATTGTGTTACTCTCCTAAATCAGCTGGCCGCATTTTTTAACTGAAGGCAGCCCTGGGAGTTATTGGCCTTGCCGGTGCCTGCTCCCCTCCGCTCCAGGGGCAAGCTCCGCTTTCGCGCTGCCGAGGCAAGAGGTTCAATTAGGTTCCGGCCTTCTCGCAGAAGCGCCCGTCGAGCGCTCCGGGCTCCTCGGATGTGGAGCAAGGAATTGGGCCGAGTCAGTTCCCACCTCCTCCCAAATGTTGCTCTTTCTTGTGTCCGACCGCGCAGCTGGGAACCGGCGTGGAAAATCTCCATAACTCCAGTGCCTTCAGTTCCCCTTGAAGGGGAAAAAACCCACTTTATTTCCTTCGAATAGATTTTTATTGTAGCTATAAGCACAGCGGAGGTAACGCACAGGAGACGCTGCCCTGCCCTGAGCCTGGGGCTTTGGTCTGGGCACTGCAGAAAGGTGCTGGTTCCCAGAAAGTGGGGGTTTTTCACCCGCTTTGCTCCCGAGGAGCTGGTTCCCGGCTGGGGAAGCACCAGAGCTATCCAGGGCGTTGCACAAGCTTTTTCTCTGGAGGCTCCTCGCTGCTCAGCAAAGGAGTGAACCTGAGCTTTGATCCAGCCCCGGCAGCTGCCATGTCTGTGCTCCCGAGACGTCAGCAGCGATTACTCATCTCAGGCGCTCCCTGTGCAGAGCAGAGGGGAAGAGGGGACCCTGCCACATCTCCCGGCACCTCTGTCCGCACGACGCTTATCCCCCTGGGGTGTCGGTGTGCTCCGGGGACGCGCCGGCGCGCTCCCACGGCCTTCGTCCTTGGCTCCGAGCCGCCGTGGAGCCCCCCGGCAGGGAAAGGCAGGTGGGGCTGGCACAGCTGCGGCAGGCGAAGGAGCCGGCGCGGTGACTCCCACGGCAGCTGCAGCGGTGGGAAGCAGCAGGGTTTTATTCCCGGCTGTTACAAAAGGTACCCTTGAAAAATAGGCAGGAGAAGGCAGGCTGCGGCGCAGCCACCCGCGTGGCAGGGGATGCCACGTGAGCGCAGCCTTCACCTTTAGCGTTGGATGCCGATGGGCTCGTTTGTTGTGTTTTTACAGCCATGGCAGCGTCTGCTTGGCAAGTGGGAGGCTCCTCCGGCCCGCTGCCGTGATGGCCAGGGGCTCTTCCAGCTGGGAGAGGGGCTGCGGGAAGACCGGCCGCTCCCACCGCAACAAGGCGCGCTTCAGACACCGGCGTCTCTCCTCGGCGTGGCTCCAGCCTGGTCAGCCTGCCCCTTGCCGAGTTGTCGTCTCTTGGGTGATGGCCAAAGCGTCGCTGCAGGGCGTCAGACGGGGACCCCGGACGGACCTCGAGCCGCCCGGCACCTCTCAGAGCTTGTTCTTGGAGGGGGACCAGCGAGGAGATGGGGATTACTGTCTCTGCTCTGAATTGGTGCACTCGTTGCGGTGGTTCCCAGAGAATGAATCAGTTAAATTAATGAATCCTCCCTAAAGCCAGAATTCAAGGAGCTTCCTAATACGTGTCAGTTGGCATGGCATTAATACTCTCTCTTCTGTGACCTTTACATCACCATCTAAGTCCAGGTTCCCCTTTTTGCTCTTTACTATTCCCTTTCATATTTAATATTAAATAATCGGATTTATCTGCAAGCGAGCTTTATCCTGCGCTCAGACAAATCAAAAGGATTTCACAATCCCTCCCGGGGGCTGAGCCGCGGGTGGGAAAAGCGTCGGCCTGAGGGGAAAAGACGTCCCCGGGGCAGAGCTCTGTGCTGCCGCTCCCCTGTCGCTCGTCACCGCGCCAGCGTCCGATTTTTGCCCGCGGCGCTCGCGGCGCTTGCCGCGGGGCTCCCTGCTGACCCCAACATTTTCTTCAAGGTCAGCGCTCGGCAAACCCCGGGGGCCGCCCGGGGCGGGCAGCCACTGCTCTCCGCTCCTCCGGATTTATGTGCTGTTGAGCACAGAGAGGCTCTGATGGACCGTCTCGCAAGGAAAGCCTGGCACGGCCCGGTCTCCGAAGGGCTTCCTCGCGTGTAGGACTCCTCTGTGCCTCCCACGGGATCCCATTACGCCTCCTTCGCCGCTTTTTCTTTATTCGCTGCGGATTATTTTTTTCACGCAGCACAAACCGGCTGCCAGAGCCAGCGACACGCACTGATGGAGAGGCAGGAGGGCGGCTGGAGGGAGTGATGGATGGCACAGGAGCTGCCGGCTGCAGATCTCAGGGACATGTACAGCACTTTAATTGGTCGGCCTGCACAGATTTCCTCACAAACAGCATTTTTTAATCTAAAAGAAAGCAAGAAACTGGAACGTGTCTTGCTTCTTTCATGACTTCCCTGGAGGCAGCAGCAGCACATTAAGGAAGAGGAGAAGGAGGAGGAAAAAATAGTCAGAAGCACCAGGTGGCTGAATATCTTGCAGCCTAATTGATTCCTCTTTAATTAGTACAAAACCTGTTGCTCTCAACCAACTTTCAGTGCCAGCTTTGGAGCAAGCAGCACCCTCCATGTCCCCGCGCCAGCGCGGCTCGGCGTGGCGGAGGGAGGAGAGGAGCCGCCGGGAACGGTGCGGGGTTGACGGTGCCTCTTCCGTACCCGGGAACCGGGGCCACCTCCAGCTCCTACGACTTTCTTCCAGGCAGCGAGAGCAGGAAGGAGGAGAGCCGGCCGTGTCAGCGCACGGAACCACGGCGAGGGGCTTGGATGGGACCACCCGGAGTAACCGAGACTTCACGGGGATTTCTGTGCCTGTGCCTGGCCTCGCCCGGCAGCGGCTCACCAGTTCTCACCCAGATCCGGTTATTTTCCGAACGGAAAAGAGCTCAACTTCATTTTCAGTGAAGCTAATTCTCAGCTTTTTGCCTCCTGACCTTCGAAAGGACGTCCAAGCCCTCGCGTGGGTTTGAAACCAGGCTCCGCGTTGGCAAGGGCTGCTCTGGGTTAGGTGGGGGCTTCGCCAAGCACGTCCAAACCTCCCCCCCTGCAGCGCCCGCCCGCAGCTCTAGCGCTTCGGGAAACGCCGCCTTATGGTTTTAATTCTTTGGACTGGCGCGGGGCGGCTGTGGGGGCTCTCCTGTCACCCGGCGGCTTCTCCCCAGCAGACGCAGGAGTCGGACCCCCGCTCCTGGCCCTTGGCTCTCCAGTTCTGGTTGAAATATCGTCGCGACAACTTGTCTGCAGGTTTTGCAGCAAAGCCCCCGCCACCGGCCGGCTCGCGAGGGTTGCTCCTGCTCCAGCACAGCAGCCGCTCCCCAGCAGGAAGCCCAGAAATCCCTATTTAGGTAGAAAAGTGTCGTTTACCATCGCATTTTACAGCCCATCCCTGCTGAGAAACCCTCTTACTGTGCGAGCACCGCCCTGGGAAACAGAGATGGCCTCTTCCATCCCCATAACCATGTGAAGGGACACAAATGCCGTTAACTCGAGCCTGGCATCTTTTTGTGCAGATGCATCCTCCGTGGATGCTCGTGGGAATTGCAGGCATGTCTGGAAGAGAAGAGGAAGCCGATGTGCAAACGCCGTGGCCAGAGCAGGAAGCTCAGGAGCTAAAATACACCCTGCCAGCCCTTGCACGCAGCCCCAGCCCCGCGTGTCCCCCCCTGGGCAGAGGGATCACGCAGAAGCGGCACCGGCACAGGCTCCATCGACTAACGAATCCCAGCAGTACTGCCCCGGAGCAGGAGCCGGAGCATCCCTCTCCGGGCTCTTGAGGGCTCAGGAGCAGTTTTCACCGCGCCGAGCTGTTTGGCTGACGTTGCACAGACCTCTCCGAAGGCGCGATCTGGCCTGCAGACCTCACACCGCCGGGCGGATAATTAGCAGTAACAAACGACCCCGTCGGTGCCTGGAATCCCAAGGCTGGGGTGATGAATTAGCAGCCGAGCAGCTGCGATTTTACCTTGGAGAAGGAGCCCATCCAAGATCGAAATAACTGCAGGGCAGGCCCCCAGCTCGCTTAATTTCCGCAGGAGGGTGTTGACAGGAGGTTTTTCTGCCTGGGCTCGGGGGAGCCGTGGAGGAGATCCGGATTGCCCAGCTGGAAACGGCGGCTCCCCCTCGCTCACCGCCCGCCCCATCCCCTCAGGAGCTGAAGCTGCTCCGCGGGGAGAGGGGCTCACGGCTCAGGAGCCGGGGAAATGCCGGCGCGCAGAAGCCGTCGCTCAGCGCTGGAGCCGTTTTCCTGCCTGCGTGCCAACGCGGAGCCTGGTCCAAAGACCCCGCTCCCCCCGCTGCCCCCCACGTCCCCGGGAGCTGCCTCCCACCTCCCGCTCGCTCCCAGCGGGCAGGTGCCGACTCAAAGCAATCCAGACCCCTGCCTTGCGGAGCCATTTGCTGGTGGTTTTCCCCTCCCTTGTGGAAGGCCAGCAGTTCCCCACCGTTTATAGAAAGCTCTATCTGCAAGGAGCTGTTGAGCAAAACGATAGCTTTATTTTTTTTGTTTGGTTTTTCCTCTTTTCCTCCAAATTGCACTTCCCCTCCCGTCACCGCGCAAGCCCGGAGCTGCCGTGGGCACGTCGCGCTGGGGTGGGCGAAGGCGCCCGGACCCTCGCACCGACAGCACCATCCTCCCTCCTCCCCTCCTCCAGCTGGGAAAGCCAAGGGCAAACGGCCGCAGGGAGGCGGAGATCCGCGTTAGGGACATGATTCTCTTTCTCCTCGGAGAAGCCTTAATCCCCAGCCATTAATAAAACCAGATTTCACGCCGCACGCAAAGATTAAACGAATTTTGCCTTGTCTCCGTGGGCAGTACCAGAAATACAGCTGCCTTTGTACGTTAGGGCTCCGCGGCGCCCAGCCACTAATACTGGAAACGAAGCTCGAGGGTTTTAATCGCCTGGCGAAGAGTCCCCCAGATCGTCGCAGGTATTTTTTTAGGATTCACAGGTATTAGCTCAAAAAAACCCCAACAAAACCAAACCAAAAAAGAGCCCAATTTATCCATTCATCGTGATTCAACTACTGCACATCGCCCGCTCCTCCTCCACTGGCCCCACGGCACCCATAGCCGGCTTAGCCGGGGGAAGTCGTGCCTGTTGGTACCCCCCTGCCCTGCGTTTGGGGATGAATTTGGGGGCAGCCGGTCCCTCGGGCTGCCGCCTTGGTGCCCGCTTGCTGACGGAGCGAGCCAAAGCTCGCAGCGCAGCGTTGCCAGGCTCTGAGCGAGGCTTTTGACTCGTCGCCTGGATTTAGCGGCGCTCGGTGGGAAAGGCTCCAGCTTCCCCTTCTCTCTACCAACGCATTCCCCCCCGCCCCCCCGGGAAAGTTGTTTTTGTGCCCTTTGCACCCCAGCCAGCTTTTATCCTCGTTTCTTTAGAGGTGAGGGACGAACCCAGCCGTTCGCTGAGCTGGAGGGAGCAGCCCAGCTCCGATGTTCGGGGGGAGCGGGAGGGAAATCCTCGGGGAGCCTCGGCGCGGGGCCAGAGGAAAGACCATCAGCCGCGCCGCCGAGCTCCTCCGCTCTCCCCTTGAGCACAGGGCCCCCGACCCCCTTCAAAAAAGCTTCAAAAAAGCCCTTTTGGGAGCAGGTGGCTGGAAAACACCTCCCTGCTCATGGAAAGGAAGGCAGCTGCCCGGGAGCCGGGGAATCCCGAGGGGCGGCAATTAGAGCACGTGGTTTTACGAAGCACCCAGCGGCACCCGGCATGGGGGCTCCGGAGATGCTACCCCAGCCCCAGCATCCCTCCCCCCATCCCGACCCTCGCCGGGGTCTCCCCAAAGCACAGAGACGGACGCCAGGAGGCACAAAGCTGCTTCCCGGGGGGGGGGGGGGCACGGGGGAGCTCAGCGCCGCCGGGGGAACCACCGCGCCCAGCACAGCCCTCGTGGCACCAGGTTCTCCGACGGCCAGGTGTGACGGCGGCAGAAACGCCTCCAACGTCGCTCCACAGCCGGACGCCGGCCCCGGCGGCAGGAAGGAGGGAGCTCCCAAGACCCGCGGAACAGAGGGCTCCGAAGCATTGGCAGATGTACGGATATATCATATATTTGTGTGTGTAACTATACATTGATAGCTGCATACTTACACACCCGCACAAGTAAATATTTATAGATACTGACCTCTTCAGATTAAAGTCCAAGGCACTTTTTACAGTGAACAGGTTAAAGCCATAGTTTAAAACATGCCTGTTTCTGGGTACAGCTCGGGTTTATGGCAATGCTGTGGGGACGGGCCAGTCCCCGCTCCCTTCCCCAGCCCAGAGACCCCCCCCCACCGGCGGAGCAGAGGGAGGGACGTAAGCCCAGGGCCGCATCCTGACCCCAGGGACGTGCAAGAGGCTCCCGCTGGGAGGTGTCTGGGCCGCTCGGGGGGTCTGAGGGCTCAGCGGGGGGGAAGAACACTTTGGGCAGAAGAAGGAGCAGAGCTGGGTGCGCGTCTCGCGGCGCCCGGAGCACCAGAGCCCCCGGTCGGGAGCAGCCACCGGGCAGGTGGTGGCGGAGCCCTGCCCGGTGTCCCACAGGGCTCCGAGCTGGCTCATTCCACAAGGAAATAACTAATCCCACGGAGCAGCTTTTCCTCTCCCCTGTGAGAGCCCCTCTCCACCGCCCCAAGCCCTCTGGGTGCCTTTGGGGAGGGAGCTCAGAGCCGGGCAAGGAGAAGCCGGGACCAGCGCAGAGCCCCGGAGCAGCATCTTCCCCTTCTCCAACTGCTGAGGAATCACCTCTCCCCCCCCCCAGCAAACCTACCTGCTGGCCATCGCACAAGGTCCGATGCCGGGCAGGAGAAGCCTAAGGGAGAGCGGTGCGGGGGGGGGGTGAAGCACCCCAGAAATCCCCAGGAGCCCCCAGACCCACCTGGCAGCGGGGGGAGGGGGGGGGCTCAGCCCTGCCCCCCCGGGGGGAGCCAGCCCCTCTCCTCCGGCGGAGCTATAAACCCCCGAGCTGGTCCCCAACGAGGGGCGGCTGCCCCCAACAACCACCCCACAAGCCGGGGCAGATGCGTGGGGCAGGAACAGCCCCGGGCGGGCAATCCCAGGCAGCCACCGTCTGCCAGCTGGGGTCTGCGGGGGGATTTCAGGTCTAGGGGCCAGCCAGGAGCCACTGGAGCCGGGACCTGACCCTACTGGGGTTAACCGGCCTGGGAGGGTCAGGCCAGGGCAGCCGTGACAGTAATAACCGAGAAAACGATGACAGCACGGCACTGATAGTGATTCCGACGGGGAAGAACCGGTGCGGGCGCTTTTAGGGTTTCTCTGGAGAACAGCAGCAGGAATTGGTCCCGTAGGCGCTGCTTGTTCCCGGCCGTGCGGGAAGACTGGCCGGGAAGGAGCATCGGGGCTGCCAAAGAACATTTTAAGACTTTTTTGCCCACAAATCTTGATCCAGTGGGGGTCAGGTCCAGCGGCTCAGGGGCTGGAGGGAAGGAAGAGATGCTCTCTGAGGCTCGAGGAGCGCGTCGGCTGCGGGGCTGGGAGGGAGCAGCCCCCGCAAACTCATCGCGTTTCTCTTTCACGCTCAGGGCTTCGTCCTCCATCGCAGCCTGAGGTTGAAGGGAGCAAAAGCCGCAGCTCCCCAGGGCAGGGGGTGAAGCCTGAACTGGACCCATCCCGGGCACAGCGGCTGCGTTCCCTCGGGGCGATTCCCCCCCACCCCGGGGAGAGCGGGATCGCTCCCAGGAACGCAGCCCCTGCCTGCGGCAGCGCAGGTCACCGGGGCAAGGGGCTGCCCCTTACCCCCAGCCCAGAAAGGAGGTGTTTGACCTGAGAAGAAAAAGCGCGCACGCTGTTTCTGCCGCCTCCTGAGCAAAACCCCGCGCGGCTCCGTGGCCAGGGAGCCGGAGCAGGTGGGAGCCGTCCTGCAGGTCCCCAGGCCAAACGCGGAGCCCGGTGTTTCGGCGGCCGGCGCGGCACAGAGCGGCGTTGCCGGGGAGGAGGATGTTTGCACCCTCACCCTTCCCTAGGCGCAAGGGATTCCCTCGTTCAAAGCCTGCCCGGATCCTGCCCGCGCTGAGCCCAAACGTGCTGAAAACCCGGCCGGGGGAGGGAAGCAGCGCACCCCGCGCCACTTCTTCCGTGAAAACCTCCATCCTGGGGAAAAGGGGGAATTTTGGCTCTTGCACAGCTTGTGCCGGGGGAGCTGAGTCCCTCCTCCAGCTGGAGGAGGGGTGGGGGGGGCACAAATGGCTTTCCAAAAACCGCCGAGACCCCAGGAGAAAAGGTTTTGGGGTGCGGGTGTGTGTGGGGGGGCAGACTTTTCCCTAGGGAGAAGCAGAGCGGCGGTGCTCAGCGGGCTCTGCGGATCGTGGACCCGCTTCCAGGTAACGGGAATGAATAGCTGGGGGGTAAGGGAGGAGGAGCGTGGGGACACTCTCCGGCGGGGGTCCTGCGCCCCTCCTCTGCCACCCCTGGCCTCCGTCCTCACCGGGAGCAGCGGCTGTACTCAGAAACAGACATTTTTTTGGCAGCAGGCTGGCGTCGCTGCCCGCCGACAACCGGGTTGGGTACAAAACCATAAGTGAAAGTTACAATAACCTTTATAATATAGCAATATATTTCATAGTTAAAATAAACTATTATGCTTTCCCCTATTGTTAAAAAAGAAGCGAGCAGTACAGAGGCGAGATGCAAACCCAGGTCGAAGCTCCTTAAGTCTGGACAGAAACGTCTGTGAGTTTGCAGAGAGGACGTGGGATTCTTCTGGCGTTTCTGGGCCGTTTCCTCGCAGGCAGCGCAGGGAGGAGGTTTGTGGAGCAAAAAAAAAAAAAAACCAAAAAAAAAAACAAACCAAAAAACCACCCGAGGCTGTGCCCAAAGCGAGATGGGCCGTGGCTGGGTGGGTCCCAGGGGGGCGCTTCGGGGTTCAGCCCCACTGGCGCGGGGAGGGGGGTTCGGATGCTTCCCGGCTGCGGGAGGTCGGCATCTCTTTGGGATTATAACTCTGCGTCGCGGTTTTGTTCTTGTGCTTTTCCTCCACCTTGGCCGCTGGTCCCAGCTCTTCTCCTCGACGTGTCCCGATCCCCTTTAGTGGCCGCGGGTTCCCAAATGACGTTCTCAGGTGGGCAGGCGGCGCCGGCCGGGGAGCGTTTACCGGAGCCGTTTACCGGAGACCTGCCAGCCGCTGCCGGGAAGGGAAGCTCCAGGTCGAGCTGCCACGTTGCCCTGGGCGTGAGCCGGGGGCTGCCGCCTGCGCCGAGGCGGCTCAACCGCCGGGGACCGAGAGCCGCGCGCGGGGAGCAGGGCAGCGGCTCCAGGTGGGCACCCCCAGGCCCAGAGCCCCCCGGCACCGGGGGACACCGTGGGCTGGACCGTGCTGGGGCACTGGGGGTTCCCCCCATGCCTGCCCTCACCCTGGCATCGGGGCGGCTCCTCGGTCCCCGCAGCGGGGCTGGGTGGGGGGTTAGTCCCGGTGCTGGCTTCGGCGGGGTCCGGTGAGCCCGGTGCTGGGGGCGGTGGGTCAGGGTGACCTGCACCGGTGTTGAAGCACTGGCAGGGGTGTGATGCGGGGGGGTGCGATGTGGGGGTGCAGGGCGTGGGGTGCGGGGAGCAGGGTGAGGACTGCAGGGTGCGCAGGACGCAGGGTGTGGGGTGGGGGTGCAGGGATGCAGGGCATGGGGTGGAGGACGCAGGGGTGCGGGGGATGCAGGGTGGGGGGGGTGCAGAGGTCCGTGGGATGGGGGGTGTGGGAGGGGGGTGCAGGGTGTGGGAGCGGGGTGCGTGGGATGGGGGGTGCAGGGATGCAGGGTGTGGAATGAGGAGCTGAGTGGGATGCGGGGCGTGGGATGGGGGTGCAGGGGTGAGCGGGATGGGGGGCGCCGGGATGCAGGGTGCGGGATGAGGGGTGCACGGGATGCGGGGTGTGGGATGGAGGCATAGGGGTGTGCGGGATGGGGGTGCAGGGATGCAGGGTGTGGGATGCGGGGTGTGGGATGGGGATGCAGGGTGTGGGGGGTGCAGGGTGTGGGATGACGGGGGCGCGGGATGCAGGGTGTGGGATGGGGGTGTGCGGGATGGGGGTCCAGGGATGCAGGGTGTGGGATGGGGGTGCAGGGTGGGGGTGCAGGGTGTGGAATGAGGGGTGCGCGGGATGCAGGGTGTGGGACGGGGGTGGCAGGGGTGCGCGGGATGCAGGCTGCAAGGCGCAGGGTGCAGACGCAGGGCTGCAAGGCCTCAGGCAGAGGGGGGTGTCTGGGGTGCAGGGAGGAGGGCGGGGGCGCAGGGTGCGAGGTGCAGAGATGTCACCGCCCCGGTGACATCCCGCCGAAGCAGCGGCTCTGCCCCCCAGACAAGGATCTCTTGCAGCAGTCGCCATCCTGCAGCTCCTGCCGCTTCGCTCCCCTTCAGCTCCTCGGGTCCCGGCGAGCCGACGGTGCCGGGTCTTGTCTAACTCCGTTTGATTTCCCAGATTTGATCGTTAGCCCCTAAGAAGGTTCCCGCCGGCAATATCGATTCTGGAGCGTCAAGACTTCCTCCGGCTCTCTGACGCGCGAGGATACGTCTCCGCACCTCCACCCCGTTCCTGCCCGAACCCCGGGAGAGGCGCGGGAGCGTTTTTCTCTGCTGGCTGCCCGCAGGCCAGGGGAGATGCTGCGTTTTCAGGCTCCTTCTCAGAATTTGCAACGTTTTCTCTCCATTGCCACACCGGAAACCTTCTTGCAGAGCTGGGCAGAAGCTTCTCCTGCCAGGGAGGTAGGGCTGAGGGTCACCTGTAGGCACACAGGGAGCAGCAGCAGGGCTACGAACGGAGCGCGGGTGGCTACCAAGGCGGCGAGGCTCTCCCAGGCATCCTGCCCACCCCGCAATCACACTAACGACAAGAGCTTGGAAGAGGGGGAAGAGCGGCTCCTTCCCAGAAGCGGAGTATCTCCGGCCGGCCGAGGACCAGGACGGGCCGGCAGCGATGGCCGCGGGCCTCCTCTCCTCCCCGAATGCGAAGGGAACGGCCACGGCTCGCTCCCCCGCCGCCGACAACCCCCTCTGCAGCACCGGGGGCTCATCTTGCAGCACTCCCGCTGTCGCCTCGCAGCCTTCCTCCACCTCCTCCTCCTCCTCCTCCTCCTGCCACTGCCTGGGGCTGGCGGCGGGGGGTGGGGGGCGGGGGGGGAGCGCTCCTCGCTCGCTACGGCTTGTTTTCTACGCAACTTTAATTGCGGGGCACAAGGAGTAAACCACCTACCACCGGCAGCAAGTGGAGTTTTGCACGGAAATTCCTCGGCATCGGGCTGATGCGTCCCTGCCTACGTGCGCGCGAAATCCAGCGTTATCCATGGAAGGGAAGGAGTTACAAAGGAGAAGATTACAGGCTGAGTATACCTGGAGTAACACAGTGACTTTGCTTACAATTACTGACACTGCTGGGTGAGGTGTAATTAATATCGCGGAGTAATTACATGGTTGCTTCATCTGTTTAAAAAATATATAAATAGCCTCTGCTGAGTTTTCGTTGAAAGCAGCAAACACCAGCCCCAAAGCCGGAGCCCGAACACGACCCCGGGGGCAGAACTGGGGAAGAAAAAAGGGAAAACGGTGAAAGTGGAACAGAAAATGAATGGTTCCAGAAGTAGCCAGGGGATGCCAAGGGTACCTCAGGAAGCTGAATGCCAGAAAAAAAAAAAAACCAACAACCAAAAACCAAAGCATGAGGGGCTACGCTTCGGCGGGCACAGGCGGTGGCCGACGCCGAGCGCCGCGCCGTTGCCGGATGGTGCTGCTGATCCCCACCAAAGCCAGCAGAAGCGGCACGAAGGCGATGGGCCGGGTTTTAAACAGATGAAGCGCCTGCCCCCGCTACTACAGCACTTGCCAGCGAGCCCCTGCTCCACCCCGGCGGATTCGGCGCTGCCGGCCGGGCTCCAGCGCGACCGTTCCCGGTGCGAACGGAGGTGGATGGCGCCCATGGGGTTTTTCTGCCGCAAAGAGCCCGTTGGCTTCCCGAAATGCTGGGTGGGGGGTTCCTGGGCGGGCGGCGGTGTGTGAGCACCTGGAGATTCCCCCCCCCGGCGCCCGGGCTGGCCTGCCAGCCCCGTCATCGGCCGTCGCCGCATCGGCCCTGCATCCCCGCACGCTTTAGGCACTGCTTTCCTGGCTCCGGCACGTGTCTCCAGGCAGAATACGACGCCGAGGACCAGAAAGAAGAAGCGTCCCTTGTTCTGCCCAGGCAGAAAACACTCACGGCTCCGGAGAACCGCCCCCACCCCGGGCAGGTTATGGCCAGACACTGTCACCCGCCCGGCAATGCGCGGGGCCGGGGCGGGGGGTTCATGTGGGTCCCGGTAAGGAGACGGGATGGAGCGTGGGCAGCGTTGGTCGGAGCCCGTGCAAGAAACCACCACGTTGGCATCTGCCCGGCGGCGCTTTGCGATGGTGAGAGGGGCAGGGGGGGCAAGGGGAGTGCCCCGGCCCCCGGCGGGGTCCACGCAGGGGAGGAAAACTCTCCCTCTGGTGTCTCCGTCGCTTCAGTGCTTCTGACTCGTCGTCGTTTCGTTTTGTTTTCAAATGTGAAGACCTGAGATTGAGCGTGGGTTTTTCCGTCCGCCACCGGACGCCGCGGCGCGGGCTCGCCCGAGGCGTCGCCTCCCGTCCCCTTCCTTCACCACGTGTAGAGGCACCTGAACGGGGATGCGATTCCCGATACCAAGGCGTTGGCAAAGCTCCGAGCGGCGCTCGGCACTGCTGGTCCCACCGGCTCCGGCCGAAGGGTCCTGCGGTGGTTCGAGGACCAGAAGAAAGTCCATGGAGACCTCGGGACCTGCGCGGAAACGCTTCCCCTGTCCGTGGAGGGGGGTGGTGGTGGTGGCGGTGGCGGGGGGCCGGGGGGGGCTGCGTTTTAGCAGCTGCTTGAGCTCGTGTAAGGGGTGGGGAAGGAGGTGGAGCTGACCCCGATGGGGCTCTCGGAGAGCGGCGTTTGGGGGGTGCCCACCGGCACGCCGACCCCCCGCGCCTCCAGGACGGCGGCGAGCAGGCGCTGCTGCTGCTGGCGCAGCATGTCGGCCATCAGCAGGGGCAGGGAGTTGAAGCTGGCGCTGAGCTGCTCCAGCTTGGACTCCAGGCTGCCGATCTGCTTCTCCAGGTCCTCGCTGCGGTCGTTGAGCTCGGTGATGAGGTCGTACATCACGTTCTGCATCTATTGGGGGGAGGGGGGGACACACACGGACACACACACACACACAGAGGGGTTAGTGCCGTGGTTGGGTCGGTGCCACCGCCGGCGCTGAGCCCTTGAACCCCCTCCCGCGAGCAACGCCCCGAGAGCTGCCCCGTCGCAGCTCGCAGGGCGCCGCCACCCAGCTCGGCTCGTCCCAGGACACGAAAACGAGGAAATCCTGCCTCCGCGCGGGCAGCGGGGCCAAGTCATGCCCCCTTAAAAAAAAGGGGTGGCTTGGCTCTTTTTTGCCCTCGGTTAAATTAGACGCCAGCATCTGCCTAGCCTTAAGAAACCCGCACCGAATTTCGGTGTCGGCAAAGGTTTTCACCTCTCTCCCACGCTGCAGCTTTATTTCAGCGGCCAAAGCAGTCTGCCGTCATTTGTTTGATGACTCCAGAATGGCTGCGGGATAACCACCCCTACGATTAGCACAGGGCCAAATACCCGAGCTCATTCTGCACTGGGGCCTTTCAGCTTATTGAGAAACTTCACATCATTTGTTTGGAAACAAATTGCGTCTTCCTTTGTATTTCTGGGTAAGGCATTGAGGAAACCTAAAATTGCAGCTGGTTTTGTTCCGCATGATATAAAAACGAATTCGATCTTGCCATTGCCAGAGGTGATTAAATGTTTTTGCTAGATACTTTCACACTTTTATTTTCTTACCAAACTAGTTAACGAGTATTTTTATCTGTTTGCGAGCAAATACGCTTTCACGGCGTAACCTGCGTCCTACCTTGCCCGTTGTTAGAACTTGCGCGCCCGTAAAGATGAGCATTTAATTCTCGCGGTTCGCTTTTAACTGACAGAAGTGGCCAGCCCCGTGCTGCCAAACCACGGTACCCCCGGCTGCGGCTGCGTAAGGGGGTGCAGGGAGCAAAGACACCCCCCCCCCCAGCCCCTGCTTTGTGTCTGCGTTTCTCCTCCCGCCTCCCGAGGGCAGCCATCCCACGGCAGCTATTCCCGGCTGACATCTACCGCCCGGAGCGTCTCGCGGTCGGCCACGTCCGCTTTGGTTTTTCCAGCTGAAGAGAAACGCTGGGGCAGCCCGGCCGAGCCGCGGGGTCGCAGCGGGGACTTGCCTTCGAGAGGTCGACCAGGGTGTTGGCTTGATCGCTCAGCTTCCTCTGCTCCATCTTCACGCTCCGCAACCTGGGGGAGAAGGAAAGAGCAACGCAGCTGCATCCCCTCCCCAACCGCACACCGCAGCCGGAGGCCTGCCTGCGTCCTGGGCAATGGGAAATTTGTCCCCACGCCCCGGCCGGGGACTGGACCACGATTCCCCCGTGGCTGGGGCTCAGCATCCCCCCACCCGGCGCGCGGCCCCTTACTGGTGAATGGCTTGGAGGAACTTCCTCTGATGCTTCCTGACTTTGGCGTGGTCGATCTTCTTCAGCAGCTTGGTGTGCTTATAGATGAGCCACGTTTCCCGCAGGACGTTGGCTGCAGCGTTCTTGATCTGCAAGAGGAGGAGAGTCGGCGGCGGGTCACCGGCCCCGGCTGCGCCGGGCTACACGGGATTTCACGGAGATGCCGGCCCGGCTCTGCCGCGAGCCCCCCGTTGGGGAGCCGATGCTGCGAGAGCACTTGACTCGCCCCAGCTGGAGCGAGGTGCTCGGCTCTGTTCCCGCACGGTCTCCTGTGCCTCTGCAAGGGATCAAGGGCCGCTGGGACGGGAACAAGAGCTGCCCACGCCGCGCGGCGGGTCTCGGTCCCCGCTGCACCCACGTCCCCACCCTACCCTGCGCCGATGCTCCGCCAGCGGGCTCCTCGCCTGCACCCCGCATCCCGCATCCCACTCACCCCTCACTCCACAGCCTGCGCCCTAAGCCTTGAGAAAAAAACCAACCAAACAAACAAACAAAAAAAAATCCCCAAGTTTTTCTCGATTCCTGCATCCATCTGGCACTCTTGGCAGGTCCCGGCTGGGCTGCCGGCACGAGGACACGGCTTCCGCAGGCTCCCCGGCTAAACCGCAGCTCCGCTGCGCACTCCAAGATGAATTGGCCGCCGCCGTCTGCCTGGCACGGAGCCCGCGGATCCATATCCACGGCTTGGGCGGGGGGAGCGGGGCCAACCCGCCATTTGCTTTCCCAGCCCGGCCGCGCCGAAGCCCCCGACTATCGCCGGGGCACCAGGGCCTCTGCCGGCACGCGGCTCTGCTCCCCCGGGGGAAGCGGGGAGCCCCGGCCACATGCCAGCACTGTCCCAAGCCCTTCCAAGGGTTGCACCAACCCCCGCTTTGCCGCCATGCCCTATACAAAATACCGCAACTGCCAGCGGTGCGCGGAGC
Source organism: Larus michahellis (assembly GCF_964199755.1). NCBI lineage: Eukaryota > Metazoa > Chordata > Aves > Charadriiformes > Laridae > Larus > Larus michahellis. The sequence continues at coordinate 4,038,013 of NC_133919.1, forward strand.
CCATCGCATCACGCGGCGCTGTCGGGTTGCCGATGCTTTGCCGTGACGAAGCTGCTGAGACCAGAGACCTCCCGCAAGCCCCCCGCACGCTGCCGGGGATGTAACGGGGGACCCCGGCATGAGCACCCACCCCACGGCCCCCCCCAGCCGCAGCCGCAGCCTCCGGGTCCCTCCGCAGGATGGAAACGGCAGGGGCCTCACGGCTCCAGTTGTTTTCCTGACACGGAGCTGAGTGAGATCATTCCCTGCAAGAGGAGGGAGTCCGTATCCTCCCGGGGGGGGGGAAAAAAACCCCCAGGCTGTTCCTCTCGGGGTGCGGCCGAGCATCCTGCATCACCTAAATCCCTGGCACAGAGCGGGAGCTGTTTGCTCTCACCGTAATGCCTGCGCTGCAGCCGAAGCGCTTAGAGCCAACGCACCCGCCGCGGGACCCGCACCCAGGGGTGCCAACACCTTCCTCCCGCCACGGTTCCCGGCATCCCCGGCTCCCCCGGCACAGCACAGCCCCCGCCCCAGCTCCCCCCCGCGGCACCTTACCCGCTTTGTCAGCTGCGTGTCCATCATGAAGTTGTGGACGTGCTTCTCGGCTTTGGTGAGCTCCAGCTTCCTGGCCACCACGGCCACCACCAGCGCTGTGCAGCCGGCGCCCTGCCGCGGGGACATCGAACGGTTTGTCACCCGCCAGCAACCTGGGGCAAGAGCAGCGCGCCCACCCCCACCCGCGCAACCCCCTAATTAACCAAAGCTCCATGGCACCCCCCTCACCCGCCCCTGCCATCCCAATGAGGAGGTAGCACAGAGCCTGGGTGTCCTTGAGCAGCCGACGATGTGCTGGGTAATTAACGGGAGAGGCCGGGGCCGATTTACGAGGTCAGCGGTGATGAGCGGCGAGCCCCGGCGTCCCCGGCGCGCCTTGGAAATGGCCGGGCTAAGCCTTGCTTACCGGCGCCACCACGGGCTGGGCACCTGCCCCCCGGGAGGACGGCGAGACCCCGCACCCTGCGGGGAGGGAGAGCGGTGGGGCAGCAGCAGGCGCCCTGGGGGAGTGCGGGGAAGGGGAGGCCCAACTCGAGACACCCCCCCACCCCCAGCCCCGAAATCGCCGCATCTCCCAGCAGCGACAGCTGGGAGCTCGCTTATCCCGGCGATTAGGGCCAGATCCGGGCGGGAGCCATCATCTCCGGCGTGTATTTGTCTTTGGAAAGCAAAGGTGCCAAACCCCGGCTCCCGGCGGGGCTCCTGCACTCTGCCTGCCGCTGCCGGGACCAGATGAGACGCTCCCCCCGCCCGCCCCCGGCACTCTGGCAGAGGCCCACGATCCTGGCAAACGCTCCTTCATTTATTAAAGAGTCATTAATTAACATCATGCTCTGAGCTGAATCCTTTAGCATCCCCGAAGGTGCCCGCTGTGTGCTCGCTCTCGGCTCCCACTGCTTCTCTCTCCCCGGGGTGCGGCCGCCCCCGGTGCCACGGTTCAGGGACCCCAGGGGTTCCCCCGGCTCCGGCAGTCGCGGAGGGTCCCCGTCCCTGTGCCGGATGGGCGCCGGGAGGGGGGCACGCTTTGCCAGATGGTGCCTCGGTTCAAAGGAAACCCTGACTTGGGGGTGGGGGAGCTCCGGGAGCCCCCGGCCGAGCCGGCGGCTGCTCTCCCGAGCCAGAAAACGCCGCATCCCCCCTCCCAGGAGGGGTTTTGTCCCTCGCTTGGCTCCTGTCACCAGCATCAACCTCGCTGGCGCCCGACCTCAAAGACGTGAAGATAATATAAAATTAATACCCGCCGGCGGAGCCGCCTCGGCCGATGGCTCTCGCGGGGCTCAGAGTTAAACCTGGCGGTGCCGGGCGCCAGCTCGGGCTGTCCCGGCTGGGAAGCGGGGGACAGGGACGGCTCCGTCCCCAGATCCTGGCAGCTGAGGGGGGGCAGAGCTGGGGGTCCGGGGCTGGGCTGTGACTGCGGAGCCCCCAGCCGTTCCTCCGGTGAAAGCCCCACAAGCCGGGACATCTCACGGGCGGCTTGGAGCAGGTACACCGGAGGCCACAGAGCATCGTGACCTTCTGGCCATGGGGAAACGAAGCCGCGGCGGAGTGGTGACGCCGGCGGGAGCGTGGGGGCGTGGAGGGCTCCCAGCTGGTCCCGGCTCTCGACAGGAGCCGGCAGCATTTGGGATCACTCCTGGCGATGGGAGCCAGGTGGAGTGAACAGGGATGGCCAAAGGATGCTCGGGGGCCCCTCTGCTCCCCGGGGACACCCCCGACCTCGCCGTGGTCCAGCCTCCCCCGGCTGTCACCGAACGCGGGTCCAAATCCACCCCAAATTCACCAGCAGGGGCAAAGGGACCGGCTGGTGTCCCACACCGCGTGCCCAGCCTGCACCGTCACCTCCTCACCCGCACCGCCACGTCCTGCTAATTACCGCGCTTACAGAATTGCAATTCCAGCTCGATCAGCTTCCAGGCTGCGACGGCTCAGAGGTGGAGCCGTTACGCCTGGACATGCCAGACGGCAAGCGGGTCCCCGTAAAATCCGGTGGCCAGGGTGGGGATGGGCAGAGCCCGTGGGACGGGCGACTGGCTCAGCACGGCCCTTACCATGATGCCGGTGAGCAGGCAGACGCCCTTCCCGCAGTAGGTGTGCGGGACCATGTCGCCGTAGCCGATGGAGAGGAAGGTGATGGAGATGAGCCACATGGCCCCCAGGAAGTTGCTGGTTACGTCCTGCTGATCGTGGTACCTGCCAAGGAGACACGGGCATCAGCATCGCCGCAGGGGACGGGGCCGGCTGCGGGGAGGGACGGGGCCACCTGGGCACGGCGGCTTCTCTGGCGAGAGGCTGTGCTGTGCCACGGGGAATAGGGATTAATGACGCAGCAGGATGCCCCGTAGCGACAGCGGTTGCACAATTTCTGGCGCAGGAAAACCCGCATGGACAAAATCAGAGCGAAAACTCAACGCAAAAGGGCTTCTGCTTTCGGTCAGACCTGTCACCGCATCCCCGTCCCGCCGCCGGCGTCCCCGGTGACACGTGGCGCGGCGGCGAGAACTGGCTGATGGGAGAAACAGCTGCGGCTCTGCAGAGCCCCCGACCGCGCTGCATCCTCCTCCGCGTCCCCCCCGCCGCCGCAGCGCGGGCTGAGCCCGCTCCCCCTGCGCCGCCCCGGGGGACGGTGCCGTCAGCAGCCCCGGCAGAACCGCCAGGGACGGACACAGCCAAACCTCCGGCACGCACTTGGCTCCGGGACAGCTCAGGGGAATGGCTCACACGCTCGAGATGAAGCACACGTGGAGCAGCCGCCGCTTCGGGGATGCTGCAAACTTTCCATGGCCGCGTCCCCGCTGAGCTGCGAGGTCAGCGACCGTCCTGGCCGGCCCGGCATCCGGCTGCGGCCCTTCCAGCCAACACGCAACCGGGGCCCTGGCTGCCTCTGGCTCCCCGGGGCCGGTGCGAGCCCGGCCGAGCCCCGCGGGGATGCTCCCGGGGATGCAGCGCCGGCTCCCAGAGGCAGAGTGGGGCCCGGGACGCAGCCGCAAGCCCGGCGTGGGCAGGGACGGGCAGCGCCTGCACCCGGCCATGGCAGGACAGCCACCCTCCTGCCCGCACGCATCCCGCTCCCCGGCAGGCTTCTCCCAGCCTCCTCACGGAATCGTTAGAGGGAAACCAGATGGATCTTTTGGCAATCCCCCCCCGGTTCATCGCAGCGCCCCGAGCAGTTGGGTTTTCTCCTCTTCCGAAATGTTTCCCCCCTCCCCCTGCCCCAAGCAACCGGAGACTCGATCGAGATCCTGGCGCATGAGGAAGCGCCTTCAGCCACGGCGAGAGCTGCTGCCGCGCCAGGGGAGCCGGAGCCCATCACCGCGGCCAGGGCCGGGCTCCCCAGAAATCTCGGTGCCAGCAGTGCCACGCACCCCCCGCCCCATCCCAGCCCGTGTGTTCCCCTGGGAAAGGCTGAGTCCATCCCGCAGGATGTGAGCTCTCGAGCCACGGGGATGACCCCGGGAGCATCGCGCTGGTGACGGGGGTTACGGCGCCGCCGGACAGACAGACATTTTCTCTTCCGAGAAGCACTTTGAGCCCAAGGAGCTGATAAAACGGGGCGGGGGCGGCACGCGCTGGGGCTGGTGCGGGCAGGAATTGGGTGTGCCGCGATCAGTTAGACCCCAGCGCTGGTTTCCATCGTCCCCTCGTCTGCCTGTCCCCACCAGGGTCACAGCCGCTCCCCACGGGTCCCGTGCCACGCCGCCGCCACACCAAGCATCGCCACGCCAGGATGCTACGGCGGTACCGGCTCGGCTGGACCGAGCCTGTGGGTTTGGGCAGCGCGGCCACGGAGCCGGGGCTGGCTGCACCCTCATGCCGGGCAGCGGGGCCGGCAGCACGTGCAGGCACACGTGCGCGCCGTCGGCGGGCAGCCCCGGCAGCGCTGCCGGCACCGGCACCGCAGGCAGCTCTGCGTGGCGGCCGGGCGAGCGGGCGAGGTTGCTAAGCGACTCGCTGCCTGCCGAGAGCTGCGGCCCCCCGGCACGCACGGGAGGATGCCCGGCAGCGATGCCGCTGTGCCTGCGGGCGCCGGAGCAGCCCACGGCGCCGAGGGGACGTGCCACGGCCAGGCCACCCCAGCTCGGGGAACCGCGTCTCGGAGCGGCACAGCCATCTCCGAGCCACCCGGCCCCAGCGGGGGCTGGTTGGGGATGTCCCCGCAGGCCACAGCAAACTGGTTGCCAGCACCAGTGCAAGCAACCTGCCACCGGTGGGGACACGGGGACGTGGCCCTCGCAGGACCTGGGTGGCACCCAGGGCCTGTGCATGCCCCGAGGACGGTGCATCCCCCGGGGACGGAGCACGTCCCGGACGTCCTGCATCCCCCCGGCTCAGTCCGTCCCCGCAGGTCCGTGCAGCCCCCCGGGTCGGTGCATCCCCCCGGGTCGGTGCATCCCCAGCCCGCCCGCGTTCACGGCTGCCGCTCTGTAGACAGAGGGAGGTGGCGGCAGCCACGGTGCCGGTGATCTGCAGCGCCTCGTCTGCGTCATTTCTATCTTTCTTTTTTTTTTTCTTTTGGTCCCTGATGGTTCTTTATTTACATTGCTTTTTCCAGCCTAAGCCCCCCAGGTGCAGAATCAACCCCCTGCACATCCCCCGGGAGCCCATCTGCCCGCTCCCAGTTTAGGAGGCACAAATAAAAATCTCCCAAACACAATTAAGCCGCGCAAAACCATCCAGCACATCCTGAGAGCATCATTAAGGGAGACAGGAAGGCAAAGACGGCCTGTAAAAGCTTGTAAAATCACAGCGTGCCGCTCCGCTCCGCAGCCACGGTACTTAAAGCCCCTGCGCGGGGTGACCAGCGCGAGGGGCCTCACCCCGGGGAAGAGGAGGGGGGGGCCTTCCTCCCACCTTGACAGTGCCCAGAAGCAAGTTGGGTGGCACAGGGGACACCGGGGCGCGATCCCTCGCACCTCGGTTCTGAGGACGGCACGATGGCGCCGCCACAATTGAAAGGGATTTTGCGCGATTCGGCTAATCCCCGGCCACCGAATCGCAACACGCATGCGTTGGTCTCGGGCGCTTTCCCTGCAGACCAGCCCCGGCGGCTTCGATGGCAGCACGGCCTTGAGCTCAGCCTCCTGGGGACAGGGACGGCCCCGTGCCGGGACAGGACACAGGACACCCCATGGGGGACCTGCCCTCCCTGCCCCGGGACAGACGGGTGCCACCGGCACCTCGCACCCAGCCAGGGAGAAACCCCCACAGCGCTGGGGCGGCTGGGGGTGGCCACAGCCCCCCCGGTTCCCCTCAGGGGACAAAAGGGTGCCGGCCGGCGTGTCCCCGGGAGAGGAAGGCTCAGTGGTACCCACCGGAGCCGGTCGCCACAGCAACCCCCGCGCCGAGCACGCCGATGCCGGCGTGATGCCATCCGGCAGTGGGTTTGTCACGGCGGTGTTGTCATGGCAGTCGCTCGCAGCGATGCCAGAGCCCGAGCCAGCTGCTGCTGCTCGCCAGCACCTCCGGCCTCTCCCCGTGCTCGGCGCCCCCCAGCTCCCGCCGCTCCCCCCGTCCCCCACCCGCCCTCCCGGGGCTCCCGCGCCGGCTGGCACCGCACACCGTCCCCTCGCAGGGGGACCCTGCCTGACCCCAGGCACGGCGCTGAGACGACAGGGCTGCCCCTGCCTCTGCCTCCTGCCCAGGACGGGGGCTCGTCGGTGGGAACCCGCGGCTGCCGAGCCCCTGGCTCTCTGCATCCCTCTCACAGAGTGCTGGGACACGGCAGCTCCGCCGAGCATCCCGAACTGCTCAGCAACCCAAACGGCTGAGCATCCCAAACCGCCACACATCACAGCATCCCCGCCTGGCCGGGGCTGGAAGGGACCTCTGGAGGTCACCTCGTCCCACCCCCTGCCAGAGCAGGGTCACCCAGAGCAGGTTGCGCAGGGTCGCCTCCAGGCGGGTTCGGAATATCCCCAGAGCAGGAGACCCCACAGCCTCTCCGGGCAGCCTGTGCCAGGGCTCTGCCACCCTCAGAGTAATTTCCCCTGTCCCAGTTTGTGCCCGTTGCCCCTCGTCCTGTCCCCGGGCACCACTGGAAGGAGCCCGGCCCCATCCTCTCGCCCCCCGCCCTTTAGCTCTCGCTGAGCGTCGAGGAGATCCCGTCTCAGCCTGCTCTTCTCCAGCTGAACAGCCCCAGGGCTCCGGCCTTTCCCCAGCACGGAGATGCTCCAGTCCCTCATCATCCTCGCGGCCTCCGCTGGACTCTCCCCAGCAGTTCCCCGTCCTTCTGCAACTGGGGAGCCCAGCACCGGACCCAGCGCTGCAGCTGTGGCCTCCCCAGGGCAGAGCAGAGACAGGGCAGAGGAGACATCCCAAACCATTCAGCATCCCAAACCACCGCGCATCCCGAACCCGCCCCCCCCCGCCGCAGCCCCTCTCACCTCTCGCACACCCGGACCGTCCATGCAGCGATGATCCAGAGGGAAATGCTGAAGACCAGCAGCACCGTCCCGGGGCAGATGGTCATGAGAGTCTTCATGACGAAGCGGGTGTTGAAGTTGATCTTGTTGAGCGCCCCGATGCTGCGCGAGGAGGCGTCGGTGAAGAGCTTGCTGTGCAGCAGCATCACCCGAGCGATCAGGTAGAGGCGCAGGAACATGGGGATGGACAGGATGATGTCCACGTCTGCCTCTGCCCGAGACGGCGTGTAGGAAAAAGCCAGGCGGGCTGTCCAGAAAAATTTGTACTCCCCGGGAATGGGGTGTATGGCACAAACCAGCATCTCCAGGCCGATGTAGAGGATGCGCTCGTACGTCATCGCTATCCGCCAGTCGTCGGCTCCGTTGTCGATCACAAAGAGCTACCGGGATGCAAAAACCACACAAATTACTGGTGGCCCCAGAGGACCCTGCCCCACCAGCATCCCACCGCGGGCAGTGGGGGGACTGACACCAGACCCCGGCGGAGCTGGTGACGGCTTCGGCCAGGAGGGCTGGAGAGGGATGGGGGAGGCAAAGGTGAGAACGAGCCTTCGCCATCCCCTCCGCTGCTCCGCCTGTGTCTTCAGGGGACAGTTACAGCTCTGGGGACACCTCAGAAGCTTTGGGGTGCCCAGCCTTGAGCACACGCCCAGGCACGGCATGGGGACAGCGGGCTCCGACCCGCTCCCACACAGCGGCTGGCAGGAGCCCCGCTCCCGGCACAGCCCGGGCAAGCCGTGGTGCCGCAGAGCACCGGCACGGGCCACCCCAGCCCCTTGGCTCCCGCCGGCACCACCCCGGTGTCACCGACAGCCACCACGCGCCCCCCCCCCACTGTCGGGGGCAACTTTTGGAGAGGGAACACCACTGCCGGAGCAGCCGGCCGCTGGCGGCGATGGGATCCGGTTGCCATAGCAACCGCCGGTTCATCCTGGGTACCGGTTCCCTCTCCCGCTGCCGGCGACAGAGTCGGGGTCTCTGCGGAAGCTGGGGCGCGGGCAGCTCGGGCTGGCCCCTCTGGGACGCCGCCAGACCCCTGGGGGTCACCCGCCCCGCCAGGACACCAGCTCGCCCCTGGGGCGATGGGGACACCGGTGTCACCTACGTCAGCGGGGACGCGCTCGGGGCCTCTCCGCAAGCAGCGCTTGTCAAAGACGCCGCTGGGAGGGATCCAAGGGGGACGTGGCAGCGGTCACCACCGTCACCGGCGTGTCCTCGACCCTGCAAAGCGCAGGCCGACCCCGGCTCGGCCGGGGGGTCCGGGAGCTCCCGCAGCCGCTGCCGGCTGGGCGGTGGGTGGGAGCGTGGCCCCAGGTTGGCGCCGAGCCCGGGAACAACCCCCCCACCCCGCCGGAGCCCCGGTGCACCTGCGCCAGCCGCCTCGCCGGCACGGCACCGCACACGGGGCTCTCCCCGGGGACGGCAAGAGCCGGCGGGACTGACTCACGGAGCGGCCGTCCCCGGCCACCTCCCTTTCTGTTTGGAAAGCTCCGCTCCTTTTAGCTGCTTTGTTTGAGAAATTGTTTATAAAAATGCTCCAAGCTGTCAAGGGAGATCCTCAGGCATTTAACAAGCTGACAGCCCATTCCTTCCTGGAAAAGGGTGTTAAAAATAAACAAATTAGCAAGAGGAAAGAGGCAGGGAGCCTTTTGACTGTGTGTGTGTGGGGGGGGGCTGCGACAGGCCAGGTCGGGGAAGGGAAGGAGCAAGGGGGGGATTCGGGCAGGTTCCCCCTGCGCCAGCCCCTCTCAGCCCCGCACCTGCAGCGCATCGCTGCGGGTTTCCATGGAAACCCCGGCTCGGCCCGGTGGTACCCGACAGGGGCATCCCCAGCATCCCCAGCACCAGCTCTGGCAGGGGACGGAGCAAGTGCGTTGGCCGCCACAGCTCCGGACAAGGAAAGCACACGGGAAGCCACCAAGAAGCCGCGCAGGGGAAAGAGCTTCACCAAACCCAAAGCACAAAGAGCCCTGGGCACCCCAAGGGCAGCGCCGGAGCGGGGCTGTGCCCCCCAAAACCCCCCCGGCTGGAGCTGGCAGCCTCGCCAGCACCGCGCTCCATCACGCGCCGCAGCGATGAACGCGGTGCTGGCCGGGGACGCCACGCTCCGCACCACGCCGGGGTGCAGCCCAGAGCCGTCCCCAAGGACACCGAGCCCCCGGTGCCACCGGGAGCGGGTCGGGCTCTGCCCGCCGGCACAGGGAGCGCGAGGACCAGGCGGCGCCGCCGGCAGCTCCCTGCACAGGCTCAGCCTAACGAAGAGCGAGTGACACACGCGATTAGCAGCGGCTCGTGGCCCCGCAGCACAAGGCAGAGCTGGGAGGATGGAGGGGCAGGAGGAGCTCGGTCACCTGCAGCCCTGGCTGGCGAGGGATGGGCTTGGGGACACCCCAGGGACCCGTCACCGTCCCAGCCCATCAGGGACAGCGTGGGCAGGGGACAGGTAGGACCCCAGGAGCTGGACCCAGGGCTCCGGGCACAGCGATGCCCCAGTCCTGGAGAAACCGAGACTCAGGGAGAGCTGCAAACGTCCCGAAGGACTCAGCAATTAACGGAATTAATACTGAGTGAAGAGGCCGAAGCTGTTGTCGAGCCTTTCCCGGAGGCCGGGGAGGTCTGGCAGTGCCACACAGGGCGAGCGCAGCCCCCCCTTGGACAAAAGGGACGAGAGGCTGAGGATTTACAGCTCCGCCGGCCCCGCTTCCATCTCCGGCCGGATTATCAGCAATCCCTTTATAAGCACCTAAGAGATAATAGGGCGATCAGCAGCCAGCGCAGCTTTGTCCGGAGCAAATCAAGTCAAACCGATCTCATTCCCTTCCCTGCCAGCGTTAACCAGCCCCGCGGTTAAACCGGGGCCACACGGCCGGACCGTGGCGAGGTTCGGCACCGGCGCGTTGCGCTCGCTTTGGGGACCGGGACCCCGTGGAGAGATGGCAGCGGGGATGTCGACTCCAGCCGCCGGCGGAGCGGGGAGAGGCGAGGAGCCCCAGGCGCCGCTCGGGTGGACGCTGCCTTTGCCCAACCCGCTCCCAAGAACAACAAGGGGAGGAAGCCGGCGAGCGCCGGGGCACGGCCCTCCCGGCTGACCCCAGCCGCCCCCACCCCGGGGTAAATATTATTCTAGCGAAAAAACAGCGCGCTCAAATATTTGCTTTGAACAAGCCACCGCCAGGCTCGGTCCCTGTGCCGGTGGGGTGAGCCGGAGGGTTGGCTCCCGGGAAGGTCCCCCGCAGGCAGGAGGCAGGCAGGAGGCAGGCAGGGAGCTGCGCCGACCTCCAGCCCGGGGCAGGACGAGGTGGGACCTTGGGGCCGGGGGTTTCGGGGTCCCTTCCCGGGATGCTCCTTCTCCTGCCTGCTGATTCCTCCCATCCCCAAAACTCGCCGGCATCGCGCCGACGCCGGATCCTGCGGGGAAGCGCAGCCTTCCTGGAGCAAACAGGGAGCCCTTGAATTTCCCAGCGAAGCCAAGGGCGGGCAGGGAGGAAGAGAGTGGGCAGCCCTGATTAGGAAAGGATTTCACAGCTTTCCTTGGCACCTCGGCCGGTCCGAGCCCTTCCTGCCCGCAGCCTCCCCCAGCCACCGGCAGCTCCACCGGGCACCCCGCGCCGGGGCAGACCCCTCGGTGCCCGGCCTCAACACCCCCCGCCACGAGACCCCGCGCTGCCCCGCGAGACCCCGGCAAGGAGCCGGGGAGGCTCCGTGCAGGCTGCGAGTTCGGACACTGCATCCCACCGGAGCGGCCTTCAAAGCCCCCAGCCCATCTCGGCCACCCCTCGCTCGGCACACCGGCCGCGCCGGGACCTACCTGCACCTCCCGCGTGTGGTAGGCGATGATGAGGCCCAGCAGGATGACGGTGGAGAGGCTGATAAGGCATTTCAGGGCCAGGGAGAACATGGAGTCCTGCAAGGCGAGAGCAGGGCCGGCGTTAGGGGGGGACGTGGCCACAGGACCCTGCCAGCGCTGGCCACGGCACCGGGCTCCGCACCCCCAGGGAGAAGCTGCATCCCCTCCAACACCCCCCCACACCCCCAATCCGGCACTTCGGCCACCCCAGCTCCCACCCCGAGCGGCCAGGGCAGCGCTGGCACCGCGGGCGCCGGCGACGCTGCAGGCAAGAGCCACCTTTTCTCCAAAATGTTTTTTTGAATCCGATTCTGCCAAGTGTGTAATTACCAGCCTTTCCTCACCGGGACGCACGTCGTCAAGCGGCCCGGCCACATCCAGCCTGAGCCCGATATTATGGCACCCTACCGGATGGTCTAATTAGATCCTCCTGTTAATTAGCTGTACGTAAATTAAACCAGCCCCTGATTGACTGGCGACGGAAGCGGCTGCTCCTCGGGACCCTGCCGGGAAGAGCAGGATTCACCAGCTCCTTGCACGGGCTCCTCTCCGGACCCCAGCGAGACTGTGGGTCCCATGGGCGCCCCACAGGTGCTATGGTTGCCCTATGGGTGCGATGGATGCCCCATCGGCGCCGTGTGGGCGCTGCGGGCCCCACGGGTGCCGTACCAAGGGGCACAAGGAGGAAGCCGAGGTAGGACCCGCCGAGCACCGGCAGCCCCTCGCCAAGGCGTTACCACACCCGGCTCGCGCCTCCGCCCCATCCCCAGCACGCTGAGATCCGGCGCGCTCGTGGCACGCTCGAGATGCTGGCGCACTCGTGACAACGCCGAGACCCAGCATTGCTGAGACCTGGCCCGCTCGCGACACACCACACCCCATCCTTTGCCCCCAGCGCCCCCGGCCGCCTTCGGTCCCGCTCCTCTCCCTCTTCCCGCCGCCCCCCAACCCCAACGGGGCCTTCAGCCTCGCTCCTCTCCCTCTCCCCAGCCCCACGGGGGGATTTCGAGGCGGCGCGGGGACGGTTTGCCGCGGAGGCGGTGGCGCATTGTTAACGACTTGGCTCCGGCCAGGCAATTGTGTGGATATAATGGCTGGTGCCGAGAGAGAAGTGCCGGGGACCAAACAACGGCTATTAATAGGCAAACTCCGGGGCAGGGCTCGTGCCAAGGCTGCTCCGGCCGGGAGCCCAAATCACGGGGATGCCATGGGGCCGGTGGGGCCCCGGGTGGCGCAGCCGCCGCGACTGCGGCGGCTGCACCACCCGGGGCCCCACCGGCCCTCCCGGCAAGTGTTATCGGCTACCACCGCGTTTGCCGATGCCTCCTGCCAGCGTTGGGTCCGGAGGGAGCCGGCAGGAAGAGCGGCTGCCGGATCCCATGCTCGCGGCAAACAACGATGCGGGGGGTGTGTGTGTGTGTGTTGGGGGGGGGATGGATTTGGCCGAACCGCAGCGACACCTCGGTAACCCCCGTGCCACGCAGGTGGCATGACGCTTCGTCCCGGCGGCGCCGGTGGCTCTGGGAAGCGGCGGTGCCGTGGGGGTGGCAGGAGAAGCCCCCAGTCCTGCCCACGCTCGAGGGACAGGCAAAACCCAGCCACCGCATCCCTGTTTTCCGCCTCGGCCCCGGCACCCTCCGGCCTGGGGAGCACGCGGCGGCGCGGCTGACGGCTGCGGGGCAGAGCTGGAGCCCGGCCAGCGCCGGCAGCACCGACATCCCCATCCGCACGACAGCTGCCTGCCCGGGCCCTGGGTGCTCCTTCGGTCACGGCCGAGGAGCTCCGGTTTCCCACCAGGGCCTGCCGGGGGTGGGGGGGGGGTGATTTATAGATGGTCGCCCGCCGCCGCAGCTCTGGCCAAGGGCTTGGGGTGGCGGGGACCCAGCGACCCCCCCCTCCTGCACCCTGCGGTTGTCGGCACAAACATCGTGGCAGGGGTCGGGGCCACGGGCGGCTGCACGGCAGCAGCGCTGACTCACGGGGTCTTCCCCGGCTGACACAGCAGCTTCGGCGTGCCGGGGCCAGCGAGCGCGGCAACGGCGTTGCCGGCAGCTTGGCGAGGGCGGCCGGTCCCCCCCCGGCACCGGGCACGTGGGCCCAGGGAGCCCGGTGAGGGCGGCCGCGGCTCAACAGGTAGCGGAGACGGGTGGGGGACGGTGGTTCAGCCCCGATCCTGCCGAAGGGGAGCGGGAACCGCCGGGGAAGAGGCTCCGGCGGTGAAGCCGAGCGAAGCATCCTCCTCCCTTGGCGGGGAAGCCAGGGATGCGGGCTTGGCCGGAGCAGAGGGAACCGCTGCTGGCAGCCCCTGCGCTCCCACCGACGCCGGCGGCAGCGGAGACTCGGGACCCCCCACCACCACCAGCCGTGGGGAGGCAGCGGGGCCCCCCCGTGCCCACAGGACCCCCAGCAGCGTCCTTCCCTCCCTCCCTCCACCTGCTCCAGCTCCGTCGCCTCCTCCGCCCGCGCCGCCCTCCCAGCCGCCCGCGCCGGATCACGGCAGGAAGCGCTGAGCAGCCCCTTCCCACCACCCCCCGGCTCCTTCCCCTGCGCCGGCGGCACCGCGGCACGGGGACCCCCGCCGGCCGCCCCCCAGCCTCCTCGGCAGCGCCGTCCCGCTGACGCCCATGGGTGCCACGCACGCCCTGCCGGCGCGGGTGCCGATGCCTTCCCCTCTCTGGATAGGTATAAATAACATGACAGATGTCTATACAAAGAGTTATTCATATCGCTGCCAACCAGCGCAGCCCGGGAGCAGGAGCTGGAAGGGGCGTGGGGGGGAGAATTATAAATAAAAGACACCGTCCTGCAAAAAAAAAAAAAAAAAAAAAAAAAAAAAATGGAAGAAAGGGGTGTGGAGGAGGAGGAGGAGGAGGAGGAGGAGGAGGAGGAGGAGGGAGGGGGGGGCTCCGCCGCACCGCCGAGGGCACGGTGCCTCAAGGAGCGCCCGGTTGGGCCAGTGACGGGCGCCGCAGACCCCGGTGGGTCAGTCCCCGGCACAGGACCCGGTGCAACGCCCGTCCTGGCACGCGACGGCCGGCACGCGGCCCCGGCAGCCCCCAGCCCTGCTCTCGCCCCGTCCCACACCTGCGGCCGCAGCGGCCCCATGAGGCCCCGGGGTCACCCCGTGGGTCCCAGCCAGCCCGTACGCCCCGTCCAACCCCAGATGGGGCAACTGGCTCCATGATTATCCCATGGGACACCATACGGGGTAAACCACTCCGCGCTCAGCCCACCGGGCACTGGCCAGCGCCGACAGCCCCGTGCCCACCCCCCTGGCCCCGCCGGTACCTTGGAGTAGAGCCCCCAGGAGAGCTCGGTCTCGATGACCATGACGACGATGCCGAACATGCCGAAGATGAGCGCGTAGTCGCTGAGGCGCTTCCTCTTTTCGAAGAGCGCCCGGCGGTGCCCCAGCCGGTAGCCGATGTTTTGCGCCTTCCGCTTGGGCCCCTTGGCGAAGGCGGCGGGGGCCGGGCGGGCGGGGGGCCGGTCGGGGCGACGGGCGGCGGGCGCGTGGTTGTCCTCGCGCGAGACGACGATCTCGGGGGGTCCGCCGGCCCCGAAGAGCTGTAAAGGTTGAGCCTCCGGTTCGGCCTCGATGAGGTTCCGGCGGGATGCGCTGAGGCGGCTGAGGGGTTTCATCACCCCCCCGCTGTACTTGCAGGAGCTCATGGCGATCTCGGTGAAGGGGTTGCTGTCCCGCCGGTGAACCAAGGGACTGGGCTGCCGGTGTTTGCCGCTCCCCGCCCCGGAGCCCGCCGGGTGGTCGCCGAGGTTGAGCTGGCTGCCGTGGCGGGAGGAAGGGTGGAGGGCGGCGGGGGCGGCGGGAGGAGGAGGAGGGGCCCGTAACGACCCGGGCGAGGAGTGCAACAGGCTGTGCTGGAGCGGCGGCAGCGCGGCGGGAGGCGGCGGCGGCGGCGGCGGCGGCACCGGTGCCCGTTCATCCCCCGCCAAGGGGCAGGGACACCGACCGTCCTCCTCCAGGTCCCCCACGCCCGAATCGTGGAGATGCCCCGACGTCTCCATAACGGCGGCACCGGCGCCTTTCGCCCGGGCACCGGTTCCGCTTTCCCGGGCCCTTCGATCATGAATGGGCGCCGAGCGCTCCCCGCCGCCGCCGCCGCCGCCGCCCCCGCCGCCGCCGCCGCCGCCGCCGCCGCTGGCCCGGCCCCGCCGCGCCATTGGCCGCGCCGGGGCTCCCCGCAGGCTGACATCATCCCCGCCCGCTCCCCGCTTCGTATCCCCCCCCCACACCCCCCCCCGGTCCCTCCCCGCGCCCCCGGTTCCTGCCTTTCTGCGGGGTCGTTCGGGACTTGTAGTCCGCCGGGGTGCACCGGCGCCGGTACCGGCGCCGGTGCACCCCGGCGGACTCCAAGTCCCGAACGACCC
Source organism: Larus michahellis (assembly GCF_964199755.1). Taxonomy (NCBI): domain Eukaryota; kingdom Metazoa; phylum Chordata; class Aves; order Charadriiformes; family Laridae; genus Larus; species Larus michahellis. Next base: position 4,053,205 of record NC_133919.1, read on the forward strand.
CGCATCGGTTCCACCCATCCTCCCTCCCCCGGGGACCCCCACCGGGCTCTCCCCTCGACGGTACAGCGAGCCCCCAAACCCACCCCCCCCCGCCCTAATCCCCCGGTGGAAGCTGGAGATTACGGGCAGCAGCTGGAGCGGGCGCTCCCACGCTGGGTCACCCCCTGTCTGCGTGTGTGCCACCCCCCCCACCCCCCCGGAGATGTCCCCAAGGGGGAGCAGGGTGATCCCTGGACCCGGGGCTGGCTTTCACAGCAATGGCGTGCGGGGGATAGGACCCTAATCCCCCTCCCCAAACCCACAACCCCCCCCTCGCAGCCCCCCAGGAACCACCACCCCCCCCCCCCGGCCATGCCCAGCTGCAGCTGGAGCAGGCGCTCCCACGCCGGGTCACCCCGTGTCTGTCCCCGTCCCTCCCAGAGATGTCCCCAAGGAGGATTATGGTGATGCTGGACACGGATTCGCTGCCGCGGTGATGGGGTGTGGGGGACAGGACCCTAATCTCCCTCCCCAAACCCACAACCCCCCAGGACCCCCCCCCCCAACCATGCCCAGCTGCAGCTGGAGTGGGTGCTCCTACATTGGGTGTCCTGTCCCATCCCCAAAATGTCCCCAGGGGGGATCAGGGTGATGCTGGACACGGGGCTCGCTGCCACAGTGACGGGGTGCGGGGGATAGGACCCTAATCCCCCTCCTCAACCCCGGAGCTCCCCAGGACCCCCCCGGTCGTGCCCAGCTGCAGCTGGAGCAGGTGCTCCCACGCTGGGTGTCCCATCCCCAAAATGTCCCCAAGGGGGATCAGGGCGATGCTGGACACGGGGCTCGCTGCCACAGCGAGGGGGTGTGGGGGATAGGACCCTAATCCCCCTCCCCAACCCTGCAACCCCCCCCCTCGCAGCCCCCCAGCCCCCCCCAGCTGTTGCGGGAGAGGAGCAGGTATTAGGGCAGGAGCCGTCTGCTCGGGAAGCAGATAATCCGCAGGGAATTGGCCGCTGGAAGCCTATTAAAATACACCGTGAAGCAAACAGCTGGCGACCCTCCCGCCCTGGCAGCGGGAATTAAACTGCACCTCTGACCCCCCCCCCCAAAAAGCTGGGGAGCCCACGCGGGGGGCGGGGGAGCAGCCCACGTCCCCTGGCCCTGTGTCCCCCAGCCCCACGTGAAGGTCCCCCCTCCCAGGGAAATGACACACGGGCCCGGGGTGGCGGTGGCTCCCCGTGGTGGCGGAGCTTTATTTGCAGGGCGGGGAGGGCCGGCGGGAGGCAGAACAGGGGGACGCCGTGGGGCCGGGTGGGGGCCGCGGTCCCCAAGCCCCGGCAGAGGGTCACCGAGCTACAGCCGGCCACGGAGCGACCGCAGCAGCGGCTCCAGCTGCTCGTCCAGGCACCGCTCGTCCCCGTCGTTGGTGATCACCCAGTCGAAGGCCACCCCCTGGTCCAGGCCACACTCTGACTCGGCGTCATCCACCCCTGGGGAGGAGCAGAGCCCGGGTGAGGACCCCGAGGCCCCCCCACACCCCTCCGTCTGTCCGTCCCCCCCCCCCCCGACCTCCTGGAGCTGGGGGACTTTAGCTACAACCTCCAGCCAGGGGACGGTGGCGGCATAACGGAGCCTTGCCTGCGGGGCCACCGCGGTGCCAGCGCAGCCCCGGGTTTGGCGTCGTGCTCTGGGAGGCGGCGTTCCCTTGCTCACCGGCGGTGAAGACCCAGTTCCTCCTCTTCCTCGTCTCTTCGCTGGCCACCACCCGCACGGTCTGCACCGCGTCCCCGTGGACATCCCGGAACCACTCCACATCCGAGAGGCGCCGCGCGTCGCTCACCACCTACACAGGAGCTCTGTCAGCGCCCGCCCCACGCGCCCCACGCCCCCCCCCGCCGAAAACCCCCACCCACGCACCCACACGGGCTGCGCCGCCCCCTCCACCGCCGTCCTGCAGAAGAAGCCGGGGTCGGCGCGGCGTTTCTCCTCGCCCCAGCGGATCATGTCCTGCCGGTACGTCTCCTTGTAGGCGCTGGCATCCAGGAGCCGCTGGAAGTCCAGGCCGTGTTCCTGCGGGGAGAGGGGCTCAGCAGGCTGGCACGGCACGGCACGGCACGGCACGGCACGGCACGGCTCGGCACAGCACGATGGTGCGGCACGGCAGAGTTAAGCACAGCGTGGCGTGGCGCGGCGCAGCACAGCGCGGCATGGGATAGCGCAGCGTGGCATGGCTTGGCGTGGCACAGCGCGGCACGGCGTGGCATAGTATGGTGTGGCACGGCACGGCACGGCACGGCACAGCGTGGGACGGCACAGCACGGTGCAACACGTCCTGGCACGGCTCGGCAGGGCGTGGCAGGGCGTGGCAGGGCGCGGCGCAGCCGGGGGTACCTTGGCGTACTGCTCCTTGAGGGGCCCGGAGAGGCGCAGGACGGCGCAGACATCGGGGCCCAGCCTGCGGGAGAGGAGTCAGAGGCACCGGCACCGGGCCCGGTAACGGCTCCACCCCCCCAGTACCGCCTCCACCCGCCCCGGTCCCGGCCCCCGGTACCGGCATCGCTACCCGGATACCGGCCCCGGCCCCCGCCTCCGACCACGCCCCCACCCCCGCTCCCGGCTCCGCCCTCCCGGTACCGGTTCCGCAGCTCCTCGGCCACGAAGTCTTTCCCCGACTTCCTCTTCCCGCTCACCAGCAGCACCGCGCGCGGCGCCGCCGCCGCCGCCGCCATGCGCCCCGGCCACGCCCTCCCGGCCACGCCCTACGCGCGCACACACACACACCCCCCCCCGCGGGGAGCCGGGTGGTACGGCCCGGGGAGGGGGGCGGGGCGCGGCGGCGCTGACTCCGCCCCTCCGGCGGGCGGGCGGCCGCCCGCCCGCCGGAGGGGCGGAGTCAGCGCCGCCGCGCCCCGCCCCCTCCTCTGGCCCCGCCCCCTCCTCTGGCCCCGCCCCCCTCCTCTGACACACACCCCCCCCTCCCCTTCCCCACGCTCCCCCCCCCACGCCCCCCCCTTTTTTCCCCACACCATCACGCTCTGCCCAGCGGTGACTTTATTGCGGGTGGCGGCGCAGCATCACACAGTGCGTGTTGTCGGGGACCCGGCCTTAAGTGTGTGTGTGGGGTGGGGTGGGGGGGGGGGCACACCCCTGGTCCCCCAAAACCGGCTCGTGGACACCCCACCACCCCCCCCCTCCATGCCCGGGGGCGTTGGATCAAGGTTTGCAGCGGGGGCTCTACCCCCCCATGGGTGTCCGGCTCCGCTCCTTCCCAGCGCCGCTGCAAGAGATACGGGGGGGGGGTGTGTGGGGTGTGATGCGGGCAGGGGGGAAGGCTGGGGGTCAGTCCCCCGGGCCCCCCCCCCCCCCCAACACCGGGCGCCCCCCGGCTCACCCGCCGTAGTGCCGCAGCACGTATTCCTCGAAGCCGTCGGCCGCCTCCTCGTCGCCCCTCTCCCGCCGCGCCACCTCCTCCAGCAGCTCCTCCACGTCGTCCACGAAGTCGACGAAACGCAGGCGGTCGTGGGCGAAGACGCCGTCGGCCCCGAAAACCCCCTCCAGCCGCCCCGCCAGCCCCCCGAAATGCTCCCCCCAGCCCAGCCGCCCCATGAAACCCTCCAGCAACCGCAGGAACTGCGCCTTCTGCACCGGCTCCAGCGCGGCCCCCAGCACCTCCAGACCCTCTTTGCGGGCGCAGTCGGCCACCCCCGAGCAGCCCTGGGGTGCCCGGTACCGACTGAGCGATGGCAGCTGGCGGGGGCCGCGCCGGGGGGGACCGTGGGGTGACTTCCCCCAGGTTTTGCCCTGTTTGTGCTCCTGGGGGGGCCGGGGGTCCTTCCCGTGCCCGTGGGGTTTGCCCTGCTCCCTCCTCTCCCGCCCGTGGGGGTCCCCCCCGGTGCCGCGCCGCTTGTGCCGCTTGCTCTCCTTCTTCTCTGCCTTGAACGGCTTCTTCCACGGCCCGGGGAAGGGCTCGGCCCCCAGCGCCTCCAGCTCCCGGCCCAGGCGCTGCTCCAGAGCGCTCAGCTCCTCCGCCAGCCCCTCCAGCCCCCCGGGACCCCGCGCCCGCTCCAGGGCCCCCGCCAGCTCCCGCCGCACCGACGCCAGCCGGGCACCCTCCCGCCGCGCCGCGTCCTCACCACGGGCTGCGGCGCCCATACCGGGGGGCTGCTCTGCTGCCGGTGCCCCGGCCCCGTGGCCGCCCGGCGCCTCCACAGCCCGCAGGCGCTGCAGCTCGGCCCGGGCGTCGCGCAGCGCGGTGGCCTCCCGCTCCAGCGCCGCGCGCAGCCGCGCGTTCTCGGCGGCCAGGCTCTGCTGCTGCGCCCCGGCCGCCGCCACCTCCCCCTCGCTTTTCTGCAGCAGGGAACGCAGCTCGTCCTTGTGGGCCTGGGGAGGCAGCGGGGACGCCGTGAGCCGGGGCGGGAGAGTGGTGCTGGGACCCCCACCCGGCTTCCCCGGGCACGGCCGTGCTCGCCCACCTGCAGCTCCGCCTGCATGAGCCGGATCTCCTGGTTCTCCTTGGCCAGCTTGTCCAGGAGGAGGGTGACAGACTGCAAGCTCTGGGGGTCCCCAGCGTCTGATGGGGGGGGCTTCTGCTGCGAGTCCTGGGGAGGGGCAGGATGGGAGCCCTGAGGATGCTGCCAGCTCGGGGGGCTAAGCCCCGCGGCGGACCCCGCTCCTTACATTGCCGTCAGCAGGTAGCGGCAACTCCTGCTCCTCGGCAGACACGTCCCGGGTCACCACGCTCTCCACGGGGCCTGGGGAGGGACCGGACCGACGAGGGACCCCGATGTCACCACAGGGACATCAGACGGCAGCCAAATGGCCGGTCTGCCACGGGGCTGCACCCTGCCCGGGCAGGACGGTCGCCCGTACTCACCGTCAGCCGGGTCGTAGATGCCACCTGGGGAGAGGAAGGGACAATGAGGGGAATGCTGGGACCCCCGCTCTGCCCCTGGGACCCCCACTCACCGGAGATGACCAGTAGCCCCACGGCCACCAGCGCCAGGGCGCCCAGCAGGTACTTGCTCATGCTGAGCCCGTCCTCATCACCGGTGTCCGGCATCCCCCGGTGCGGGGCAGGCGCAGGAGGAGGGGGGCCGGGCCGGGGCTCGTGGCCCTGCCGTCGTCGCAGCCCCTCCACATCATCGTCGCTGCTGGTGCAGCTCCCCTCCTCCGCCGGTGGCCCTGGGGAGGGATGGGGGGACCTGCAGGGAGGGGACGCACCCCGGCACTGCCAGCATGGCCCCTCCCGGACCCTGCTGGGGCCTGACCTGCTTTGGGGGCGTCGGGGCACGGTCCTGGCTCAGCCTCGGCATCGGGCTCCTCCGGCTCCCCGCCATCCGTCGTGCCGGGCTCTGCCGAGCCGTCTGGGGTGGGCACTGTCCCCGTGTCCCCACAGTCCTCCAGGTCCTGCGGACACGGGTGCTGGGGGCTCAGGCGTCCCCTCGGGGCGGGCAGGACACCAACCCCCCCAGCGCCCTGGCTCACCCCCAGCCCGGTGTCCTCGGGGCACGGGGTCTGCCTGGTGACGGTGGCTGCAGAGACACAAAGAGCGGTGGTAAACCGGTGGCACGGGGGGGACACCGGGACTGTCCCATCCCCATGGTGGCCACCTGCCTGGGACAGGGTCCTGGGTGCCTTCCTGCTCTTCCTCCTCCAGCTCCTCATCCTCGGCCCCGTGAGAGGCCGGATCCTGCTCCGGACCCACCGTGTCGACGGGCAGGCCCTGGGAGGGGGGGGCGCGGGTGGCACCTTTGTCCCCGGCCCCCCCCGCTGCCCCCCAGCTCCGGGGGTCCCTCACCTCGCCGCCCGCCAGCACCCAGCTGCCGTCCGAGTCCCGGGAGCCTGAGTCCTCCGCCATGGGGACAGCCACCTGCACGGGGACGGACAGACAGGGGGACAGGCGGGACGGAGCGATGGACGGAAGGACGGACGGACGGAGGGAGGGATGGGGGCACGGAGGGACGGGGGGACAGATGGACGGACAGAGAGACGGAGGGATGGACGGATCGGGGCACGGAGGGACAGACGGACGGAGGGATGGACGGGCGGGGGGACGTGCCCGGCCCCCGGCACCGCCGGGGTGTCACCGGGAGAGCCGCGCTCCCCGCGCCGGCCGGTCCCCAGCCCCTGCCCGCGGCTGCTGTGGGGAGCGGCCCCGGCCGAAGCCCCCCGTGTGTCCCCCCCCCGACAGCAGCTGCCGCCGCGGGTATTTTTAGCCGGTGATGCCGCCCGGCAGGTGGATGGGGCCGCGGGGCCCGACGCGGGGGCACCGGGGCCATACCGGAGGTGGGTCCTCGGGCAGCCCCCGGCCGCCCGCACCCCCCAGAGACCCGGGACCGTCCCGGGCCCCGCCGGTGACACCCCCCCATCCCTGCGCACCGGGCCCCGCCCGCCGCCCCGCTGCGCAGCAACGGCCCGGGCCCCCCACGGCCCCGCTCCCGGTCCCGCCCCGCCGGGACAGCGGGCTCGGACGCGGGGGGACGACGAGGAGGGGGCCGGGCGGTACCTGGTGCCGCCGTCGCGGTCCCGCCGGTAACTTCAGTCCCTCCCGGTAACTTTCCGCCGGTGCCGGTCGCCGCCCTCGGGAAGGGGCGCGCACGTGACACCAGCAGCCAATGGGAGCGGGCGGCGGCAGCGAGGGACCAATGGGGGGGCGGGAGGGGGTACGCGGGGCCCCGCCGGTACCGGATTCCCCCCCCCCCCCCCCCAACCCGGGAGCGGAGCGAGAGACGGACAGGCGGGTTCCAGAGCTTTATAGCGACGGTACAAAAAGTTTCCATTAACGATCGGCTAAAACGGGGGGTGGGGGGGGGACCGGGACTGCCCCGAGCACCGGGGGGAGGGGGGGGGGGGAAGCCGGGGGCACCGGGACTGTCCCATGCACATGGAGGGTGTGTGTGGGGGGGCACCGGGAACACTGCAGCCCCGCGGGGAGTCACGGATGGTAGCAGGGACCGGATCACACCCACCCCACCCCCCCCCCGCAAGGGTACTGAAGGCACCGGGCAGAGCTGGGGGGCACGAGGGAGCCTCAGTCCCCAAGGACCGATACACCGGAGCCTCCCCCGCAGCAAAGGGATGGCAACGGCGCGGCCAGCACTGGCCCAGGAGCCAGCTGCGGCTGGCCCCCAGTGAGGAACCAGTGCCCAGTGTAGTCTCTCTGGCTGGCGGGGGGGTTAACGGCTACAAAAAAACGGGGGTTTGGTCCTAAACCGGCAGGGGAAGGTGTCCGCGGCGGCGGGAGGGCGGCTCAGCCGTCGTTGGCGGCCACCAGCTGTCCCATGCCCTCCCGGACATAAACCGACTGGATCTCCTTGGTCTTGAGGCAGAAGTCGCAGGCCCAGACGGCGGAGGCCTCGGTGGTGAGCAGCCCATAGGCGTTCTCCGTCATCCCGGTGCACTCCCGGTGGAACCACTTCTGGCAGGATGCCTCGCACAGGATGGCGTCCTGGTCGTCGTTCACCTCGTTGCGGCAAGCTCCGCAGGGGTACACTAGCCCCGGGGGTGGCTGGTGGCCTGACCCGCCGGCCGCTTTGCCAGGGGGAGGCGGCGGGAGGCTGTTGGTCTCGGGGGTGCCGGCGGCGCGGGCGGCACTGCCAGGGGCAAAGGGGGGCTGGGCCCCATTGACGGCGGCGGCAGGGGAGCCTGAATGTGTCTCCTGGGCAAAGGTGCTGGGGGGTGGGTTCAGGGTCTTGCCCCCCTCCTCACCCCCTGGGGGGAAGCCGGGGTCGGCCCCCGGGAAGGGGCTGGCTGTGGGGGGCAGGGGGGGCACGTTCTGCCCAGGGCGCTGCAGGGGCGACTGTCCAAAGAGGTTGCCAGGTTGACCAAAACGCTGAGCCACAGCCGGCCCCCCGGGGGGGTTGAGGGCAGGCCCCGGACCCATGTCACCCCCCCGGGGTGGCTGCCCCATGGTGGGGGAGATCATGGGCCCGAAGCCCCCCACGGGCCCCTGCATGAGCTGCCCTGCGGGGGGGCTGAAGTTCTGTCCAAGGGGCTGCCCAAAGGGCTGCCCGGGGAAGCTCATGGCGCCAGGCTGGACGTAGCCGGGGTTCTGGGGGGGCATACCAAACGCTGGACCCATCTGCCCGGGGGCGAAGGGAGGGGGTGGCTGCCTCCGCAGGGGCTGGGGACCCCCGCCGTAGCCGGGGGGCACCTGTGGTGACATCCCCCCTTGAACGCGGAAGCCGCCGAAGGGGACGGGGCTGCCCAGGAAGGCGGCGGGGGCCGCCCCGGTTTTGGGGGCCCCGAAGTCATCCTCGAAGGGGTTGGAAGCCACCAGGTGATCCACCATGGGGGTGGGCGGCGGGGCGAATTCGGAGAGATGCGAGTAGGCCGGGCCCTGTGGGGAGGGGGGGAACGGCGACGGTCAGGGCTGCGGGCGGCGCCGGGACCGGGGCCGGGGCGGAGGCCCCGGCCCCGGTCCCGGCGTCGCCCACAGCCCCCGGTCCTACCTGCGTGTTGGATTTACGACGCTTCTTCTCGGGGCTCTTCATCTGCAGCCCTGCGGGGACAACCGGGACCGCGTCAACCGAAGCCTGGCCCCGTTCACCCCCACACACACCGGCCCGGCCGCCATCACTCACCTGCCTTCCCCTGCTTCCGGCCGGGCCCGCCGGCGGCGGCGCCTCCCGCGGGGTGCGGAGGTCCCGGAGGGGGCGGCGGGGCCGGGACGCCTCCTCCTCCACCTCCTCCGCCTCCTCCCTCCAGCTTCTCCGCGTGTGGGGCCGCCATGGCCTCAGAGCCGGCCCGCCGCCATAGCCCCTCCGCCGCGCCGCCGACCGGAACCGGAAGTAGCGACGGCGCGGAGCCAATCACCGCGCGCGGGGCGGGACGCCGGGGAGCGGGACGAACCATGTGCAACGTTCGGGCAGGGGGTGTGCGGGGGGGGTGGGGTGGGGGTGGTGCTGGACGGACCATTTGCAGCGCCCGCGGTGGGGGGCGGAAGGAGCGGGACGGACCATTCGCAAGGCCGGGGGGGGGGATGGTGGTGGAAGGAACCATGTGTCGATGGAGGGGACACCGACACCGCCCCGGGGCGGGAGGGGCCGTTCCCGGGTGCTCGCGCCCCCAACCGAACGGTGTGAGAATAGAGAAAAATAGAGAAATACCAACTTTAATACTAACCGCCGGTTCCTTTGGTATCGCAGGGCCCCGGGGGGCGGGCGGGGGGGGGGGAGCCGGGGCTGCGCTTTGGCTCGGGGTGGGGGTGGGGGGAAATACACCGTGCATGCGGGGGGGACCCTCCCGCCGCCCCCCCGCCCCGGGGCTACCGGAGCCGGCCGGGCCCCGCCGAACCCCGGTGGGGGGGGGTAGGGAGGGGGTGCAGAGGAGCGGCACGTCCCGGGAGAGGGCACGGCCGGGGATGGGGGTGCGGGGGGGTCTGCCCCGGCCCCCCCGGCATTGCATAGGAGCGCGGGACCCGCGGGGTAAGGCACAGAGTAACACGTCAAGTGATCGGTACAGCGGGCGCTCAGGGGAGCGCGGCCCCCTGCGGCCCCCCACGGGGGCCAGTGGGCAGGGGACAAGGCCGGGGTGTCCGTCTGTCCATTCCCCCCCCACCACCACCACCACGCTCGGGGGCGGGGGGGCTCAGCTCTGGCAGCCCCTGCCCACACCAGGCTTTGGTAGAGCTGCTGTGCAAAGGCTGGAGCCAGGGGGGTGACAGGGGGACTTTGGCAAGAGCAGCCCCCCCGCCCCGCAGGCAGCCCCCCCTCAGCTGCCACCAGCTCCTTGGGGCAGAAGGGGACGGACCCCAGCCAAGTCCACGCTCAGTCCCGGGCAGAGCAGCCGGCTGAGAGTCCGAGGGCTCCCTGGGGCAGGGAGCGGGGCCGGGGGGGCCCCTGGGGCGCTCACAGTCTCCTCTCCACCGGCTGCTGCAGGCACATCTCGCTGCCGGCCGAGATGATGGGCAGGTGATTGTCCATGTGGTAGCTGATGAGGTGGCTGACGCTCTCGAAGCGGTGGTCTTTCGTCCGCACCTGGAGGGGGGGGGACACGAAAGGGACACTCAGGAGGCTGACAGTGCCACCAGCCTCCACGAGCTGGGCACCGACCTGGGGGGAGCTCCCCGTGCTCCCGCCCGTGCCCTCTCTGCCCCCGAACCAGCCCAGAGGAGCAGCGGGGAAGCCCCGTGCCCTGGTGGCTCTTGTGACCCCCCCATCAAACCCCCGTCCCCGGTGCTACGCAGACTCACCACTCCCTCGGGGTCGACGAGGAGCAGATGCTTGGGCTGCCCGCCCTGCAAGCCGGTCAGCACGTACTGGCCTGGGGTGGTGGTGCTCTCCCGCACCAAGAAGTCTCCGTTCACCTTCAGCAGCTTCTCGGCCTCCTTGCGGTTCATCTTCCCGTGGTACCAGGGCTCCCGTCGCAGCTGCTCCTCCATGGAGGCCACCACCTGGGCGGGGGGCAGCCCCACGGGCACAGACGGGGGGACACGCAGGGCATCTTCGAAGGGTTCTGCAGGGAGAGAGGAGCGAGGGGGTCCGTGACCAACCTCACAGCCACCCCCCCAGCGCAGGCACGGCCCCGGCCACCGTCCCACTCACTCATGTCGAAGAGGTCTCTCTGGGTGCTGCCGTTGGCTGTCGCAGGGGCGGCAGCGGCCGAGGCTTGGCGTGTCTTGTCCATGTTCTGCACGTTGACGTATGACGGGTCATCGAACAGGTCCGTGCGGCCAGAGGCACCTGCCGGAGCCGGGTATTTCTCTCTCCCTGCTGCCAAGAGGACTGTGGTCAGCTGGGTTCCAGCCTGCCTTGGCCCCAACACCAGTGCCGGCTGTCGGAGCACTTGGGGACCCCAAGGAAAGCAGAGCGGGACTGGTCACATCCGTCACGTTACCTTGGGCAGGAGCGTGCTGCTTCCGAGGGTCGTAGTCCCCGCCAGACGTCTGGCCGACGGGCTGCAGGGAGATGTGGGTGATGAGCCCCCCGCTGTGCTCCCCATCCTTTCCCACTCCCCACACCCCGGGCTGCTGGAGGTGCTGGGGAGACACGTGCCACCGCTCTCGTGATGGAAGAACCCTGAACAAAGAGCCCGTGGCGCGGTCGGGGTCCCTGCACCTCCCTTGTATTGTGGAGCCTCCCCGTGAGGACGTGCCCAGGAGCCTTACCAGTGTGGCCCCCAAGTGATTGGGGGTCTGAGCAGCCCCATCCCGCAGCCGCATGTCCACAACCCCCCCGATGGGAGGCTCCTTGCCGGGGAAGTCGTTGTAGTACTGGTGATCCGGGGCCGGTTCCTCCTCTTCCTCATCCCAGGCAGAGCCATCAAAGCCCGCCATCCTGGAGGGGGACACGGCAAAGGTGAGCAACCGCCAGCAGCCAGGGCTGCGTCCCCACTCCAAAACCAATCTGGGACACCTTCCCATCTTCCTCCTTCCCTTACCTGTCGTGGGGTGTCACCAGCTTGGGGGGGTTCTTCAGGTACTGCTTGAACCGCAGCTCGAAGGCCTGCCCAATGGTGCTGATCACGTCCTGCGCCAAGCCCTCGGGGCACTCCAGGATATGGCAGGCTGGGGAGGGAATGGCGGGATAGCAACGGGGAACCAAGGTTAAGCTCCCCACCCCTCCAGCCTGCCCTGTGCACCCCAGAGCTTCCCTTCGGGGGGCTCCAGTCCCTCCCCACCCCGCTGAGCTGCGCCTAAACACCCATGAAACGGGGCTCTGGCACTTAGGACCCTCGGCCGCATCCTCACCTCTCTGATTGACGGGGTCTTTGGCAACGTAAGCGACGTACTCGGCTGTGTCCTGCGGGCGAGACACTGGCGATGAGAGGAGGCTGCCGGGGAGGGGGCAGGAGGGGCACCGATGGCGAGCACGGGGCAAGGCAGACGTGGACAGGGACACCGTGTACTCACCGGGTCTCCTCCGGAAGCGAAGGAGATGGACTGCATGTGGTGGTTGGCAATGATCTGCAAGGCAGAGAGTTTGTTGGGCGCAGCCAGGAGCTCCTCGGCACCTCCTGCTTGCCACATTCCTCCCGGGGCTGGCCCATGATGGGGGCTTACAAGACCCTGGAGCCTTGGTTATGAGTCACAGGCCACCGGGCAAAGGGCTGGGACACCAGCGGGGCCACTGAGAGTGGGGTCAAAACCAGGAGACCTGGGTCTCGCACTCCCCAGGACGGATCCTGCAAAGCATGCGGGATGTTGCTCCGACTCCTTCAGCCCCGGGGACCACGGGCAGGTGGGCACTCAGCAGGTCACGTAGCCCACCCAGACATCCCCGAGGAAGGCTGGGGACATCCCTTGCCCCAGCAGGGCCCAAAGGTGGGGTGACACGAGGATTCCTGCTCGTCTGAAGCCATCCCCCCCGGCTCCCCGCTCTCACCTGCTTGCAGTCAGAAGCCATGAGGTTGAGGCTGCTGGTGGAGATGGTCAGGGTGATGGGCATGCCGGCGAACTTCAGGTTGCTCTTGCCCAGGATGGAGTTCAGGGAGCGGCCGCAGGGCTAGGGGCAACAGCAGCATGGGGAAGGTGGTCCTCGGGCCAGACACAGCCCGGCTGCGGGGGGACGGGGCACGTCCTGCTGCCCTCCACAGCGGAGACGAGCCCCTCGTCCTCCCCAGCGCTCCCGCCGAGCTCCGCTGGCCCGAGCTGCGGTGCGGACATCAGCGTCCCAGGCTGCCCAGCCCGGGCATGGCCAGCTGGGCTGGAGTCCGGCCCTCGGCCCCGTGCCCAGCACACTCCCCCCCCGGCAGCTCCCCAGCCCGGCCTCACCTTCCTCCTCCGCACGGCTCCCTTGGCACCGGGCACGGCCTCGCACACCAGCCCAATGGCCTCCCTGCGGGGAGCACAGTGCCACGTCAGTCCCACCCCGTTCCCCCGTCACCCCCCAACAACGGCACCGAGGACGCGGGGACCAGCGCAGAAGGGACAGGGTGACAAACAGGAAGCCCTCGGGCAGCGCCAGCTGGAGGATCTTCAAGCGGGGCAAGCGCGCTGGCATTAACGTTTGAAGGGGCTGCAGGCAGCCTGACACCGCCCCCCCCCCACCACCACCACCACAAGCCCCATGTGCCACCAGGGGCTTGTGTGGGGCTCGGACCCCCACCCCAAAAAGCAGCAGCCCCTGGGGAGGGGCAGAGCTCACCTGGTGACCTGGGTCCTGGTGTTGAAATCCAAAGCCCTCATGGACTGGAGGACCTCCACGCAGCCCATGTACTGGGGAGAGAGCAGGGTCAGCCCGGCTGGCCCCAGGGTTTGCTCCCCACCCCGCTGAGGAGGGGGCCGGGGCCCTGAGCCCCCCAGCTCCACAGCAGCGACCTCTCCAGGAATCCCAGTGCCCACCTGCCACCCCCAAGGAGCATGCCAGGAGGTCCCCAAATCCCCACCGTGACCCCACCCCCAAGTCCCCAGCACTCACCCGGACGTGGTAGGAGACCCCGGGGCCCATGACCTTGTCATCGGGGTGCAGCCAGCCACGGGTGGGCTTATTGACGAAGCTGCCGTGGCGGGTCCATTCGTCACCCCCCAGCTGGCCACCTTCCACCCGCGTCTTCTTCCCTCCCTTGTTCATATCCTGGGAACAGACAGTGACAGGTCCTGCTGAATCGGAGCCGGCAGCTCCCCCCGGCGCTGATGCCATCGTCCCGGCAGGGCCGGGGTCCCCCGGGCTGCCGCCAGCCGAGGAGCCCCGCAGGCTGAGCAGGTTGGCGGGGTTCGAGAGCTTCAGGTTGGCCATTTTGGGGAAGAAGGAGCAGAGGGTGGTGGGGCTGTCCTCCGACTCGGGGGAGAGCTCCCCGAGAGGCGCCGCGGGGCCGAGGGAGGAGGAGGACAGGGAGCCAGGCAGAGACTGGGTGCCTGCGAGGGACTCCACCGGGGAGGCCGGGACCCCCAGGCCCCCCACCACCTCCTCCAGGGAGGAGACGGACTCGTTCCGCAGGTGGCTGTATTTGCTCTTCTGCAGGAGATCCATGCCGGAGAGAGGCGAGAAGGGCCGGGGCCGGCCCGGCCCGCACAGCTCCGGGGTGGAGGCAGCCGGCCGGGTCTCACGGGGGCCCCATGGAGAATCCGAGCGCCTGCAGCCGCCGGGAAACCCCCCCCAAGCACAAGCCTCGGCCAAGTTCCGTGCCAGGCCCGTGCCTGCCCGGCATGGCTGGCAGGGAGAGCCGGCCCCGGGACGCCAGGCAGCAGGTCCGGGGGCTGCCCGGCTCCGTGCCGTCGCAGCCGATCGATCCCGATCGGCGTCAGCAAGGATGTGCAGATCCGGGCAGACAGAGAGCGACCCCCTGCTCCCGCCGCGGTGGGGAGGAAACGGGGCTGCGGCTACGCCCCGGGGAGCTGCCGGTGCGGGGACGGGGGCTCAGCGCGCTCGACCCCCAGCCTGGAGGTCCTCAAGCCCCACGGCCGGGTCCGGCACGGCTGCCCTCCGCTCCAGCCCCTGCGCTGCCCCGCTGCCGCTAGGAGGAAATCAAAAGCATGAATATTTAAAGCCCGGAGACAAGGCAGCCACAGAGCGCATCCAAGCCCAGCCCAGCCCTGCTCCAAGCACCGTCCAGGAGCGAACAAGGTCCTTCTGTGGCCGCCAGTGCTACGCAGCCCACGTGCCGGCGGTGGGCAGCCGCCGTTGGCTCCCCGGGCTCTGCCGGGGGGAGCGGCGCCCAAAGCTGGGGGGGCCGCGATGCTGAGATGCCGCCAGCACTCGCAGCTGCCTGGGATGCAGAGACATCCAGTCCTTTGAGAGAGCGGCTCTGGGTGCGGATCTCGCCCGGAGGAAGAGGAGGATGCCCGGGAGCGGGATACAGGTGGGTTGTCTGCGGGGCGAAGGAGGGCTCAGCGCAGGCTCCCGGCTGCAGCGAGGAGCCGGCAGGAGAAGCGGCTGCTGCTAATTGCTGCTGCTTCCCGCATCCCGGATGGCGCTGAGCGGCGGCTCCTCCCGGGAGAAGGAGCAGAAGGGGCTGCCGCTACCGGGAAGGGCCGTGCTGACTCACGGGCGGCGGGGCAGGCTCTGCCCGCGGCGGGGGCTGCGTGCGGGCTGGGGCGCAGCGCAGGAGGGGCTCCCAGCGAGGGGTGGGGACCCAGCGCGGATCTGGAGCAGAAAAAATCAAGGTCACAGGCGGAGCTAGCGGGAGCATGCGGCGAGAGCACGCCGGGGGGCGAACCTCGGCCTCAGGGAGCCTGGCAGAGCCCCCGCAGGCAGGTTGGGGGTGTCAGGGGCAAGTCTCCCCCACTCTCCCGTCCTCGACACACTGGCACGCCAGCGGGACTGCAGGCCAGACCCACCGCACCGCACCGCCCGCACCCACGCCACTCTCCATGGCCTCATCCGCACCAGCCTCCACGGGAGGCAAAAGCTCTCCCCCCCACCATCCACTTCCCGTGGGTTGAAGTAGGGGTTTTGGGCAGCCCCACGGCACCCAACCCCTCTGACCCACCATGGGCCAGGGCCTTCCTGGCCACCAGGCCCTCCGCAAAACCAGCCACCATGCCAAAACTGGGTAAATCCAGCCCAAGGGAAATGCTCTCCCTGCTTGGACCCGCCGCAGGGCACTGCTCAGCACGGGCGGCTGCCTGCCCTGCTTCCCAACTGCTGGCACGCTGCCACAGGGACAGGGAAATGGAAGCCAGGACGGAGCTGGAAATAGCCTCTTGCACGGCGCGAGGGGCTGTGGCTCACAACAGCGGGTCCGTCACCCGCCTCCTCCCGGCACCGGCGCATCGCCTCGGCCGCACACACCGCCTCCGCGAGCATCAGCCCCCACCTCAGCCGACGACGGCAGCGGCGGCGGCGGTGATCCCACAGGCGCAGAGAGCCCACACCAGCCGTCCCGTGAAGCTCTCGTCCCCGCCGGGGGCCCCCGGCCGCTCGGCGCTGTGACCTTCCCGTGGCCGGCAGTGCCGCTGCTCTAAAGAAAAGCAGGAAGCCCGGGGCCAGGGAGCCAGGAAGCCGCCAGCCCGGCGAGGGGCCAGCCGCAGCCCCCAGCTGCCGGGGGGAGCCCAGCTGGGCGGCGTCGAAGGGGCGCGGGGCAGTGGGGTTTGCCCATGAGGGCCCGGCCGGCTGGCCGACATGGGGCTGCGGGTCCCCTGGCATGGAAGCACGGGCTCCATGAGCCCCGACGCTTCCCCAGGCCCCTGCCGGGGTAAGAGCAGGAGGGAACTGAGCAGGGGCAGGGGGGTCTCCTCGGCCTCTTCCCACCACCCCAGGTCCTGGCTGTCACCCAGACAGGCGACAGGGCTCGGAGCAGCCATCCCCGACACGCACCGAGGGGCTGGCGCGCCCCAGGAGCCGCAGCGTCCTGCTCACACAGACCTCTGCTTTTATAAGATGGAATAATTTCTGATTTTATCAGAATCCTCTGAGGCCAGCCAGCCCACATCACCTCACCAGCCTGCACCAGCTGGGGACAAGACATATCGTCACTCCCAGTTCTCAGAGACCAGAGGTGCCACCATTGCAGCCCCCCCAACCCCAGAGCCCCCCCCCAGAGTATCCGAGACTCCTTCCCAGGGGGCTCGGAGTGCAGAAGGCAAACTGAGACACTTGCAGAGCCGCAGAACAGCCCTGCCTGAACAGGCAGCCCTTGAGCCCGATCCAGCAGGCAGACAGGCGGCAGCGAGCTCCTGCCCCTGCAGCGGAGGACGAGCGGAGCAGCCAGAACAACCGCCCCCGAGGAGCTCCTCCCGGCCCAGCCGCTCCCCGCGCCCCAGCAGCAAGGAGAGGTGCCGGATCCGCCGGATCCTCCCTGCGTGCGGGAGAGGCAGAGGGACGCGGGCTTCTTTTGGGCGCCTGGGGCTGGGACTTCACATACAGCCCGGGGCGAGGAAGAGGAGCGGAGAGGGGACGCTTGGGGCCCTGCTACCAGGCCAGCGCCTGACATCCTCCCAGGAAACACAAACTGGGAGCTGAGTCAGAGACCTGGAACACGCCAGTGGTTTGGCAAGAAACCGAGCAGGCAGCCGGACGCTGCCGCACGTACACACGCCTGGTCCGGGGCAGGAGACCCCCTCGGTCCCACAGCAGCTGCAGTGGAGCCGCCCCCAAGCCTCCAGGGCAGGGGGGAAGCAAAGAAAAACACTCAAATCTAACCAACAGCTGTTTTTTCCCCCAAACATCTTGACAGCATCTACACATTCCTGTGTGCAACCTCTCTGCTGCTCAGAAGAGGGGCCTGGAGATGCCAGTGGAGACCTGGGGAGGAGGCCGGGGCCCTGCCAGCGGGGAGAGCGGGGAGGCAGGATCCACCACCGAAGCCACTTAGCCCTCCACCGAATCCTTACCACATACTCCATCGCTGGCGGAGGGCAGGGCAGGCCCCGGGCAGGGAACAGAAACGCACAGCCCCTCTCGTCTGGCACTCCGACCTGCGGTTCGGGGACAAACAGGGAGTTAGCCAGCCCTGCCCCGGCCCACCGAGGCGGTGGCCCTGGCACCAAGAGGCAGACCCTGCTCTTCTTCGCTGACTGCAGGCAGACGGGGCCGTAGCAGCAGCACAATGTACTGCCGACGCATTAGGCGCAAGAGCCAGGGAAGCCTCCTGCTTCCCATCCGAGGGAGGATGGAGCTGGGATGCGCTGGGGCAGGAACGTGAGACTGAGCCTGGCTCTGCTCAGGCCTCACCAAACGGCGTTGGGGGCTGAGGGTCACTCTGTGACCTGAGACAAGCGTCAGAGCCGATCCCTGCCTGGCCCCAAAACCAGTGCTGAGAGGCCACACGCAAGGCTGGGGGGAGAGCAGAGGCAGCCCAGGGGGGCAGAGCTGCCCCCTCCTGCCACCCCCTCAGCTGGCACCTCGCCGCAAAAGGACGTGCAGAGCCCCCGCGTCTGCGGTCCCCTCCTTCCCGGGAGCGCAGTGAAGAAGGGAGTCATGGAAAGAGGCTACGAGAGGGAAGCCAGGAGGGGCAGGAAGCTCTGCGAGGGGAAAACAAGGCAAGCGAAGCAAAAGCAGCTCCGGAGCCACTGCCCTTCCCGCTCCCACCCCCACACCGATGCGGTCAAGGCCGGGCGAGCAGCGCAGGGCAGCAAACATGATTTACTTCCTTGCAGCAATCGTGCCCTTATCTGGGGCCTGCAAAGGCAGCGCCGGAGCCCAGGCGGGCACTAACACAATTAGTTCGGGAGGCAGCGAGATAAGACGGGCTCGGTTTGGCAAGCGCAGCGGCGCAGACTGGCCCCAGGCAGGGCCCAGCAGCACCACGCCAGGTCACTCACTGCCGAGCAAAGGTGGCCACAAGGCCCTTTGGATGCTGGGGCTGAGGCTGGCGACAGGGAAGGAGGATTGGGACCCCAACCCGGGGTGCTCAGCCTCACTGAAGCCTCCTTGGGGCCCGGTTGTGTCCCCCCCTGAGGGGATGCTGCCCCACACAGCTCCAGGGGGCACAGGCAGCCCAGCCACTGTGCTCCCACACCAAAGGGCTACGGGTGGATCCTCAGACCCTGCTCGGCTGGGGAGAGACAGTGTCTTTGACCCCCCGGAACAGGACGAGGCCAGGGCGGCCCTGGCAAGCGCCGCAAGAGCTGCCCTTTGGCCACAGGCCTCTGCAGCGGGCAGGGCCCTGGTCACACTTCCTCACACCCCATGTCTGGGGTCTCCCAGCAAGGGGGTGACCCCATGGGAGAGATTCAAGCGGAGAATTGATAGCCCGCGATGGACGGACACACCACACTGCCGGGGGGGGGCGAGGCAAAGGCTGGCGAGGGGGAATATCTAGCCCTGGGCACAACAGCCAGGTCTGCTCCGGCCACTCGCCCCCTGCCACCCTCAGAAGCCTGAAAGCGCAGGCAGGGCTGGATACTGGAGTGCAGGAGGGCCCAGGCACTGCAGAGGCCAAGGACACCTCCAAACCCAGCCGGTGCCCTGTGCCCGCTGCGGGCGACGCCAGTCTGGGGGTTTCCCTAGGCCTGACAGCGTCCCTCGAGCCGGTCTCCCTCCCGCGGCCCCGAGCACGGGGAGGCAGCAGCAATGCAAACCGGAGCCCAGTGAGTGGCCCCGGGCACGCACAGTGAGGCGGGGGAACCAGGGCACCGATGTCACCCCAAGACCTGGAGACAACCGAGGGGCTGGCAGAGCCCGGCCCCAGCCGGGCCGCCCCGGGGAGGGGGCCAGGCCCGTGCCCCCCGCTGGGCAGCAGGGAAGGGCGGCCAGGCCCCGCAGCACCGAGGGAAGCAGTACCGGGCCTCGGGGACGACTGCGGCAGGACCCCCAGTCGCCTCAACGGAAGACAGAGGCGGCGGGCGGGGAGGACTCAGCACCGGCGCCGAGGGGCCGGGCCTGGCCCGCCCCGGCAGCCCAGGACCCCGCGGGGCGCCGGCCGCTCCCACGGGGCTACACTAGGCCGCTGCACGACCCCGCCGCGGCCCCCGGGCGCGGCCCCCCCGCCCCGGGCCGGCCCGCGCGCTCACCGGGGCACCATGGGTCTCGCGCCGTTCGTCCTCCGGTCCCGGCGGCCGCACCGCCCGCCCTCCCCCCGCCGCGCCGCCACTCACTTCCGGCCCACGCCCTCCAGCGCGGCCTCACCGCGCCCCCGTCACGTGACGCGCGGGCCAATAGCGAGCCGCGCCCGACCCGCGGGTAGCGGCGCCGCCGTCGCGCCCCGCCCCGCCCGCCCCGACCAATGGGAGCCCGCCCCGCCCCCTGACGCGCGGCCCGCACGGCGGCGCGGCCCAATGGGCGCGCGGGGCGGCGGCGTTTGAAAGCGCTGTGAGGGGTGGGGGCGCCAACGGCCCCGCTGAGGCGAGGGGTGCGCGGGGGCTGCCGGGAAGGGGGCGGACCGGCGGCAATGGCGCACAAGCAGATCTATTACTCGGACAAGTACGACGACGAGGAGTTCGAGTACCGGTGAGTGTCCCCTTAACGGCTCCCGGGCGAGGGGTGTCCCGGTAACGGCTCCTGGGCGAGGTGGGAGTGGGGTTGGGAAGTCCTGGTAACGGATCCCTGGGGGTTGGGAAGGGGGTTGTCCCGGTAACGGCTCCCTGTGGGGGGTGGGGTGTCCCGGTAACGCCTTCCTGAGGGGCGGGAAGGGGGTTGTCCCGGTAAGGGATTCCTGGGTGGGGGGGTTGTCCCGGTAACGGATCCCTAGGGGGTGGCCTGTCCCACTCACGGTTCCCCGGGGGGGTGGGGGGGCCGCCATTAACGGCTCGCTGGAGGAGGGGGGGCAGTCACGGCTCCCCGGTGGGGTGGGAGCGGGGTTATCCCGGTAACGGTTCCCCAGTGGATGGCAGGCGGGGTGGGGTGCGTGTCTCGGTACCGGGGTAGGGGGCAGGTCCCGTTAACAGCTCCACGGGGTGGTGGGGCGGGGGGGGGTCCTCCAGCCGGGGGGGTGCCGGGGCTGCCGGTCCCGGTGCCGGTCCCGGCTGAGTTGGGGCCGCAGGCACGTGGTGCTGCCCAAGGACCTGGCCCGGCTGGTGCCCCGCACCCACCTGCTCTCCGAGACTGAGTGGCGGAACCTGGGGGTGCAGCAGAGCCAGGGCTGGGTGCACTACATGGTGCACGAGCCAGGTGAGGGGGGGGCGGGACCGGGACCCCCCCAGCGACCCCACATTGCCCGGGATCCCCCGGGACCCCCCAGGACCCCCGCAGCCACCCCACATCTCACTGGGATCCCCCCTGGCACCCCTACAGCGACCCCCCCATCCCCCTAGGAGCCCCCCGGGATCCCCCCCTGGGACCCCCGCAGCCACCCTACAGCAACCCCCCATCCCCCCGGGATCCCCCCGGGGAACCCCCCCTGCCACCCCACAGCCCCCCGGGATCCTCCCTGCCCCCCTGGGGACCCCCACAGCCACCCCACTTCCCCCCAGGATCTCCCTTGGGACCCCCCCCGGGATCCTCCCTGCCTCCCTGGGACCTCCACAGCCACCCCACATCCCCCCTGGCAGCCTCCCAACCCCATGTGCCCTATATCCTCCCCCCTGAGCCCCACATCTCACCCCACATCCCCCCCCGAGCCATGCCCCCCACCTGAACCCCATGCCCCTTCTGTGTCCCCCTGAGCTCCACATCTTCCCCCCCGTCCCCGCCATGGAGCCCCCCATCCTCTTCCGAGCCCCACATCCCACCTCATCCCTCTAAAACCCCACCCCTGCGTCGTCCCCACCAACCCCCTGAGCCCCATGTCCTGCCCCAACCCCGCTGAGCCCCCATGCCACTTCACCCCTCCTAGGGCCCCCCCCATGTCTCTCCATCCCCCCAAACCTCCCCATGAACCTCCTCCGAGCCCTGTAATCCTCCAAGCCCCATGTTCTCCCCGGGGACCCACATCCCCTTTCTCCCGTGTGTCCCCCCGCTCCCTCGGAGCCCCACATCGCCCTGTACCCCCTCGAGCCTCCCCACATCTTCCGCACCCCCCCCCCCAGAGCCCCACATCCTGCTCTTCCGCCGCCCGCGGCCCAAGAAACCGGAGAAGTGACATGATCGGCCCCGCCCCGCCGGGACAGCGCCCGCCGCCGCCTCGCCGTCCCCGGCGGGGGTTTGCCCCCGGTACCGGGGGGCCTTTCCCGCCTTGAGCTTCAATAAAAGGATGTTCAGGAGCTGTTGTGTGCCGTGCGGGGGGGGGTGGGCACCGGGGCTCGCTCCCGGTGCCTGCGAGCATCCTGCCTGGGCACTGTGGGTTTGCTCCCGGGGACCGGGAGCATGGGAGGGCTTCCCCGGGGCTGGGGGGGGCTTCCGGTGCCTGGGAGGGGATTGAGGGGGGGGTCCCGGTGCCTCCGGGCATCGCGGGGGGGGGGGGGGGGAGGAGCCGAAGCTCCTGGTAGGGGCACGTGGCCCCGCCCCCTGCCGGCCGGGCGGACCCACAGCCACCGAAGGGGGAGCGGGCCCTGCCCCCGCCCGCTGCGATGGTTCCGTCCACGCAGGTCCCGCCTCCCGGCCAATCCGCGTCGGCAGCGCCTCTTGACGGGCACGCAGCCCGGCCAATGAGGGCGTGGGGCGGTGCCGCGGCCCGTCGGGGCGGCCGGGCCGATGTGGGGGGTGCTGAGAGCAGGCCGGGCCCTGCGCGTCGCCGTCCGCCGCATGGCGGCCTCCGGCCCCGCGGCGGCCCGGGTCTCCCCCGCCACCGCCGGCATCATCGTCATCGGCGACGAGATCCTCAAGGTGCGGGCGGGGGCGGGAGGGCCGGGGCCTGCTGCGTGGGTCGGGGCCGGGCGGGCCCGAGGCCCCCCTCTCTTACGCGTGTCCCCGTGTCCACAGGGCCACACGCAGGACACGAACTCCTTCTTCATGTGCCGGCGGCTGCGGGCCCTGGGCGTGAGGGTGGCCCGGATCTCCGTGGTGCCTGACGAGGTGGAGGCCATCGCCAGCGAGGTGGCCGCTTTCGCCGCCCGCTTCACCTACGTGCTGACCTCGGGGGGCATCGGCCCCACGCACGACGATGTCACCTTCGAGGCGGTGGCCAGGGCTTTTGGGGAGAAGGTTGCCCCCCACCCCGAACTGGTGGCCCTGGTGCACAAGTTCTTCGGCAAGACGGAGGCGCAGTGCCCCGAGATGAAGCTGGCTCGCGTCCCCGAGTCCTCCCGCCTCAACTACGGCACCGACGGGCGCACGGGCGGCACCTTCAAGTACCCGCTGGTCAGCGTGCGCAACGTCTACATCTTCCCTGGCATCCCGGCGCTGATGGAGCGTGCCCTGGACGGCCTTGCCCACCTCTTCCGCAGCGAGCAGACCCGCTTCCACTCCCGTGCCATCTATGTGGCGGCCGATGAGATCCTCATCACGCCTGTGCTGGACCAGGCCGACGCCACCTTCCAGGGCCGTGTCAGTTTGGGTTCCTACCCGGACTGGGCCAGCAACTACTACCGTGTGAAGCTGACGCTGGACTCGGAATCGGAGCAGGACCTGGAGGAAGCCTACTGCTTCTTGATGGAAAAGCTGCCACTGGGCGTTGTTGTGCCGTTGGTGACGGACTGCGTCTCGCCAGCGGCTGCGGAGGTTTATGGCCTGGCTGAGTCAGGTACACAGAAGCGCTGCTGTAACACGGCTCGGTGCCTCTGCGCTGCTCCTGCGCAGACCCTGCGGCCCAGCAGGGCCGGGGCACTGGGAAGACCGGCCTGGGAGCAGAATGTGCCTGTTCTGGTGTGGTGGGGTGCTTGAGGGGTGCTGAAGCTTCACTGGTGCTGCAGCTGCAGTGGGCTTCGTCCCACACAGGTGGGAGTGCAACCCATAACCCCAGCTGGGGCCAGCCAGTGCAGGTCCCAGAGAGCGCAGTGTGCCTTAGTGGGAGCAGTGTTGCGGTTCCCCAGTGCAGGCAGGAACCCGGTCCCATCCGTGGCACAGAACTCCGGGTTGCGCAAGCTCCTGGCTCCAGGCCGTGATGCCGGCAGTGTGTGTCTGGAGACAAGTCTTGTCTCCATGGTGTGTCTGGAGACAAATCATGCCCGGAGGGCGAGGTGCCACAGGCCCTGGGGTAGCACTGGGGCAACGTGGCCTCCGGGCAGGCGCCGACCATCCCTTCCCGGCAGGCTCAGCCCTGGGGCAGAAGGTGGCAGCAGCACTGCGGACCATCGAGGAGGCTTTGGACCAGTACAGCCTGGCCCAGCTCTGCGTGGGCTTCAACGGGGGCAAGGACTGCACGGCCCTGCTGCACCTCGTCCACGCCGCCGTGGAGAGGTACCCGGCCACGGGGCTCCGCCGGCCTGGCCTGGGGCAGGGGTGAGGGAGTCCCATGGGCCCCGGTTGTGGCTCCGGGACTCTTCCCCTGCCCCGCTCTGGGGAAAAGAGCGGATTCTTGGGGCCCAGTTCGTAGGGAGTGGGGGGCTGCTCTGCCTCCGGTTGCTGTCTGCTGGATCCCAGCTGCGACGGGTCTCTCCCCAGGCGGTACCCGATGAGGCAGGAGAAGCTGCAGGTGCTCTACATCCGCATCGTGTCCCCCTTCCCCGAAATGGAGCAGTTCATCCAGGCAACTGTCCAGAGGTACGGGGCAGAGGGGGGTGGGCTGCCGGGCAGGAGGGTGAGCAGTGTCTCCCGCAGCCCGGCAGGCAGCTGCCTGTTCTGCCTGCACCAGGTACAAGATCCAGCTCTGCACAGTGGAGGGCTCCATCCGGGAGGCCTTGGCCCACCTGAAGGAGCAGCAGCCGCAGCTGGAGGCTGTCCTGATGGGGACGCGGCGGACAGACCCCTACTCCCGCACCCTGACGCCCATGTGCATGACTGACCCCGACTGGCCCCCGTACATGCGGGTGAACCCCTTGCTGGTACGTGGCCTCCACCTGCGCGGCGGATGAGGCTCATCCCAACGGGGGCCTGAGTCTGGCAGGTTAAATGCCAGGGCTGGAAGCCAGCACTAATCCACCCCCATCCCAGAGGGCTTCCCTCCCAATTCCCCCTCTCCTCAGAGCATCTCCTGCCCTGTTGTGCGGTCGTGGGTGCCCCTCGCTGCAGCCAAGCTGCCCGGTGCTGTCAGGCAGGGCTCGCTCCTGCCCGCCGGGGGCTTTTCCTGGGTTTGGGGAGGTGCTGGGAGGGACAGGGTGCTCTGGGGACCCGCTGGCTCTCCCGTGTGCTCTTGGAGGGGGGGGTGGCTGACTTCCCTGGGGGCGAGGGGGCAGCCTGCCCGCCTCTGCGGCAATCCCTGCCCAATTCTGCCTGCAGGACTGGACCTACCGGGACATCTGGGACTTTCTGCGCAAGCTCTACGTGCCCTACTGCGTCCTCTATGACAAGGGGTGAGTGTCTGGTGCTGCCCTCCCTGCTCGGCACGGCCGATGCCCCTGGGCGCAGCCTTGCAGCCGCCTTCTCCCTCCGCAGCTACACCTCCCTGGGGAGCATGGCCAACACGCTGAAGAACCCAGCGCTGCGCTACACTGACACCCGGGGCCGGGAGAGCTACCGGCCTGCCTACGAGCTGGAAAATGAGGAAGATGAGCGCACCTCCCGCCAGTGAAGGCCCGTGGACCGCACTCGGAGAGGCTCTGCTGGGACGCTGCCGGCAGCTGGCTCCCCCACGGACACCCCTGGCACTGCTGGGGATGACACTGAATAAACCTGCTGCCTGCCAGCGCTGAATAAACCTGCTGCGCTCAGCCCGTGGTCTGCATCGCGCTCGCGCTTGGCCGTGCTGGTCACTTCGAGCCCCGCGGGGCTCTGGCAGGGGCAGGACGGGGCTGAGGCCAGCTCTGCCTGAACAAAAGTGTCCCCGGGCAGTGCCCCCTCCCCGTGTCCGCTATTGTGGAAGCTTTTGAAGCGCAGAGAATGGAGCTTGTTCCAGCGTTTACCGGGGATCCGTGTGTTGGTGCGGCTGCCTCCCCCTGTCAGACCCTGCTGATCCCTCGGCCATGCGCCTCCACCGGGCTGCGGCGTCCCGTCCGCCGGGCACTCGGAGGCGAATGGCACGCGTGGTGGCACTGCCGGCACCCGCCGAGACCTCCCTGGGGCTGCGCCTGGGCTCCTGGCTGCTGCGGCTGCTGCGGGAGTGCGTCTACCTCCTGCTCTGCAGCTGGTGCATCCGTGAGTTGTTGGACTAGAGAAAGCACCCCCCCCGATGCCGCGGGACCCCCGGCACCCCCTGCCTGCCCCTGTGCCATGGGTGAGTGCCCTGCCCTCCGCTGCCTGCTCCGCTCGGTACCTGGGGGGTGTTTGGGGCCCCACCGTGGGGCTCTTGGGGGAGGGGGGGTGAGTGGGGCCTGGCCGTAGTGCTCCTGGGGGTGACAAGGGCCTGGCCATGGTGCCTGGGGGGTGATGGGGGCCCCGCCGTGGTGCTCTTGGGGGGTGTTTGGGGCCTGGCGATGGTGCTCCTGGGGGGCGACAGGGTGGTGGGGCTTGGGGGGTAGTGGGAGCCTGGCCATGGTGCTCCTGGGGGGTGACAACGGCCCGGCTGTGGTGCTTGGGTGGTGATGGGGGCTTGGCCGTGGTGCTCCTGGGGGGTGATGGGGTGCAGCCGTGGTGCCGGTGAGGGGGTCCTCACCCCCCGTGGTTCTCTCCCCTCCCCAGCACTGCTCGTCGCCCCGTGCCGTGGGAGCTGACGGACCCCCAGCGCTGGGACCCTGCTCCAGCCTGCGCTCCCCCTGATGAGAGACCCCAATAAACCTCCGCAGCACCTGACTGGCTGGGTGTGTTTGGGGTGGGGGGTGTCTGGGAGCGCAGCCCCCCCCCCAAAAAACAGCCACCCCTCACCCTGGGTGGGACCTGGGCACCTACACGTCGCCTCTGCCTGGGGCCGAGGGTCCCCAGGCCCCTGGGGGCTGCGGGGCCGTGGCTGTGCCAGCCCCTCCGCCGGGTTTATCCCTGCCCGTGACTCAGACCCTTGTTTAAAAAGCATCTCCGCTTGTCCCCGCTCCAGGCTGTTTCCTGCCCCGGCCCCGCGCGCCTGGCCGGCACCGGCGCTGCCAAGAGCCGGCGGGAAGCAGCCAGAGCAAAATGTCCCCAAAGGGCCCAGCCTGGCTGGACCTGCGGCAAAGGTCACGGCCGGTGGGACGTGCGGGGCACCGGGACCCTGCCGTGGGGACGGCTGCGGGTCCCCCAGCGGGCTGAGCCCCGCCGTGCCCCGGTGGCGCCGGTGCCTGTCCCCGGCGCGGGGGCTGCCCGCAGCCCTGTCCCCAGCGCAGGGGAAGCTCCGCGTGTCCCGGCTGCGGTGGCAGCGCCTGGCGCCAGCGCGGCCTCCCTTATCTCGGCGGGAAGTTGGGAGCAGGAAGCGCGGCCCGGCGTGGGATAAGGGTCCCGTTTACATTAGCCGCTTTGTTGTGGAGCCTGCTCCCACCCTCGCCCAGCGCCTGCGGGGGGGCCCTGGCCGCAGGGAGGGCTGGGGGGCGGTGAGGACCCCTGCCTGGGGTGCCAGGAGGGGCTCAGGTGGTCCCTGCACCCCCTGCATGCTCGCAGGCAGGGATGGGGGGCTGCCAGGAGACTGCACCCCATGGCTCCCCCTCGCCCAAGTCGGCTCCTGCGGCCGGACCCTGCCCTGCGGCCGTGCACTGGCACCGTCTGCGGTGCCGAACGGGCTGCTGGCTCTGCCCGGCTGCCCACGGAGCCGGGTGGGCTCTGGCATCACCGGGAGCGTGGCACTGGGCATCGCTGCCCACCGGAGCCCACGCGTCTGCTGCCTGCCCCGCTGTTGCCGCGTCCTGACCCCGCAGCGGCTCGGCCCCAGGGCCGGCCGGGACGGGGCGAATCAATGAATTCCCCAAACGGGGAGGTCCGGGGGAGGGGAGAGTCCGTCCCGGCACAGGAAAAGGTCCTGGCGGCGGCGCGCGGCGGGCAGAGCGGTGCCGGCCGCCCCGAGAGCGCAGCCCCGGCTCCTCGCACCCAGCTCCGCTGCCTGCTGTGAGTGAGACCCCCCCCCCCTTCCCCGGGGACCCCTCGCCCAGCCCCACACCGGGGGGTGACAGGGGTGGGGTGGGTGCTGCGGGCGGGGGGTGCGCAGCCCCCTGCCCTCGCCGTCTGGGCACGGGCAGCTTCCCCTCCACGGGGAGTTGGTTTTGGGGTCAGGTCCCCGCACGACCTTGGGGACGCCCGTCCCCCTGGGAGCAGCGCTGCGTCCTCGCGCGTCTGTGGGGACAGGCAGCGACGCCGGGGACTGGTGGCCACGGGCAGCAGCAAACCCGGGCAGGGTGGCCTTGCCGGGGCCGCGGTGGGGAAGGGAACAGCAGTGTGGGAGGACTCACCGCGTCCCCACCGGGGTCCCCTGCAGCGGCGGGGGGTGACACCTGTCCCCGTCCCACAGGCTGTCCCCACCGCCGCCCCATGTTCCGCTCCCGCCGCGCCGGGCTGGTGAGGCGGCTGTGGCGGCAACGCTGCGCGACGGCCGGCCCCGAGGAGGGCCCCGGCGCCCTCAAACCGGCGGCGCACGCCCTCTTCAAGAAGCTGAAGGACGAGGAACTGGAGCTGCTGGTGCAGGCGGTGGAGAGCCGGGGCGCCTGGGAGTCCGGCTGCGTCTGGGCGCCGCGGGGGGCCAAGCAGGCGCTGCCCCCCCAGGTCCTGCTCTGCCGCCTCTACCGCTGGCCCGACCTGCGCCAGCCCCACGAGCTCAAGCACCTCTGCTACTGCGCCGGGGGCCGGGGGGGCTGCGGGGACGCCGCCGCGCTCTGCTGCAACCCCCACCACTTCGGCCGCCTGGCTGCGCCCGGTGAGTGCCCCCGGCTCCACCGGAGCCCCCCCACCCCCCCCCCACCTCACCCCCCCACCCTCCGATATCTGGTCCCTGGGGCCAGCTCAGGGCTCTGCAGGGCTCTGGGGGGCTCTGGGGGGGGCAGGACACACATCCCAGCCCCTCACCCCCTTCTGTCCTCCCCCAGAGACCCCCCCACCCCCCTACTCGAAGGCGTCCTGCGGTCCCTCCTGGCCGGACGAGCCCCAGCACCCCGGCACCCAGCTCCTGGAGTTCAGCTACAATGGCGGGGACTGGCGCGGTAAGAAGGTCCCACAGGCCGGGGGGGGTGGTGGTGGTTTAAGGTAGCGCTGGCCCCCCCAGTCCTGCACCCCCCAAGCAGCTCTGCCCCCCACCCTGCTGCTCCTCGGAGCGCAGCGCTGTGATCCCAACCCCCCCCCCCGCCCCCCCAAAAAAATAATCAGTGAGCGGAGCCGGCAGCCCCCCCACCCTGGGCAGGAGGAAAGGCTCTGGCGCGGGGTGAGGGGGTTCCTGCGGGGGGGCCCAGCCCGGGGCCCGCCCCAACCGCGGCTCCTGTTATTTTTGGCGGCGCCGGGCTCCCCGCCGGAGGAAGTGCTGCCCACAGGGACACGCACAATGTGCCTTGACGCACACAGCGCCGGCTCCGGCCTGGCTGCTGGCCACCGGGCCACTGCCCGCCGGGGCTCCACCTTCCCCTCGCCCGGGGACCCCCCTCGCCGCCGTCCCCAGGGACGGGGGACAGGGACGGGCCAGCCCTACGTGCCGGCTTGCAGCCGCTCCAGTGACTCACGCCCCGTAGTGGAGCCCGCGCTGGGACATCGGCGGGGCGCCGCGGCCGTCTGTCCGTCCGTCCGCTCCACCACCCCCTGCGTGAACCGGGGGACGCGGAACCCCCTGTGCCCCCAACCCCTCCCCGTCCCCTCTCCCCTCGACCGCTCTGCGCCGGCGGTGACGGCTCTGCTCTCCCCCGCCAGACACCAGCATCTCGCGGAGCACCATTAAGGACGGCTGCTGGTGCAAACTGGCTTACTGGGAGCACCGGACGCGCGTGGGCCGCCTCTACGCCGTGCACGAGGTGTCGGTGAACGTCTTCGGCGAGCTGCCGCGGGGCAGCGGGTTCTGCCTGGGCCAGTTGCCCGCTGCCCACCGTAGCCGCGCCGTCCGGCGGGCGCGCGGCAAGATCGGGCGGGGGCTGGTGCTGAGCCAGGAGCCGGGCGGCGTGTGGGCGTACAACCGCAGCGAGCACCCCATCTTCGTCAGCTCGCCCACCCTGGGCCCCCCCGGCGCCCGCGGGCTCACCGTCCTCAAGGTGCTGCCGGGCTACTCGGCGAAGGTGTTCGACTACGAGCGGGCGGGGGGGGTGGGAGGCTGGCGGCTCCCCGGCGAGGGCCCCTGCGACCCCCACAGCGTCCGCATCAGCTTCGCCAAGGGCTGGGGCCCCTGCTACTCCCGGCAGTTCATCACCTCCTGCCCGTGCTGGCTGGAGGTCCTGCTGAACCGGCCGCGCTGAGGGGCTGGGGGTGGCCGGGGGGGTGCCAGGGAGCCCCCCGAGGCGAGTGCGAGGCAGGCACGAGCTGGGGAACCCTCCTCTGCTGCCCCCCCCCAGCCCTCCAGGGCTGCGCTGCAGCGGGGCCGTCCTGGCCCAGGGGACACGCACTGGGACCCTCTGCCCAAGCCCCCTGGGGGCCCAGTGCCCCCCACATCTGTCCCAGCACCCTGGGGGCACCCACCCCCCTCCCGGCCACCAGCCTCTCGCTGAGACAGGGCACTATTTAATCTCTTTCTTTTTTTTTTTTTTTTTTTATTATTTTTTATTTTAACGGTTAAATTTATTTTAATTTATCTTATTTTTGTAAAAAAAGAAAAGCGCGATGCAGCTGCCGCCCCCCCGCGCTGTGAGTGGCCAGGGCCAGGCCGGAGGGGGGGGGCAGTCAGGGCAGGGTGTGCAGGAGCTGGGCAGGTCGGGGGTCACAGAGCAGCCCTAGGGAGGTGGGGCAGACCCCCAGCACGGCGAAGGAGGGGTGTGGGTCTGGGGGTCATGGCAGGCGTGGGGGGAACTGGAGTGAGCTGGTGCAGTGGGGGGTGTGGGGCGGGTGAGCACAGCTGGATGACTGTGGGGCAGGTTCTGGAGCAGGTGCGCACAGCTGGATGGGTGTGGGGTGGGCGAACACAGCTGGAGTGTGGGGCAGGTGAGCACAGCTGGATGGGTGTGGGGCGGGCGAACACAGCTGGAGTGTGGGGCAGGTGAGCACAGCTGGATGGGTGTGGGGCAGGTGTGCACAGCTGGATGGGCATGGGGCAGGTTCTGGAGCAGGTGAGCACAGCTGGACAAGTGTGGGGCGGGTGCGCACAGCTGGATGAGTGTGGGGCAGGTTCTAGGGCAGGCGAGCACAGCTGCAGTGTGGGGGAGGTGCGCACAGCTGGATGGGTGTGGGGCAGGTGTGCACAGCTGGATGGGCATGGGGCAGGTTCTGGAGCAGGTGAGCACAGCTGGACAAGTGTGGGGCGGGTGCGCACAGCTGGATGAGTGTGGGGCAGGTTCTAGGGCAGGCGAGCACAGCTGCAGTGTGGGGCAGGTGAGCACAGCTGGATGAGCGTGGGGCAGGTGAGCACAGCTGGATGGGTGTGGGGCAGGTTCTAGGGCAGGCGAGCACAGCTGGATGAGCGTGGGGCAGGTGCGCACAGCTGGATGGGTGTGGGGCAGGTGCGCACAGCTGGATGAGTGTGGGGCAGGTTCTAGGGTAGGCGAGCACAGCTGCAGTGTGGGGCAGGTGCGCACAGCTGGATGGGTGTGGGGCAGGTTCTGGAGCAGGTGCGCACAGCTGGATGGGTGTGGGGCAGGCAAGCCCCTCCGAGCGGGTGCTGGCCCGGGCCGGCACAGCCGGGGCAGAGGTGCCCAGCGGGAGCTGAGCCCGGGGTCGGGGGCCGGGGCCGGGGCCGGTGCAGGGTCTCCCGCGGCGGGTCCCGGGGCCGGGGAACCCCCGGGCCCCTCCAGCCGCTGGGGCAGCGCGGGGGGGTCCCCCCGGGCGAGCGCAGCCTTGGGGGTGCCCGGGCTGCGTCTGGTATTTGTAACCCCAATAAACGGTGCCGCCGGCACCAACCCCCCCTCTCCGTGTCCCCACGAGTGTCGGTACCGGGCCCGCGGGAAGTAGCCGGCGGGGGGGGGCTCGTGGCCCGCGGGGCTCGGCTCCGGGGACCGGCAGTGCCCTCTGCAGGCGGCCGCCGCCGGGCCGCGATGACCGCCCGGTCCTTCCTGCCACGCCGCCGGCCCGGCTGAGACGGGCCTGGGCTCCGCGGCCCCCGCCCGCCCCGCCCGGCCCCGGTCCCGGCCCCGGTCCCGCCGCGTCCCCGCGGGCAGGAGGTGAGTGGGGTCCGCGCCGTCGGGGCCGCCCCGGGGGGGAGCGGCCGGGCGGCACCGGGAGCGCCGCCGCGGGCACCGGGGGCTCCGGCGCCGATAAAGCGCAGCGGCCACGGAGAGCGGCGGTGCCGGGGGGGGGGGGGGGGGGCTCGGCGGGGGCCGTGGGTGCCGGTTTCGGGCCGGTGGGCGGCGGGGCCGGGAGCGGGTGTCAGCGGCGCGGAGGGGATTTTTTGCGGGTTTCCCCCCCCTCCCCCCCGCCGCTGCCGCCGCCCCCGCGGGAGCCCCGAGCCCGGTGGGTCGGTGCCGGGGATGGGCGGGGGGCGGCCGGCCCGGGGAGGGGGTGGTGCAGGTGACCGGCCGGCCGGTGCGCGGGGGGGTGATGGAGGTGTGGCCGGGGGGGCGCGGGGCAGGTGGACGGAGGGACGGACGGTGGGAGGGAAGCAGAATCCGAGGCCCGGCGCGGCGGCAGGTGCCCGGTACCGGGGCCCGGCGTGCGGGGAGTGTGTGTGTGTGTGTTGGGGGGGGGGGGGGGGCCGGCGCTGGAGCGGTGCCCCCCCGGCTGACATAACGTCTGCGCGGGGCGGTGTTTGCCTTGGCAGCCACCGGCGGCGGCGGCGGCGGCGGCGGCGGCTCCTCACACTTTCCGCCAGCGCCGGGCAGCGGCCGGGCTCTGAGTCAGGAGCAGCCGGAGGGAGGGGGGGGGCCGGGGGAGGCCGGGGTGAGGCGAGGTGAGCCCGGGGCCGGGCCGGGCCCCGCCGCCGCCGCCGCCGCCGCTGCCTCCCGGGGGCCGGCGGCGGCCAAACAGGTTGCGCGGGGTCCCCGCCCCGCCACCTGCGGGGGGGGCCGCTCCCGGGGGGGGCCGCTGCCGCCGCGCCCTGCCCCAGCGCCGCCGGGAACGGGGAGTGGGGGGGGCCTGCCCCGCCCCGCCGCGCCGCGCTCCCCCGGCTCTCCGTCCTTCTCCGGTTCCCGGTCCTCCATCCTCTCCGTAGCCCGTTCCCCGGGCCCGGTTCTACTTACCCACACCCCACACACCCCCCCCCCGGTGGCCGGTTCTTCATTCCCCCCTCCGTGTCCCGGTCCCCGTGCCTAGTTCTGCATTCACCACCCCGCCGGTGCCCGGTTCTCCGTGCCCTGTACTCCATCCCGCCCCCCCCCCCCCCCGGTGCCCCGTTCTCCATAGCCCCCGTACCGGGTGTTCCATCCGCCTCCGGCGCCTTTTCTCTATTTCCCCCCGGTGCCCGGTTCTCGGTGCCCGGTTCTCCACACCACCCCGGTGCCCGTTTCTCCGTTCCTGGTTCTCCATCCTCCCACCCCCCGGTGACTTGCTCCCCGTGCCCGCTTCTCCACACCCCCCACACACCCCCCCATGCCCGATACTCTATCCCCGCCCGGTGCCCGGTTCTCGGCGCCCGGTTCTCCATCCCCCACCCCCCCCACACCCCCCCCCGCCGTGCCCAGCTCTCCCGTGCCCGATTCCCCCGCCCCGTGCCCGCGGGGCGGAGCGGAGCGGGGCGGCCCGGCCCCGGGGCTCGGCGGCCGCAGCGGGCGGGGCGCGCTCGGCGCCTGGCACCGGGCAAGGCGCCGGCGGGGCCGTACCGGACTCCCCCCCCTCCCCACCCCGCCATCCCCGGGGTCGGTCCCACGGCGGCCCCGTTAATCTCCGCCGTCCCGCGCCTCTGACTCAGCTCTTTACCCCCCCCCCCTCCTCCCACCGCACCCCCCGGTCCCGGGGGGGCCCCCTCATGGCCCCCGCCCTCCCTGGGGGGGGGGGGTGGGGCGGGGTTGATGGGCGGGCCCCCCCCACCAATGGGAGGCCGGACCGCCGGCGCGCTGCCCAATGAGCGAGGCGGGGGCGGGCGCTTCCTGGAGCGCCGGTGGCGGCGGTGGAGGGCGGGGGGGGGGGGGGGTGCAGCGGGGGGGGGTGTCGGTGGATGGATGGGGCGGGGGGGGGCGGCAGGTGAAGGCGGAGGCGGGGCCGAGGCCCCGGGACCGGCCCCGGAGCTCGGGCGGGGCTCGCAGGTGAGCGGCGGCGGGTGGGAACGGACGGACCCCACCGACGGGGAGGGACCGACCGGGAGCGGGACCGGTACGGCGGAGGCTTTTGCAACCCGGTTGCGGTGAGTCGCGGGGATCCGGGATGCTACCGGCGGGCACGGTCGGGGCGCGGAGCACCGCCCGCTCCCGGCGCACGGAAACCGTGCGCCGGGAGCGGGCGGTGCTCCGCGCCCCGACCGTGCCCGCCCGCCGCCGGTAGGGTGGGGGGGCCACCACCCGTGGGTTGTTCCCGGTCCCCTCCGCAGGGGAGCTGCGGGAAACCGGTGCCACCGGCAGGTCCCCGCCGCTTCCCGAGGCTGCGCCCCCCCCCCCCCCCCCCCACCGGTGACAAGGTGCCGGTAGAGGTGGGAGCGGAGGGTGGGTGTCCCCCGTGTCCCGGCATGCTGCGCCCACGCCGGTGACCAGCCGGGCCTGGCCCGCTGGCGGCGGGCGGCTGCTTGCCGTTGACAAGGGGTTGCCCACTGGGCCCGGTGGCTCGGTGGCACCCGCCGAACACCGGTGGACTCTGCCCCGCGCGCACCCAGCCCTGCTGTACCTGTCCCCCCCCCCTGGCTGGCTGCCCCCAGCCGGCTGTTTGCCCGGGGCGGGGTGCGGTATTTACCCTCCCGCCACGGCCCGCGCCAGAGAAGAGAGCTGCCGTCTTGCGCCGTGGCCGCGCTTGACCCGAGGCCGCTTTCGCCGGGCGAGGGGGGACGCGGTGGCGGGTTTGGCGTGGGGTGAGTCTCGGTGTGCCTCGGTTTCCCCCGCCGCGGCCAGGTTGGTGGGGCTGGGGTCTCACCGGCGCTGGCAGAGGCACACGGCCGCTGCCGGTGACTCGAGGCCGCGGCCGGTGATGCCGGTGCCGGGCGCCGAGGGAGGAGCTGGGCTCAGGAACTTGAAGGGGATGCGTGGAGAAGGGGAAGCTGTGGGGCAGGGGAGGGTGTGGGGCAGCGGAGCTGGGCTGGGGGCTGGTTGGGGCTGGGGGTGCCCTCGCTGGGGACGGGGGTGCAGAGCGGGTGAAGCCCCCGAGCCTGGGGAAGTGACAGGAGGTTGGGGGGGACGTCGGCATTGGGTCCTGGGGACGCTCTGAGACCACCTGCCGGGGCGCAGGCTGGCTGGCCCCCCCCCTCGCTGGCAACGCCACGGTGCTGAGCCCGAGGCCGTGGCAGCGCGGCTCTGCCAGCTGGTGCCATGCACCCTCGGTGCACACGTGGCACGAGCGCGACGGGCCTGAGCGCGACAGGGGCGGGCAGTGGGCGCAGTGGGGGTGCGGGGCCAGCGCGGCCCCCGCAGCCCGACCCTCGAGGGGTGGCCGCTGCCCCGCGCGTGGAGCAGGAACTTCTCCTTCGGGGCGGGTGGCGGATGATGAAACCACGGAGAAATCTCTCCTGGCAGCGCGCGGGCTGCTGGCGGGAGCCCCCGGGAGCCCGCGCTCCCCCTGCGCCGCCGCCGCCGCCTTTCCATGGTAACCCCACCGCGGGAGCCGGCGGGGTGCCGGCGGGGGAGGCCGCCCCGTCTGGGGGGTTGGCGCCCGCCCGGCTCCCCGCGGCAGCGCTGGCGTCCCCGACATGCCCCGGGAGCTGCGTGTCCACACCCCAGTGAGCCCCGGGGCGGCCGAAGGACCTGGCGAGGGGCTGGGCTGAGACCCGTCAAACTCGCTTCGTGCCAGGGAGGTGACGCTTGGGTGGCCGTGCAAGCAGCGGGGGAGGCGGCCGTGTCCGATGCCGGTGCCGTGGCCGGTGACCTTCAGCGCGCCTGGTGCCTGGCCACGCTCCGTGTCTGGGGATGGGTGGCGGGTTGGTGTGCGCGCCGGTGTGGCAGGAGCTGCAGGGCCCCGGTGTCCCGTGCCTGCGGAGCCGGTGGCGTGACTTGGCGGGGCCGTGGGCGGGCGGGGGGACCGAGCCGTGGCGAGGGAAAATGAAAGCAGGTGATGCGGAAGGAGAAGTAGGTCAGGCGAGCGCTGGCCTCTCCCGGCAGCCTCGGCTGCGCTGCGTGCTCCGCTCTGCCCCGGCTGTCCCCGCCGTGTCCCCGGGCCCCATGGGCAGTGGCTGGAGGGGGCGGTGAGTACGGGGTCCTGCCCCCGGGCGCTGGGTCCTGGGCAGGGTGGGTGCCAGACGCTGCCTGCCCTGGGTGCCGGCGAGCGCGGCCGGGCTGGCTGGCACGCGGTGGGCATGACAGCACCCCGGTAATTTCGCTTCGGTTCCCCTCCCGCGGGTAGCCCTGGGGACACGGGGGGTCCCTGGGGGCTGCGGTGGGGATGGGCAGGAGGATGCTCCACTCCTGGCCCGCTGCGGGGCCGAGGAGGGGAGGGCAAAGGGGATTCCCGTCCCGCTGGGGCTGTGCCGAGGAGCCGGCGCAGCGGGGACATCCCGGTGGGGCTCGGGGCTGGGGACGGCTCGGGGACGGCCCCGCGTGCCACAGCAGGGCTCCACGGCCGGCTGCCCCCGGCTCCGCTCTGCTGCGGGGGCCGGGGCCGTCGCCCTCCCCACGGCGCGGGGCTGGCCGGGGTCTCGCTCGCGGCGCCGTGTGGGTCGGGGAGGCCGCGGCGGGCACGGCCCCGCTGGCAGCGCTACGTGGGCTCCGGGGGGGATTAGAGCCGCCTGCCCCCTCCTTCCTCCCCCGGGATCAGCCGTGGGCAGCGGGGAGCTGGCAGCAGGCAGCTGCCGTGGGGGCGGAAGCCGGGCTATTTCGGGGGGTGTGGAGGGGGGGCCGTGGGCTGGCACTGTCCTTGCCGGGTGACCGCACCAGGACCAGCACCGCCCCGGTGCCGGGATGGAGTGCGGAGGCCTGTCCTGTGCCAGCTCCGGCTGGCGGTGCTCGGTCCATCCCGGGGTGCAGTGAGGACAGGGACCCCACGGCGGGGAGAAGATGCCACCAGCCTGGGGGGCCCCCGGGGCCGTGCGGCGCGGCAGGACCCGGGGGTCTGGCTGCCCTCCAAGGGGCTCCCGTGACTGTGGGCCGCAGGGCGAGCAGCACCGGAGCCGGCTCACCCTGGGGCCGGCAAGCGGGACCAGCCGCGGGCAAGCCTGCCTTGTCGAGGGCTGGCAGGGCCTCGTCCTGCTGCCACTGGCCCCCCCGTGCCCCGGACCAGGCTGTCGGGGTGCATGTGGGCAGCCGAGTCTTGGTCCGTCCCAGTGGGGTCCTGGCCAGGCTGGGCCATGCAAGCCGGGGGTAGCGGGATGCCCGGCTCCGCTGTGCCCCTCTTGGCACTGGCAGGGGTGTCCTGGGCACCAGCCGGCCTCGGACCCCTGCCGAGTGCCACCTGCCTCGACTGCAGCCCTGTCCCCCCGGCTGATGGGGGACCCGCCAGTGGCTTTCACTCCACGCTGGGGTGATCAAACGTGGGGTTTGCTGTTGACCGTTTCCTTCCTGTTCCCCCCCTCCTCAAGCTCCATTTCGGCAGCCCCCTTCCTTCCTTCTTTCCTTCCTTCTTTCCTTCCTTCTTTCCTTCCTTCTTTCCTTCGTTCCTTCCTTCCTAGCCCCCTTCTCTCTGTCTGCTCCCGGCTGTGCGTGGCCCCGCTCCCGGGGCCGCCCTGGCAGGGAGCAGCCGGGGACAGCCCCTCTCCGGCCTCGCGTGGCCTCTCCGCAACGCTGGGGATGGCGACGCTCGCGGCGGGCAGCCCGGGGGTGACCAACAGAGGCCACGCACCTTTGGACGCATCCGTGCTGGCCACCCACGGGCGAGCAGGTGGCTGTGGGATCCCCCGTCCTGGCAGGTTGGGGTCCCCCGTGGTGCGGGAGATGGGGATGCCCATGGCCAAGGTGCCCGTCCTGCCATCCAGAGAGGGGCTGGTGCCACGCGGGAGCTGGGATGCTGCCGGAGCCCATCGCTGGCAGGATGGGGCCGTGTCCCATCACTGGTGACGCTGGTCAGGGTGCCACTGGCCAAGGCAAGGGCGGAGCGTGGAGGAGGATGGAGGAAGGTCAGCCCTGCCTCCCCCAAGGCCAGCGCCTCCACCGCCTGGTCCCCCCCCACCCCGAGGTGGGCACCCTGGGTGCCCCCCAGCCGGGGCCAGCAGCAGTTTGTGGCCGGCGCGTGGGCGGTTGCAACACCCCCCCACCCCCCCCCAGGGTGGGGGGGACGTGGTGACTCACCCCAGCGGGGCCTGGCCACCAGCGGGAACCCTGAGTCAGGGCTGCGTGCCCATGCCGTGCCCCTCCCTGCCCGCCTCGCCCACCTTATCTCCCGCCCTTAGCACCTGGCACACCTGGGCCAGGGGGGGCTGGCGCCATTCCCCTCCTTTATGGGGAGCAAAGGGCAGGCAGAGGGTTGGCAGGCAGGTGCCATGTCCCTCCCTCCCCCCTGGGGACGCTGGCCTGGGGATGTCCTCCCCCCACCGGGGTGGCCGGCCAGCCCGCAGCGTGGTGGTGGCCAAGGTTGCTGGCACCACCACCGCCGCCTCCCAGCCGCGCTCCGGCCATCGGGCTGACCCGTGGTGGCGCGCGGTCTCCGGTGATAGGAGAGACGTGCCATGCCATGGCGCCCGTGGGCGAGTCGCCGAGGCGCCCGCTGCCCCTCTGCCCGTCGTCCCCGCTGCCCGCCGGTGTGGTCGGGCTCTTGCACAACCCGGCTCTTTCCGCCGACGTTGCTGGGGACGGAGGCCCCCTCCCTGCCCGGCTACGTGGCCCCGCTGGCACAGGGCTCTTCCCCTTTCTGCCCGGCCTCGTGCCGCTGGCAGCACCGGCATGGTTGCCCAGAGCCTGGCCAGGGCCGTGCCAGGGCGCTACGGTGGGGCTGCCCCCCGAATGGGGGGCAGCCCCACCGTAGCGCCCTGGCACGGCCCCGGCCGGGCTGGTGTGGGCGGCCGGGGCGGGTGCTGGGTGCCGGCGGTGGGGTGTGGGGAGCGCTCCCCTGGCTGCTAATTGCTGTTTAGCTGGGGACGCAGAGGGTGTAATTATGGGGGGGGATTGCGTGAACCTGCAGCCGGCCCCAGGGGGGCTGCGGGGGGAAAGTTAGGGGGGGTGGGCGGCGGGGGGGGGGGGGGCCGTGCCGTGCCCCACCGGTGGCCCTGCCCAAGGGGACCGGGTGAGACACAGGTGCCGTCCCTGAGCCCCCTCCTCTGGTCACCGCATCCCCTGTGAGACCTCGAGGACCCGCTTTGGGGGCAGAGCGGGACGTGCATCAGCAGGGTTGGGGGGCGGCTCCGGGGCTGGCCAGGCAGGCCACGGCACGCCGCACCGAGCCCAGCCCTGCGGTGGCAGCCCCGCTCCCACCGAGCGCAGGCGCCCTCCCGGCTCGGCCGGGGCCGGCCGCGGCCAGCGGCGAGCACCCAGCACCCATCGCCCTGCCCCGGGGCGGCGAGAGGGCGAGGGCTCGTCCGACGCCTCGACGCTGGGGGCCGGGGGAGGCGATGCCGGCGGCGAGGAGGGGATGCCCGCGGCACGGGGCGGCCGTCCTGCCGGCGCTGGGAATTTCCTCCGGCGGGAGGGGGCCAGGGGATGCCCCTTGCCCGGTTCCGGGTTGGCGCCCCGCGGCACGGCGCCGGCCGCGAAGGGTTAATGCCGTGTGTGTTCTGGGAAGCGGGGCTGGGAGGTGCGTGACCCGGGGTGTGGGCGTCGACTCCTTTTGAGGTGGGATCCTGAGCTCAAGTGCAGCGGGGAGCGGGGCCAAGTTCACACAGCACCCTGCCTTCCCCTCCCTGCCGCTCGCGGGCCGCCGACCCGGCCGCGGCGCAACACCGAGCCACGCCGGGACGTGCGCCAGGTGAGCCGCGCGCCCACCCCGCCGCCAGCTGCCAGCATGGCGGAGAAG
Organism: Larus michahellis; assembly: GCF_964199755.1. Classification (NCBI taxonomy): domain Eukaryota; kingdom Metazoa; phylum Chordata; class Aves; order Charadriiformes; family Laridae; genus Larus; species Larus michahellis. The sequence continues at coordinate 4,092,309 of NC_133919.1, forward strand.
GTGCCGGGGCGGCGGGGACCCGGCGTGGTACCGGGGTGGGTGCGGGGAGGGCCGGGCACGGCTGCTTTGGCACCGGCCGGGAGGCTGCCGGGATGCTGGCGTCGCCCGAGCCCTGCGCCGCCCTCGCTGCCGGTGGGATGGGACGGGACGGGACGGGACGGGAAGGGACGGGTGGCAAGGTCCGGGTCACCGCGGCCTGGCAGAGCGAGGCCCGCACCTTGCGGCGTCGATGCCGGACACGCCTCTGCCTGGCCGGGCGGGGGGGAAGGTTTTGGCAGCGGGAGGGTGCCGTGATGCCAACATGGGGACGGTGGGCAGGGGGCTGGCGCGGGGGTTCGGCTGGGCCGGCAGCTGCTTGTCCTGGCTGCAGGTGCCGGGGTTGGCGCCGGTGATGCCGCAGGTCCTGCCACCACAGCTCTGCCACGGCAGGGCTGCCTGCGCCCAGCCTCCAGCCCAGCTACCGTGCCAGGCTGGCACCGGGCCCCGGGAGCTGCGCCGGGCAGCGCCGGCTGGGTGCGCAGGCGGACCTGGGCCGCGGCACTCGGAGCCCTTTCCCCGGCGCTGATGGCCGCCGTGCCTTGGCCACCAGCGCACGGCCGTGCCCGCGAGGCGCCGGAGGTGCCTGGGAGCGCTCGGACGGGCACTGCGGGCACGGGGAGCCGGACGGCAGCGGGGGGCCGGGGTGGTGCCATGGGGCTCGCTCCCCGGCACCGTGGGGCGGGGGGTCTGTTTATCCTCTTCTCACTTCAAACCATTTCCTTTCGGCTCCGCTCGCTGTTTTCTTCTTCTTCTTCTTTCAAAGAGCGGGACCGCTTCCCCCCCGCCTGCCTCCCCTCCAGCACCGGGACCCCCGGCACGCCTCTGGCACGTGCCCACTTCAGGGCCACCAGCCTGGCCGGACCCTGGCCCACCGCCTTCCCCGCCGGGTGGGCAGAGGGGCCGCACAGCCCCCTGCCCCGCAGCCGTGCCACCCCCTCGCACCGCGGGGGCCGGGGCTGCTGCTGCTCCCCACGGTCTTCGGGCAGGGTGATGGGTGGGTGGGGGGATGCACGGCCCGGACGCCTGCGTCCCCTTCCCAGCTTCCAAAGGGCGAGGGGCCCCTGCGGGGCGAGGGGCTGGGGGCCGGGTTGGTGGCTGGTGCCGCGCTCCCCTTCCTGGGTGACTCATTCTCCCCGGTGCGGCTGTGAAGTCCCTCGACAGCGTTTGCGACTCTTGTGACCGAAAGCAGCGGCACCCGGCAGCAGCCCGGGGATGGGGACCGCGCTCCCCGAGGCCCCTGCCCCTCCTTCCCACAGGGGAGCAGGTGGGGGGGACCCCCCAGGCACCCCCTCCCACCCCACATCTCCCACCATCCCCGAGCTGGGGCCAGTGCCTGGCACGGGCTGGCATTGTGCCCGTGCGCTGGGTGCCATCCCGGCTCGGCAGCAGGGGACACAGCCGCTGCCTGCGCAGGGTGGGTGCTGGCAGGGCCGGACCCCCGCCCCGCTGCCTGCGGACCCCCAGGGGCGGAGGGGGGCTGGCAGGTAACGGGGGCTGGCAGGTAAATGGGGGCCGACCGCAGTTGCACCAGGCGGCGTGGGCCGGCGGTGGGATGTCAGGGTGACCCGGGCAGGCATTGTTCCCGCTGCCGCCCGCCCCGGCATGGCAGCCAGCTCAGTGTGGGGAGCGACCCCCCCTTTCCTCGGCCCCGTGCAGCTGCCGCAGCCGAAACGGGCCCGGCCGCAGGCATTGACGTAACTGAGAAAGCTCTGGCGTGGCAGGGGTGCGGGCATCGTTGCCAGCCCCCTCCTCGGCCGTGCCCCCCGCCCCATCGTCTCCAGGGAACGTTGGGGGTCCGGGGGTGGCTCCGGCACCCTCACACCTCGTCCCCCCCCCATTTCCTTATCGCCGCTGCGATCTCGATGGCAGCACCCGCTCAGCATGTGACTTCGCTCCAGCGGGGAGGATGCGCGGGGGGGGTGGGGGGGGGCGGGGGGTGTCGGGGAAGAAGCCGTAAACGGGCGGTTTGGTGGATGGAAAATCCCCCTCCTGCTGCCACCTCGCCCCCGCCCTGCCCCAGCCCCGCGCCTTCGTCCGCAGGCATCCGGCCCCGCGGCCGCTCGCGGGGGTCCCGGCTCCCTCGCCAGGCTGAGCCGGGCCCGCGCCGGGGAGCACCGTGGCACCCTGAGCACCGGGGCTGCTCCCGCCTGCACCGCGACATGGCGAGGCTGGTGGCCATGCCTCAGAGCGCCCTGTCACCCGCCGGGACCTCGGCTGCTGCACCAGGCCCCGGCAGCCCTGGCGCAGGAGCCCCACCATGGGCACATGCCGGCGGCTGCTGGCCCCAGCCCTGCGTTGTACCCCGTGCCCGGGTGTCCCATGGGCCTGGGGTGCCGCAGGGACAGGGGGGGTCCATCCTGCTGCCATCAGGGTTTGGTCAAGAGAGACAGCGATGGAGGATCTGGCTGCCACCCCATGCCAGGACCACCGCCTGCCACAGCCCTGGGGGTCCCTCAGCGGCCACCGCGTCCCCTTTGTCCCCCCGCCGAGGCCGCCCGAGCCGCGGTGTGGGGCGCTCGCCTCCCCTAATCCTGCCCCCACTGCTAATCCCGCCTAATCCCACCGGGGGCTGTCGCTGCCTGTTGGCTCCCGGGGCCCTGATGGCTTAATCGCCCCTAATCCGCTCGCCCCCGCCCCGGCGGGCAGCGGGGACCCCGGCCGGCGGCGGGACGGGCTCCTGGCAAGGGAAGGAGGAGGGGGGGCGGCCATGGGCGCTTGGCGCCAGCATCCCGGGCGGTCGGCACTGCCCGGCTCCCAGTTTCAGGGGCGGCTGCCGCCTGCCATGCCGGTCGGGCCTGCTCGGCAGCGGCTGGGGCGGCTCCGCAGCCGGTTGCTCCGGGGCCGTTCCCAGCCGCCTGCCGAGGCAGCCCCAGCTGGCGGCCGCCCAAGCGCAGGGAGCGGCCGGCGCGGGGATGGGCCCCTGCGCCGGGGGCCGCCGGCCGCGCCGCCCCTCCACGGGCAAGAGGGGGCACGTCCCCCGCGCCCGCCGACGGCACAGCGTGGCTTGGCACAGCGCGGTGGGGTTCGGTGTGGATGGGCCTGGCGCAGCTCGGTGCGGCCTGGTGCGACTCAGGGATGTCCAGTGCCACGTGCCACCATCCGCCATGGCTTGGCTTGGCTCGAGCATGGCACGGCACGGCTCTGGCAGCACCGAGAGCCTGGACATGGCAGTGCGGCGTGCCCGCTTCTGCCTTCCCCAGGGTGCAGCCACCGGACAGACATCCCACCCCGGTGTCACCCAGCGTCACCAGACAGCCGGGATGGCGTTACCCATGGCGGGGCAGGGGGTCGCAGACCAGGTTGCAGCACCGGAGCTGCCGCTGCTGCCCGCACCCTGCCTGTGGGTCGGGAGGGCAGCACGCTCCCTCTGCCCGTCTTCCCACAGCCTCCATCGCCCGCCTGCGCCGGCTCCGTGGGGACGCGCGGGTCCCCAGCGCAGCACGGCGAGGACACCGGGTGCCAGAGCCGGGTTTATGGCTGAGGCCAAGCCCTGCCAGCCGCAGCGTGGGAAAGGCCCGGCTCGCGCAGGCAGGGCTTGGCTGGGCGAGGAGCAGCCCCGGGCTGGGGCAAAGAGGGAGGGAGGGGGCCGGGCCCCCACTGGGAGCGGGGGCAGGAACCGGCGGCGCGGGTGCAGATCCTAATCTGCGGTGGCAGGAAGCGTGGCCCCCGTTCCCAGCCCCGGCTGGGCTCCGTGGGGCGGCCCCCGGCCCTCGGGGCCCTCTTCCCAGCACTCGCCCGCCCACCTGTGCCCGCCGCCGCCGGTGAGGCCCGCGTTCCCAGGACGAGGGTGCCGGGAGCCGGTGGCAGCACCCGGCCGTGCCGGGGGGTGGGTGGGCTGGGGCAGGAAGCGCCGCGCCTCAACGCCGTTCAAAGGCGCCGCGCCGAGATTTCCCCCTTTGCTGTGGTGGCGCGGGGGGCGGCGCAGGCGGCTGGGTGCTGGCGGCGGAGGAAGCGCGGGGGGCTGCGGCGGGGGGGGCCCTGCCGCCCGCCAACCCCGGCAGGGGCTGAGTGGGGGTGAGGGCAGCCCCCAGCCTGCCCCGGTTTGGTGTCCCACCAAAACCCCGGCGCCGCCGCCACCAAGCCCCACGCAATGGAGGTTTCCTCGCGCCCCGGCTTCGTGGCAGAGCTGGCGCTTCAGCCGCGGCGTCTCGGCCCAGCGCCGTCTTTGGGCTGGTTCCCGTGCCGGTGGGCGAGCATCCCCTCCTTCCCGCAGGTGAGGACGATGGCCAGCCCGGAGGACGACCTCATCGGCATCCCCTTCCCCGAGCACAGCAGCGAGCTGCTGAGCTGCCTGAACGAGCAGCGGCAGCTCGGGCTGCTCTGCGACGTCACCATCAAGACGCAGGGGCTGGAGTACCGCACCCACCGCGCCGTCCTGGCCGCCTCCAGCCGCTACTTCAAGAAGCTTTTCGCCGGGCCGGGGCCGGGGCAGGAGGTCTGCGAGCTGGACTTCGTGGGGCCGGAGGCGTTGGGCGCCTTGCTGGAATTCGCCTACACGGCCACGCTCACCATCAGCAGCGCCAACATGGGCGAGGTGCTGCGGGCCGCCCGGCTGCTGGAGATCCCCTGCGTGATCGCCGCCTGCGTGGAGATCCTGCAGGGCAGCGGGATAGAGGCGCCCGGCCCCGATGACGGCGACTGCGAACGCGCCCGCCGTTACCTGGAGGCTTTCGCTGCCCTCCCCGAGGGCGAGGTGCCCGCTCCGCCGCCCCCCCGCCCCGCCGCCCGCCGCAGCAAGAAGACCCGCAAGTTCCTGCAAGCCCGCGGCGCCCGGCTCAACAACCACACTGAGGAGCCGCCCGCCGAGGCCGAGGGCTGCGGCAGCCCCCCGCCGCCCCCCGGGCCGCCCTCGCCGCCCCTGCCCGAGGGGCTGCCCCTGCCCTACGAGAGCTTCGAGCTGCCCGAGGAGGAGGAGCTGCCCCCGCACCCCTTCCCCTTCCCCTACCAGCCCTCCCTGTCCCCTGAGGAGGGCGGCTCCGACGAGGACGCCATCGACCCCGACCTGATGGCGTACCTGAGCTCGCTGCACCACGAGTCGCTGGCGCCCGGGCTGGATACGCCCGACAAGCTGGTACGCAAGCGCCGCTCGCAGATGCCCCAGGAGTGCCCCGTCTGCCACAAGGTCATCCACGGCGCCGGCAAGCTGCCCCGCCACATGCGCACGCACACGGGCGAGAAGCCCTTCGCCTGCCAGGTCTGCGGGGTCCGCTTCACACGGTGAGTGCTGCCGGACGGGTACCCGACGGCATCCCCCGTGGCGCCTCCCCTGCTGGCACCTGGCACAGCGCGGCGGTGCGGGTCGGTGGGTTCGGCTTCACGTCGTGAGTGCTGCCGGACCGACCTCCCGGTTCCGCTGGGTAGCCGGCAGCATTGCCTGCACCGCATCCCCCCACACCGCATCCCCCGCCAGCCCTGCCGGTGCCTGGCCGCATCCCCGCCATGCTGCACTCCAGGTCCCCGGGCTCTTCTGCGCACCCTGCGTGCTGCCGGCCCGACCTTCCCTGCCTGCCGCCCAGGGTACCCGGCAGCGTCCCCCGCCGCGCGGGCACCTGCCAGCGTCCCTGCTGTGGTGCAACGCAGGGACCCATTTCCCACCGCCGCCGGTGCCGCAGCGGTCCCCGCGTGCCCCAGCCAGGCAGCCGGGACGCCGTCCCTTGTCCCGCCGCATCCCCCGTGCCCTGCGGCGTGTCCCTGCCACGCAACGGCACCGTCCCCCTACCCGCTACGGCCACGGCCAAGCAGCTGCATCCCCGGGGATGCCGGCTGCCCCGTGCCAACCTCTTGCCTGTCCGTGTGTGTGTGTGTCCCCCCCTCCCAGGAACGACAAGCTGAAGATCCACATGCGCAAGCACACGGGCGAGCGGCCCTACTCCTGCCAGCACTGCAGCGCCCGCTTCCTGCACAGCTACGACCTGAAGAACCACATGCACCTGCACACGGGCGCCCGGCCCTACGAGTGCTACCGCTGCCACAAGGCCTTCGCCAAGGACGACCACCTCCAGCGGCACCTCAAGGGCCAGAACTGCCTGGAGGTGCGGACCCGCCGCCGCCGCCGCGACGAGCCGCCCCCGCCGCCCGCCGGACCCCCCGGCCTCGACCTCTCCAACGGGCGCTTGGAGGGGTTGCGCCTCTCCATCGCCCGTTATTGGGCTCCGGGACGGCCCGAGGAGGAGGAAGAGGAGGCGGAGGGCGAGGAAGGGCCACAGCCGGACGGTGCTGTGCCGGTAGAGACGGCGTAGAGCCGCCGCCATGGCGGGTGCCGTGCCGAGCCGAGCCGTGCCCACCCGGGGTTTCTGTTCCCGTTTTTCCCGTCACGGTTCGTTCCCAGTTATGCAAAGGGGGAAACTCCCCCCTGGCCGATTTGCACAATGGGGTGGGGGGGGGGGGTCCCCGCCGTCCCCCCCCTCCACCGTGCCCGGGCCCCCCACCCTCACCGTGTCCGGGTCGTGTCCCACCCCCCAACCCCCCCCCACGCCGTGCCCGGGCGGCGGAGCCCCGGTGAGGATGGGGGGGGATGGGGGGAAGCGAGACCGGGGTGTCCCCCCAAAACCCCCCTCCGTGGATTCCCCCCCCAGCGGGACAGGGCCCGGTCCGTGTCCCCCCCCCCTCGCCAAACGGTTGGCGGGGGGGGGGGGGGGGCGGGGCGGGCCACCGCCCCGCGCTGTAAATAGCTTGACACCCCCCTCCCCCCCCCACCTCCCCATCCCGAGCAGCCCCCCCCCCGGCGAGCCCCCCCTCGCCCCTGCACTCCCGGCTGCTTTCTCTTGGTTGCACTATTCGGGTGAGCCCACCCGGGGGGGGGGGAGCAGCCCCGGCCCCCCCCCCCTCCCCCAACTCCCAAAAACCCCGGCCCTGTGGGACCCCCCCCCCCCGCTCCCTCCCACCCCTCCCCGGGGTGGCCGGGCCCCAGCGGTCACCCCTCTGCCCTTTGCACATGCCCCCCCCCCCCCCCCCCCCAGGGCGCAACCCCCACACCCCACCCCACCCCCCCCCGGGGGAGCAGGGGACTGGCACTATTTGCCTAAAAATAAGAGTTTATCTATATTTAAAAATGATGTAATATATTCCCCCCCCAACCCCCCCTCCCCGGCCCACACCCCCCCGCCCCCCCCCCGGCCTCTCCGCTGCTGCCCGCCAGCGCTGCCCGGCCCCCCCGCGCGTCTGTCCCTTGCCATGGGGTGCCGGGGGGGGGGGGGGGGGGGGAGGGGGGAGGGTGGTGGTGGTGGTGGTTTTGGGGGGGGGGGAGGGGGGGGTGATGGGGACGAGGGGCTCGGCTCCCGTCGTGGCTTTAAAGTGCCTTACGGTGAACTTGAAAAATTTTCGGCTACTTGAACCTCTCTGGTGTCAGGAACCAAACGAATAATCGGCGGGCGGCTTCTTCCCACCCCCCCACCCCCCCCACCCCCCCCCAACACCCACCCCACCCACAGCACCACCGCCGCCCCGCCGGGTCGCCTCTGTCTGTCTGTCTGTCTGTCTGTTTGTGTTTTGTTTTTTTTTTTTTAAACGAAGGCTGCTTGGTAATAAACGGAGAAGCAGGGAGACCCCCCCGCGCTCACGGCCGGCTCTCTGCCCCGCGCCCCCTCCCCGCAGCACCGCCGGGGCCGGGGGGGGGAGCACAGCGGGGCTGGGGGCACCGTGGGGCTGGAGATGGGGCCACCATGGTGTTGGGGGCAGTGTGGGGACGGGGACGGGGACACTGAGGGGCTGGGGGCACCGTGGAGGTGGGGGGCGCCACGGGGACAGGGCTGGGAGCACCGTGGGGCTGGGGATATCGAGGGGCTGGGGGCACCGTGGGGCTTGAGATGGGGCCACCATGGCGTTGGGGGGACTGCGGGGATGGGGAGAGGGGCACTGAGGGGCTGGGGGCACCGTGGAGGTGGGGGCACCGTGGGGCTGGAGATGGGGGCATCCGTGGGGTTGGGGGGGGGACTGAGGATCTGGGGGCACCGCGGGGACAGGGACAGGGCTGGGGGCACTGTGGGGCTGGGGATGTTGAGGGGCTGGGGGCACCGTGGGGCTTGAGATGGGGCCACCATGGCGTTGGGGGCACTGTGGGGACGGGGACAGGGCACTGAGGGGCTGGGGACACCGTGGGGCTGGAGATGGGGGCATCTGTGGGGTTGGGGGGGGACTGAGGATCTGGGGGCACTATGAGATTGGGGGCACCATGGGGACAGAGACAGGGCTGGGGGCACTGTGGGGACAGGGATGGGGGTGCTGGGGATCTCTGGGCACAAAGGAGCTGGGGACACCATGGGGACAGGGCTGGGAGCACCATGGGGCTGGGGATATCGAGGGGCTGGGGGCACCGTGGGGCTGGAGATGGGGCCACCATGGTGTTGGGGGGACTGTGGGGATGGGGAGAGGGGCACTGAGGGGCTGGGGGCACCGTGGAGGTGGGGGCACCATGGGACAGGGCTGGGGGCACTGTGGGGATGGGGACATCGAGGTGCTGGGGGCACCATGAGGTGGGAGGTGGGGGCGCCAGGGGGCTGGGGGTGCTGCAGGGCTGGGGGCAGTGTGGGGACGGGGACAGGGGCACTGGGGGGCTGGGGTACCGTGGAGGTGGGGGCACGGTGGGGACAGGGCTGGGAGCACCGTGGGGCCGGGGATATTGAGGGGCTGGGGTCACCGTGGGGCTGGAGACGGGGCCACCATGGTGTTGGTGCCACTGTGGGGACGGGGGCACTGGGGGTGGCTGGGGTACCGTGGAGGTGGGGGCACGGTGGGGCTGGGGATATCGAGGGGCTGGGGACACCATGGGGCCGGAGATGGGGGCACCACAGGGTTGGGGGCAGCGTGGGACTGGGGCCACCGTGAGTTGGGGACCACCCCGGGGTGCCGGTCCCCAGCTCAGGCCACCAGGACGCCGGCGCCCGAGGCAGCGGGTGCTTTATTGCCCAGTCCCTCCCCACCCGCCCCGGCAGCTCCCGGCCTCCCCCGCGCTGCCGGGGCTCCAGCCACGTCCTCCGAGCCTGGCCCCGTGTCCTCGCCGCCGCGTGGCACCGTCCTGCCGTCGTCACCGGGCCCTGCCCTCGCTGCTGGGCGGCCGCAGGGCCACCACCTCCTCCAGCTCGCTCCCGCTGCTGTCGGGCTGCTCCTGGTAGCCAAAGTCCAGGCTGCTGGGGGTGTGGGGGGGGGACACAGCAGTGTTGGGGACCGGTACCCCCAGTGCCAGGAGGGTGCCAGGGACATGGCCAGCCCTCACCTGGAAAGCGAGCTGTCCTCGCCGTCCACCCCGCTGCTGGCCCCGTCGCTCTCCCCGCTTGCCAACTCCTTCAGCTGGGCCCGCAGCCGGGCTGCCAATTCGGGGGGCAACCTCCTGCCGCCCCCCCTTCCCGCCGCCACCTCCCGGACGCGTTGCCGCAACAGCCGTCCTCCCTCCTGTCCCCGCAGCGCCCGCGCGGCACCGACCCACAGCCCCACCGTCTCCTCGTCGCTGGAGTCCCTGCGGGGATGGGGAGGGAGGGGTGGCTTCCAGCCCCCCACCCGGGGGGGTCCGGTGGGTGTCCCCCCCACCCCGATGCCGCTCACATCTCCTCGTCCCCCGCGTCCCAGCAGCTCAGGGGACCCGTGCAGACGGAGCAGACGTTTTGCAGCGTTTCGTGGCACTCGCTGCAGTACAACCCTGGGGAAAACGGAGAGAGGGGTGGGAGATTATTTCTTTTTTTTTTTTTTTTTTTGGCGGGGGGGGGGATGGCGGGGGGCGGCGGGGCTCCTACCTTTGCATTTGGGCGTCATACACTTGATGAAATCCGGCTGCTCCGGCATCTCGCAGGCCAGGCAGCGTTTCTGCTGGATGCCCAGGAGGCGAGCCAGCCGGGCAAAGCCAGGCACCCTGCGGGCAAGATGTTCCGTGGGGGGCAACGCCATCCCCCCGGGGGTGCCGCGGACCCCCGGGGGGATGGCGTTGCCCCTTTGCAATGCCCAGCGAAGCGCTCGTGGGGGTCAGGCTGGCTCCAGCCCCGTGGATTCATCCTCCTTACGTGGAGGAGAGGAAGAGGAGCAGGTTGCCTTGCCCGGCGTCGACCGCGCCTCGCTTGGTGGCCTGGTACAGGGCACGTGCCAACCCTGCCCGGCGTGCCAGGATGGTGCTGTGGAGGAAGGCGGTGCGCTCCTGGCGTGGCGGGGGCGGCGGGGGGACACGACGCAGACGGGGTGAGGACAGGTGGGTGCGATGGAGGTGGTGGTGGTGGTGGTGGTGGTGGCGGGGGGGGGTTCTACCTGCTCGCGGGACGGGTAGTAGGTGGCACACACCAGCCGGCGCAGGCGTGCCACGTAGCTGCCGAAGACGGTGGTGAAGAAGCAGACGCCATAAAGGAGTCCTGGTGGGAAGAGGACGAGTCACGCCAAGGGGCAACCCCCCCCGGAACACACACACACACCCCCCTTGCAACCCACCCCCCCAGCTTGCACGCTGAGGGGGCAGCACCCCCAGTCACCCATGGCGACGTAGGTGCCGTAGTCGGGCTCCACGGGGTGGACGACGCAGCGCTGGGAGAGCACCGAGACGTTGCCCCGCTGCAGCACGTCGAAGGCAGAGACCACGTCCCTGAAGATCTCGCTGGTGTAGCCCGACCCGTTGACGCTGATGCCCAACACCACCGGCGCTGCGGGGCGAGCGGCTCAGCCCGGGGGGACGAGGCACCCACTGCCCCGAAACCCCCACCCAAGGGTGCTGCTCACCCCGGGCGACGATCTCCCCCTGCATCAGGTGCCGGATCAGGTCGAGCAGCCAGAAAAGGCTGTAGTCGGCCAGGATGATGCTGGCCCCCAGCAGCACGTGGCGCAGGACGGCCACCAGCTGCAGCCCGTACCGGCGGCACTCCTTGTGCGACAGCCATATCCCGGCTGGGCGGGCACGGGAAAACCGTGAGCTTGTGCCGCGCCGGGACCCCGCCGTGGGGCTGGCCTGGGGGGTGACCCCCGGCGCAGGGCTGACCTGGGGAGACGTAGCGGGTGCACTCCCTGGCCGTCAGGGGCAGGACGGTGGCTCTGCCCTGCTCTGCCCGCCGCAGGTCCAGCTCCACGAAGCGCCGCGTGATGTACACGTTGTCAAAGGTGTCGTCCCGCAGGTACCGGTGACGGTACCGCACCGCCCTGGGGACACGGGGGGGATGCCGGGCACCCGCACACCGGGTCGCCGTGCCCCCCGGGGGAGCGGAGCAGGACCCCAGCCCACTCACTGGAGGTAGAGGTAGAGGATGGCGCAGAAGGAGAAGTGGAGGAAGAGCCCCAGGACGCGGCGGGTGGGCTCCAGGCGCAGGCGCACGCCCTCCATGATGTCCGTGGCCACCTCCCCCAGGCTCTTGCTGGCGCCCAGGCTGATGTTGAAGTGGTGCGTGGCCGAGATGTTGAACTCAAACTCCCGGCGGACGCGCTCCAGAGCGTCCTTGAGGGCTGCGGGGGTGACAAGGGGCTGCGTGGGGCTGGGGGTCGGGGTGAGAGCCTGGAGGGGGGCAGAGAGGGAGCCCCGACCCCCACTCCCCCCACCCCCGGCCCGGCGCGGCACCGAGATACTCACGATCTGAAATTTTCCTCCTGAGGAAGGACTGGATGTAGCTGGGGATGACGCAGAAGAGGAGGGCAACTGCGGAGAGAGGGAATCTCTGCCAGGGCGGGCACCCCCGCGACGGGCAGGGGTCCACCCCGCCACCCCCCCACCCACCCCCCCGCCGCCACAGAGGGGCAGGGACCCACACCCTTGGCCAAACCGCAGAGGGGCCTGAAGATGACGACGATGTAGCAGAGGAAGGAGAGGAAGGGGATGGTGCGCTCGCACTTGTCCTTGGCCTCGTGGAAGAGGCGCAGGCAGCGGGCGTAGGGGGAGCCCAGCTCCCGGTTGCACACCTCGCCCACCTTCATCAGCCACCGCCAGACGTTGCGCAGGGCCTGAGCTGCGGGCAGGGAGCGGCCGTCGGGGACGGGCGGCGGTGGTGGGGACAGGGACAGAGCGAAAGCAGGAGGGAGCCGGGGAGACCCTTGGGGACAAGGGGCTCACCGACGTAGCTGACGGAGTCCATGAGGGAGCGGAAGACCCTGCGGGCATGGTCGCCCACCACCTTGGCTTTCTGGGAGATCTCCTTGATTTTAGCCAGCATGTCTGTGGAGAAGGGGGACCTCTGACCGTACCCCAAAGGGCGAGGGCAGCCCGGGGCCGGCCAGCGCTGCCGGGGCTCCCCCGGGAAGGGACCCTCCCGTCCCACCGCATCCCCGGGCTCACCCAGCAGCGGCTCCTGGGCGCGCTGCAGCCGCTCGGCCGTCTGGTTGAGGGCCAGCTCGGCCCCGCACGACAGCGACTCGGCGGCCCGGGAGAAGTTCTGCAGGATGTTGGCGCAGGGACCCTGCACCGCCATGCCCAGCGCCAGCAGCAGCAGCAGCACCTTCCCCTCCCCTGCAGGGACAGGGGGGGGTCCTGGGGCTCAACCGGGACCCAGCACCCTCCCCCCTACCCCCGCCCCGGCTCCTGGCGGTGGGACCCACGGCTACGTACTGGTGAAGATGTGGGGCAGCGAGAGCAGCACGGTGACCCGCACCTTGGCGGAGAAGGCCATGCCCAGCCCCAGCGCGGCCCCCAGGCTGCTGGTGGTGACCAGGCAGTACCAGATGTCGCGGCCCTGCGCCAGCAGCACCACAGCCCCGTACAGGCTGGCCAGCAACACGCCCAGCACGAAGCCGCCGACGCTGTGGGCCAATTCCCGCGCTTCGCTTGCCTCCTCCGGCTTTTTCCGGGACCGCTTGCCCCCAGTCGGGCTCTCCCCCCGGCCCCTCGGGGGTCTGCCCAGCCGGGAGCCCATGCTGGGTTTCTCCTGGTGCTCTCTCGGGCTCCGGGTGCAGGGATACGGCAGGGGGAACGGGCAGCTCGCAGCGTGCTGGTTGCAGGGGAGCGTTCCGTCGTTGCCGGTTGCCCGGGGAGCATCCCACTGTCGCCGGGACGAGGCACGGAGCCATGGAGCCGGTGGCAGCCCCTGGGCGAGTGCGCTCGGCCGGGACGGAGCGGCGCAGGAGGCAGAAACCACCCAACACGAGTGAGATCCCGTCCCACCCTGCTGCCGGCCGGCGCTGCCCGTGGGCAGTGGGACGGGGCAGGGCTGACGCCGCCCTCCCCACCCAGCCCTGAAGCGAGTGGTGGTCTCGCTGCTGCCCGCCCCGTGCAGCCGGTTCCTCTGGAGCCGGCCGGACCAGTACCGCAGCGGCAAGTTCTTCCTGGGAGCCGGCGTCGGGACCCTCCTGGGTCTTGGTGAGTGTGTCCCGGCGCCAGTCACGGCAGGGGGCCGGTGGCACCGGGGGCTCAGGGCAGATTTGTGGGTTGTTGCAGGGCTCTGCCAGCTCCTCATCGTCCCCATGAACTTCACGGAGACGCGCAAGGCGCAGGTTTCCTACGGGCTGGCGGGTGAGGACGGGGCTGGGAGGGGACTGGGGTGACGGGGGCCGTCAGGAGCCCCGGGGGGGTTCTCTGCGGGACCGTGGGGACATCTCTGCGCTCCCCGCAGGGGTGACTGCCTTGGGCTGGGCCACGTCCCCCCACTTCCGTTGCGCCACCCTGCTCGTGGCTCCCAAATTCCTGGGCAAGGAAGGTCGGGTCTACGTCCTCTCCTTCGTCCTCGCCGCCATCTACAACGGTAGGGTCTCCCCGTGTCCTTGTCCCCCCCCTCCCGGCAGGGTCCTGGGGGCTGGCGGGGTCTGAGCCAGCCCCGCCGGTGGCAGGCCCTGTGGCCAACATCTGGCACAACCTGGAGGAGGTGACGCGCTCGCTGGGCTGCGTGGCCGAGCTGCAGGTCAACCACAGCCGCCACCTCTGGCGGGCGTCCACGGCCCCCCTGCACGACCTGATGGAGAACATGGCGGTGAGGCTGGGGGGGGGGGTGGGCGGCGGGGAGCCGTGGGGCAGCGGGGCCGAGCCTGTCGGTCAGCGTGCGTGTCCGGCAGCGGGGCGGAAGGAGGCTGAACGCCGAGATGCAGAACGTCTCGCGCGCCTTCGTGGAGCTCAACGAGGAGGTGGCCAGCGAGGCGGGCTACGACCTGCGGCGGCAGCGCCGCCACCCGGGCCCCCGGCCGGGCCAACGCACCCAGGAGCTCTTCGAGAAGAAGACGAGGATGCGCTGTACCCGTGAGCGGGGCGGGCGGGAGGCCGGCGGTGCTGCTGGTCGGGGGAGAGGGGCTGCCGCAGCCCCCCGCACCGTGTCGCAGAGCACCCTGGATGGTGCCCCGGGGGGGTGCTGAGCCGGGGGGTCTGAGCGCTCCTGCCCCCCAGATGTGATCGACCAGGGCATGCGGCGCTGCCGGGAATGGTTCGACTCCATGCACGACAAGTGCATGGAGAAAGTGTTCGTGCCCATCGTCAACCACCTCGTCTGCCTGCCCATGAAGCTCAAGATCATCTGCCGGATTGTCAGGGGTGGGGGAACGTGTGCGGCCCCCCCGACCCTGTCCTCCCTCGGTGGAGCAGCTCCAGCTCTGCCCCCCTGCAGCCCCCCGGGATGGCAGCCGCAGCCTGTGCCGGCGTGATACCCGGGGTCCCAGCTCTGCCAGCACCATCCCCGCTCCATCCCCGCTCCATCCCTTCTCCACCTCTGCTCCATCCTCGCTCCATCCCCACTCCATCCCCGCTCCATCCCCGCTCCACCTCTGCTCCATCCTCGCTCCATCCCCACTCCATCCCTGCTCCATCCCTGCTCCATCCTCGCTCCATCCCTGCTCCATCCCTGCTCCATCCCCACTCCACCCCCGCTCCATCCCCACTCCATCGCTTCTTCATCCCCACTCCATCCCCGCTCCATCCCTTCTCCATCCCTGCTCCATCCCTTCTTCATCCCTGCTCCATCCCTTCTCCATCCCCGCTCCATCCCTTCTTCATCCCCACTCCATCCCTGCTCCATCCCTGCTCCACCCCTGCTCCATCCTTGCTCCATCCCTGCTCCATCCCCGCTCCATCCCTTCTCCATCCCTGCTCCATCCCCACTCCATCCCTGCAGTCATGGACAGCTGGTGCCAAAACAGGATCCCCGTGGATGGCAACTTCGGGCAGATGTACGACCTGGTGAACGACTCCATCGGCAACCTCAGTCAGGAATTCACTGCCAGCGTCGTCTACCAGGTGGGGGCCCGTCCCCTCCGCCCGGGGCCGGGGTGGGGGCTGCATCCCGCCCGGCCCCACGGTCCCTTGGCCGCAGGAGCATCACCGCGAGATGCTGCTGGATGCCAACATTTCGGCGGCGCAGCTGATGGAGGAGGTGAACTCGCACCTGCAGCAGCACGGCACCCACCTGGGCCGGGCCATCTCCTTCTTCCGCCTGCTGCTCTCCTTCACCTTCCTCCTCGTCTTCATCTCGTGAGGCCCGGGATGGGGGGCGGGGGGTGCCAGCCGCAGGGCATGGAGGGGTAGGGGCCTCCTTTGGCAGCAGGCTTGGGGGTCACAAAGACGGGGGGGGATCCTGCGGGGCTGTAGGCACTCCTTTGTCGTGTCCCCCCCCCAAACCCTTCCTTTTTGCCAGGGCTTTCTCCTACACCAAGCAGTACTGCCAGGACATCTCCTTTGACAACCTCTACATCACCACCTACTTCCGCCAAATCGATGCCCGACGCAGAAAGCAGGTGAGGATCGGGGGTGGGGGGGGAGAAGGGGCGGCGGCAGCAGGGTGGGGGGGGCCCTCACCCCCGTCTGGTGGTCCTGGGGTGTGTGGGGGCCGCGCTGAGCCGCCCTTGCTCCCCCTTCCCCAGCACAAGCGGACGCTGCTGCCCCTGCGGCGGGCAGAGGTCTCCACCGTCGTCTTCCCGTGCCGCCTGGCCATGCAGCGGCTCGAGATGAAGAACATGGTGAGGGGCTGGGGGGGGGGGGTGGCGGAGGGGCGCCAGGGCTGGTGGGGGACAGGCTGTGGCGGACCCCGCTCCCCGCAGGTGCTGGAGCTGCTGGAGTGCATCCCGCCCCTGCTCCTCCTCCTCCTCGCCTGCGGCCTGGACCACGCGCTCGTCGCCATGCTGAGCGTCATCCGGCAGCACTCCTTCGTGCAGTACTCCTTCCACAGTGAGCCCCCAGCCCCACGGCAAGGGTCGTGTGTGTCTCCCCCCCCCCGCCCCGCCTCCGCAACCTCCACCCGTGTCCCCAGCCCCGCAAGCCCCCCCGCGTCCTCCCCTCCCGCAGGCAGCCACCGCTTGGCCGTGCATGTGACGGGGACGTCCCTGATGGCTCGGCTCCTGCGCAGCACCGTCGGGGCCCTCAACACCTCCTCCCACTCCCGGCTGGAGACGTCCAACTTTGGTGAGCCCCCCCAGCAGGGGACGGGACAACTCCCCCCACACCACCCCTTCCCCGGCTCCATGGCCTGGCCACCCCTCCCTGCCTCGGAGAGGGGGCTGAGCGGTGCCACTTTGTCCCCAGCCTGCCTGCCGCGGCCCCGCAGCATGGGGCGGCAGCAGTACGTGGGCAGCTGCCTGCCCCTGGCCCTGCTGGTGCTGCTCTGCCTGGCCCAGGTCTACACCCACCGCCTGCGCCGCGCCATCGCCGCCTTCTACTTCCCCAAGGTGAGCGGCAGCCCCGGCACCGGCCGAGGGCCCGGCGCAGCCTTGGCACGCTTTTGGGGTGAGCCGGTTGGCCCTGGCCACCCTTCATGGTCTCCGCCGGCGCAGCGGGAGAAGAGCCGCGTGCTCTACTTCTACAACAAGCTGCTGCGGCAGCGGCAGATCTTCGTCCAGCGGCAGCGGAAGCTCGTCGCCCGGCGGGCACGGCAGCACCCAGGGCTGGTGAGTGGGGACGGCGACGTGGGGCTGGGACCGCACCGGGTCGCCGGGGCGAGGCGGGGCGGGGGGGGACTTTGCTGTCCCCCCCATCCCAGGTCCGTTCCCTCCATGGGGCGGCCGCTCAGCCCCACACGTCCCCGTCGCCGCCGCAGGGGCCGTCGCTGCGGGAGTGGTGCTGCCAGCGCTGGCCGCAACTGCGCCGCTGGATGCGCCGGAGCTGCACGGTGTGCGGGACCCCCGGCACCCCCCAGGACCGCGTCTGCCCCGCGCCCGCCTGTGGCGCCCCGTACTGCCGGCCCTGCTGGAGGGAGGCGGGCGGCGTGTGCCTCGCCTGCACCCCCGGGGATGTCGGCCTCTCCCAGGAGAGCAGTGACGAGGACAGCGGGTACGCGGCCTGAGGGCGCCCCGCAATACAGGCTGCGACCCCCCCGCCCCCGGCACAGCGTGGAGTGTGGTCTGTGGGGCGCGTCCGCAGGGGCGGGGGGCTCCGGGGTACGGAGCGGGGAAAGGGGGTGATGAAGGTGGGGGACTCTTCTGTGTGTGGGATGGGGAACGCGGGGGTGTCTGATGTACGGGTAGGGGAGGCGGGGGTCCTGAGTGTATGCGGCGACGAAGATGGGGGTCTCCAGCACACGGGATGGAGAAGGCGGGGGTCCCAAGTGCATGGGGCAATGAAGATGGGGGTCTCCAATGCACTGAATGGAGGAGGAGGGGGTCTCCAGTGCATGGGGCGATGAAGATGGGGGTCTCCAGTGCACGGGATGGCGAAGGCGGGGGCCTCTGGTGTACAGGCCAATGAAGATGGGGGTCTCCATTCTATGGGGCAGTGAGGGCGGGGGTCTCCAGAGCATGGGGTAATGAGGGTGGGGGTCTCCACTGTACGAGATAATGAAGGCGGGGGTCTCCGAAGCACGGGACAGTGAAGGTGGGGGTCTCCACTGTACGGGGTGATGCAGATGGGGGTCTCTGGAGCACAAGGTAGAGAAGGCGGGGGTCTCTGCGGTGTGGGGTGAGGAAGATGGGGGTCTCTGGAGCACAAGGTGGAGAAGGCGGGGGTCTCTGCTGTGTGGGGTGAGGAAGATGGGGGTCTCTGGAGCACAAGGTAGAGAAGGCGGGGGTCTCTGCTGTGTGGGGTGATGAAGGTGGGGGTCTCTGGTGTACAGGGTGGAGAAGGCGGGGGTCTCTGCTGTGTGGGGTGATGAAGGTGGGGGTCTCTGGTGTGCAGGGTGGAGAAGGCGGGGGTCTCTGCTGTGTGGGGTGAGGAAGATGGGGGTCTCTGGAGCACAAGGTGGAGAAGGCGGGGGTCTCTGCTGTGTGGGGTGAGGAAGATGGGGTTCTCTGGTGTACAGGGTGGAGAAGGCGGGGGTCTCTGCTGTGTGGGGGGACGAAGGCGGGGGGTCTCCGGAGCACGGGATGGCGAGGGCAGGGGTCCCGCTCCGCAGCAGCAGTGACGGGGGTCCCCGTCGCAACGCCCCGGGCAGTGTCGCCGCCTCCCGGCTCACACGGAGCCGCCGCTGCGCGGAGCCCCGGAGTCGCCTCCACGGCGCGGCCGCCCGGGTGTCCCCCCCCCGCCCCGGGCCGGGCTGGGCGTCGCCGGCGGAGCGGCGGGCGGGGCCGGGGGGGGCCGGGCAGAGGAAGTTCCTCCTCCCGGGCCGGGCCGGTCCCGGTGGCGGCGGCGGTGGCGGTGCCATGCGCGGCGGGGGCGGCCGCGGCGGGTCAGCTCGGGAGCTGCCGGCCCGGGGCCGCCGAGCCCCGCTCGGGCTGCGGGAGGGCGATGGGGCTGCTCCTCTTCCTCCTCGCCGCGGGGCCGCTCCTCGCCACCGGGGCCAACGGGAGCGGCGCAGGTGAGCGGGGACGGGGACGGAGGGGGTCGCCGGTCCGTGGCCCCCAGCCCACGGGGGTCCCTCCTCGGTCCGTGGTGGGACATCGTGCGGGGACGCTCGGGGACCGGGAAACCGTGCGGGGGCGTCGGGAGCGGGGGTCGCAGCCCCGCGGGATGCTCGGTGTCCCGCGGGCTGGCGGGGCCGTGGGGAGCGGGGGCTGCGGGGGACCCCCGCCGCTCCAGCATCCTCGGGGCTGCCGGCGGGCGGGGGTCCCCCGGAGAGCCGGGAGGAAGCGGGGGCTGCGGGGGGGGGTGTGAGGGACACTGAGTCAGCCGGGCCGGGCCTCCCAGCCCTGCCCCGGTCCCCGGGCTGGTTGTACTGGGCGGCCGGGCCGGGGCTGACGCAAGGCCTGGCCGGAGACACCGGGCGGCCCAGCCCCGGGCGGGGGCGAGCGCTCCCGGTCCCCCCCGCGCCACCGCGGGGTCACCTCCAGGCGACCCCCGGGCTCCGCTGGGAGCCGGCGCCCTGGTGCTACGGCCGGGGGATGCCCGGGGGCACCGCGGGAGCCGCTGGGGTGAGCATGGGAGTCCCCCTTCCTGCCCCCCCAACCCGAACCCCTGCCCTGGCCCTGGGGGGGGGGGCTGCCCTGTGACGGGAGACGGCGGGGACCGGGCTGCGACCGGGGACGAAGGTGCGATGGGTGACGAAGCTGTGACAGAGCGGCTCTGGGCCCCGTGCAGGTGACAGCTGGCGGCGGCGCCGTGCAGAACTGGGACACTTCTGGCGCGTGACCCCGCGGGTCCTGAGGGACGACCGGACACTCAGCCTGGCAGAGGCCACCCAGGTGAGCCCCCGCCCGCGTCCTCGGGGTGACAACGCTTGTGGCGGTGGGGTAGGGGCTGCCTGCACCCCGCCACCTCCCTCTGCCCCCTTCCCAGCGCGGGAAACCCAGCATCCATGTCCCCTGGCCCCAAGTCCCTGGGGGTCCGAGCATTCTGAGCCCCCCAGGGGCTGTGGGGAGGGGTCCCCCAGCAAATCCCCCTTCCCCTCCTCTCCCGATGCTGGGAGGGACCTTGCCGTGTCGGGGCACCCACCCTGCGCCCGACACCCCTCCCGGCCGGGGCGGAAGGGCCCAGCCCACCCCGCGGCCGTTGGGAGTCTCTCCAGCGTTTCCGCCGCGCTGCACCGGGCAGGAAGCGCGGGGGGCAGCGGGGAGGGGGGGGCCCGGCTTTGTTCGACCCCCCCCATTCCCCAGCACAATGAGCCTGGGAGGGAGGGACGCTTCCTGCGGGGCGTGAGGGTGGGGGCCGGGGCGGGCAGGGGATCCCTTCCGCCCCCTCCCTCCGGGCACGCGCCAGGGCCAGGCGGGTCCCCCGGCCCCCCACCAACACCCCGCTGGGGGTCACGGTGTTTCGGAGGGCGGTGGGGACGGGAGGGGCCCCTTGGCAGGCGCAGGATCGGGTCCCCTGGGGCAGGGGGTCGTCCTGTAACCTCTGCCTGTGGCGGCAGGGGGGGTTCCCCGCCCGGCTGCGGGTCCTGCTGGAGCTGGAGGGGACGCGGCTGATGTTGGAGCTGGAGCAAAACTGGTGAGTCGGCGGCTGGCTGGGGCAGAGCAGGGCTGGGAGTTGGTGGGGGGGTCCCGGGGGGTCCTGTGCCCGTGAATGGTGCATGCAGGGTGGGGGGCCCATGGGCTTTGTCTCCATCGGTGGTGCGCATAGGGTGGGGGTCGGGGGCACCCTCTCTCCGTCCGTGGTGCCCCATGGAGTGGGGGTCCTTTGTTCCCCTTGTCCATCCATAGCACGCATGCGGTGGGGGTCCCAGGGACCCTGTCTCCATGCGGGGCGCACCCGCAGCAGGGTGGGAGGTACCAGGGTCCCCACTTCCATCACGGCTCTGCTCAGAGTGGGGTGAGCTGGGGGGTCCCAGCGGCGGGGGTGACACGTGTCTCTGGCAGGGAGCTGGTGCTGGGCGCCGGGGCGCTGCTCTACTACCTGCCCAACGGCACGCGGGTGGCGCAGGAGGCCAGCGAGCAGGTAGGGCCCGGGCGCACCATGTCCCCAGCGGTGTCCCTGAGGGGTCCCCGTGCCCCGGGGGGACTCCAGTGTGGGGCTGGCTCTTGAGTCCCCCTCTCTGCTGCAGGAGCACTGCTGCTACCAGGGGACGGTGCGGGGCTTCCCCGGCTCCTGGGCCAGCCTCTGTGCATGCGATGGACTCAGGTGAGTCCCCCCCAAGCCCCGGTGGTCCCCAAGACCGGGTCCCAGCACGCCACTGATGCCTCCTCTTCCCATCCCCAGCGGCCACCTCCGGCTGTCGGAGACCAGGAGCTACGGGCTGGAGCCGGACGCTGGCGGCCCCCCGGGGCGGCACATTGCGTACCGGTCACGGGAGGTCCGGCTGGCACCGCGGGCCTGCGGGCAGGGCCCCCTGGACCCCCCCCAGGAGGAGACAGAGGAGACGGAGCCCCCCTGGCTGCAGAGGGTAGGTCACCCGTGGGTCCTGCCCCGCCAGAGAGGGTCCCCTCGTCCTGACCCCCCGTCTCCTCCCCAGGGCAAGCGGGCGGCGGTGGAGCAGCAGCGGTTCGTGGAGCTGGTGATGGTGGTGGACCACGCTGCGGTGAGTGCTGGGCAGACGCCCCCGGCGCAGAGGCTGCCCTGTTCTCCCCGCCGCCCCCCCGACAACCCCTCCCTTGTCCCCCCAGTTCCAGAATTACCGCGACCTGCAACGTGTCCGCATCCGGACCCTGGAAATCGCCAACCAGGTGGACACGGTGAGTCGCCGCTGTGACCTGCCGGGCACCGTTTGGCGCTCGGCTCAGCTGTGCCGCTGCCGTGGGGCCAGGGGTCTCTGACCCACCCTGTGCTGTCCGTCCCCCCCCGCCCCAGTTCTTCCAGCCGCTGGGAGTGCGGGTGGCCTTGGTGGCGGTGGAGGTCTGGAGCGAGGGCGACAGGTTTGCGGTGGGCGGCAGCGCCCGGGCTGCACTGGAGCGGTTCCTGCGCTGGCGCCGGGAGGAGCTGCTGCCCCGGCTGCCCCACGACAACGCTCAGCTCCTCACGTGAGTGGGGGGACGGGATGGGGACGGGGCACGGGGTGCGCGGGCAGCCCTCCCCGACCCCCACGCTCTCTCCCCAGGGGTGCTCGCTTTGACGACGTCTCGGTGGGGATGTCGGCTCAAGCCTCCATGTGTTCCCCCACGCGCTCCGGCGGGGTCAGCATGGTCAGTACCCCCTGTCCCCCCCTCCATCCTGCTGCCACCTGCCTGCCCTGACACCCCCCCCCCCCCCCCCCCGCCACGTCTCCTGCAGGACCACTCCATCAGCGTCCTCGTCGTCGCCTCCACCGTGGCCCATCAGCTGGGGCACAACCTGGGCATGCGCCACGACAGCGCCGGGCGCTTCTGCGACTGTAGCGACCTCCGGCAGGACCGCGGCTGCATCATGGCGTCGCCCACGGGGTGAGGGCAGCAGGCAGGGCCCTGGGGGGGACGGGGCCGAGCCCCCTCCCCACCTGACCGGCCCCTCTCTGGCTCTGCAGGCTGACGCCGGGCTTGAGCTTCAGCAACTGCAGCCGGCAGGACCTGGAGCGCAGCCTGCGTCAGGGACGGGGCTGGTGCCTCTCCAACGTCCCCGAGCCCCGGCGCCTGGCCGGCAGCCCCAGCTGTGGGAATGGCTTCGTGGAGCCGGACGAGGGCTGCGACTGCGGCCTCAGCGTGGTACGGGGGCTCCGGCCGGGCTGGGGTCCCCCCTGCGGCCACCCCCCTTCTCCTGAGCCTGGGGCTGCCTGTGCCATGACTCTGCCCGGGGGTGCCGTGTCCCGGCCCTGCCGGCGGGCTGGCGGGGGGTGCCGGTGCCACCCGCTTACCGCAGCCCCTCTGCCGGCAGGAGTGCACCGATCCCTGCTGCAACAGCAGCAGCTGCCAGCTGATGCCCGGGGCTGAGTGCGCCTCGGGGGACGCCTGCTGCCAGGACTGCCAGGTGCGCGGGGGTGGGCGGCCGGCGGCGCTGGCACTGCAGCCCCTCCCCGGGGTGGGTTTCCTGGGGACACCCGCTCGTCTGACTGTGCCCCCCACACACACACACAGCTGCGCCGCGCTGGACACCCGTGCCGGGAGCCCCTGGGCGAGTGTGACCTGCCCGAGTTCTGCGACGGGGTCTCGCCGCGCTGCCCGCCCGACACCTTCCTGCAGGACGGGCAGCCCTGCGCCGGCGGGCGGGCGCTCTGCTTCGGCGGCGCCTGTGCCACCTACGAGGGACAGTGCCAGCAGCTGCTGGGGGCAGGTACGGCGGGGCCGGGCCGGGGGCTGGGGGCAGGGTGGGGGTGCTGAGGCTCGCTTCTCCTCCCCCCCCGCCCCGCTGCAGGCGCCGGCCCCGTCTCCAGCTCCTGCATGGCCTCCCTGAACGCAAGAGGGGATGAACGCGGGCACTGCGGGCACTTCCCCAATGGCTCCTACGTTGCCTGTGCCCAGCGGTGAGTGCCACCCCCCCTTTGCTGTCCCCCCCACCAACCACCACCACTGTCGTCCCCCACCACCACCCCTGACCCCTCTGTCTCTGCAGGGACGCCGGCTGCGGGATGCTGCAGTGCCAGCGCAGCAGCACCCGGGGGGACAGACCAGAAGGGTCCTGCCAGGGGACCCTCCTGCCCGGGGACGAGGATGTGAGCGATGCGGCCATGGTGCTGCCCGGCACCGCCTGTGGGCCCGGGAAGGTGAGTGCCAGGGTGGTGGGAAAGGGACCGGGGGGGCTCACCGGGTGCTGACGCTGCGTCCCCCGGCAGGTGTGCCTCCAGCACCGGTGCCAGAACGTCTCGGCGCTGGGTGACCAGCAGTGCCGGAGCAAGTGCCACGGGCACGGGGTGAGTGCAGGGCCAGGGGGGGTGGGTGCTGGAGGTGGGGACCTGCCAGTGGGGCTGAGGCTCGGTGTCCCCCACCCCAGGTGTGCAACAACCATGGGCACTGCCACTGCGAGCGGGGCTGGGCCCCCCCGACCTGCGAGAGCCCCGGGGTGGGGGGCAGCCAGGACAGCGGTCCCGCCGGCCTGGAGCGAGGTGAGCCCCAGAAGCAGGCGGCCGCCACCGCCGCGGGCACGGAGAATGGGGCTTTGTGTGGCCGGAGCTGGCGTGGGTTACAACACGTTGTGGCGGCGGGGGGGGGGCTGACGTGCCACTCTCCGCAGGGGGGAGCGCCCTGCCCACCGCCCTGCTGCTGAGCGCGCTGCTGGGGCTGGCCCTGGCCCTGGGGCTCTGCTGCGCCCGCCGCGCCGGACTGCACAAGCGCCTCTGCCAGCTCGGCAAAGGGACCTCCTGCCAGTACAGGTAACCGGGACGGGTGGCACGCAGGTGGCACTCGCCGCCTCTGTGGGCGCATGCGCGTGCCGCGGCAGGCACCGGTGCTGCCTGCCTGCATGGGGGCACGCACACGCGCGTGGGGGGTACGCGGGGCACGTGCATGCGTGTTTGCATGCACGCGTGTGTCCCGTGGCGGCTGACCCAGCGGTGTGCATGCGTGTGTGTCCCCAGGCAGGCGACAGCCCGTGTGTGTGTGCGTGTGCCTGTCTGCATCCCCCGTTCCCCCCGTGCAGGTAGCAGATCCTGTCGTGCATCGTCGCCCCGCGTCACCGCGGTTCCTCGCCCCACGTCACCGCGGTTCCTTTCCCCACTTTCCCCCCACCCCCAGCCCCGAGCCCAGGGCTGAGCCCCCCCACTCTTCTCCCCACAGCGCTGAGACCCGGGTCCGATTCCTGGGTCCAGAAGCCCCAGACGGCTGGAGCGGGTAACGTCACTGCCGGCGCCTGGGCGTGGGGCTGTCCCTGAGCCATCCTGCTTCGCAAGGCCTCCGGTGCTGCGATCTTCCCCTGGCAGTGCCCGGGGGGTGTGGGGCAGCCCCGGGGTGCAGGGTGTCGCATCTTCCGGTGCCGAGGGGTTCGTTTCTCTTGGGCTTCTGCTGGTGTCGGTGTCGCTCAGTTGCTGTGTGGGATCCCCCCCCTTACCGCCCGGAGTGAGTGGGGCCTGATCCTGCCTCTCCCCTGCAGGATCTCGCAGCCAGAGCCCCGGTTGGGCAGCCAGGGCCCCCCTGAGCGCCCCCGGCCCCCACAGTGGCGACAGGCCACGGAGCTGCAGGTCATGCACAGCAGCAAGGTGAGAGCTGGGGTTGGGGGGGGTGGGAAATGGGGATGGAGGGGGGACGCTGGTGAGGGGGATGCTGTCACCGTGGTAACAGGCTGCGGTTGCCGTGGGTACCGGGTTTCAGTCTGGTTGTTGCCGAGGAGGCATCCCTGGGTACCAGCTCTGAGCATCCCTCCCTGCCGGGGCCGCGTGCCTCGGCTCCGTGACACCCCGGGACAGGAGCAGCCTGGCACGGCCCCGGACGGCGCCGCTCCGGCGGCCTGTGCCACACTCAGGATCAGTGCCTGGCCAGGGGCCGTTGGTGGCCATCCAAGCCGGGGCTGAGCCCTGGAGCCACCCATTGTAGGGGCGGGGGGGGGTCTCAGCTTGGCGGTGGGAGGGGGGTCTCCGCATGCTGCACGGCTTGCCCGGCTGCGGGGCTGCATGGCGCGCCTGCCCCCCTCTCCCTCTCTCCGCAGCCGGCTGCCCTCGGCTCGGCCCGGCCCGATCCACCCTCCCGGCCTCTCCCGCCGGACCCTCCGCCCAAGGTAACGCCCGGGCCGGGGTAGGGGGCCCGGGCAGCACCCCCCTGGCCACCGGCCACCCCTGCATGCCTGGCTGCGCACCCGCTCTCGACGACCTGCGGCCCCTCCGTGGCACGGCTCCCGGTGCCCACCGCCCCGGCAGAGCCGGCACCCCCCTCTGGGAGAGCTCTGCCCCTACCCCCAAACAGCCTCCTGCTCTCTCTGCCCAGGCCCCCCCCTCGGACAGGCCGCCCCCCCCCACACGCCCGCTGCCCGCAGACCCCGTGGTGCCCGGCACGCAGGTAACGGCAGCGGCACCAGCGTGTGGGGCAGGACGGCCTGTGCCTGGGCCGGGCTCCCCCTGTCCCCCCCCGCCAGGGCAGGGGAGGTGATTTGTGCCCCCCCCCCAAGCCCATGGCGGGGGGTTGGCCTGGGCCAGAGCTTTGACGCCCCCGTTCCCCCGCAGCCCCCAGCTCCAGCCAAGCCCCCCCCACCACAGCGGCCGCTGCCATTGGACCCCCCGGGGCCTTCGCTCCCCCACAGCGAGACCCCCCCCGGTCACCCCTACGTCACGGTGATACCCTCCAGGTGAGGGGGGGGCTGCGAGGGGTTGGGGGGGGCTGAGCTGGGGTGCAGAATGGGGGGGCTGCACAGTGCCGGGGGGGGGGTGTGAAGGGCCAGAGCAGGGGGAGGGGGCATGGGCTATGGGGAGCCAGAGCAGGGGGGGCCCTGGGGGCCTCGCTGGGTCCCCGTCACCACCCACCTCTCTCCCCCCTCCCAGGCCGGCCCCGCCGCCGCCGCCGCCCGCCGGTGCCCAGCGGGAGGCCTGAGCCGCGGGCCGGGAGCGCCGCAGCGCTGGAGCCGCGGGGGAGGCCTCGCCCCGGGGCCTCGCCGCCCTCTTGTCCCCCTGACGACGCCAATAAAGGGGCTGTGAGCTGTCTCCGTGCTGCCTCCGCCCCACCGGGGACCGGGAAAGGGGAGAGGGACTGGTCGTGCTGATCCCCGCGGAACTACAACTCCCGGCAGCCCCCGCGGCGCCGGCCGGAAGCACCGCCTCCCGCGCAGGAAGTGGGTCTCTGGCGGCAGCGCCCCCTGGCGGGGACTGAGCGCGCAGCCGCCGCGGGGGAGAGGGGCGGGGGTCTCCCTCGGAGCCACGTGGGCACGTGCAGGGGCCACCCGCCTGCGCGCGCGGGCACGTGTGCGCGCGCCCCGTGGGCACGGAGCCCCCCCCCCCCCCTCAACACACACACACCCCCCCCGGGTCCCGCCGGGCCGGTACCGGCGTGCGGTGGGTGCCGAGGTGTCCATGCCCGGCCCGGGGAGGGGGGATGGTCGCGGGGAGCAGCCGGTGCTGCCGGTCCCGGGTGCCCGGGCCGTGCTGGGCAGTGCCGGTCCCGGTCGATGCCCAAGGGAGCGGGGCGGTGCCAGTCCCGGTGCGAGGGGGGCGGGTAGATGCCGGTGCCGGTCTCCGTGCGGAGGTGCCGGTCCCGGTGCCGGTGAGTGCCGGGTCGGTCCCGGTCGATGCCCGAGGGACCGGTGCGGTGCCGGTCCCGGTGCGAGGGGAGCGGGTAGGTGCCGGTTCAGGTGCCGACGGATATCGGAGGTGCCGATCCCCGTGCCGGTCCCGGTGGACGCCCGAGGGACCGGGGTGGCGCCGGTCCCGGTGCGAAGGGGTCGGGTAGGTGCCGGTCCCGGTGCCGCATCGGTGCGGGGCCGACGATCCCGGTGATGGTGGGTCCCTGTGCCGGTCCCCGTGTCGATGTGTCGGTGCCGGGTGGGTCCCGGTGCCGGTCCCCGTGTCGATGGGTCGGTGCCGGTGCCGGGTGGGTCTCGGCGCCGGTCCCCGTGCTGGTGGGTGCCGGCTGGGTCCCGGGGATGCCGCCGGTGCCGCCCCCCAAGGGTTAATGGCACTCGGGGAAGTTGCCGGGCGGCGGCGCGGCGCGGATTGGCCCGAAGTTGTCGGGGCGGGGGCCGTGCCGTGCCGAGCCCCGCCGTGCCGGGCCGCCCCCGCCGCCGCCGCCGGCCCCCGCCCCGGCCCGGCCCGGCCCCGCCGCCCCCCGCCGCCGCCGGCGGAGCCATGCGCCCCGCGCCGCTGCTCGGGCTCCTGCTCTGGGCGTCGCTGCTCTGGCCGCCGCCGCCGCCGGTGCGCGGCCTCCGCCACGGCGTCCACTGGAACGGCAGCAACCCCAGGTAGCGCCGCCGCCCCCCCGCCTTTGTGCGCCCCGGGCCCCGCCGAGCCCCGCGCCCGCGCCGCCGGGAGGGTCGGGGCGGCGGGCGGCGGGTCCCGGGAGGGGCGGGGCGGGCGGGCGCCGAGCCACCGGGCAGCCCCGATGCTACCGAGATGGTGAGTAGCCCCGGTGGTACCGAGCCCCGGGTGTTACCGGGCACCCCCAGGTGGTACCGAGATGGGGAGGAACTCGCCGTGTTTCCGAGCCCCGGGTGTTACCGGACCGGTGAGGAACTCCCGGTGTTACCGAGACACCGGGCACCCCCCAGCGGTACCGAGCCGGTGAGGAATTCCCGGTGGTACCGAGCCCCGGGTGTGACCAAGCCAGTGAGTACCTTCCGGTGGTACCGAGCCCCCGGGCAGCCCCGCTCCACCGTGCGCCCCCAGGTGATACCGGGATGGTGCGTGGCCCCGGTGGTACCGAGCCACTGGGCACCCTGCGGTGGTACCGAGCCCTGGGTGTTACCAAGCCGGTGAGCACCTACCGGTGGTACCGAGCAGGCGAGGAACTCCCGGTGGTACCGAGCCACGGGTGTGCCCAAGCCACCGGGCACCCTCAGGCGGTACCAAGCTGGTGAGAAACTCCCGGTGTTACTGGGCCATGGGTAGTACTGAGCTGGCAACTACCTCCCGGTGGTACCGAGCCCTGGGCGTTACCGAGTCGGTGAGGAACTCCCGGTGGTACCGAGTCCTGCGTGTTACCGAGCCACTGGGCACCCCTGGGCCTTACCGAGCCGGTGAGGAATTCCCGGTGGTACCGGGCACCCCTGGGTGTTACCGAGCCATTGAGTACCCCCAACGGTGCTGAGCCGCGGGCAGTACCGAGCCACCGGGCATCCCTGGTGGCACTGAGCCCCAGGTGGTAGCGAGCCGGTGAGTGTCCCCAGGGGACACTGAGCCCCGGGGGGTACCGAGCCGGTGGGCAGCCCCGGTGGTGCCAAGCCCCCAGTGGTACCAGCTTGCACGGAGCCTGGGCACCCCTGGTGTCACCGGGAGCTTTGGGCATCCTCAGGTGGCACCGAGCGCAGGCACACTGGCTGGGCATGGGGCTGGTGGGCAGCCTGGGGCGCTGGTGGCCAGTGGGCACCGAGCCTGGGGTCACCCCAGGTGGCATCAAGCCGGCGGACAGCACTGCCAGGGCTGCAGGTCCACATGGAGGATGTCCCCGCTGGTGGGGGCGGCTGGGCACGGCCAGGGGGGCCGCCCGCAGGCTCTGCCATCGTGGGTGGGCCGGGGCTGGCCCCATCCATCCTCCCGGCTTCCTCCATTTTAGGCATTTCCCAGCTTGGGGCTGCTGGGGGCCTGGGGGAGCGGGGGGGGACAGGGTCGGGGTGCCGTGCCAGGCCTGGGGGCTGCCTCCCCTACGGGGGTCTCGTGCTCTCGGCCCACGAAACTGGGCTGGGGCAGGCGGGCACACGCCGGGCAGGGCTGGGGGCACTGATGCCGCCTTGTCCCCCGCCATGAGCGGGCACCTGCGGATGCGAGACGTGGGAACCCATCACCCGTGGGTGCTCCGGGAACGGGGGGGTCCATGTGCCCCTCCACAGGGTCAGGGCAGGGCCCCGGCCCCCGGCAGCCCTCGGCCGTGCCCGGGCTCGTCCCGGCCAGCGTCGCCCGGCGGGTGCTCTGAGTCAGCGCGGAGCCCGCGCCCGCTCCTGGCCTCGAAGAGCCCCTGGCCTGGGGGGGGGCGGCTGGGGCCCGAGCCTGCCCGTCACCGCAGCGCTGCCGGCCCGGTGATTAACGCACCAGCCTCTGCCGGGACCCTGCGCCTGGTGTAAACCCCGGCTGTGCCCACACCGGGGTGGCTGGAGCCAGCTGGGGGCTCCTCGCCAGCCCCCCCCCCCGGGGCGACCCTCCCAACCCGCCGGCAGCTGGGCAGCCCCATCCCTGCCGTGGCACTGCCGGCGAGGCCGGGGCCCTGGTGCATGCCGGGGCCGCGGCAGGATCCGACCGGCCGGGAGACGCGGGCGCAGGGCGGAGGGTGCCGCCCCGGGAATGGGGAGAGGGGCTCCTGCGCCGTCACCTGTCCCGGGCGGGCAGGACCCAGCGTGTGCGCACACGTGTGTGTGTGTGTGTGTGTGTGTGCGTGCACATGTGTGTGCACGTGTGTGCGCGCCTGCTCCACCCCGGCCTGGCGTTTGCACAGCCGTGAGCTCACGCCGTCCCAGCAGCGGTGCCGGTGCCGGCCTGCCCGGGCTGGGCACCCCCCTGTGCCCCCCGCCCGGGTGCAAGCACCGTCCCGGCGCAGGGGGCATCGCGTGGGGCAGCCGAGGCGTCGGTACTGATCAGTGCCGGGGGCGGTGAGGCGGGTGCCTGGGGCGGGGGGCTTTGTGCCCCGGCCGGCGTGGCTGGGCTCCCCCCGGCCGCAACGGCCGAGCCCATTCAGTTCCAGTGGCCCGCGGCTAATCCGAGCTGATGCTTGGTTGTGTGCAGCGGCCGTGTGCCCAGGACCTGTTTCGGCCAAAGCCTGGCCACCTGCTCTGCTGGGGCGGGGGGCGGCGGGGGCGCCCCTCCTGGGGACAAGAGGACCCCCCCCCAGCGCCCGCTCCCCGGCTCGCCCTGCCCGGCAGGTTCCTGCGGGACGACTACACCATCCAGGTGGCCATCAATGACTACCTGGACATCTACTGCCCGCACTACGAGGGGGCCGTGCCCGCCGGCCGGGCAGAGACCTTCACGCTCTTCATGGTGGACTGGGAGGGCTACCGCGGCTGCTACGAGACCCCCGGCGCCTTCAAGCGCTGGGAGTGCAACCGGCCCCAGGCGCCCTTCGGGCCCGTCCGCTTCTCCGAAAAGATCCAGCGTTTTACCCCCTTTTCGCTCGGCTTCGAGTTCCAGCCGGGGGAGACCTACTACTACATCTGTGAGTCACCGGGGGGTGGGTGCAGCCGGGCTGGGGTCCCACCGGGGTCCGGCTGCGCCCAGGGGTCTGGGTGGAACCAGGCTGGGGACGCGTGAGAGGGTCGGGGCGCGCTGAGGGTCTGGATGGGACCGTGCGGGGTCGTCGGGGAGGGGCCGGCTGCACTGCATGCAGATGAGGTAGAGGCGAACGGGGGTGGGGGTCTGGGTGGAACTGGGGTGGGGGTTGATGGGGTGGGGGGGGGGGGGTCTGTCTGCACCCGGGGATCTGGATCTGGATGCAAGAGGGATTGGGGTGCATGAGGTGGTCGGGGTGCACCGAGGATTTGGACGTAACTGGGGGAGGGGCGGTCGGGGAGGGTCCGGCTGCACCGCGACTCTGGGTGCTGCCGAGGGTGGGACAAACTGGGGGGGGGTCTGGGTGCCCTCGGGGAGTTGGGGTGCGACCGGGGTTGGGGTGCATGGGGGGGGGGGTCCAGCTGCACCTAGAGCTATGGGTGCAACGTGGGTCGGAGCACACGGGGGAGGGTCGGGGTGCCTGGGGCGGGTCTGGATGCCCCCGGGTTGGGGCGCGGGAGGGTGCCGGTCCCGCCGCCCGCCGCCAGGGGGCGCCCCAGGCCCGGCTCTGGCCCGGCCCCGGCCGTCGGGGGGGTCCCGTCCCAGGCTGGGTGGGGGGGGGGGGTCGTGCCGAGGGGGGGGGACCCGCTGATGTGTCCCCTCTGCCCAGCCGTCCCCAGCCCCGAGAGCGCCGGGCGCTGCCTGAAGCTGCGGGTCTCCGTCTGCTGCAGAAACACCAGTGAGTCCGGCCGGGGGAGGGGGGGGTGACTGCACCCCAAAAATCTGGGGCTCCCCCTCCCCTGTCTCTGGGGCAGCCTGGCCCCCACTGGGGCCTCGGGGGGGCGGACACGGTGTGTCCCAGGGGAGCCGGTCACTGACACCGTCGGGGTTTGTTTCAGCGCCGGAACCGGTGACGGAGGTTCCCAATTCGCAGCCCCGTGGGCGCGGGGGGCCGGAGGGTGAGTATGGGGCGG
Source organism: Larus michahellis (assembly GCF_964199755.1). NCBI lineage: Eukaryota > Metazoa > Chordata > Aves > Charadriiformes > Laridae > Larus > Larus michahellis. The sequence continues at coordinate 4,123,651 of NC_133919.1, forward strand.
GTGGGGGGCCGGAGGGGTGGCGGGGGGCCGGGGATGGGCTCGCCCTTACTCTGCTCCTGCCCTGGCAGACGCAGTGCCCGCCCGGGGCGTCGCGGCCCCGCTGCAGCCCTGTGCCCCATGCCTGGCGCTCCCGCTCCTCGCCCTGCTCCGGATCTGACCCCCGGCACTGCCCATGGCGGGGAGACGGGCTCCTCTGCCCCACCGCCCGCCTCCAGACTTCTCCTCCGCCGTCATCCCCACCCCACCGAGCCTGTGGGGCAGCCCCGGGCCACGACTCACCCGCCGGACACCCCACAGAACCGAGCCGGGGCCAGGAGCTCCGGGCTGGAAGGTGAGTGGGGTGCGGGTGGGCTGCCGGGGGGGGGGGGGGGGTGCCCTCGCCCTTCGCCGTGCCGCAGCATCCCCCGACCGCGCTCTCTCCCTCCCTCCCAGGGACCTGGATTCCCGCTGGCATCGCCGCACACCGGCCCCCCCCCTGCCCCGGCGTTGGGCTCCCCACGGCTCGGCCGGACCCTGCTCTGCCCCAGGGCCGTCGCCTCGTCTCGTGCCTTCCCCCATGGACCCCCTCCCCGCCCCGGGGGATGCCGGGGACCCCTCCAGGCCCTGGAGCGGGCGCCGGATGGAGGCCCCTCTGCTGCCTTGTCCTCCAGCGAGGACACACCGATCTGTCTTCTGGGAAGACGCCCTCCTCCTCCTCCTCCTCCTCCTCCTCCTCCTCCTGCCTGACCAGCCCCTACGGTTTGGTTTTAACCCCTGGTAGTGACTGAGCCGAGCAATACAGTGTTTGCAAGATCGCCCTCGGGCTCTGTGGCCCCCCTGACCCCCCCCAGCCCTGGCCTTGCGCTGCCCGCGGTCCCCTCCTGCCCGTGCCCACCTGCCCGCGGTCCCCGTCCCCCCGGGGACGCTGGGGCACGGGCCGTGGGGGGCTGCTCCCCGGGGGTGCCCGCGCCTCTGGCCGCCACCTTTCCGGCCGGGGGGGGGGTTTAATTGCAGTGATTTGATATTGAGACGTCAACTCATGTCACAGGGAGAGCTTTAATTACAGATGAGCTGCCTGCAATTAGCGCCTGGCAGCGGGACCCAGAGGCGGCTGCCGGCGCCTGGGAAGGGACAGGGACGAGGGGTGCTGGGGCTTGGCGGGGGGGGGGTTGCTCACCTGGAGCCCCCGGCCGGGCGCGCTGGCCCCACTCGCTGCCCTTGGCTGGGCTTGGTTTGCCAGCGGGGTGACGGTCCTCTGTCCGTCCGTCTGTCTGTCCCCTCATTAGGGTGTACCCCAAAGTGGGGGGCTGTGGGATGTCAGTTGGGGGGGGGACGACACAGTTGAGGTGTCACCCTTCGCCAAGGGGGCACCCAGGTGGCTGTGGGGGGGCCGACCTCCTGGCACAGCTGGGACCCTGCTGGGGTCATGGCTCCGGTGCAGCCGCAGCATGGAGCCGGCAACGCCATGCCCCGGGAGCGATGCTCAAGGCTCCCGCAGCCACCGGTGGGTCCTGTCCCCCCTCTCCCCATGGGTGCAGCCCCCCGCTGCCCCCCTCGGGGGGCCCAGCCGGAGCCGAGTTCCCCATGGGGCTGGCGGCAGCTGGGCCCCCGCAGCCCCCTCCCCGCGCAGGCGTTGCCGGCCGCCCGCCGCAGTGGTGCTGGGCACGTCAGACAGGTTTTATGGCTTCTCCGGAGAAACTGCTCGGCAAGAGGCTGAGCAAAAGCATCGACCGCGTCGCGCCCCTCCCCCCCTGCGCCGCTGCCTGCCCTTCCCCCCCCCCACCCTGCACCCCGTCCTCGCATGGACGGGGGCACCCCGTCCCCATGGGGGGCGCCGCGGGGCCAGGCCCCACCGTGGGGCTCGCAAGGGTGCCCCAAATCTGCCCGGTGCAAGGGGGTCTGTGCCCTGTGTGACCTCCCCGCTATGTGGGGATGCTGGGAGAAACTGTCTCCCATGGGTCCCCCCCGATATGGGAAGGCTGGCTGGGGGGGGGCGTCCCCCAAAGGACCGCCCTGCAGGGATATTGGGGGTCATGGTGACCTGTGGGATGCCCACGCAGGGATTCGGGGGGCGGGGGGGCCCGCTGTGCCCTGCGGGATCCCCGTGGCGTGGATGCAGGAAGGCTGTCCCCTGCGGGAGCCCCACCTTGGGGTGTCAGGGGTGACGGTGACCCGCGGGACCCCCAGGCAGGGATTCTGGGGGGCTGCCCATCTCCCCTCCCTGGGCCCCGGGGCTCTCCCAGGTGAGGCTGAGGGTCCCTGGGGGGTCCCAGGGGTGGGCGCCGGGTCCTGGAGCAGCGGGGCCCTGTCCTTGAGCGGGGGGATGCTTGGTATGCGGGAGCTGCTGCCGGCTTCAAATCCCATCGACTTCCAATGAGCAATGCCATCAATAAAAGCTAATTGATGGCACGGCCGCTCCAAATCAGATTCCCCGTCCCCTGAATCGAATTGATGGCTCCGCGCCCCGCAGCCAGCCGCGGCAGAAATTGAATCTATTAAAGGAATAGGCTCCATTAGCCCGTCCCTTCTGTCTCGCAATCTCCCTGCCTCGGGGCTCCCCCCTGATGCCAGCCGCACACCCCACACCCCCCCCAGCTCCCCACTGCCACCCGCACCGGCCGGGATGCTCAGGTGCCAGGACACCCGGGTCCCACTGGGGAAGGGCGTGGGGTGAGGGTGCCCCACGCACGCAGCAGCCCCGGGCGTGGCGGGCGGCCGTTAAACCCTCCGAAATTGGGAAGAAAAAAACGTACCGCCGGGAACAGAAAATGAGGCGAGACGGTAATAGGCAGCCCTGGGATGAAGAGGGGCAATAAAGAGGCAGTGGGCTGCACCGGCGGCATGGGAGACGCGGTGGCGGCAGGTGAGGCGGTGGCACGGCGTGGCCGTGACCAGCCCCGTGCCCCGGCTCGCCGGTGGGACGGGGGGGCCCGCAGCCCCGTGACGCTCCCAGCAGCATGTCAGGAAGGTCCTGGCACCGGGTCCCCCAGCCGGCCATGCTGCCCTGGCCCCCCCTGCCCCCCCAGCCATACCAGGAGAGGGGACCCGGCACACCCCGACACCCCTCGCCGCCCGGGAGGAGGGTGAGGTCAGGCACCGCGGCCACGCTGCGGGGGCAGCCCCAGGACACGCAGGGTGGGATGCAGGGCCTGGTGCCCCCCCCGCCATCCCAAGAGGGCTGGAAGGGAGGAGCATGCCCCCCGCCCCCCGGGGTGGTGGGACCCATCCATGCCTGTCTCCCATGGGCGCAGGGCAGCGGCTGCAGCCCCCGCCCAGGAGCTGCCGAGAGCATCCTGGAGATGGGAAATGGCTCTGCGTCACCATGGAAACGGGGCCACCGACTCGCCATGCCGAGGGGACGTGTGTGCCGAGCCCCGAGGAGCGCGGCACCGGGCGAGCCGGGTGCTGGGCGCGATGCGCCGGGCGCCAGGCACTGACCGCAGGTTCTTCCCTGGCACCCTGGGGCCACGCCACAGCGCCCAGCGCCCGGCTCGGTCCCTGCTCCCGCATCACCTGGCGGTCGCGGGCACGTGGCGAGATGCCACCCCCGTGCGACGCCACTCAGTGCGTTGCCACCCCACCCGGGCAGCCCTGCACCGGTGCTCGGCGCTGGGCGCGCGGGGCCGGAGCCAGAGCCGGAGCTGGCCGTTCCCCGAGCAGCCGCCTGATGATGTGCATCGTCAAGGTTATAATTTAGCAAAACACTCAGCAGGGGCTTTGGAGGGAGCCGGCCCGCGCCAGCTAATTAGCCAGAGCCGCACGCACCGAGGCCGCGCCAGCCATAGCAATGAGGGCACGTGCACTGGGGCGCGCCGGCTCGCACCAGCGCGGCACACGTGCGCGGGGGCCATCGCATCCCACTCCCCCCCAATCCGGCGGGGCTGGCACTGGGTGCCAGGCGGGCAGCCGTATCTCTGCTGGCCGAGTCCCGCTGCCGGGTGGGAGCAGAGGGCACCGCCGCTTCTCTGGGCTGGCCCAGGGGCTAGCACGGCAGCCCGGGCACCGGTGGGTGTGCGCACCCAGGGGCGCCGGGTGCAGGCAGACGCCGCCTTCGTGCGTCCCCGCTCTGCGCCGGGGTGTCTGTCCGTCCCTGCCTGCCCCTGTCTGCCCGTGCCCTTGCGCGTGTCGGAGTGCCAGCAGTGGCTTGGCAGGGCGGCCCCCCCCGTCCCCCCCTCAGCCTGCTGTAATCCTGACGGACAATAATCCTGCTGCGCCGGAGCCGGGATGGGCAGGAGCTGCCCTTGCAGCGGCAGCAGGATTCAGCTGCCGGCTCTGTCTGCGTACTGAGGGCACACGGTGCTGGAGGCAGCTCTGCCGTGCCCGGCTGTCCCCGGGCCGGGACCCCCCCTGCATCCCTGGGAACGAGGAGGGGTGGCTCACAGGGATCCCCCCAGCCTGTGGGATCTGTCCCAGGGCGTGCGGGCAGGGAGTGGGCAGGGAGCGGGCAGCACTCCCCTCTGGGTTTTACACCTCCTGTCCTTGCGCCCCTCATTGGTTTCAAATGGAGCCAGGCCCATCCCGGGACACCGGGGCTGGCACCGGCGCAGCTGGCGGGAGGAGAGCGGAGCATCGCTCTCGCACCCATCGGGAGGACGATCGGGACAGGGACAGGTTGGTGCCAACGACACGGCGTTACCCCCGGCACGCTGCGTCCCTGCGGCAGCCGGAGGGTGAGTCCGGGGCGGCATCTTCCAAGGGTGCCCAGAGCGGGTGCTGCGGGGGTCGGCAGCGGGGCCGGACGCCGGGGTTCACCGCGGCCCTGGCGGGCAGTAGCTCACGAAGCGCCGTGGGCGCGCGGCCCTCGCTGCCCAGCCGCCCCCTCCCGGCTCATGTCCAGCTGGGAGGATGCTGGGGGACACAGAGGGACCCCTGCGCCGAGGAGCGATGCCTGGGCACGGGGCGGAGGTGAGCACCCGGGGGGGCTGCAGGACGGGGGGAGCTGGCAGGCGCCTCCCCAGGGGTCCCTCTTCATGGAGGAGCCCCGCGGTGCCTCCGTACCTGCTCCCCACCTTCATTGATCCTCCCCGTGCTCCTTTGATTGGCAGGCTGCTAACGAGCTTCCCTGGCAAAGACCTCGTTAGCCACAGGAGCGCCTGGCCAGCATCGGGCTCACCGGGCATAAGGTGCGCCCGGCTCCACTGTGGGCAACCTCCTGGGGTCCCCGCGGGTCCCAGCCCAGGGCCAGGGAAGCGCCGGTGGCTGGCAGGAGCGCGTCGTGGCCGGCCCGCGGCCAGAAGCAGGCGCAGCAGCAGGCGGATCGAAGCGCTGAATTATTTAACGAGGGAGCGCGAGGCGGCTGCGACGGCAACACCCCGTTTTGGGGCACGGCGCCACGCTCGCACCCCGGCACCCCCACGTGGCCCGGACGGGGCGGCCGGGCACCCACTGCCGGGCTGCAGGTTGGGTGCACCCATGTGGGGGCCTTCGCCACCCCCTGGGGCGGTGGGTGCCAGTAGCACGGGGCACCCCACTCCCCCCCAGCACCTCTCCGTGCCCCGCTGTCCCCAGGTGGTGCCACCGCCACTGCCTGCTCTGTCCCCAACCGCGCACCGCAGCACCCAGCCGGCACCGCGGCGCTGGCCCAGGCCCCACCGGAGCCTAGCGGCTGCAGCTGGCGGAGGGATCGCCCGTTTTCACCGGGATTCCCACCGCACCTCAGCCCGGCGCCGAGCCGTGGCCGCCCCCGCCCCTCCCGCGAGCCTTTTTACCAGCGATGCATTATTAAAACGACCCCGCGCCATCGCTCGCGGCCGGCGTGACGGCGGGCGCCGCATCAAACCTGATGAATATTTCAGGCCCTGAAATCTCCCG